>NC_082667.1:84151512-84776821 GCF_025265405.1 Mesoplodon densirostris | reverse complement strand
GCTTTTCATGTGCGTCTTGACCATCTCTGTGACTTCTTTGAAGAAACGTATATTTAGATCTTCTGCTCATTTTTGTATTGGGTTGTTTGTTTTATTAATATTAAGCTGCGTGAGCTGTTTATATATATTGGAGATTAAACGTTTGTCAATTGATTCATTTGCAATCGTTTTCGCCCATTCTGAGGGTTGCCTTTTTCCATTCTCATTTTGTAAACCATAAAAGAATGAAAGCAAAGGAAGCAGAACACTAATGTGCGTGAAATATGCCTCTTGAAACTGTCGTTTTGAAATATGGACGTCTTTTGAATTTTTTGGTCGATATATGACCCCAGGATTTGTTTTCAGGGCAGGTGTCATTTACAGGCCTGCAATGATTTTGAATATCCACTGACCATTAGCGCTGGGATTAAAGCTGCTGTTGTGTGAAACGGCCACAAGGTGGCAGCAGTTCTCCCTTACCAAATCTGGTTACTAGGGCAATAGAGCC
The DNA here is from genome assembly GCF_025265405.1 of Mesoplodon densirostris. Taxonomy (NCBI): domain Eukaryota; kingdom Metazoa; phylum Chordata; class Mammalia; order Artiodactyla; family Ziphiidae; genus Mesoplodon; species Mesoplodon densirostris. Next base: position 84,776,334 of record NC_082667.1, on the reverse strand, counting down.
TCAATGGAAGTTGTGTTCTAGATTGGAATTTAGAATGGAATGTGCCAGGAGAATGCCCCTCAAGTTTGTCTCACTACTTCTTGTTCGTGTTTTTAATTTAATTTTTTATTTTTTTATTACAGCAAGTTTGATGACAACGTTTGGCTTGTTGTAGGTGTGCAAGATATGGTTCTTTTACACTTATACATATGTTTGTTCTTCCTGGGATCCTGTTCCCATGTACGTTATGACAGAATGTTGTGTAGTCTTCTCTTGGTATTCCATAGGTCTTTGGTGATTATATATTTCATCTGTGTTTGTACATGTCTGTTAACCCCAAGATCGTAATGAATCCAATCCTCACACCTTTCCATTGGTGAACCATAAATTTGTTTAATGAATCTGTCATTGCCCTTCTCCGTGGAAATATCTGCCCTGGTATCAATTTTTAGGTAACACCTATAAGTGATATCCTACGATATGGATCTTTCACTTTCTGACTTACTACAAGTCACGTGATTACCTCTAGACTCATCTACGGTGCTGCAAATGGCATTGTGTCCTTTTTTCCCTTGGCTAATATTGTGTCTTAGCGAGGTCCATTTTCTGCAATGTGATTCCCTGAGGGCTGAGGATTAGCTGACCTGGGAAGCCTGACCCTGCCGGCAAGCCCTCCCCAGGTGTGCCTGGGTTGAGGTCAATATAAACAGCACTCCAGGCAGCAATAGCCCCTGCAGCTGTGCCTGACTCCATATTCTCTGCCCCGTCAGCATTCTCGGGGCTGTGCTGGTGGGAGGGTGTGAGGGTCCACGGCTTTGTTGGTGGCCCGGTGTGAGTGGGGCTCTGCTGGACTTTCTGCAGGAGTTGCCAGGCTGCCACCTGTAAAGAAGAGGATGTGTCACCCATAACTTCCACTGGAATTTCTCTCCAGGCTGAGGTGAGGAAGGAAAAAAAGGAGTGGGGGCCGGGACAGGAGGGGTATCTCAGGCTGGGAAATGGAAATCTTCCAGAAGAGCGCCTGGGTCCAGGACCATGCTGGCTTGCCTGCAGGCAGCAAGTTGGCCTGCGTGCTGTCGCTGGTGTGGCTCCACGGCCCTTCCTCTAGGCTTTCAAGCCCTTGTACATATTCAGGTGTTTTACCTGGGAAGGGTCTGAGCAGTTCAGCAGCAGCTGGCCTGGGGCTCAGCTCACGTTTACTCACAGAGGACTCGGCACTGTCCCCCAGCTTTGCAATGAGGACGCTCCTTGCGTGTGGGGGGGCGGGGCTGCTGGCTGTATGGGAGATGATTCCCCACCTCTGACCAATTTCAGAATTGTTTACCGCTGGTGCAAGTGCCTTGGTAGGGTTTTCCTCTGTATAACTGTTAGGTTCAGGATTTTTTTTTCTTTCTTCATTCCAATTATATTTTGTTCCTGTTTTATGTATTTATAGATATAAGCATGGAAATAATTCATTCATATAAATACATCTGTGTTAATGGAAGAACTTTTTTCTGGATTTTTTTTCAATTTTATTTTTAAAAATTTTGAAATTTACTTTTATTTATTTTTTTATACAGCAGGTTATTATTTGTTATCTATTTTATGCATATGCATGTATACAGGTCAATCCCAATCTCCCAACTCATCCCAACACCACCACCACATGGCTTCCCCCATTTGGTGTCCATACGTTTGTTCTCTACCTCTGTGTCTCTATTTCTGCCCTGCAAACCAGTTCATCTGTACCACTTTTCTAGGTTCCACATATATGCATTAATATACAATATTTGTTTTTCTCTTTCTGACTTACTTCACTCTGTATGACAGTCTCTACATCCATCGACTTCTCTACAAATGACCCAGTTTCATTCCTTTTTATGGCTGAGTAATATTCCATTTTATATATGTACCACTTCTTTATCCATTCGTCTGTCTGTGGGCATTTAGGTTGCTTGCATTACCTGGCTATTGTAAATAGTGCTGCAATGAACATTGTAGTGAATGTGTCTTTTTGAGTTGTGGTTTTCTCTGGGTATATGCCCAGAAGTGGGATTGCTGGATCCTATGGTAATTCTCTTTTTAGTTTTTTAAAGGAACCTCCATAGTGTTCTCCATAGTGACTGTATCAATTTACCTTCCCACCAATAGTGGAAGAGGGTTCCTTTTGTCCACACCCTTCACAGAATTTGTTGTTTGTAGATTTTCTGATGATGCCGATTCTAAGAGGTGTGAGGTCATACCTCATTGTCGTTTGGATTTGCATTTCTCTAATAATTAGTGATGTTGAGCAGCTTTTCATGTGCGTCTTGACCATTTCTGTGACTTCTTTGAAGAAACGTGTATTTAGATCTTCTGCTCATTTTTGTATTGGGTTGTTTGTTTTATTAATATTAAGCTGCGTGAGCTGTTTATATATATTGGAGATTAAACGTTTGTCCATTTATTCATTTGCAGTCGTTTTCGCCCATTCTGAGGGTTGCCTTTTTCCATTCTCATTTTTTTAAACCTAAAAAGAATGAAAGCAAAGGAAGCAGAACACTAATGTGCGTGAAATATGCCTCTTGAAACTGTCGTTTTGAAATATGGACATCTTTTGAATTTTTTGGTCGATATATGACCCCAGGATTTGTTTTCAGGGCAGGTGTCATTTACAGGCCTGCAATGATTTTGAATATCCATTGACCATTAGCGCTGGGATTAAAGCTGCTGTTGTGTGAAACGGCCACAAGGTGGCAGCAGTTCTCCCTTACCAAATCTGGTTACTAGGGCAAAGGAGCCTCAATGGCAGTCGTGTTCTAGATTGGAATTTAGAATGGAATGTGCCAGGAGAATGCCCCTCAAGTTTGTCTCACTACTTCTTGTTCGTGTTTTTAATTTAATTTTTTATTTTTTTATTACAGCAAGTTTGATGACAACGTTTGGCTTGTTGTAGGTGTGCAAGATGTGGTTCTTTTACACATATACATATGTCTGTTCTTCCTGGGATCCTGTTCCCATGTACGTTATGACAGAATGTTGAGTAGTCTTCTCTTGGTATTCCGTAGGTCTTTGGTGATTGTATATTTCATCTGTGTTTCTACATGTCTGTTAACCCCAAGATCGTAATGAATCCAATCCTCACACCTTTCCATTGGTGAACCATAAGTTTGTTTAATGAATCTGTCATTGCCCTTCTCCGTGGAAATATCTGCCCTGGTATTAATTTTTAGGTAACACCTATAAGTGATATCCTATGATATGTGTCTTTCACTTTCTGACTTACTACAAGTCACGTGATTTCCTCTAGACTCACCTATGGTGCTGCAAATGGCATTGTGTCCTTTTTTCCCTTGGGTAATATTGTGTCTTAGCGAGGTCCATTTTCTGCAATGTGATTCCCTGAGGGCTGAGGATTAGCTGACCTGGGAAGCCTGACCCTGCCGGCAAGCCCTCCCCAGGTGTGCCTGTGTTGAGGTCAATATAAACAGCACTCCAGGCAGCAATAGCCCCTGCAGCTGTGCCTGACTCCATATTCTCTGCCCCGTCAGCAGTCTCGGGGCTGTGCTGGTGGGAGGGTGTGAGGGTTTATGGTTTGTTGGTGGCCCGGTGTGAGTGGGGCTGTGCTGGACTTTCTGCAGGAGTTGCCAGGCTGCCACCTGTAAAGAAGAGGATGTGTCACCCATAACTTCCACTGGAATTTCTCTCCGGGCTGAGGTGAGGAAGGAAAAAAGGGAGTGGGTGCCGGGACAGGAGGGGTATCTCAGGCAGGGAAATGGAAAGCTTCCAGAAGAGCGCCCGGGGCAGGACCATCCTGGCTGGCTTGCAGGCAGCAAGTTGGCCTGCGTGCTGTCGCTGGTGTGGCTCCACGGCCCTTCCTCTAGGCTTTCAAGCCCTTGTACATATTCAGGTGTTTTACCTGGGAAGGGTGGGAACAGTTCAGCAGCAGCTGGACTGGGGCTCAGCTCACGTTTACTCACAGAGGACTCAGCACCGTACCCCAGCTTTGCAATGAGGACGCTCCTTGCGTGGGGGTGGGTGGGGCTGCTGGCTGTATGGGAGATGATTCCCCACCTCTGACCAATTTCATAATTGTTTACCGCTGGAGCAAGTGCCTTGTTAGGGTTTTCCTGTGTACAACTGTTAGGTTCAGGTTTTTTTTTTCTTTTTTCATTCCAATTACATTTTGTTCCTGTTTTATGTATTTATAGATATAAGCATGGAAATAATTCATTCATATAAATACATCTGTGTGAATGGAAGAACTTTTTTCTGTTTTTTTTAATTTTATTTTTAAAAATTTTGAAATTTAATTTTATTTATTTTTTTATACAGCAGGTTATTATTAGTTATCTATTTTATGCATATGCATGTATACAGGTCAATCCCAATCTCCCAACTCATCCCACCACCAACACTCCATGGCTTCCCCCACTTGGTGTCCATACGTTTGTTCTCTACCTCTGTGTCTCTATTTCTGCCCTGCAAACCAGTTCATCTGTACCATTTTTCTAGGTTCCACATATATGCATTAATATACAATATTTGTTTTTCTCTTTCTGACTTACTTCACTCTGTATGACAGTCTCTAGATCCATCGACTTCTCTACAAATGACCCAGTTTCGTTCCTTTTTATGGCTGAGTAATATTCCATTTTATATATGTACCACTTCTTTATCCATTCGTCTGTCTGTGGGCATTTAGGTTGTTTGCATTACCTGGCTATTGTAAATAGTGCTGCAATGAACATTGTGGTGAATGTGTCTTTTTGAGTTATGGTTTTCTCTGGGTATATGCCCAGAAGTGGGATTGCTGGATCCTATGGTAATTCTCTTTTTAGTTTTTTAAAGGAACCTCCATAGTGTTCTCCATAGTGACTGTATCAATTTACCTTCCCACCAATAGTGGAAGAGGGTTCATTTTGTCCACACCCTCCACAGAATTTGTTGTTTGTAGATTTTCTGATGATGCCGATTCTAAGAGGTGTGAGGTCATACCTCATTGTCGTTTGGATTTGCATTTCTCTAATAATTAGTGATGTTGAGCAGCTTTTCATGTGCGTCTTGACCATCTCTGTGACTTCTTTGAAGAAACGTATATTTAGATCTTCTGCTCATTTTTGTATTGGGTTGTTTGTTTTATTAATATTAAGCTGCGTGAGCTGTTTATATATATTGGAGATTAAACGTTTGTCAATTGATTCATTTGCAATCGTTTTCGCCCATTCTGAGGGTTGCCTTTTTCCATTCTCATTTTGTAAACCATAAAAGAATGAAAGCAAAGGAAGCAGAACACTAATGTGCGTGAAATATGCCTCTTGAAACTGTCGTTTTGAAATATGGACGTCTTTTGAATTGTTTGGTCGATATATGACCCCAGGATTTGTTTTCAGGGCAGGTGTCATTTACAGGCCTGCAACGATTTTGAATATCAACTGACCATTAGCGCTGGGATTAAAGGTGCTGTTGTGTGAAACGGCCACAAGGTGGCAGCGGTTCTCCCTTACCAAATCTGGTTACTAGGGCAACAGAGCCTCAATGGAAGTCGTGTTCTAGATTGGAATTTAGAATGGAATGTGCCAGGAGAATGCCCCTCAAGTTTGTCTCACTACTTCTTGTTCGTCTTTTTAATTTAATTTTTTTATTTTTTTATTACAGTAAGTTTGATGACAACGTTTGGCTTGTTGTAGGTGTGCAAGATGTGGTGTTTTTACACATATACATATGTCTGTTCTTCCTTGGATCCTGTTCCCATGTACATTATGACAGAATGTTGAGTAGTCTTCTCTTGGTATTCCGTAGGACTTTGGTGATTATATATTTCATCTGTGTTTGTACATGTCTGTTAACCCCAAGATCGTAATGAATCCAATCCTCACACCTTACCATTGGTGAACCATAAGTTTGTTTAATGAATCTGTGATTGCCCTTCTCCGTGGAAATATCTGCCCTGGTATTAATTTTTAGGTAACACCTATAAGTGATGTCCTACGATATGTGTCTTTCACTTTCTGACTTACTACAATTCACGTGATTACCTCTAGACTCACCTACTGTGCTGCAAATGGCATTGTGTCCTTTTTTCCCTTGGGTAATATTGTGTCTTAGCGAGGTCCATTTTCTGCAATGTGATTCCCTGAGGGCTGAGCGTTAGCTGACCTGGGCAGCCTGACCCTGTCAGCAAGCCCTCCCCAGGTGTGCCTGGGTTGAGGTCAATATAAACAGCACTCCAGGCAGCAATAGCCCCTGCAGCTGTGCCTGACTCCATATTCTCTGCCCCGTCAGCAGTCTCGGGGCTGTGCTGGTGGGAGGGTGTGAGGGTCCACGGGTGTTGGTGGCCTGGTGTGAGTGGGGCTCTGCTGGAGTTTCTGCAGGAGTTGCCAGGCTGCCACCTGTAAAGAAGAGGATGTGTCACCCATAACTTCCACTGGAATTTCTCTCCGGGCTGAGGTGAGGAAGGAAAAAAGGGAGTGGGTGCCGGGACAGGAGGGGTATCTCAGGCTGCGAAATGGAAAGCTTCCAGAAGAGCGCCCGGATTCAGGACCATCCTGGCTGACTTGCAGGCAGCAAGTTGGCCTGCGTGCTGTCGCTGGTGTGGCTCCACGGCCCTTCCTCTAGGCTTTCAAGCCCTTGTACGTATTCAGGTGTTTTACCTGGGAAGGGAGGGAACAGTTCAGCAGCAGCTGGCCTGGGGCTCAGCTCACGTTTACTCACAGAGGACTCGGCACCGTACCCCAGCTTTGCAATGAGGACACACCTTGCGTGGGGGGGGTGGGGCTGCTGGCTGTATGGGAGATGATTCCCCACCTCTGACCAATTTCAGAATTGTTTATCGCTGGAGCAAGTGCCTTGGTAGGGTTTTCCCCTGTATAACTGTTAGGTTCAGGTTTTTTTTTCTTTTTTCGTTCCAATTACATTTTGTTCCTGTTTTATGTATTTATAGATATAAGCATGGTAATAATTCATTCATATAAATACATCTGTGTGAATGGAAGAACTTTTCTGCTTTATTTTTAAATTTTATTTTTAAAAATTTTGAAATTTAAATTTATTTATTTTTTTATACAGCAGGTTCTTATTAGTTATCTATTTTATGCATATGCATGTATACAGGTCAATCCCAATCTCCCAACTCATCCCAACACCACCACCAAAAGGCTTCCCCCATTTGGTGTCCATACGTTTGTTCTCTACCTCTGTGTCTCTATTTCTGCCCTGCAAACCAGTTCATCTGTACCACTTTTCTAGGTTCCACATATATGCATTAATATACAATATTTGTTTTTCTCTTTCTGACTTACTTCACTCTGTATGACAGTCTCTACATCCATCGACTTCTCTACAAATGACCCAGTTTCATTCCTTTTTATGGCTGAGTAATATTCCATTTTATATATGTACCACTTCTTTATCCATTCGTCTGTCTGTGGGCATTTAGGTTGCTTGCATTACCTGGCTATTGTAAATAGTGCTGCAATGAACATTGTAGTGAATGTGTCTTTTTGAGTTGTGGTTTTCTCTTGGTATATGCCCAGAAGTGGGATTGCTGGATCCTATGGTAATTCTCTTTTTAGTTTTTTAAAGGAACCTCCATAGTGTTCTCCATAGTGACTGTATCAATTTACCTTCCCACCAATAGTGGAAGAGGGTTCCTTTTGTCCACACCCTTCACAGAATTTGTTGTTTGTAGATTTTCTGATGATGCCGATTCTAAGAGGTGTGAGGTCATACCTCATTGTCGTTTGGATTTGCATTTCTCTAATAATTAGTGATGTTGAGCAGCTTTTCATGTGCGTCTTGACCATTTCTGTGACTTCTTTGAAGAAACGTGTATTTAGATCTTCTGCTCATTTTTGTATTGGGTTGTTTGTTTTATTAATATTAAGCTGCGTGAGCTGTTTATATATATTGGAGATTAAACGTTTGTCCATTTATTCATTTGCAGTCGTTTTCGCCCATTCTGAGGGTTGCCTTTTTCCATTCTCATTTTTTTAAACCTAAAAAGAATGAAAGCAAAGGAAGCAGAACACTAATGTGCGTGAAATATGCCTCTTGAAACTGTCGTTTTGAAATATGGACGTCTTTTGAATTTTTTGGTCGATATATGACCCCAGGATTTGTTTTCAGGGCAGGTGTCATTTACAGGCCTGCAATGATTTTGAATATCCATTGACCATTAGCGCTGGGATTAAAGCTGCTGTTGTGTGAAACGGCCACAAGGTGGCAGCAGTTCTCCCTTACCAAATCTGGTTACTAGGGCAACAGAGCCTCAATGGAAGTCGTGTTCTAGATTGGAATTTAGAATGGAATGTGCCAGGAGAATGCCCCTCAAGTTTGTCTCACTACTTCTTGTTCGTGTTTTTAATTTAATTTTTTATTTTTTTATTACAGCAAGTTTGATGACAACGTTTGGCTTGTTGTAGGTGTGCAAGATGTGGTTCTTTTACACATATACATTTGTCTGTTCTTCCTGGGATCCTGTTCCCATGTACGTTATGACAGAATGTTGAGTAGTCTTCTCTTGGTATTCCGTAGGTCTTTGGTGATTGTATATTTCATCTGTGTTTCTACATGTCTGTTAACCCCAAGATCGTAATGAATCCAATCCTCAAACCTTTCCATTGGTGAACCATAAGTTTGTTTAATGAATCTGTCATTGCCCTTCTCCGTGGAAATATCTGCCCTGGTATTAATTTTTAGGTAACACCTATAAGTGATATCCTATGATATGTGTCTTTCACTTTCTGACTTACTACAAGTCACGTGATTTCCTCTAGACTCACCTATGGTGCTGCAAATGGCATTGTGTCCTTTTTTCCCTTGGGTAATATTGTGTCTTAGCGAGGTCCATTTTCTGCAATGTGATTCCCTGAGGGCTGAGGATTAGCTGACCTGGGCAGCCTGACCCTGCCGGCAAGCCCTCCCCAGGTGTGCCTGGGTTGAGGTCAATATAAACAGCACTCCAGGCAGCAATAGCCCCTGCAGCTGTGCCTGACTCCATATTCTCTGCCCCGTCAGCAGTCTCGGGGCTGTGCTGGTGGGAGGGTGTGAGGGTTTATGGTTTGTTGGTGGCCCGGTGTGAGTGGGGCTCTGCTGGACTTTCTGCAGGAGTTGCCAGGCTGCCACCTGTAAAGAAGAGGATGTGTCACCCATAACTTCCACTGGAATTTCTCTACGGGCTGAGGTGAGGAAGGAAAAAAGGGAGTGGGTGCCGGGACAGGAGGGGTATCTCAGGCAGGGAAATGGAAAGCTTCCAGAAGAGCGCCCGGGGTCAGGACCATCCTGGCTGGCTTGCAGGCAGCAAGTTGGCCTGCGTGCTGTCGCTGGTGTGGCTCCACGGCCCTTCCTCTAGGCTTTCAAGCCCTTGTACATATTCAGGTGTTTTACCTGGGAAGGGTGGGAACAGTTCAGCAGCAGCTGGACTGGTGCTCAGCTCACGTTTACTCACAGAGGACTCGGCACCGTACCCCAGCTTTGCAATGAGGACGCTCCTTGCGTGGGGGTGGGTGGGGCTGCTGGCTGTATGGGAGATGATTCCCCACCTCTGACCAATTTCATAATTGTTTACCGCTGGAGCAAGTGCCTTGTTAGTGTTTTCCTGTGTACAACTGTTAGGTTCAGGTTTTTTTTTTCTTTTTTCATTCCAATTACATTTTGTTCCTGTTTTATGTATTTATAGATATAAGCATGGAAATAATTCATTCATATAAATACATCTGTGTGAATGGAAGAACTTTTTTCTGTTTTTTTAATTTTATTTTTAAAAACTTTGAAATTTAAATTTATTTATTTTTTTATACAGCAGGTTATTATTAGTTATCTATTTTATGCATATGCATGTATACAGGTCAATCCCAATCTCCCAACTCATCCCACCACCAACACTCCATGGCTTCCCCCACTTGGTGTCCATACGTTTGTTCTCTACCTCTGTGTCTCTATTTCTGCCCTGCAAACCAGTTCATCTGTACCATTTTTCTAGGTTCCACATATATGCATTAATATACAATATTTGTTTTTCTCTTTCTGACTTACTTCACTCTGTATGACAGTCTCTAGATCCATCGACTTCTCTACCAATGACCCAGTTTCGTTCCTTTTTATGGCTGAGTAATATTCCATTTTATATATGTACCACTTCTTTATCCATTCGTCTGTCTGTGGGCATTTAGGTTGTTTGCATTACCTGGCTATTGTAAATAGTGCTGCAATGAACATTGTGGTGAATGTGTCTTTTTGAGTTATGGTTTTCTCTGGGTATATGCCCAGAAGTGGGATTGCTGGATCCTATGGTAATTCTCTTTTTAGTTTTTTAAAAGAACCTCCATAGTGTTCTCCATAGTGACTGTATCAATTTACCTTCCCACCAATAGTGGAAGAGGGTTCCTTTTGTCCACACCCTTCACAGAATTTGTTGTTTGTAGATTTTCTGATGATGCCGATTCTAAGAGGTGTGAGGTCATACCTCATTGTCGTTTGGATTTGCATTTCTCTAATAATTAGTGATGTTGAGCAGCTTTTCATGTGCGTCTTGACCATCTCTGTGACTTCTTTGAAGAAACGTATATTTAGATCTTCTGCTCATTTTTGTATTGGGTTGTTTGTTTTATTAATATTAAGCTGCGTGAGCTGTTTATATATATTGGAGATTAAACGTTTGTCAATTGATTCATTTGCGATCGTTTTCGCCCATTCTGAGGGTTGCCTTTTTCCATTCTCATTTTTTAAACCATAAAAGAATGAAAGCAAAGGAAGCAGAACACTAATGTGCGTGAAATATGCCTCTTGAAACTGTCGTTTTGAAATATGGACGTCTTTTGAATTTTTTGGTCGATATATGACCCCAGGATTTGTTTTCAGGGCAGGTGTCATTTACAGGCCTGCAATGATTTTGAATATCCACTGACCATTAGCGCTGGGATTAAAGCTGCTGTTGTGTGAAACGGCCACAAGGTGGCAGCAGTTCTCCCTTACCAAATCTGGTTACTAGGGCAATAGAGCCTCAATGGAAGTTGTGTTCTAGATTGGAATTTAGAATGGAATGTGCCAGGAGAATGCCCCTCAAGTTTGTCTCACTACTTCTTGTTCGTGTTTTTAATTTAATTTTTTATTTTTTTATTACAGCAAGTTTGATGACAACGTTTGGCTTGTTGTAGGTGTGCAAGATATGGTTCTTTTACACTTATACATATGTTTGTTCTTCCTGGGATCCTGTTCCCATGTACGTTATGACAGAATGTTGTGTAGTCTTCTCGTGGTATTCCGTAGGTCTTTGGTGATTATATATTTCATCTGTGTTTGTACATGTCTGTTAACCCCAAGATCGTAATGAATCCAATCCTCACACCTTTCCATTGGTGAACCATAAATTTGTTTAATGAATCTGTCATTGCCCTTCTCCGTGGAAATATCTACCCTGGTATCAATTTTTAGGTAACACCTATAAGTGATATCCTACGATATGGGTCTTTCACTTTCTGACTTACTACAAGTCACGTGATTACCTCTAGACTCATCTACGGTGCTGCAAATGGCATTGTGTCCTTTTTTCCCTTGGCTAATATTGTGTCTTAGCGAGGTCCATTTTCTGCAATGTGATTCCCTGAGGGCTGAGGATTAGCTGACCTGGGAAGCCTGACCCTGCCGGCAAGCCCTCCCCAGGTGTGCCTGGGTTGAGGTCAATATAAACAGCACTCCAGGCAGCAATAGACCCTGCAGCTGTGCCTGACTCCATATTCTCTGCCCCGTCAGCATTCTCGGGGCTGTGCTGGTGGGAGGGTGTGAGGGTCCACGGCTTTGTTGGTGGCCCGGTGTGAGTGGGGCTCTGCTGGACTTTCTGCAGGAGTTGCCAGGCTGCCACCTGTAAAGAAGAGGATGTGTCACCCATAACTTCCACTGGAATTTCTCTCCAGGCTGAGGTGAGGAAGGAAAAAAAGGAGTGGGGGCCGGGACAGGAGGGGTATCTCAGTCTGGGAAATGGAAAGCTTCCAGAAGAGCGCCTGGGTCCAGGACCATGCTGGCTTGCCTGCAGGCAGCAAGTTGGCCTGCGTGCTGTCACTGGTGTGGCTCCACGGCCCTTCCTCTAGGCTTTCAAGCCCTTGTACATATTCAGGCGTTTTACCTGGGAAGGGTGAGAACAGTTCAGCAGCAGCAGGCCTGGGGCTCAGCTCACGTTTACTCACAGAGGACTCGGCACCGTCCCCCAGCTTTGCAATGAGGATGCTCCTTGCGTGGGGCTGGGCGGGGCTGCTGGCTGTATGGGAGATGATTCCCCACCTCTGACCAATTTCAGAATTGTTTACCGCTGGAGCATGTGCCTTGGTAGGGTTTTCCTCTGTATAGCTGTTAGGTTCAGGGTTTTTTTTCTTTTTTCGTTCCAATTACATTTTGTTCCTGTTTTATGTATTTATAGATATAAGCATGGAAATAATTCATTCATATAAATACATCTGTGTGAATGGAAGAACTTTTTTCTGGTTTTTTTTTCAATTTTACTTTTAAAAATTTTGAAATTTACTTTTATTTATTTTTTTATACAGCAGGTTATTATTTGTTATCTATTTTATGCATATGCATGTATACAGGTCAATCCCAATCTCCCAACTCATCCCAACACCACCACCACATGGCTTCCCCCACTTGGTGTCCATACGTTTGTTCTCTACCTCTGTGTCTCTATTTCTGCCCTGCAAACTAGTTCATCTGTACCATTTTTCTAGGTTCCACATATATGCATTAATATACAATATTTGTTTTTCTCTTTCTGCCTTACTTCACTCTGTATGACAGTCTCTAGATCCATCGACTTCTCTACAAATGACCCAGTTTCATTCCTTTTTATGGCTGAGTAATATTCCATTTTATATATGTACCACTTCTTTATCCATTCGTCTGTCTGTGGGCATTTAGGTTGCTTCCATTACCTGGCTATTGTAAATAGTGCTGCAATGAACATTGTGGTGAATGTGTCTTTTTGATTTATGGTTTTCTCTGGGTATATGCCCAGAAGTGGGATTGCTGGATCCTATGGTAATTCTCTTTTTAGTTTTTTAAAGGAACCTCCATAGTGTTCCCCATAGTGACTGTATCAATTTACCTTCCCACCAATAGTGGAAGAGGGTTCCTTTTGTCCACACCCTCCCCAGAATTTGTTGTTTGTAGATTTTCTGATGATGCCGATTCTAAGAGGTGTGAGGTCATACCTCATTGTCGTTTGGATTTGCATTTCTCTAATAATTAGTGATGTTGAGCAGCTTTTCATGTGCGTCTTGACCATCTCTGTAACTTCTTTGAAGAAACGTATATTTAGATCTTCTGCTCATTTTTGTATTGGGTTGTTTGTTTTATTAATATTAAGCTGCGTGAGCTGTTTATATATATTGGAGATTAAACGTTTGTACATTGATTCATTTGTGATCGTTTTCGCCCATTCTGAGGGTTGCCTTTTTCCATTCCCATTTTTTTAAACCAAAAAAGAATGAAAGCAAAGGAAGCAGAACACTAATGTGCGTGAAATATGCCTCTTGAAACTGTCGTTTTGAAATATGGACGTCTTTTGAATTTTTTGGTCGATATATGACCCCAGGATTTTTTTTCAGGGCAGGTGTCATTTACAGGCCTGCAATGATTTTGAATATCCATTGACCATTAGCGCTGGGATTAAAGCTGCTGTTGTGTGAAACGGCCACAAGGTGGCAGCAGTTCTCCCTTACCAAATCTGGTTACTAGGGCAAAGGAGCCTCAATGGCAGTCGTGTTCTAGATTGGAATTTAGAATGGAATGTGCCAGGAGAATGCCCCTCAAGTTTGTCTCACTACTTCTTGTTCGTGTTTTTAATTTAATTTTTTATTTTTTTATTACAGCAAGTTTGATGACAACGTTTGGCTTGTTGTAGGTGTGCAAGATGTGGTTCTTTTACACATATACATATGTCTGTTCTTCCTGGGATCTTGTTCCCATCTATGTTATTGACAGAATGTTGAGTAGTCTTCTCTTGGTATTCCGTAGGTCTTTGGTGATTATATATTTCATCTGTGTTTGTACATGTCTGTTAACCCCAAGATCGTAATGAATCCAATCCTCACACCTTTCCATTGGTGAACCATAAGTTTGTTTAATGAATCTGTCATTGCCCTTCTCCGTGGAAATATCTGCCCTGGTATTAATTTTTAGGTAACACCTATAAGTGATATCCTATGATATGTGTCTTTCACTTTCTGACTTACTACAAGTCACGTGATTACCTCTAGACTCACCTACGGTGCTGCAAATGGCATTGTGTCCTTTTTTCCCTTGGGTAATATTGTGTCTTAGCGAGGTCCATTTTCTGCAACGTGAGCCCCTGAGGGCTGAGGATTAGCTAACCTGGGCAGCCTGACCCTGCCGGCAAGCCCTCCCCAGGTGTGCCTGGGTTGAAGTCAATATAAACATCACTCCAGGCAGCAATAGCCCCTGCAGCTGTGCCTGACTCCATATTCTCTGCCCCGTCAGCAGTCTCGGGGCTGTGCTGGTGGGAGGGTGTGAGAGTCCACGGCTTTGTTGGTGGCCCGGTGTGAGTGGGGCTCTGCTGGACTTTCTGCAGGAGTTTCCAGGCTGCCACCTGTAAAGAAGAGGATGTGTCACCCATAACTTCCACTGGAATTTCTCTCCGGGCTGCGGTAAGAAAGGAAAAAAGGAAGTGGGTGCCGGGACAGGAGGGGTATCTCAGTCTGGGAAATGGAAAGCTTCCAGAAGAGCACCCGGTGTCAGGACCCTCCTGGCTGGCCTGCAGGCAGCAATTTGGCCTGTGTGCTGTCGCTGGTGTGGCTCCACGGCCCTTCCTCTAGGCTTTCAAGCCCTTGTACATATTCAGGTGTTTTACCTGGGAAGGGTCTGAGCAGTTCAGCAGCAGCTGGCCTGGGGCTCAGCTCAGGTTTACTCACAGAGGCCTCGGCACTGTCCCCCAGCTTTGCAATGAGGACGCTCCTTGCGTGTGGGGGGGCGGGGCTGCTGGCTGTATGGGAGATGATTCCCCACCTCTGACCAATTTCAGAATTGTTTACCGCTGGTGCAAGTGCCTTGGTAGGGTTTTCCTCTGTATAGCTGTTAGGTTCAGGTTTTTTTTTTCTTTTTTCGTTCCAATTACATTTTGTTCCTGTTTTATGTATTTATAGATATAAGCATGGAAATAATTCATTCATATAAATACATCTGTGTGAATGGAAGAACTTCTTTCTGTTTTTTTTTAATTTTATTCTTAAAAATTTTGAAATTTAATATTATTTATTTTTTTATACAGCAGGTTATTTTTAGTTATCTCTTTTATGCATATGCATGTATACAGGTCAATCCCAATCTCCCAACTCATCCCAACACCACCACCACATAGCTTCCCCCACTTGGTGTCCATACGTTTGGTCTCTACCTCTGTGTCTCTATTTCTGCCCTGCAAACCAGTTCATCTGTACCATTTTTCTAGGTTCCGCATATATGCATTAATATACAATATTTGTTTTTCTCTTTCTGACTTACTTCACTCTGTATGACAGTCTCTAGATCCATCGACTTCTCTACAAATGACCCAGTTTCATTCCTTTTTATGGCTGAGTAATATTCCATTTTATATATGTACCACATCTTTATCCATTCGTCTGTCTGTGGGCATTTAGGTTGCTTCCATTACCTGGCTATTGTAAATAGTGCTGCAATGAACATTGTGGTGAATGTGTCTTTTTGATTTATGGTTTTCTCTGGGTATATGCCCAGAAGTGGGATTGCTGGATCCTATGGTAATTCTCTTTTTAGTTTTTTAAAGGAAACTCCATACTGTTTTCCATAGTGACTGTATCAATTTACCTTCCCACCAATAGGGGAAGAGGGTTCCTTTTGTCCACACCCTCCCCAGAATTTGTTTGTAGATTTTCTGATGAGGCCGATTCTAAGAGGTGTGAGGTCATACCTCATTGTCATTTGGATTTGCATTTCTCTAATAATTAGTGATGTTGAGCAGCTTTTCATGTGCGTCTTGACCATTTCTGTGACTTCTTTGAAGAAACGTGTATTTAGATCTTCTGCTCATTTTTGTATTGGGTTGTTTGTTTTATTAATATTAAGCTGCGTGAGCTGTTTATATATATTGGAGATTAAACGTTTGTCCATTGATTCGTTTGCAGTCGTTTTCGCCCATTCTGAGGGTTGCCTTTTTCCATTCTCAGTTTTTTAAACCTAAAAAGAATGAAAGCAAAGGAAGCAGAACACTAATGTGCGTGAAATATGCCTCTTGAAACTGTCGTTTTGAAATATGGACGTCTTTTGAATTTTTTGGTCGATATATGACCCCAGGATTTGTTTTCAGGGCAGGTGTCATTTACAGGCCTGCAATGATTTTGAATATCCACTGACCATTAGCGCTGGGATTAAAGCTGCTGTTGTGTGAAACGGCCACAAGGTGGCAGCAGTTCTCCCTTACCAAATCTGGTTACTAGGGCAAAGGAGCCTCAATGGCAGTCGTGTTCTAGATTGGAATTTAGAATGGAATGTGCCAGGAGAATGCCCCTCAAGTTTGTCTCACTACTTCTTGTTCGTGTTTTTAATTTAATTTTTTATTTTTTTATTACAGCAAGTTTGATGACAACGTTTGGCTTGTTGTAGGTGTGCAAGATGTGGTTCTTTTACACATATACATATGTCTGTTCTTCCTGGGATCCTGTTCCCATGTACGTTATGACAGAATGTTGAGTAGTCTTCTCTTGGTATTCCGTAGGTCTTTGGTGATTGTATATTTCATCTGTGTTTCTACATGTCTGTTAACCCCAAGATCGTAATGAATCCAATCCTCACACCTTTCCATTGGTGAACCATAAGTTTGTTTAATGAATCTGTCATTGCCCTTCTCCGTGGAAATATCTGCCCTGGTATTAATTTTTAGGTAACACCTATAAGTGATATCCTATGATATGTGTCTTTCACTTTCTGACTTACTACAAGTCACGTGATTTCCTCTAGACTCACCTATGGTGCTGCAAATGGCATTGTGTCCTTTTTTCCCTTGGGTAATATTGTGTCTTAGCGAGGTCCATTTTCTGCAATGTGATTCCCTGAGGGCTGAGGATTAGCTGACCTGGGAAGCCTGACCCTGCCGGCAAGCCCTCCCCAGGTGTGCCTGTGTTGAGGTCAATATAAACAGCACTCCAGGCAGCAATAGCGCCTGCAGCTGTGCCTGACTCCATATTCTCTGCCCCGTCAGCAGTCTCGGGGCTGTGCTGGTGGGAGGGTGTGAGGGTTTATGGTTTGTTGGTGGCCCGGTGTGAGTGGGGCTCTGCTGGACTTTCTGCAGGAGTTGCCAGGCTGCCACCTGTAAAGAAGAGGATGTGTCACCCATAACTTCCACTGGAATTTCTCTCCGGGCTGAGGTGAGGAAGGAAAAAAGGGAGTGGGTGCCGGGACAGGAGGGGTATCTCAGGCAGGGAAATGGAAAGCTTCCAGAAGAGCGCCCGGGGCAGGACCATCCTGGCTGGCTTGCAGGCAGCAAGTTGGCCTGCGTGCTGTCGCTGGTGTGGCTCCACGGCCCTTCCTCTAGGCTTTCAAGCCCTTGTACATATTCAGGTGTTTTACCTGGGAAGGGTGGGAACAGTTCAGCAGCAGCTGGACTGGGGCTCAGCTCACGTTTACTCACAGAGGACTCAGCACCGTACCCCAGCTTTGCAATGAGGACGCTCCTTGCGTGGGGGTGGGTGGGGCTGCTGGCTGTATGGGAGATGATTCCCCACCTCTGACCAATTTCATAATTGTTTACCACTGGAGCAAGTGCCTTGTTAGGGTTTTCCTGTGTACAACTGTTAGGTTCAGGTTTTTTTTTTCTTTTTTCATTCCAATTACATTTTGTTCCTGTTTTATGTATTTATAGATATAAGCATGGAAATAATTCATTCATATAAATACATCTGTGTGAATGGAAGAACTTTTTTCTGTTTTTTTTAATTTTATTTTTAAAAATTTTGAAATTTAATTTTATTTATTTTTTTATACAGCAGGTTATTATTAGTTATCTATTTTATGCATATGCATGTATACAGGTCAATCCCAATCTCCCAACTCATCCCACCACCAACACTCCATGGCTTCCCCCACTTGGTGTCCATACGTTTGTTCTCTACCTCTGTGTCTCTATTTCTGCCCTGCAAACCAGTTCATCTGTACCATTTTTCTAGGTTCCACATATATGCATTAATATACAATATTTGTTTTTCTCTTTCTGACTTACTTCACTCTGTATGACAGTCTCTAGATCCATCGACTTCTCTACAAATGACCCAGTTTCGTTCCTTTTTATGGCTGAGTAATATTCCATTTTATATATGTACCACTTCTTTATCCATTCGTCTGTCTGTGGGCATTTAGGTTGTTTGCATTACCTGGCTATTGTAAATAGTGCTGCAATGAACATTGTGGTGAATGTGTCTTTTTGAGTTATGGTTTTCTCTGGGTATATGCCCAGAAGTGGGATTGCTGGATCCTATGGTAATTCTCTTTTTAGTTTTTTAAAGGAACCTCCATAGTGTTCTCCATAGTGACTGTATCAATTTACCTTCCCACCAATAGTGGAAGAGGGTTCATTTTGTCCACACCCTCCACAGAATTTGTTGTTTGTAGATTTTCTGATGATGCCGATTCTAAGAGGTGTGAGGTCATACCTCATTGTCGTTTGGATTTGCATTTCTCTAATAATTAGTGATGTTGAGCAGCTTTTCATGTGCGTCTTGACCATCTCTGTGACTTCTTTGAAGAAACGTATATTTAGATCTTCTGCTCATTTTTGTATTGGGTTGTTTGTTTTATTAATATTAAGCTGCGTGAGCTGTTTATATATATTGGAGATTAAACGTTTGTCAATTGATTCATTTGCAATCGTTTTCGCCCATTCTGAGGGTTGCCTTTTTCCATTCTCATTTTGTAAACCATAAAAGAATGAAAGCAAAGGAAGCAGAACACTAATGTGCGTGAAATATGCCTCTTGAAACTGTCGTTTTGAAATATGGACGTCTTTTGAATTTTTTGGTCGATATATGACCCCAGGATTTGTTTTCAGGGCAGGTGTCATTTACAGGCCTGCAATGATTTTGAATATCCACTGACCATTAGCGCTGGGATTAAAGCTGCTGTTGTGTGAAACGGCCACAAGGTGGCAGCAGTTCTCCCTTACCAAATCTGGTTACTAGGGCAATAGAGCCTCAATGGAAGTTGTGTTCTAGATTGGAATTTAGAATGGAATGTGCCAGGAGAATGCCCCTCAAGTTTGTCTCACTACTTCTTGTTCGTGTTTTTAATTTAATTTTTTATTTTTTTATTACAGCAAGTTTGATGACAACGTTTGGCTTGTTGTAGGTGTGCAAGATATGGTTCTTTTACACTTATACATATGTTTGTTCTTCCTGGGATCCTGTTCCCATGTACGTTATGACAGAATGTTGTGTAGTCTTCTCTTGGTATTCCATAGGTCTTTGGTGATTATATATTTCATCTGTGTTTGTACATGTCTGTTAACCCCAAGATCGTAATGAATCCAATCCTCACACCTTTCCATTGGTGAACCATAAATTTGTTTAATGAATCTGTCATTGCCCTTCTCCGTGGAAATATCTGCCCTGGTATCAATTTTTAGGTAACACCTATAAGTGATATCCTACGATATGGATCTTTCACTTTCTGACTTACTACAAGTCACGTGATTACCTCTAGACTCATCTACGGTGCTGCAAATGGCATTGTGTCCTTTTTTCCCTTGGCTAATATTGTGTCTTAGCGAGGTCCATTTTCTGCAATGTGATTCCCTGAGGGCTGAGGATTAGCTGACCTGGGAAGCCTGACCCTGCCGGCAAGCCCTCCCCAGGTGTGCCTGGGTTGAGGTCAATATAAACAGCACTCCAGGCAGCAATAGCCCCTGCAGCTGTGCCTGACTCCATATTCTCTGCCCCGTCAGCATTCTCGGGGCTGTGCTGGTGGGAGGGTGTGAGGGTCCACGGCTTTGTTGGTGGCCCGGTGTGAGTGGGGCTCTGCTGGACTTTCTGCAGGAGTTGCCAGGCTGCCACCTGTAAAGAAGAGGATGTGTCACCCATAACTTCCACTGGAATTTCTCTCCAGGCTGAGGTGAGGAAGGAAAAAAAGGAGTGGGGGCCGGGACAGGAGGGGTATCTCAGGCTGGGAAATGGAAATCTTCCAGAAGAGCGCCTGGGTCCAGGACCATGCTGGCTTGCCTGCAGGCAGCAAGTTGGCCTGCGTGCTGTCACTGGTGTGGCTCCACGGCCCTTCCTCTAGGCTTTCAAGCCCTTGTACATATTCAGGCGTTTTACCTGGGAAGGGTGAAAACAGTTCAGCAGCAGCAGGCCTGGGGCTCAGCTCACGTTTACTCACAGAGGACTCGGCACCGTCCCCCAGCTTTGCAATGAGGATGCTCCTTGCGTGGGGCTGGGCGGGGCTGCTGGCTGTATGGGAGATGATTCCCCACCTCTGACCAATTTCAGAATTGTTTACCGCTGGAGCATGTGCCTTGGTAGGGTTTTCCTCTGTATAGCTGTTAGGTTCAGGGTTTTTTTTCTTTTTTCGTTCCAATTACATTTTGTTCCTGTTTTATGTATTTATAGATATAAGCATGGAAATAATTCATTCATATAAATACATCTGTGTGAATGGAAGAACTTTTTTCTGGTTTTTTTTTCAATTTTACTTTTAAAAATTTTGAAATTTACTTTTATTTATTTTTTTATACAGCAGGTTATTATTTGTTATCTATTTTATGCATATGCATGTATACAGGTCAATCCCAATCTCCCAACTCATCCCAACACCACCACCACATGGCTTCCCCCACTTGGTGTCCATACGTTTGTTCTCTACCTCTGTGTCTCTATTTCTGCCCTGCAAACTACTTCATCTGTACCATTTTTCTAGGTTCCACATATATGCATTAATATACAATATTTGTTTTTCTCTTTCTGACTTACTTCACTCTGTATGACAGTCTCTAGATCCATCGACTTCTCTACAAATGACCCAGTTTCATTCCTTTTTATGGCTGAGTAATATTCCATTATATATATGTACCACTTCTTTATCCATTCGTCTGTCTGTGGGCATTTAGGTTGCTTCCATTAACTGGCTATTGTAAATAGTGCTGCAATGAACATTGTGGTGAATGTGTCTTTTTGATTTATGGTTTTCTCTGGGTATATGCCCAGAAGTGGGATTGCTGGATCCTATGGTAATTCTCTTTTTAATTTTTTAAAGGAACCTCCGTAGTGTTCCCCATAGTGACTGTATCAATTTACCTTCCCACCAATAGTGGAAGAGGGTTCCTTTTGTCCACACCCTCCCCAGAATTTGTTGTTTGTAGATTTTCTGATGATGCCGATTCTAAGAGGTGTGAGGTCATACCTCATTGTCGTTTGGATTTGCATTTCTCTAATAATTAGTGATGTTGAGCAGCTTTTCATGTGCGTCTTGACCATCTCTGTAACTTCTTTGAAGAAACGTATATTTAGATCTTCTGCTCATTTTTGTATTGGGTTGTTTGTTTTATTAATATTAAGCTGCGTGAGCTGTTTATATATATTGGAGATTAAACGTTTGTCCATTGATTCGTTTGTGATCGTTTTCGCCCATTCTGAGGGTTGCCTTTTTCCACTCCCATTTTTTTAAACCAAAAAAGAATGAAAGCAAAGGAAGCAGAACACTAATGTGCGTGAAATATGCCTCTTGAAACTGTCGTTTTGAAATATGGACGTCTTTTGAATTTTTTGGTCGATATATGACCCCAGGATTTGTTTTCAGGGCAGGTGTCATTTACAGGCCTGCAATGATTTTGAATATCCACTGACCATTAGCGCTGGGATTAAAGCTGCTGTTGTGTGAAACGGCCACAAGGTGGCAGCAGTTCTCCCTTACCAAATCTGGTTACTAGGGCAAAGGAGCCTCAATGGCAGTTGTGTTCTAGATTGGAATTTAGAATGGAATGTGCCAGGAGAATGCCCCTCAAGTTTGTCTCACTACTTCTTGTTCGTGTTTTTAATTTAATTTTTTATTTTTTTATTACAGCAAGTTTGATGACAACGTTTGGCTTGTTGTAGGTGTGCAAGATGTGGTTCTTTTACACATATACATATGTCTGTTCTTCCTGGGATCTTGTTCCCATCTATGTTATTGACAGAATGTTGAGTAGTCTTCTCTTGGTATTTCGTAGGTCTTTGGTGATTATATATTTCATCTGTGTTTGTACATGTCTGTTAACCCCAAGATCGTAATGAATCCAATCCTCACACCTTTCCATTGGTGAACCATAAGTTTGTTTAATGAATCTGTCATTGCCCTTCTCCGTGGAAATATCTGCCCTGGTATTAATTTTTAGGTAACACCTATAAGTGATATCCTACGATATGTGTCTTTCACTTTCTGACTTACTACAAGTCACGTGATTACCTCTAGACTCACCTACGGTGCTGCAAATGGCATTGTGTCCTTTTTTCCCTTGGGTAATATTGTGTCTTAGCGAGGTCCATTTTCTGCAACGTGAGCCCCTGTGGGCTGAGGATTAGCTGACCTGGGCAGCCTGACCCTGCCGGCAAGCCCTCCCCAGGTGTGCCTGGGTTGAAGTCAATATAAACATCACTCCAGGCAGCAATAGCCCCTGCAGCTGTGCCTGACTCCATATTCTCTGCCCCGTCAGCAGTCTCGGGGCTGTGCTGGTGGGAGGGTGTGAGGGTCCACGGCTTTGTTGGTGGCCCGGTGTGAGTGGGGCTCTGCTGGACTTTCTGCAGGAGTTTCCAGGCTGCCACCTGTAAAGAAGAGGATGTGTCACCCATAACTTCCACTGGAATTTCTCTCCGGGCTGCGGTAAGAAAGGAAAAAAGGAAGTGGGTGCTGGGACAGGAGGGGTATCTCAGTCTGGGAAATTGAAAGCTTCCAGAAGAGCACCCGGTGTCAGGACCCTCCTGGCTGGCCTGCAGGCAGCAATTTGGCCTGCGTGCTGTCGCTGGTGTGGCTCCACGGCCCTTCCTCTAGGCTTTCAAGCCCTTGTACATATTCAGGTGTTTTACCTGGGAAGGGTCTGAGCAGTTCAGCAGCAGCTGGCCTGGGGCTCAGCTCACGTTTACTCACAGAGGACTCGGCACTGTCCCCCAGCTTTGCAATGAGGACGCTCCTTGCGTGTGGGGGGGCGGGGCTGCTGGCTGTATGGGAGATGATTCCCCACCTCTGACCAATTTCAGAATTGTTTACCGCTGGTGCAAGTGCCTTGGTAGGGTTTTCCTCTGTATAACTGTTAGGTTCAGGATTTTTTTTTCTTTCTTCATTCCAATTATATTTTGTTCCTGTTTTATGTATTTATAGATATAAGCATGGAAATAATTCATTCATATAAATACATCTGTGTTAATGGAAGAACTTTTTTCTGGATTTTTTTTCAATTTTATTTTTAAAAATTTTGAAATTTACTTTTATTTATTTTTTTATACAGCAGGTTATTATTTGTTATCTATTTTATGCATATGCATGTATACAGGTCAATCCCAATCTCCCAACTCATCCCAACACCACCACCACATGGCTTCCCCCATTTGGTGTCCATACGTTTGTTCTCTACCTCTGTGTCTCTATTTCTGCCCTGCAAACCAGTTCATCTGTACCACTTTTCTAGGTTCCACATATATGCATTAATATACAATATTTGTTTTTCTCTTTCTGACTTACTTCACTCTGTATGACAGTCTCTAAATCCATCGACTTCTCTACAAATGACCCAGTTTCATTCCTTTTTATGGCTGAGTAATATTCTATTTTATATATGTACCACTTCTTTATCCATTCGTCTGTCTGTGGGCATTTAAGTTGCTTCCATTACCTGGCTATTGTAAACAGTGCTGCAGTGAACATTGTGGTGAATGTGTCTTTTTGATTTATGGTTTTCTCTGGGTATATGCCCAGAAGTGGGATTGCTGGATCCTATGGTAATTCTCTTTTTAGTTTTTTAAAGGAAACTCCATACTGTTCCCCATAGTGACTGTATCAATTTACCTTCCCACCAATAGTGGAAGAGGGTTCCTTTTGTCCACACCCTCCCCAGAATTTGTTGTTTGTAGATTTTCTGATGATGCCAATTCTAAGAGGTGTGAGGTCATACCTCATTGTCATTTTGATTTGCATTTCTCTAATAATTAGTGATGTTGAGCAGCTTTTCATGTGCGTCTTGGCCATCTCTGTGACTCCTTTGAAGAAACGTCTATTTAGATCTTCTGCCCATTTTGTATTGGGTTGTTTGTTTTATTAATATTAAGCTGCGTGAGCTGTTTATATATATTGGAGATTAAACCTTTGTCCATTGATTCATTTGCGATCGTTTTCGCCCATTCTGAGGGTTGCTTTTTTCCATTCCCGTTTTTTTAACCAAAAAAGAAAGAAAGCAAAGGAAGCAGAACACTAATGTGCGTGAAATATGCCTCTTGAAACTGTCGTTTTGAAATATGGACGTCTTTTGAATTGTTTGGTCGATATATGACCCCAGGATTTGTTTTCAGGGCAGGTGTCATTTACAGGCCTGCAACGATTTTGAATATCAACTGACCATTAGCGCTGGGATTAAAGGTGCTGTTGTGTGAAACGGCCACAAGGTGGCAGCGGTTCTCCCTTACCAAATCTGGTTACTAGGGCAACAGAGCCTCAATGGAAGTCGTGTTCTAGATTGGAATTTAGAATGGAATGTGCCAGGAGAATGCCCCTCAAGTTTGTCTCACTACTTCTTGTTCGTCTTTTTAATTTAATTTTTTTATTTTTTTATTACAGTAAGTTTGATGACAACGTTTGGCTTGTTGTAGGTGTGCAAGATGTGGTGTTTTTACACATATACATATGTCTGTTCTTCCTTGGATCCTGTTCCCATGTACATTATGACAGAATGTTGAGTAGTCTTCTCTTGGTATTCCGTAGGACTTTGGTGATTATATATTTCATCTGTGTTTGTACATGTCTGTTAACCCCAAGATCGTAATGAATCCAATCCTCACACCTTACCATTGGTGAACCATAAGTTTGTTTAATGAATCTGTGATTGCCCTTCTCCGTGGAAATATCTGCCCTGGTATTAATTTTTAGGTAACACCTATAAGTGATGTCCTACGATATGTGTCTTTCACTTTCTGACTTACTACAATTCACGTGATTACCTCTAGACTCACCTACTGTGCTGCAAATGGCATTGTGTCCTTTTTTCCCTTGGGTAATATTGTGTCTTAGCGAGGTCCATTTTCTGCAATGTGATTCCCTGAGGGCTGAGGATTAGCTGACCTGGGCAGCCTGACCCTGTCAGCAAGCCCTCCCCAGGTGTGCCTGGGTTGAGGTCAATATAAACAGCACTCCAGGCAGCAATAGCCCCTGCAGCTGTGCCTGACTCCATATTCTCTGCCCCGTCAGCAGTCTCGGGGCTGTGCTGGTGGGAGGGTGTGAGGGTCCACGGGTGTTGGTGGCCTGGTGTGAGTGGGGCTCTGCTGGAGTTTCTGCAGGAGTTGCCAGGCTGCCACCTGTAAAGAAGAGGATGTGTCACCCATAACTTCCACTGGAATTTCTCTCCGGGCTGAGGTGAGGAAGGAAAAAAGGGAGTGGGTGCCGGGACAGGAGGGGTATCTCAGGCTGCGAAATGGAAAGCTTCCAGAAGAGCGCCCGGATTCAGGACCATCCTGGCTGACTTGCAGGCAGCAAGTTGGCCTGCGTGCTGTCGCTGGTGTGGCTCCACGGCCCTTCCTCTAGGCTTTCAAGCCCTTGTACGTATTCAGGTGTTTTACCTGGGAAGGGTGGGAACAGTTCAGCAGCAGCTGGCCTGGGGCTCAGCTCACGTTTACTCACAGAGGACTCGGCACCGTACCCCAGCTTTGCAATGAGGACACACCTTGCGTGGGGGGGGTGGGGCTGCTGGCTGTATGGGAGATGATTCCCCACCTCTGACCAATTTCAGAATTGTTTATGGCTGGAGCAAGTGCCTTGGTAGGGTTTTCCCCTGTATAACTGTTAGGTTCAGGTTTTTTTTTCTTTTTTCGTTCCAATTACATTTTGTTCCTGTTTTATGTATTTATAGATATAAGCATGGTAATAATTCATTCATATAAATACATCTGTGTGAATGGAAGAACTTTTCTGCTTTATTTTTAAATTTTATTTTTAAAAATTTTGAAATTTAAATTTATTTATTTTTTTATACAGCAGGTTCTTATTAGTTATCTATTTTATGCATATGCATGTATACAGGTCAATCCCAATCTCCCAACTCATCCCAACACCACCACCAAATGGCTTCCCCCATTTGGTGTCCATACGTTTGTTCTCTACCTCTGTGTCTCTATTTCTGCCCTGCAAACCAGTTCATCTGTACCACTTTTCTAGGTTCCACATATATGCATTAATATACAATATTTGTTTTTCTCTTTCTGACTTACTTCACTCTGTATGACAGTCTCTACATCCATCGACTTCTCTACAAATGACCCAGTTTCATTCCTTTTTATGGCTGAGTAATATTCCATTTTATATATGTACCACTTCTTTATCCATTCGTCTGTCTGTGGGCATTTAGGTTGCTTGCATTACCTGGCTATTGTAAATAGTGCTGCAATGAACATTGTAGTGAATGTGTCTTTTTGAGTTGTGGTTTTCTCTGGGTATATGCCCAGAAGTGGGATTGCTGGATCCTATGGTAATTCTCTTTTTAGTTTTTTAAAGGAACCTCCATAGTGTTCTCCATAGTGACTGTATCAATTTACCTTCCCACCAATAGTGGAAGAGGGTTCCTTTTGTCCACACCCTTCACAGAATTTGTTGTTTGTAGATTTTCTGATGATGCCGATTCTAAGAGGTGTGAGGTCATACCTCATTGTCGTTTGGATTTGCATTTCTCTAATAATTAGTGATGTTGAGCAGCTTTTCATGTGCGTCTTGACCATTTCTGTGACTTCTTTGAAGAAACGTGTATTTAGATCTTCTGCTCATTTTTGTATTGGGTTGTTTGTTTTATTAATATTAAGCTGCGTGAGCTGTTTATATATATTGGAGATTAAACGTTTGTCCATTTATTCATTTGCAGTCGTTTTCGCCCATTCTGAGGGTTGCCTTTTTCCATTCTCATTTTTTTAAACCTAAAAAGAATGAAAGCAAAGGAAGCAGAACACTAATGTGCGTGAAATATGCCTCTTGAAACTGTCGTTTTGAAATATGGACGTCTTTTGAATTTTTTGGTCGATATATGACCCCAGGATTTGTTTTCAGGGCAGGTGTCATTTACAGGCCTGCAATGATTTTGAATATCCATTGACCATTAGCGCTGGGATTAAAGCTGCTGTTGTGTGAAACGGCCACAAGGTGGCAGCAGTTCTCCCTTACCAAATCTGGTTACTAGGGCAAAGGAGCCTCAATGGCAGTCGTGTTCTAGATTGGAATTTAGAATGGAATGTGCCAGGAGAATGCCCCTCAAGTTTGTCTCACTACTTCTTGTTCGTGTTTTTAATTTAATTTTTTATTTTTTTATTACAGCAAGTTTGATGACAACGTTTGGCTTGTTGTAGGTGTGCAAGATGTGGTTCTTTTACACATATACATATGTCTGTTCTTCCTGGGATCCTGTTCCCATGTACGTTATGACAGAATGTTGAGTAGTCTTCTCTTGGTATTCCGTAGGTCTTTGGTGATTGTATATTTCATCTGTGTTTCTACATGTCTGTTAACCCCAAGATCGTAATGAATCCAATCCTCACACCTTTCCATTGGTGAACCATAAGTTTGTTTAATGAATCTGTCATTGCCCTTCTCCGTGGAAATATCTGCCCTGGTATTAATTTTTAGGTAACACCTATAAGTGATATCCTATGATATGTGTCTTTCACTTTCTGACTTACTACAAGTCACGTGATTTCCTCTAGACTCACCTATGGTGCTGCAAATGGCATTGTGTCCTTTTTTCCCTTGGGTAATATTGTGTCTTAGCGAGGTCCATTTTCTGCAATGTGATTCCCTGAGGGCTGAGGATTAGCTGACCTGGGAAGCCTGACCCTGCCGGCAAGCCCTCCCCAGGTGTGCCTGTGTTGAGGTCAATATAAACAGCACTCCAGGCAGCAATAGCCCCTGCAGCTGTGCCTGACTCCATATTCTCTGCCCCGTCAGCAGTCTCGGGGCTGTGCTGGTGGGAGGGTGTGAGGGTTTATGGTTTGTTGGTGGCCCGGTGTGAGTGGGGCTGTGCTGGACTTTCTGCAGGAGTTGCCAGGCTGCCACCTGTAAAGAAGAGGATGTGTCACCCATAACTTCCACTGGAATTTCTCTCCGGGCTGAGGTGAGGAAGGAAAAAAGGGAGTGGGTGCCGGGACAGGAGGGGTATCTCAGGCAGGGAAATGGAAAGCTTCCAGAAGAGCGCCCGGGGCAGGACCATCCTGGCTGGCTTGCAGGCAGCAAGTTGGCCTGCGTGCTGTCGCTGGTGTGGCTCCACGGCCCTTCCTCTAGGCTTTCAAGCCCTTGTACATATTCAGGCGTTTTACCTGGGAAGGGTGAAAACAGTTCAGCAGCAGCAGGCCTGGGGCTCAGCTCACGTTTACTCACAGAGGACTCGGCACCGTCCCCCAGCTTTGCAATGAGGATGCTCCTTGCGTGGGGCTGGGCGGGGCTGCTGGCTGTATGGGAGATGATTCCCCACCTCTGACCAATTTCAGAATTGTTTACCGCTGGAGCATGTGCCTTGGTAGGGTTTTCCTCTGTATAGCTGTTAGGTTCAGGGTTTTTTTTCTTTTTTCGTTCCAATTACATTTTGTTCCTGTTTTATGTATTTATAGATATAAGCATGGAAATAATTCATTCATATAAATACATCTGTGTGAATGGAAGAACTTTTTTCTGGTTTTTTTTTCAATTTTACTTTTAAAAATTTTGAAATTTACTTTTATTTATTTTTTTATACAGCAGGTTATTATTTGTTATCTATTTTATGCATATGCATGTATACAGGTCAATCCCAATCTCCCAACTCATCCCAACACCACCACCACATGGCTTCCCCCACTTGGTGTCCATACGTTTGTTCTCTACCTCTGTGTCTCTATTTCTGCCCTGCAAACTAGTTCATCTGTACCATTTTTCTAGGTTCCACATATATGCATTAATATACAATATTTGTTTTTCTCTTTCTGACTTACTTCACTCTGTATGACAGTCTCTAGATCCATCGACTTCTCTACAAATGACCCAGTTTCATTCCTTTTTATGGCTGAGTAATATTCCATTATATATATGTACCACTTCTTTATCCATTCGTCTGTCTGTGGGCATTTAGGTTGCTTCCATTAACTGGCTATTGTAAATAGTGCTGCAATGAACATTGTGGTGAATGTGTCTTTTTGAGTTATGGTTTTCTCTGGGTATATGCCCAGAAGTGGGATTGCTGGATCCTATGGTAATTCTCTTTTTAATTTTTTAAAGGAACCTCCGTAGTGTTCCCCATAGTGACTGTATCAATTTACCTTCCCACCAATAGTGGAAGAGGGTTCCTTTTGTCCACACCCTCCCCAGAATTTGTTGTTTGTAGATTTTCTGATGATGCCGATTCTAAGAGGTGTGAGGTCATACCTCATTGTCGTTTGGATTTGCATTTCTCTAATAATTAGTGATGTTGAGCAGCTTTTCATGTGCGTCTTGACCATCTCTGTAACTTCTTTGAAGAAACGTATATTTAGATCTTCTGCTCATTTTTGTATTGGGTTGTTTGTTTTATTAATATTAAGCTGCGTGAGCTGTTTATATATATTGGAGATTAAACGTTTGTCCATTGATTCGTTTGTGATCGTTTTCGCCCATTCTGAGGGTTGCCTTTTTCCATTCCCATTTTTTTAAACCAAAAAAGAATGAAAGCAAAGGAAGCAGAACACTAATGTGCGTGAAATATGCCTCTTGAAACTGTCGTTTTGAAATATGGACGTCTTTTGAATTTTTTGGTCGATATATGACCCCAGGATTTTTTTTCAGGGCAGGTGTCATTTACAGGCCTGCAATGATTTTGAATATCCACTGACCATTAGCGCTGGGATTAAAGCTGCTGTTGTGTGAAACGGCCACAAGGTGGCAGCAGTTCTCCCTTACCAAATCTGGTTACTAGGGCAAAGGAGCCTCAATGGCAGTTGTGTTCTAGATTGGAATTTAGAATGGAATGTGCCAGGAGAATGCCCCTCAAGTTTGTCTCACTACTTCTTGTTCGTGTTTTTAATTTAATTTTTTATTTTTTTATTACAGCAAGTTTGATGACAACGTTTGGCTTGTTGTAGGTGTGCAAGATGTGGTTCTTTTACACATATACATATGTCTGTTCTTCCTGGGATCTTGTTCCCATCTATGTTATTGACAGAATGTTGAGTAGTCTTCTCTTGGTATTTCGTAGGTCTTTGGTGATTATATATTTCATCTGTGTTTGTACATGTCTGTTAACCCCAAGATCGTAATGAATCCAATCCTCACACCTTTCCATTGGTGAACCATAAGTTTGTTTAATGAATCTGTCATTGCCCTTCTCCGTGGAAATATCTGCCCTGGTATTAATTTTTAGGTAACACCTATAAGTGATATCCTACGATATGTGTCTTTCACTTTCTGACTTACTACAAGTCACGTGATTACCTCTAGACTCACCTACGGTGCTGCAAATGGCATTGTGTCCTTTTTTCCCTTGGGTAATATTGTGTCTTAGCGAGGTCCATTTTCTGCAACGTGAGCCCCTGAGGGCTGAGGATTAGCTGACCTGGGCAGCCTGACCCTGCCGGCAAGCCCTCCCCAGGTGTGCCTGGGTTGAAGTCAATATAAACATCACTCCAGGCAGCAATAGCCCCTGCAGCTGTGCCTGACTCCATATTCTCTGCCCCGTCAGCAGTCTCGGGGCTGTGCTGGTGGGAGGGTGTGAGGGTCCACGGCTTTGTTGGTGGCCCGGTGTGAGTGGGGCTCTGCTGGACTTTCTGCAGGAGTTTCCAGGCTGCCACCTGTAAAGAAGAGGATGTGTCACCCATAACTTCCACTGGAATTTCTCTCCGGGCTGCGGTAAGAAAGGAAAAAAGGAAGTTGGTGCTGGGACAGGAGGGGTATCTCAGTCTGGGAAATTGAAAGCTTCCAGAAGAGCACCCGGTGTCAGGACCCTCCTGGCTGGCCTGCAGGCAGCAATTTGGCCTGCGTGCTGTCGCTGGTGTGGCTCCACGGCCCTTCCTCTAGGCTTTCAAGCCCTTGTACATATTCAGGTGTTTTACCTGGGAAGGGTCTGAGCAGTTCAGCAGCAGCTGGCCTGGGGCTCAGCTCACGTTTACTCACAGAGGACTCGGCACTGTCCCCCAGCTTTGCAATGAGGACGCTCCTTGCGTGTGGGGGGGCGGGGCTGCTGGCTGTATGGGAGATGATTCCCCACCTCTGACCAATTTCAGAATTGTTTACCGCTGGTGCAAGTGCCTTGGTAGGGTTTTCCTCTGTATAACTGTTAGGTTCAGGATTTTTTTTTCTTTCTTCATTCCAATTATATTTTGTTCCTGTTTTATGTATTTATAGATATAAGCATGGAAATAATTCATTCATATAAATACATCTGTGTTAATGGAAGAACTTTTTTCTGGATTTTTTTTCAATTTTATTTTTAAAAATTTTGAAATTTACTTTTATTTATTTTTTTATACAGCAGGTTATTATTTGTTATCTATTTTATGCATATGCATGTATACAGGTCAATCCCAATCTCCCAACTCATCCCAACACCACCACCACATGGCTTCCCCCATTTGGTGTCCATACGTTTGTTCTCTACCTCTGTGTCTCTATTTCTGCCCTGCAAACCAGTTCATCTGTACCACTTTTCTAGGTTCCACATATATGCATTAATATACAATATTTGTTTTTCTCTTTCTGACTTACTTCACTCTGTATGACAGTCTCTAAATCCATCGACTTCTCTACAAATGACCCAGTTTCATTCCTTTTTATGGCTGAGTAATATTCCATTTTATATATGTACCACTTCTTTATCCATTCGTCTGTCTGTGGGCATTTAAGTTGCTTCCATTACCTGGCTATTGTAAACAGTGCTGCAGTGAACATTGTGGTGAATGTGTCTTTTTGATTTATGGTTTTCTCTGGGTAAATGCCCAGAAGTGGGATTGCTGGATCCTATGGTAATTCTCTTTTTAGTTTTTTAAAGGAAACTCCATACTGTTTTCCATAGTGACTGTATCAATTTACCTTCCCACCAATAGTGGAAGAGGGTTCCTTTTGTCCACACCCTCCCCAGAATTTGTTGTTTGTAGATTTTCTGATGATGCCAATTCTAAGAGGTGTGAGGTCATACCTCATTGTCATTTTGATTTGCATTTCTCTAATAATTAGTGATGTTGAGCAGCTTTTCATGTGCGTCTTGGCCATCTCTGTGACTCCTTTGAAGAAACGTCTATTTAGATCTTCTGCCCATTTTGTATTGGGTTGTTTGTTTTATTAATATTAAGCTGCGTGAGCTGTTTATATATATTGGAGATTAAACCTTTGTCCATTGATTCATTTGCGATCGTTTTCGCCCATTCTGAGGGTTGCTTTTTTCCATTCCCGTTTTTTTAACCAAAAAAGAAAGAAAGCAAAGGAAGCAGAACACTAATGTGCGTGAAATATGCCTCTTGAAACTGTCGTTTTGAAATATGGACGTCTTTTGAATTGTTTGGTCGATATATGACCCCAGGATTTGTTTTCAGGGCAGGTGTCATTTACAGGCCTGCAACGATTTTGAATATCAACTGACCATTAGCGCTGGGATTAAAGGTGCTGTTGTGTGAAACGGCCACAAGGTGGCAGCGGTTCTCCCTTACCAAATCTGGTTACTAGGGCAACAGAGCCTCAATGGAAGTCGTGTTCTAGATTGGAATTTAGAATGGAATGTGCCAGGAGAATGCCCCTCAAGTTTGTCTCACTACTTCTTGTTCGTCTTTTTAATTTAATTTTTTTATTTTTTTATTACAGTAAGTTTGATGACAACGTTTGGCTTGTTGTAGGTGTGCAAGATGTGGTGTTTTTACACATATACATATGTCTGTTCTTCCTTGGATCCTGTTCCCATATACATTATGACAGAATGTTGAGTAGTCTTCTCTTGGTATTCCGTAGGACTTTGGTGATTATATATTTCATCTGTGTTTGTACATGTCTGTTAACCCCAAGATCGTAATGAATCCAATCCTCACACCTTACCATTGGTGAACCATAAGTTTGTTTAATGAATCTGTGATTGCCCTTCTCCGTGGAAATATCTGCCCTGGTATTAATTTTTAGGTAACACCTATAAGTGATGTCCTACGATATGTGTCTTTCACTTTCTGACTTACTACAATTCACGTGATTACCTCTAGACTCACCTACTGTGCTGCAAATGGCATTGTGTCCTTTTTTCCCTTGGGTAATATTGTGTCTTAGCGAGGTCCATTTTCTGCAATGTGATTCCCTGAGGGCTGAGGATTAGCTGACCTGGGCAGCCTGACCCTGTCAGCAAGCCCTCCCCAGGTGTGCCTGGGTTGAGGTCAATATAAACAGCACTCCAGGCAGCAATAGCCCCTGCAGCTGTGCCTGACTCCATATTCTCTGCCCCGTCAGCAGTCTCGGGGCTGTGCTGGTGGGAGGGTGTGAGGGTCCACGGGTGTTGGTGGCCTGGTGTGAGTGGGGCTCTGCTGGAGTTTCTGCAGGAGTTGCCAGGCTGCCACCTGTAAAGAAGAGGATGTGTCACCCATAACTTCCACTGGAATTTCTCTCCGGGCTGAGGTGAGGAAGGAAAAAAGGGAGTGGGTGCCGGGACAGGAGGGGTATCTCAGGCTGCGAAATGGAAAGCTTCCAGAAGAGCGCCCGAATTCAGGACCATCCTGGCTGACTTGCAGGCAGCAAGTTGGCCTGCGTGCTGTCGCTGGTGTGGCTCCACGGCCCTTCCTCTAGGCTTTCAAGCCCTTGTACGTATTCAGGTGTTTTACCTGGGAAGGGTGGGAACAGTTCAGCAGCAGCTGGCCTGGGGCTCAGCTCACGTTTACTCACAGAGGACTCGGCACCGTACCCCAGCTTTGCAATGAGGACACACCTTGCGTGGGGGGGGTGGGGCTGCTGGCTGTATGGGAGATGATTCCCCACCTCTGACCAATTTCAGAATTGTTTATCGCTGGAGCAAGTGCCTTGGTAGGGTTTTCCCCTGTATAACTGTTAGGTTCAGGTTTTTTTTTCTTTTTTCGTTCCAATTACATTTTGTTCCTGTTTTATGTATTTATAGATATAAGCATGGTAATAATTCATTCATATAAATACATCTGTGTGAATGGAAGAACTTTTCTGCTTTATTTTTAAATTTTATTTTTAAAAATTTTGAAATTTAAATTTATTTATTTTTTTATACAGCAGGTTATTATTAGTTATCTATTTTATGCATATGCATGTATACAGGTCAATCCCAATCTCCCAACTCATCCCAACACCACCACCAAAAGGCTTCCCCCATTTGGTGTCCATACGTTTGTTCTCTACCTCTGTGTCTCTATTTCTGCCCTGCAAACCAGTTCATCTGTACCACTTTTCTAGGTTCCACATATATGCATTAATATACAATATTTGTTTTTCTCTTTCTGACTTACTTCACTCTGTATGACAGTCTCTACATCCATCGACTTCTCTACAAATGACCCAGTTTCATTCCTTTTTATGGCTGAGTAATATTCCATTTTATATATGTACCACTTCTTTATCCATTCGTCTGTCTGTGGGCATTTAGGTTGCTTGCATTACCTGGCTATTGTAAATAGTGCTGCAATGAACATTGTAGTGAATGTGTCTTTTTGAGTTGTGGTTTTCTCTGGGTATATGCCCAGAAGTGGGATTGCTGGATCCTATGGTAATTCTCTTTTTAGTTTTTTAAAGGAACCTCCATAGTGTTCTCCATAGTGACTGTATCAATTTACCTTCCCACCAATAGTGGAAGAGGGTTCCTTTTGTCCACACCCTTCACAGAATTTGTTGTTTGTAGATTTTCTGATGATGCCGATTCTAAGAGGTGTGAGGTCATACCTCATTGTCGTTTGGATTTGCATTTCTCTAATAATTAGTGATGTTGAGCAGCTTTTCATGTGCGTCTTGACCATTTCTGTGACTTCTTTGAAGAAATGTGTATTTAGATCTTCTGCTCATTTTTGTATTGGGTTGTTTGTTTTATTAATATTAAGCTGCGTGAGCTGTTTATATATATTGGAGATTAAACGTTTGTCCATTTATTCATTTGCAGTCGTTTTCGCCCATTCTGAGGGTTGCCTTTTTCCATTCTCATTTTTTTAAACCTAAAAAGAATGAAAGCAAAGGAAGCAGAACACTAATGTGCGTGAAATATGCCTCTTGAAACTGTCGTTTTGAAATATGGACGTCTTTTGAATTTTTTGGTCGATATATGACCCCAGGATTTGTTTTCAGGGCAGGTGTCATTTACAGGCCTGCAATGATTTTGAATATCCATTGACCATTAGCGCTGGGATTAAAGCTGCTGTTGTGTGAAACGGCCACAAGGTGGCAGCAGTTCTCCCTTACCAAATCTGGTTACTAGGGCAACAGAGCCTCAATGGAAGTCGTGTTCTAGATTGGAATTTAGAATGGAATGTGCCAGGAGAATGCCCCTCAAGTTTGTCTCACTACTTCTTGTTCGTGTTTTTAATTTAATTTTTTATTTTTTTATTACAGCATGTTTGATGACAACGTTTGGCTTGTTGTAGGTGTGCAAGATGTGGTTCTTTTACACATATACATTTGTCTGTTCTTCCTGGGATCCTGTTCCCATGTACGTTATGACAGAATGTTGAGTAGTCTTCTCTTGGTATTCCGTAGGTCTTTGGTGATTGTATATTTCATCTGTGTTTCTACATGTCTGTTAACCCCAAGATCGTAATGAATCCAATCCTCAAACCTTTCCATTGGTGAACCATAAGTTTGTTTAATGAATCTGTCATTGCCCTTCTCCGTGGAAATATCTGCCCTGGTATTAATTTTTAGGTAACACCTATAAGTGATATCCTATGATATGTGTCTTTCACTTTCTGACTTACTACAAGTCACGTGATTTCCTCTAGACTCACCTATGGTGCTGCAAATGGCATTGTGTCCTTTTTTCCCTTGGGTAATATTGTGTCTTAGCGAGGTCCATTTTCTGCAATGTGATTCCCTGAGGGCTGAGGATTAGCTGACCTGGGAAGCCTGACCCTGCCGGCAAGCCCTCCCCAGGTGTGCCTGGGTTGAGGTCAATATAAACAGCACTCCAGGCAGCAATAGCCCCTGCAGCTGTGCCTGACTCCATATTCTCTGCCCCGTCAGCAGTCTCGGGGCTGTGCTGGTGGGAGGGTGTGAGGGTTTATGGTTTGTTGGTGGCCCGGTGTGAGTGGGGCTCTGCTGGACTTTCTGCAGGAGTTGCCAGGCTGCCACCTGTAAAGAAGAGGATGTGTCACCCATAACTTCCACTGGAATTTCTCTCCGGGCTGAGGTGAGGAAGGAAAAAAGGGAGTGGGTGCCGGGACAGGAGGGGTATCTCAGGCAGGGAAATGGAAAGCTTCCAGAAGAGCGCCCGGGGTCAGGACCATCCTGGCTGGCTTGCAGGCAGCAAGTTGGCCTGCGTGCTGTCGCTGGTGTGGCTCCACGGCCCTTCCTCTAGGCTTTCAAGCCCTTGTACATATTCAGGTGTTTTACCTGGGAAGGGTGGGAACAGTTCAGCAGCAGCTGGACTGGGGCTCAGCTCACGTTTACTCACAGAGGACTCGGCACCGTACCCCAGCTTTGCAATGAGGACGCTCCTTGCGTGGGGGTGGGTGGGGCTGCTGGCTGTATGGGAGATGATTCCCCACCTCTGACCAATTTCATAATTGTTTACCGCTGGAGCAAGTGCCTTGTTAGTGTTTTCCTGTGTACAACTGTTAGGTTCAGGTTTTTTTTTTCTTTTTTCATTCCAATTACATTTTGTTCCTGTTTTATGTATTTATAGATATAAGCATGGAAATAATTCATTCATATAAATACATCTGTGTGAATGGAAGAACTTTTTTCTGTTTTTTTAATTTTATTTTTAAAAATTTTGAAATTTAAATTTATTTATTTTTTTATACAGCAGGTTATTATTAGTTATCTATTTTATGCATATGCATGTATACAGGTCAATCCCAATCTCCCAACTCATCCCACCACCAACACTCCATGGCTTCCCCCACTTGGTGTCCATACGTTTGTTCTCTACCTCTGTGTCTCTATTTCTGCCCTGCAAACCAGTTCATCTGTACCATTTTTCTAGGTTCCACATATATGCATTAATATACAATATTTGTTTTTCTCTTTCTGACTTACTTCACTCTGTATGACAGTCTCTAGATCCATCGACTTCTCTACCAATGACCCAGTTTCGTTCCTTTTTATGGCTGAGTAATATTCCATTTTATATATGTACCACTTCTTTATCCATTCGTCTGTCTGTGGGCATTTAGGTTGTTTGCATTACCTGGCTATTGTAAATAGTGCTGCAATGAACATTGTGGTGAATGTGTCTTTTTGAGTTATGGTTTTCTCTGGGTATATGCCCAGAAGTGGGATTGCTGGATCCTATGGTAATTCTCTTTTTAGTTTTTTAAAGGAACCTCCATAGTGTTCTCCATAGTGACTGTATCAATTTACCTTCCCACCAATAGTGGAAGAGGGTTCCTTTTGTCCACACCCTCCACAGAATTTGTTGTTTGTAGATTTTCTGATGATGCCGATTCTAAGAGGTGTGAGGTCATACCTCATTGTCGTTTGGATTTGCATTTCTCTAATAATTAGTGATGTTGAGCAGCTTTTCATGTGCGTCTTGACCATCTCTGTGACTTCTTTGAAGAAACGTATATTTAGATCTTCTGCTCATTTTTGTATTGGGTTGTTTGTTTTATTAATATTAAGCTGCGTGAGCTGTTTATATATATTGGAGATTAAACGTTTGTCAATTGATTCATTTGCGATCGTTTTCGCCCATTCTGAGGGTTGCCTTTTTCCATTCTCATTTTTTAAACCATAAAAGAATGAAAGCAAAGGAAGCAGAACACTAATGTGCGTGAAATATGCCTCTTGAAACTGTCGTTTTGAAATATGGACGTCTTTTGAATTTTTTGGTCGATATATGACCCCAGGATTTTTTTTCAGGGCAGGTGTCATTTACAGGCCTGCAATGATTTTGAATATCCACTGACCATTAGCGCTGGGATTAAAGCTGCTGTTGTGTGAAACGGCCACAAGGTGGCAGCAGTTCTCCCTTACCAAATCTGGTTACTAGGGCAATAGCGCCTCAATGGAAGTTGTGTTCTAGATTGGAATTTAGAATGGAATGTGCCAGGAGAATGCCCCTCAAGTTTGTCTCACTACTTCTTGTTCGTGTTTTTAATTTAATTTTTTATTTTTTTATTACAGCAAGTTTGATGACAACGTTTGGCTTGTTGTAGGTGTGCAAGATATGGTTCTTTTACACTTATACATATGTTTGTTCTTCCTGGGATCCTGTTCCCATGTACGTTATGACAGAATGTTGTGTAGTCTTCTCGTGGTATTCCGTAGGTCTTTGGTGATTATATATTTCATCTGTGTTTGTACATGTCTGTTAACCCCAAGATCGTAATGAATCCAATCCTCACACCTTTCCATTGGTGAACCATAAATTTGTTTAATGAATCTGTCATTGCCCTTCTCCGTGGAAATATCTACCCTGGTATCAATTTTTAGGTAACACCTATAAGTGATATCCTACGATATGGGTCTTTCACTTTCTGACTTACTACAAGTCACGTGATTACCTCTAGACTCATCTACGGTGCTGCAAATGGCATTGTGTCCTTTTTTCCCTTGGCTAATATTGTGTCTTAGCGAGGTCCATTTTCTGCAATGTGATTCCCTGAGGGCTGAGGATTAGCTGACCTGGGAAGCCTGACCCTGCCGGCAAGCCCTCCCCAGGTGTGCCTGGGTTGAGGTCAATATAAACAGCACTCCAGGCAGCAATAGACCCTGCAGCTGTGCCTGACTCCATATTCTCTGCCCCGTCAGCATTCTCGGGGCTGTGCTGGTGGGAGGGTGTGAGGGTCCACGGCTTTGTTGGTGGCCCGGTGTGAGTGGGGCTCTGCTGGACTTTCTGCAGGAGTTGCCAGGCTGCCACCTGTAAAGAAGAGGATGTGTCACCCATAACTTCCACTGGAATTTCTCTCCAGGCTGAGGTGAGGAAGGAAAAAAAGGAGTGGGGGCCGGGACAGGAGGGGTATCTCAGTCTGGGAAATGGAAAGCTTCCAGAAGAGCGCCTGGGTCCAGGACCATGCTGGCTTGCCTGCAGGCAGCAAGTTGGCCTGCGTGCTGTCACTGGTGTGGCTCCACGGCCCTTCCTCTAGGCTTTCAAGCCCTTGTACATATTCAGGCGTTTTACCTGGGAAGGGTGAGAACAGTTCAGCAGCAGCAGGCCTGGGGCTCAGCTCACGTTTACTCACAGAGGACTCGGCACCGTCCCCCAGCTTTGCAATGAGGATGCTCCTTGCGTGGGGCTGGGTGGGGCTGCTGGCTGTATGGGAGATGATTCCCCACCTCTGACCAATTTCAGAATTGTTTACCGCTGGAGCATGTGCCTTGGTAGGGTTTTCCTCTGTATAGCTGTTAGGTTCAGGGTTTTTTTTCTTTTTTCGTTCCAATTACATTTTGTTCCTGTTTTATGTATTTATAGATATAAGCATGGAAATAATTCATTCATATAAATACATCTGTGTGAATGGAAGAACTTTTTTCTGGTTTTTTTTTCAATTTTACTTTTAAAAATTTTGAAATTTACTTTTATTTATTTTTTTATACAGCAGGTTATTATTTGTTATCTATTTTATGCATATGCATGTATACAGGTCAATCCCAATCTCCCAACTCATCCCAACACCACCACCACATGGCTTCCCCCACTTGGTGTCCATACGTTTGTTCTCTACCTCTGTGTCTCTATTTCTGCCCTGCAAACTAGTTCATCTGTACCATTTTTCTAGGTTCCACATATATGCATTAATATACAATATTTGTTTTTCTCTTTCTGCCTTACTTCACTCTGTATGACAGTCTCTAGATCCATCGACTTCTCTACAAATGACCCAGTTTCATTCCTTTTTATGGCTGAGTAATATTCCATTTTATATATGTACCACTTCTTTATCCATTCGTCTGTCTGTGGGCATTTAGGTTGCTTCCATTACCTGGCTATTGTAAATAGTGCTGCAATGAACATTGTGGTGAATGTGTCTTTTTGATTTATGGTTTTCTCTGGGTATATGCCCAGAAGTGGGATTGCTGGATCCTATGGTAATTCTCTTTTTAGTTTTTTAAAGGAACCTCCATAGTGTTCCCCATAGTGACTGTATCAATTTACCTTCCCACCAATAGTGGAAGAGGGTTCCTTTTGTCCACACCCTCCCCAGAATTTGTTGTTTGTAGATTTTCTGATGATGCCGATTCTAAGAGGTGTGAGGTCATACCTCATTGTCGTTTGGATTTGCATTTCTCTAATAATTAGTGATGTTGAGCAGCTTTTCATGTGCGTCTTGACCATCTCTGTAACTTCTTTGAAGAAACGTATATTTAGATCTTCTGCTCATTTTTGTATTGGGTTGTTTGTTTTATTAATATTAAGCTGCGTGAGCTGTTTATATATATTGGAGATTAAACGTTTGTACATTGATTCGTTTGTGATCGTTTTCGCCCATTCTGAGGGTTGCCTTTTTCCATTCCCATTTTTTTAAACCAAAAAAGAATGAAAGCAAAGGAAGCAGAACACTAATGTGCGTGAAATATGCCTCTTGAAACTGTCGTTTTGAAATATGGACGTCTTTTGAATTTTTTGGTCGATATATGACCCCAGGATTTTTTTTCAGGGCAGGTGTCATTTACAGGCCTGCAATGATTTTGAATATCCATTGACCATTAGCGCTGGGATTAAAGCTGCTGTTGTGTGAAACGGCCACAAGGTGGCAGCAGTTCTCCCTTACCAAATCTGGTTACTAGGGCAAAGGAGCCTCAATGGCAGTCGTGTTCTAGATTGGAATTTAGAATGGAATGTGCCAGGAGAATGCCCCTCAAGTTTGTCTCACTACTTCTTGTTCGTGTTTTTAATTTAATTTTTTATTTTTTTATTACAGCAAGTTTGATGACAACATTTGGCTTGTTGTAGGTGTGCAAGATGTGGTTCTTTTACACATATACATATGTCTGTTCTTCCTGGGATCTTGTTCCCATCTATGTTATTGACAGAATATTGAGTAGTCTTCTCTTGGTATTCCGTAGGTCTTTGGTGATTATATATTTCATCTGTGTTTGTACATGTCTGTTAACCCCAAGATCGTAATGAATCCAATCCTCACACCTTTCCATTGGTGAACCATAAGTTTGTTTAATGAATCTGTCATTGCCCTTCTCCGTGGAAATATCTGCCCTGGTATTAATTTTTAGGTAACACCTATAAGTGATATCCTATGATATGTGTCTTTCACTTTCTGACTTACTACAAGTCACGTGATTACCTCTAGACTCACCTACGGTGCTGCAAATGGCATTGTGTCCTTTTTTCCCTTGGGTAATATTGTGTCTTAGCGAGGTCCATTTTCTGCAACGTGAGCCCCTGAGGGCTGAGGATTAGCTGACCTGGGCAGCCTGACCCTGCCGGCAAGCCCTCCCCAGGTGTGCCTGGGTTGAAGTCAATATAAACATCACTCCAGGCAGCAATAGCCCCTGCAGCTGTGCCTGACTCCATATTCTCTGCCCCGTCAGCAGTCTCGGGGCTGTGCTGGTGGGAGGGTGTGAGAGTCCACGGCTTTGTTGGTGGCCCGGTGTGAGTGGGGCTCTGCTGGACTTTCTGCAGGAGTTTCCAGGCTGCCACCTGTAAAGAAGAGGATGTGTCACCCATAACTTCCACTGGAATTTCTCTCCGGGCTGCGGTAAGAAAGGAAAAAAGGAAGTGGGTGCCGGGACAGGAGGGGTATCTCAGTCTGGGAAATGGAAAGCTTCCAGAAGAGCACCCGGTGTCAGGACCCTCCTGGCTGGCCTGCAGGCAGCAATTTGGCCTGTGTGCTGTCGCTGGTGTGGCTCCACGGCCCTTCCTCTAGGCTTTCAAGCCCTTGTACATATTCAGGTGTTTTACCTGGGAAGGGTCTGAGCAGTTCAGCAGCAGCTGGCCTGGGGCTCAGCTCAGGTTTACTCACAGAGGCCTCGGCACTGTCCCCCAGCTTTGCAATGAGGACGCTCCTTGCGTGTGGGGGGGCGGGGCTGCTGGCTGTATGGGAGATGATTCCCCACCTCTGACCAATTTCAGAATTGTTTACCGCTGGTGCAAGTGCCTTGGTAGGGTTTTCCTCTGTATAACTGTTAGGTTCAGGATTTTTTTTTCTTTCTTCATTCCAATTATATTTTGTTCCTGTTTTATGTATTTATAGATATAAGCATGTAAATAATTCATTCATATAAATACATCTGTGTTAATGGAGGAACTTTTTTCTGGATTTTTTTTCAATTTTATTTTTAAAAATTTTGAAATTTACTTTTATTTATTATTTTATACAGCAGGTTATTATTTGTTATCTATTTTATGCATATGCATGTATACAGGTCAATCCCAATCTCCCAACTC
Source organism: Mesoplodon densirostris (assembly GCF_025265405.1). NCBI lineage: Eukaryota > Metazoa > Chordata > Mammalia > Artiodactyla > Ziphiidae > Mesoplodon > Mesoplodon densirostris. The sequence continues at coordinate 84,733,694 of NC_082667.1, read as the reverse complement.
ATCCCAACACCACCACCAAATGGCTTCCCCCATTTGGTGTCCATACGTTTGTTCTCTACCTCTGTGTCTCTATTTCTGCCCTGCAAACCAGTTCATCTGTACCACTTTTCTAGGTTCCACATATATGCATTAATATACAATATTTGTTTTTCTCTTTCTGACTTACTTCACTCTGTATGACAGTCTCTACATCCATCGACTTCTCTACAAATGACCCAGTTTCATTCCTTTTTATGGCTGAGTAATATTCCATTTTATATATGTACCACTTCTTTATCCATTCGTCTGTCTGTGGGCATTTAGGTTGCTTGCATTACCTGGCTATTGTAAATAGTGCTGCAATGAACATTGTAGTGAATGTGTCTTTTTGAGTTGTGGTTTTCTCTGGGTATATGCCCAGAAGTGGGATTGCTGGATCCTATGGTAATTCTCTTTTTAGTTTTTTAAAGGAACCTCCATAGTGTTCTCCATAGTGACTGTATCAATTTACCTTCCCACCAATAGTGGAAGAGGGTTCCTTTTGTCCACACCCTTCACAGAATTTGTTGTTTGTAGATTTTCTGATGATGCCGATTCTAAGAGGTGTGAGGTCATACCTCATTGTCGTTTGGATTTGCATTTCTCTAATAATTAGTGATGTTGAGCAGCTTTTCATGTGCGTCTTGACCATTTCTGTGACTTCTTTGAAGAAACGTGTATTTAGATCTTCTGCTCATTTTTGTATTGGGTTGTTTGTTTTATTAATATTAAGCTGCGTGAGCTGTTTATATATATTGGAGATTAAACGTTTGTCCATTTATTCATTTGCAGTCGTTTTCGCCCATTCTGAGGGTTGCCTTTTTCCATTCTCATTTTTTTAAACCTAAAAAGAATGAAAGCAAAGGAAGCAGAACACTAATGTGCGTGAAATATGCCTCTTGAAACTGTCGTTTTGAAATATGGACGTCTTTTGAATTTTTTGGTCGATATATGACCCCAGGATTTGTTTTCAGGGCAGGTGTCATTTACAGGCCTGCAATGATTTTGAATATCCATTGACCATTAGCGCTGGGATTAAAGCTGCTGTTGTGTGAAACGGCCACAAGGTGGCAGCAGTTCTCCCTTACCAAATCTGGTTACTAGGGCAACAGAGCCTCAATGGAAGTCGTGTTCTAGATTGGAATTTAGAATGGAATGTGCCAGGAGAATGCCCCTCAAGTTTGTCTCACTACTTCTTGTTCGTGTTTTTAATTTAATTTTTTATTTTTTTATTACAGCAAGTTTGATGACAACGTTTGGCTTGTTGTAGGTGTGCAAGATGTGGTTCTTTTACACATATACATTTGTCTGTTCTTCCTGGGATCCTGTTCCCATGTACGTTATGACAGAATGTTGAGTAGTCTTCTCTTGGTATTCCGTAGGTCTTTGGTGATTGTATATTTCATCTGTGTTTCTACATGTCTGTTAACCCCAAGATCGTAATGAATCCAATCCTCACACCTTTCCATTGGTGAACCATAAGTTTGTTTAATGAATCTGTCATTGCCCTTCTCCGTGGAAATATCTGCCCTGGTATTAATTTTTAGGTAACACCTATAAGTGATATCCTATGATATGTGTCTTTCACTTTCTGACTTACTACAAGTCACGTGATTTCCTCTAGACTCACCTATGGTGCTGCAAATGGCATTGTGTCCTTTTTTCCCTTGGGTAATATTGTGTCTTAGCGAGGTCCATTTTCTGCAATGTGATTCCCTGAGGGCTGAGGATTAGCTGACCTGGGAAGCCTGACCCTGCCGGCAAGCCCTCCCCAGGTGTGCCTGGGTTGAGGTCAATATAAACAGCACTCCAGGCAGCAATAGCCCCTGCAGCTGTGCCTGACTCCATATTCTCTGCCCCGTCAGCAGTCTCGGGGCTGTGCTGGTGGGAGGGTGTGAGGGTTTATGGTTTGTTGGTGGCCCGGTGTGAGTGGGGCTCTGCTGGACTTTCTGCAGGAGTTGCCAGGCTGCCACCTGTAAAGAAGAGGATGTGTCACCCATAACTTCCACTGGAATTTCTCTCCGGGCTGAGGTGAGGAAGGAAAAAAGGGAGTGGGTGCCGGGACAGGAGGGGTATCTCAGGCAGGGAAATGGAAAGCTTCCAGAAGAGCGCCCGGGGTCAGGACCATCCTGGCTGGCTTGCAGGCAGCAAGTTGGCCTGCGTGCTGTAGCTGGTGTGGCTCCACGGCCCTTCCTCTAGGCTTTCAAGCCCTTGTACATATTCAGGTGTTTTACCTGGGAAGGGTGGGAACAGTTCAGCAGCAGCTGGACTGGGGCTCAGCTCACGTTTACTCACAGAGGACTCGGCACCGTACCACAGCTTTGCAATGAGGACGCTCCTTGCGTGGGGGTGGGTGGGGCTGCTGGCTGTATGGGAGATGATTCCCCACCTCTGACCAATTTCATAATTGTTTACCGCTGGAGCAAGTGCCTTGTTAGGGTTTTCCTGTGTACAACTGTTAGGTTCAGGTTTTTTTTTTCTTTTTTCATTCCAATTACATTTTGTTCCTGTTTTATGTATTTATAGATATAAGCATGGAAATAATTCATTCATATAAATACATCTGTGTGAATGGAAGAACTTCTTTCTGTTTTTTTTAATTTTATTTTTAAAAATTTTGAAATTTAATTTTATTTATTTTTTTATACAGCAGGTTATTATTAGTTATCTATTTTATGCATATGCATGTATACAGGTCAATCCCAATCTCCCAACTCATCCCACCACCAACACTCCATGGCTTCCCCCACTTGGTGTCCATACGTTTGTTCTCTACCTCTGTGTCTCTATTTCTGCCCTGCAAACCAGTTCATCTGTACCATTTTCTAGGTTCCACATATATGCATTAATATACAATATTTGTTTTTCTCTTTCTGACTTACTTCACTCTGTATGACAGTCTCTAGATCCATCGACTTCTCTACCAATGACCCAGTTTCGTTCCTTTTTATGGCTGAGTAATATTCCATTTTATATATGTACCACTTCTTTATCCATTCGTCTGTCTGTGGGCATTTAGGTTGTTTGCATTACCTGGCTATTGTAAATAGTGCTGCAATGAACATTGTGGTGAATGTGTCTTTTTGAGTTATGGTTTTCTCTGGGTATATGCCCAGAAGTGGGATTGCTGGATCCTATGGTAATTCTCTTTTTAGTTTTTTAAAGGAACCTCCATAGTGTTCTCCATAGTGACTGTATCAATTTACCTTCCCACCAATAGTGGAAGAGGGTTCCTTTTGTCCACACCCTTCACAGAATTTGTTGTTTGTAGATTTTCTGATGATGCCGATTCTAAGAGGTGTGAGGTCATACCTCATTGTCGTTTGGATTTGCATTTCTCTAATAATTAGTGATGTTGAGCAGCTTTTCATGTGCGTCTTGACCACCTCTGTGACTTCTTTGAAGAAACGTATATTTAGATCTTCTGCTCATTTTTGTATTGGGTTGTTTGTTTTATTAATATTAAGCTGCGTGAGCTGTTTATATATATTGGAGATTAAACGTTTGTCAATTGATTCATTTGCAATCGTTTTCGCCCATTCTGAGGGTTGCCTTTTTCCATTCTCATTTTTTAAACCATAAAAGAATGAAAGCAAAGGAAGCAGAACACTAATGTGCGTGAAATATGCCTCTTGAAACTGTCGTTTTGAAATATGGACGTCTTTTGAATTTTTTGGTCGATATATGACCCCAGGATTTTTTTTCAGGGCAGGTGTCATTTACAGGCCTGCAATGATTTTGAATATCCATTGACCATTAGCGCTGGGATTAAAGCTGCTGTTGTGTGAAACGGCCACAAGGTGGCAGCAGTTCTCCCTTACCAAATCTGGTTACTAGGGCAAAGGAGCCTCAATGGCAGTCGTGTTCTAGATTGGAATTTAGAATGGAATGTGCCAGGAGAATGCCCCTCAAGTTTGTCTCACTACTTCTTGTTCGTGTTTTTAATTTAATTTTTTATTTTTTTATTACAGCAAGTTTGATGACAACGTTTGGCTTGTTGTAGGTGTGCAAGATGTGGTTCTTTTACACATATACATATGTCTGTTCTTCCTGGGATCTTGTTCCCATCTATGTTATTGACAGAATGTTGAGTAGTCTTCTCTTGGTATTCCGTAGGTCTTTGGTGATTATATATTTCATCTGTGTTTGTACATGTCTGTTAACCCCAAGATCGTAATGAATCCAATCCTCACACCTTTCCATTGGTGAACCATAAGTTTGTTTAATGAATCTGTCATTGCCCTTCTCCGTGGAAATATCTGCCCTGGTATTAATTTTTAGGTAACACCTATAAGTGATATCCTATGATATGTGTCTTTCACTTTCTGACTTACTACAAGTCACGTGATTACCTCTAGACTCACCTACGGTGCTGCAAATGGCATTGTGTCCTTTTTTCCCTTGGGTAATATTGTGTCTTAGCGAGGTCCATTTTCTGCAACGTGAGCCCCTGAGGGCTGAGGATTAGCTGACCTGGGCAGCCTGACCCTGCCGGCAAGCCCTCCCCAGGTGTGCCTGGGTTGAAGTCAATATAAACATCACTCCAGGCAGCAATAGCCCCTGCAGCTGTGCCTGACTCCATATTCTCTGCCCCGTCAGCAGTCTCGGGGCTGTGCTGGTGGGAGGGTGTGAGAGTCCACGGCTTTGTTGGTGGCCCGGTGTGAGTGGGGCTCTGCTGGACTTTCTGCAGGAGTTTCCAGGCTGCCACCTGTAAAGAAGAGGATGTGTCACCCATAACTTCCACTGGAATTTCTCTCCGGGCTGCGGTAAGAAAGGAAAAAAGGAAGTGGGTGCCGGGACAGGAGGGGTATCTCAGTCTGGGAAATGGAAAGCTTCCAGAAGAGCACCCGGTGTCAGGACCCTCCTGGCTGGCCTGCAGGCAGCAATTTGGCCTGCGTGCTGTCGCTGGTGTGGCTCCACGTCCCTTCCTCTAGGCTTTCAAGCCCTTGTACATATTCAGGTGTTTTACCTGGGAAGGGTCTGAGCAGTTCAGCAGCAGCTGGCCTGGGGCTCAGCTCAGGTTTACTCACAGAGGCCTCGGCACTGTCCCCCAGCTTTGCAATGAGGACGCTCCTTGCGTGTGGGGGGGCGGGGCTGCTGGCTGTATGGGAGATGATTCCCCACCTCTGACCAATTTCAGAATTGTTTACCGCTGGTGCAAGTGCCTTGGTAGGGTTTTCCTCTGTATAACTGTTAGGTTCAGGATTTTTTTTTCTTTCTTCATTCCAATTATATTTTGTTCCTGTTTTATGTATTTATAGATATAAGCATGTAAATAATTCATTCATATAAATACATCTGTGTTAATGGAGGAACTTTTTTCTGGATTTTTTTTCAATTTTATTTTTAAAAATTTTGAAATTTACTTTTATTTATTTTTTTATACAGCAGGTTATTATTTGTTATCTATTTTATGCATATGCATGTATACAGGTCAATCCCAATCTCCCAACTCATCCCAACACCACCACCAAATGGCTTCCCCCATTTGGTGTCCATACGTTTGTTCTCTACCTCTGTGTCTCTATTTCTGCCCTGCAAACCAGTTCATCTGTACCACTTTTCTAGGTTCCACATATATGCATTAATATACAATATTTGTTTTTCTCTTTCTGACTTACTTCACTCTGTATGACAGTCTCTACATCCATCGACTTCTCTACAAATGACCCAGTTTCATTCCTTTTTATGGCTGAGTAATATTCCATTTTATATATGTACCACTTCTTTATCCATTCGTCTGTCTGTGGGCATTTAGGTTGCTTGCATTACCTGGCTATTGTAAATAGTGCTGCAATGAACATTGTAGTGAATGTGTCTTTTTGAGTTGTGGTTTTCTCTGGGTATATGCCCAGAAGTGGGATTGCTGGATCCTATGGTAATTCTCTTTTTAGTTTTTTAAAGGAACCTCCATAGTGTTCTCCATAGTGACTGTATCAATTTACCTTCCCACCAATAGTGGAAGAGGGTTCCTTTTGTCCACACCCTTCACAGAATTTGTTGTTTGTAGATTTTCTGATGATGCCGATTCTAAGAGGTGTGAGGTCATACCTCATTGTCGTTTGGATTTGCATTTCTCTAATAATTAGTGATGTTGAGCAGCTTTTCATGTGCGTCTTGACCATTTCTGTGACTTCTTTGAAGAAACGTGTATTTAGATCTTCTGCTCATTTTTGTATTGGGTTGTTTGTTTTATTAATATTAAGCTGCGTGAGCTGTTTATATATATTGGAGATTAAACGTTTGTCCATTTATTCATTTGCAGTCGTTTTCGCCCATTCTGAGGGTTGCCTTTTTCCATTCTCATTTTTTTAAACCTAAAAAGAATGAAAGCAAAGGAAGCAGAACACTAATGTGCGTGAAATATGCCTCTTGAAACTGTCGTTTTGAAATATGGACGTCTTTTGAATTTTTTGGTCGATATATGACCCCAGGATTTGTTTTCAGGGCAGGTGTCATTTACAGGCCTGCAATGATTTTGAATATCCATTGACCATTAGCGCTGGGATTAAAGCTGCTGTTGTGTGAAACGGCCACAAGGTGGCAGCAGTTCTCCCTTACCAAATCTGGTTACTAGGGCAACAGAGCCTCAATGGAAGTCGTGTTCTAGATTGGAATTTAGAATGGAATGTGCCAGGAGAATGCCCCTCAAGTTTGTCTCACTACTTCTTGTTCGTGTTTTTAATTTAATTTTTTATTTTTTTATTACAGCAAGTTTGATGACAACGTTTGGCTTGTTGTAGGTGTGCAAGATGTGGTTCTTTTACACATATACATTTGTCTGTTCTTCCTGGGATCCTGTTCCCATGTACGTTATGATAGGATGTTGAGTAGTCTTCTCTTGGTATTCCGTAGGTCTTTGGTGATTGTATATTTCATCTGTGTTTCTACATGTCTGTTAACCCCAAGATCGTAATGAATCCAATCCTCACACCTTTCCATTGGTGAACCATAAGTTTGTTTAATGAATCTGTCATTGCCCTTCTCCGTGGAAATATCTGCCCTGGTATTAATTTTTAGGTAACACCTATAAGTGATATCCTATGATATGTGTCTTTCACTTTCTGACTTACTACAAGTCACGTGATTTCCTCTAGACTCACCTATGGTGCTGCAAATGGCATTGTGTCCTTTTTTCCCTTGGGTAATATTGTGTCTTAGCGAGGTCCATTTTCTGCAATGTGATTCCCTGAGGGCTGAGGATTAGCTGACCTGGGAAGCCTGACCCTGCCGGCAAGCCCTCCCCAGGTGTGCCTGGGTTGAGGTCAATATAAACAGCACTCCAGGCAGCAATAGCCCCTGCAGCTGTGCCTGACTCCATATTCTCTGCCCCGTCAGCAGTCTCGGGGCTGTGCTGGTGGGAGGGTGTGAGGGTTTATGGTTTGTTGGTGGCCCGGTGTGAGTGGGGCTCTGCTGGACTTTCTGCAGGAGTTGCCAGGCTGCCACCTGTAAAGAAGAGGATGTGTCACCCATAACTTCCACTGGAATTTCTCTCCGGGCTGAGGTGAGGAAGGAAAAAAGGGAGTGGGTGCCGGGACAGGAGGGGTATCTCAGGCAGGGAAATGGAAAGCTTCCAGAAGAGCGCCCGGGGTCAGGACCATCCTGGCTGGCTTGCAGGCAGCAAGTTGGCCTGCGTGCTGTAGCTGGTGTGGCTCCACGGCCCTTCCTCTAGGCTTTCAAGCCCTTGTACATATTCAGGTGTTTTACCTGGGAAGGGTGGGAACAGTTCAGCAGCAGCTGGACTGGGGCTCAGCTCACGTTTACTCACAGAGGACTCGGCACCGTACCACAGCTTTGCAATGAGGACGCTCCTTGCGTGGGGGTGGGTGGGGCTGCTGGCTGTATGGGAGATGATTCCCCACCTCTGACCAATTTCATAATTGTTTACCGCTGGAGCAAGTGCTTTGTTAGGGTTTTCCTGTGTACAACTGTTAGGTTCAGGTTTTTTTTTTCTTTTTTCATTCCAATTACATTTTGTTCCTGTTTTATGTATTTATAGATATAAGCATGGAAATAATTCATTCATATAAATACATCTGTGTGAATGGAAGAACTTCTTTCTGTTTTTTTTAATTTTATTTTTAAAAATTTTGAAATTTAATTTTATTTATTTTTTTATACAGCAGGTTATTATTAGTTATCTATTTTATGCATATGCATGTATACAGGTCAATCCCAATCTCCCAACTCATCCCACCACCAACACTCCATGGCTTCCCCCACTTGGTGTCCATACGTTTGTTCTCTACCTCTGTGTCTCTATTTCTGCCCTGCAAACCAGTTCATCTGTACCATTTTCTAGGTTCCACATATATGCATTAATATACAATATTTGTTTTTCTCTTTCTGACTTACTTCACTCTGTATGACAGTCTCTAGATCCATCGACTTCTCTACCAATGACCCAGTTTCGTTCCTTTTTATGGCTGAGTAATATTCCATTTTATATATGTACCACTTCTTTATCCATTCGTCTGTCTGTGGGCATTTAGGTTGTTTGCATTACCTGGCTATTGTAAATAGTGCTGCAATGAACATTGTGGTGAATGTGTCTTTTTGAGTTATGGTTTTCTCTGGGTATATGCCCAGAAGTGGGATTGCTGGATCCTATGGTAATTCTCTTTTTAGTTTTTTAAAGGAACCTCCATAGTGTTCTCCATAGTGACTGTATCAATTTACCTTCCCACCAATAGTGGAAGAGGGTTCCTTTTGTCCACACCCTCCACAGAATTTGTTGTTTGTAGATTTTCTGATGATGCCGATTCTAAGAGGTGTGAGGTCATACCTCATTGTCGTTTGGATTTGCATTTCTCTAATAATTAGTGATGTTGAGCAGCTTTTCATGTGCGTCTTGACCACCTCTGTGACTTCTTTGAAGAAACGTATATTTAGATCTTCTGCTCATTTTTGTATTGGGTTGTTTGTTTTATTAATATTAAGCTGCGTGAGCTGTTTATATATATTGGAGATTAAACGTTTGTCAATTGATTCATTTGCAATCGTTTTCGCCCATTCTGAGGGTTGCCTTTTTCCATTCTCATTTTTTAAACCATAAAAGAATGAAAGCAAAGGAAGCAGAACACTAATGTGCGTGAAATATGCCTCTTGAAACTGTCGTTTTGAAATATGGACGTCTTTTGAATTTTTTGGTCGATATATGACCCCAGGATTTGTTTTCAGGGCAGGTGTCATTTACAGGCCTGCAATGATTTTGAATATCCACTGACCATTAGCGCTGGGATTAAAGCTGCTGTTGTGTGAAACGGCCACAAGGTGGCAGCAGTTCTCCCTTACCAAATCTGGTTACTAGGGCAATAGAGCCTCAATGGAAGTTGTGTTCTAGATTGGAATTTAGAATGGAATGTGCCAGGAGAATGCCCCTCAAGTTTGTCTCACTACTTCTTGTTCGTGTTTTTAATTTAATTTTTTATTTTTTTATTACAGCAAGTTTGATGACAACGTTTGGCTTGTTGTAGGTGTGCAAGATATGGTTCTTTTACACTTATACATATGTTTGTTCTTCCTGGGATCCTGTTCCCATGTACGTTATGACAGAATGTTGTGTAGTCTTCTCTTGGTATTCCATAGGTCTTTGGTGATTATATATTTCATCTGTGTTTGTACATGTCTGTTAACCCCAAGATCGTAATGAATCCAATCCTCACACCTTTCCATTGGTGAACCATAAGTTTGTTTAATGAATCTGTCATTGCCCTTCTCCGTGGAAATATCTGCCCTGGTATCAATTTTTAGGTAACACCTATAAGTGATATCCTACGATATGGGTCTTTCACTTTCTGACTTACTACAAGTCACGTGATTACCTCTAGACTCATCTACGGTGCTGCAAATGGCATTGTGTCCTTTTTTCCCTTGGCTAATATTGTGTCTTAGCGAGGTCCATTTTCTGCAATGTGATTCCCTGAGGGCTGAGGATTAGCTGACCTGGGAAGCCTGACCCTGCCGGCAAGACCTACCCAGGTGTGCCTGGGTTGAGGTCAATATAAACAGCACTCCAGGCAGCAATAGCCCCTGCAGCTGTGCCTGACTCCATATTCTCTGCCCCGTCAGCATTCTCGGGGCTGTGCTGGTGGGAGGGTGTGAGGGTCCACGGCTTTGTTGGTGGCCCGGTGTGAGTGGGGCTCTGCTGGACTTTCTGCAGGAGTTGCCAGGCTGCCACCTGTAAAGAAGAGGATGTGTCACCCATAACTTCCACTGGAATTTCTCTCCAGGCTGAGGTGAGGAAGGAAAAAAAGGAGTGGGGGCCGGGACAGGAGGGGTATCTCAGGCTGGGAAATGGAAAGCTTCCAGAAGAGCGCCTGGGTCCAGGACCATGCTGGCTTGCCTGCAGGCAGCAAGTTGTCCTGCGTGCTGTCACTGGTGTGGCTCCACGGCCCTTCCTCTAGGCTTTCAAGCCCTTGTACATATTCAGGCGTTTTACCTGGGAAGGGTGAGAACAGTTCAGCAGCAGCAGGCCTGGGGCTCAGCTCATGTTTACTCACAGAGGACTCGGCACCGTCCCCCAGCTTTGCAATGAGGATGCTCCTTGCGTGGGGCTGGGCGGGGCTGATGGCTGTATGGGAGATGATTCCCCACCTCTGACCAATTTCAGAATTGTTTACCGCTGGAGCATGTGCCTTGGTAGGGTTTTCCTCTGTATAGCTGTTAGGTTCAGGGTTTTTTTTCTTTTTTCATTCCAATTACATTTTGTTCCTGTTTTATGTATTTATAGATATAAGCATGGAAATAATTCATTCATATAAATACATCTGTGTGAATGGAAGAACTTTTTTCTGTTTTTTTTAATTTTATTTTTAAAAATTTTGAAATTTAATTTTATTTATTTTTTTATACAGCAGGTTATTATTAGTTATCTATTTTATGCATATGCATGTATACAGGTCAATCCCAATCTCCCAACTCATCCCACCACCAACACTCCATGGCTTCCCCCACTTGGTGTCCATACGTTTGTTCTCTACCTCTGTGTCTCTATTTCTGCCCTGCAAACCAGTTCATCTGTACCATTTTTCTAGGTTCCACATATATGCATTAATATACAATATTTGTTTTTCTCTTTCTGACTTACTTCACTCTGTATGACAGTCTCTAGATCCATCGACTTCTCTACAAATGACCCAGTTTCGTTCCTTTTTATGGCTGAGTAATATTCCATTTTATATATGTACCACTTCTTTATCCATTCGTCTGTCTGTGGGCATTTAGGTTGTTTGCATTACCTGGCTATTGTAAATAGTGCTGCAATGAACATTGTGGTGAATGTGTCTTTTTGAGTTATGGTTTTCTCTGGGTATATGCCCAGAAGTGGGATTGCTGGATCCTATGGTAATTCTCTTTTTAGTTTTTTAAAGGAACCTCCATAGTGTTCTCCATAGTGACTGTATCAATTTACCTTCCCACCAATAGTGGAAGAGGGTTCATTTTGTCCACACCCTCCACAGAATTTGTTGTTTGTAGATTTTCTGATGATGCCGATTCTAAGAGGTGTGAGGTCATACCTCATTGTCGTTTGGATTTGCATTTCTCTAATAATTAGTGATGTTGAGCAGCTTTTCATGTGCGTCTTGACCATCTCTGTGACTTCTTTGAAGAAACGTATATTTAGATCTTCTGCTCATTTTTGTATTGGGTTGTTTGTTTTATTAATATTAAGCTGCGTGAGCTGTTTATATATATTGGAGATTAAACGTTTGTCAATTGATTCATTTGCAATCGTTTTCGCCCATTCTGAGGGTTGCCTTTTTCCATTCTCATTTTGTAAACCATAAAAGAATGAAAGCAAAGGAAGCAGAACACTAATGTGCGTGAAATATGCCTCTTGAAACTGTCGTTTTGAAATATGGACGTCTTTTGAATTTTTTGGTCGATATATGACCCCAGGATTTGTTTTCAGGGCAGGTGTCATTTACAGGCCTGCAATGATTTTGAATATCCACTGACCATTAGCGCTGGGATTAAAGCTGCTGTTGTGTGAAACGGCCACAAGGTGGCAGCAGTTCTCCCTTACCAAATCTGGTTACTAGGGCAATAGAGCCTCAATGGAAGTTGTGTTCTAGATTGGAATTTAGAATGGAATGTGCCAGGAGAATGCCCCTCAAGTTTGTCTCACTACTTCTTGTTCGTGTTTTTAATTTAATTTTTTATTTTTTTATTACAGCAAGTTTGATGACAACGTTTGGCTTGTTGTAGGTGTGCAAGATATGGTTCTTTTACACTTATACATATGTTTGTTCTTCCTGGGATCCTGTTCCCATGTACGTTATGACAGAATGTTGTGTAGTCTTCTCGTGGTATTCCGTAGGTCTTTGGTGATTATATATTTCATCTGTGTTTGTACATGTCTGTTAACCCCAAGATCGTAATGAATCCAATCCTCACACCTTTCCATTGGTGAACCATAAATTTGTTTAATGAATCTGTCATTGCCCTTCTCCGTGGAAATATCTGCCCTGGTATCAATTTTTAGGTAACACCTATAAGTGATATCCTACGATATGGATCTTTCACTTTCTGACTTACTACAAGTCACGTGATTACCTCTAGACTCATCTACGGTGCTGCAAATGGCATTGTGTCCTTTTTTCCCTTGGCTAATATTGTGTCTTAGCGAGGTCCATTTTCTGCAATGTGATTCCCTGAGGGCTGAGGATTAGCTGACCTGGGAAGCCTGACCCTGCCGGCAAGCCCTCCCCAGGTGTGCCTGGGTTGAGGTCAATATAAACAGCACTCCAGGCAGCAATAGCCCCTGCAGCTGTGCCTGACTCCATATTCTCTGCCCCGTCAGCATTCTCGGGGCTGTGCTGGTGGGAGGGTGTGAGGGTCCACGGCTTTGTTGGTGGCCCGGTGTGAGTGGGGCTCTGCTGGACTTTCTGCAGGAGTTGCCAGGCTGCCACCTGTAAAGAAGAGGATGTGTCACCCATAACTTCCACTGGAATTTCTCTCCAGGCTGAGGTGAGGAAGGAAAAAAAGGAGTGGGGGCCGGGACAGGAGGGGTATCTCAGGCTGGGAAATGGAAATCTTCCAGAAGAGCGCCTGGGTCCAGGACCATGCTGGCTTGCCTGCAGGCAGCAAGTTGGCCTGCGTGCTGTCACTGGTGTGGCTCCACGGCCCTTCCTCTAGGCTTTCAAGCCCTTGTACATATTCAGGCGTTTTACCTGGGAAGGGTGAAAACAGTTCAGCAGCAGCAGGCCTGGGGCTCAGCTCACGTTTACTCACAGAGGACTCGGCACCGTCCCCCAGCTTTGCAATGAGGATGCTCCTTGCGTGGGGCTGGGCGGGGCTGCTGGCTGTATGGGAGATGATTCCCCACCTCTGACCAATTTCAGAATTGTTTACCGCTGGAGCATGTGCCTTGGTAGGGTTTTCCTCTGTATAGCTGTTAGGTTCAGGGTTTTTTTTCTTTTTTCGTTCCAATTACATTTTGTTCCTGTTTTATGTATTTATAGATATAAGCATGGAAATAATTCATTCATATAAATACATCTGTGTGAATGGAAGAACTTTTTTCTGGTTTTTTTTTCAATTTTACTTTTAAAAATTTTGAAATTTACTTTTATTTATTTTTTTATACAGCAGGTTATTATTTGTTATCTATTTTATGCATATGCATGTATACAGGTCAATCCCAATCTCCCAACTCATCCCAACACCACCACCACATGGCTTCCCCCACTTGGTGTCCATACGTTTGTTCTCTACCTCTGTGTCTCTATTTCTGCCCTGCAAACTAGTTCATCTGTACCATTTTTCTAGGTTCCACATATATGCATTAATATACAATATTTGTTTTTCTCTTTCTGACTTACTTCACTCTGTATGACAGTCTCTAGATCCATCGACTTCTCTACAAATGACCCAGTTTCATTCCTTTTTATGGCTGAGTAATATTCCATTATATATATGTACCACTTCTTTATCCATTCGTCTGTCTGTGGGCATTTAGGTTGCTTCCATTAACTGGCTATTGTAAATAGTGCTGCAATGAACATTGTGGTGAATGTGTCTTTTTGATTTATGGTTTTCTCTGGGTATATGCCCAGAAGTGGGATTGCTGGATCCTATGGTAATTCTCTTTTTAATTTTTTAAAGGAACCTCCGTAGTGTTCCCCATAGTGACTGTATCAATTTACCTTCCCACCAATAGTGGAAGAGGGTTCCTTTTGTCCACACCCTCCACAGAATTTGTTGTTTGTAGATTTTCTGATGATGCCGATTCTAAGAGGTGTGAGGTCATACCTCATTGTCGTTTGGATTTGCATTTCTCTAATAATTAGTGATGTTGAGCAGCTTTTCATGTGCGTCTTGACCATCTCTGTAACTTCTTTGAAGAAACGTATATTTAGATCTTCTGCTCATTTTTGTATTGGGTTGTTTGTTTTATTAATATTAAGCTGCGTGAGCTGTTTATATATATTGGAGATTAAACGTTTGTCCATTGATTCGTTTGTGATCGTTTTCGCCCATTCTGAGGGTTGCCTTTTTCCATTCCCATTTTTTTAAACCAAAAAAGAATGAAAGCAAAGGAAGCAGAACACTAATGTGCGTGAAATATGCCTCTTGAAACTGTCGTTTTGAAATATGGACGTCTTTTGAATTTTTTGGTCGATATATGACCCCAGGATTTGTTTTCAGGGCAGGTGTCATTTACAGGCCTGCAATGATTTTGAATATCCACTGACCATTAGCGCTGGGATTAAAGCTGCTGTTGTGTGAAACGGCCACAAGGTGGCAGCAGTTCTCCCTTACCAAATCTGGTTACTAGGGCAAAGGAGCCTCAATGGCAGTTGTGTTCTAGATTGGAATTTAGAATGGAATGTGCCAGGAGAATGCCCCTCAAGTTTGTCTCACTACTTCTTGTTCGTGTTTTTAATTTAATTTTTTATTTTTTTATTACAGCAAGTTTGATGACAACGTTTGGCTTGTTGTAGGTGTGCAAGATGTGGTTCTTTTACACATATACATATGTCTGTTCTTCCTGGGATCCTGTTCCCATGTACGTTATCACAGAATGTTGAGTAGTCTTCTCTTGGTATTCCGTAGGTCTTTGGTGATTGTATATTTCATCTGTGTTTCTACATGTCTGTTAACCCCAAGATCGTAATGAATCCAATCCTCACACCTTTCCATTGGTGAACCATAAATTTGTTTAATGAATCTGTCATTGCCCTTCTCCGTGGAAATATCTGCCCTGGTATCAATTTTTAGGTAACACCTATAAGTGATATCCTACGATATGGGTCTTTCACTTTCTGACTTACTACAAGTCACGTGATTACCTCTAGACTCATCTACGGTGCTGCAAATGGCATTGTGTCCTTTTTTCCCTTGGCTAATATTGTGTCTTAGCGAGGTCCATTTTCTGCAATGTGATTCCCTGAGGGCTGAGGATTAGCTGACCTGGGAAGCCTGACCCTGCCGGCAAGACCTACCCAGGTGTGCCTGGGTTGAGGTCAATATAAACAGCACTCCAGGCAGCAATAGCCCCTGCAGCTGTGCCTGACTCCATATTCTCTGCCCCGTCAGCATTCTCGGGGCTGTGCTGGTGGGAGGGTGTGAGGGTCCACGGCTTTGTTGGTGGCCCGGTGTGAGTGGGGCTCTGCTGGACTTTCTGCAGGAGTTGCCAGGCTGCCACCTGTAAAGAAGAGGATGTGTCACCCATAACTTCCACTGGAATTTCTCTCCAGGCTGAGGTGAGGAAGGAAAAAAAGGAGTGGGGGCCGGGACAGGAGGGGTATCTCAGGCTGGGAAATGGAAAGCTTCCAGAAGAGCACCTGGGTCCAGGACCATGCTGGCTTGCCTGCAGGCAGCAAGTTGTCCTGCGTGCTGTCACTGGTGTGGCTCCACGGCCCTTCCTCTAGGCTTTCAAGCCCTTGTACATATTCAGGCGTTTTACCTGGGAAGGGTGAGAACAGTTCAGCAGCAGCAGGCCTGGGGCTCAGCTCATGTTTACTCACAGAGGACTCGGCACCGTCCCCCAGCTTTGCAATGAGGATGCTCCTTGCGTGGGGCTGGGCGGGGCTGATGGCTGTATGGGAGATGATTCCCCACCTCTGACCAATTTCAGAATTGTTTACCGCTGGAGCATGTGCCTTGGTAGGGTTTTCCTCTGTATAGCTGTTAGGTTCAGGGTTTTTTTTCTTTTTTCATTCCAATTACATTTTGTTCCTGTTTTATGTATTTATAGATATAAGCATGGAAATAATTCATTCATATAAATACATCTGTGTGAATGGAAGAACTTTTTTCTGTTTTTTTTAATTTTATTTTTAAAAATTTTGAAATTTAATTTTATTTATTTTTTTATACAGCAGGTTATTATTAGTTATCTATTTTATGCATATGCATGTATACAGGTCAATCCCAATCTCCCAACTCATCCCACCACCAACACTCCATGGCTTCCCCCACTTGGTGTCCATACGTTTGTTCTCTACCTCTGTGTCTCTATTTCTGCCCTGCAAACCAGTTCATCTGTACCATTTTTCTAGGTTCCACATATATGCATTAATATACAATATTTGTTTTTCTCTTTCTGACTTACTTCACTCTGTATGACAGTCTCTAGATCCATCGACTTCTCTACAAATGACCCAGTTTCGTTCCTTTTTATGGCTGAGTAATATTCCATTTTATATATGTACCACTTCTTTATCCATTCGTCTGTCTGTGGGCATTTAGGTTGTTTGCATTACCTGGCTATTGTAAATAGTGCTGCAATGAACATTGTGGTGAATGTGTCTTTTTGAGTTATGGTTTTCTCTGGGTATATGCCCAGAAGTGGGATTGCTGGATCCTATGGTAATTCTCTTTTTAGTTTTTTAAAGGAACCTCCATAGTGTTCTCCATAGTGACTGTATCAATTTACCTTCCCACCAATAGTGGAAGAGGGTTCATTTTGTCCACACCCTCCACAGAATTTGTTGTTTGTAGATTTTCTGATGATGCCGATTCTAAGAGGTGTGAGGTCATACCTCATTGTCGTTTGGATTTGCATTTCTCTAATAATTAGTGATGTTGAGCAGCTTTTCATGTGCGTCTTGACCATCTCTGTGACTTCTTTGAAGAAACGTATATTTAGATCTTCTGCTCATTTTTGTATTGGGTTGTTTGTTTTATTAATATTAAGCTGCGTGAGCTGTTTATATATATTGGAGATTAAACGTTTGTCAATTGATTCATTTGCAATCGTTTTCGCCCATTCTGAGGGTTGCCTTTTTCCATTCTCATTTTGTAAACCATAAAAAAATGAAAGCAAAGGAAGCAGAACACTAATGTGCGTGAAATATGCCTCTTGAAACTGTCGTTTTGAAATATGGACGTCTTTTGAATTTTTTGGTCGATATATGACCCCAGGATTTGTTTTCAGGGCAGGTGTCATTTACAGGCCTGCAATGATTTTGAATATCCACTGACCATTAGCGCTGGGATTAAAGCTGCTGTTGTGTGAAACGGCCACAAGGTGGCAGCAGTTCTCCCTTACCAAATCTGGTTACTAGGGCAATAGAGCCTCAATGGAAGTTGTGTTCTAGATTGGAATTTAGAATGGAATGTGCCAGGAGAATGCCCCTCAAGTTTGTCTCACTACTTCTTGTTCGTGTTTTTAATTTAATTTTTTATTTTTTTATTACAGCAAGTTTGATGACAACGTTTGGCTTGTTGTAGGTGTGCAAGATATGGTTCTTTTACACTTATACATATGTTTGTTCTTCCTGGGATCCTGTTCCCATGTACGTTATGACAGAATGTTGTGTAGTCTTCTCTTGGTATTCCATAGGTCTTTGGTGATTATATATTTCATCTGTGTTTGTACATGTCTGTTAACCCCAAGATCGTAATGAATCCAATCCTCACACCTTTCCATTGGTGAACCATAAATTTGTTTAATGAATCTGTCATTGCCCTTCTCCGTGGAAATATCTGCCCTGGTATCAATTTTTAGGTAACACCTATAAGTGATATCCTACGATATGGATCTTTCACTTTCTGACTTACTACAAGTCACGTGATTACCTCTAGACTCATCTACGGTGCTGCAAATGGCATTGTGTCCTTTTTTCCCTTGGCTAATATTGTGTCTTAGCGAGGTCCATTTTCTGCAATGTGATTCCCTGAGGGCTGAGGATTAGCTGACCTGGGAAGCCTGACCCTGCCGGCAAGCCCTCCCCAGGTGTGCCTGGGTTGAGGTCAATATAAACAGCACTCCAGGCAGCAATAGCCCCTGCAGCTGTGCCTGACTCCATATTCTCTGCCCCGTCAGCATTCTCGGGGCTGTGCTGGTGGGAGGGTGTGAGGGTCCACGGCTTTGTTGGTGGCCCGGTGTGAGTGGGGCTCTGCTGGACTTTCTGCAGGAGTTGCCAGGCTGCCACCTGTAAAGAAGAGGATGTGTCACCCATAACTTCCACTGGAATTTCTCTCCAGGCTGAGGTGAGGAAGGAAAAAAAGGAGTGGGGGCCGGGACAGGAGGGGTATCTCAGGCTGGGAAATGGAAATCTTCCAGAAGAGCGCCTGGGTCCAGGACCATGCTGGCTTGCCTGCAGGCAGCAAGTTGGCCTGCGTGCTGTCACTGGTGTGGCTCCACGGCCCTTCCTCTAGGCTTTCAAGCCCTTGTACATATTCAGGCGTTTTACCTGGGAAGGGTGAAAACAGTTCAGCAGCAGCAGGCCTGGGGCTCAGCTCACGTTTACTCACAGAGGACTCGGCACCGTCCCCCAGCTTTGCAATGAGGACGCTCCTTGCGTGGGGCTGGGCGGGGCTGCTGGCTGTATGGGAGATGATTCCCCACCTCTGACCAATTTCAGAATTGTTTACCGCTGGAGCATGTGCCTTGGTAGGGTTTTCCTCTGTATAGCTGTTAGGTTCAGGGTTTTTTTTCTTTTTTCGTTCCAATTACATTTTGTTCCTGTTTTATGTATTTATAGATATAAGCATGGAAATAATTCATTCATATAAATACATCTGTGTGAATGGAAGAACTTTTTTCTGGTTTTTTTTTCAATTTTACTTTTAAAAATTTTGAAATTTACTTTTATTTATTTTTTTATACAGCAGGTTATTATTTGTTATCTATTTTATGCATATGCATGTATACAGGTCAATCCCAATCTCCCAACTCATCCCAACACCACCACCACATGGCTTCCCCCACTTGGTGTCCATACGTTTGTTCTCTACCTCTGTGTCTCTATTTCTGCCCTGCAAACTAGTTCATCTGTACCATTTTTCTAGGTTCCACATATATGCATTAATATACAATATTTGTTTTTCTCTTTCTGACTTACTTCACTCTGTATGACAGTCTCTAGATCCATCGACTTCTCTACAAATGACCCAGTTTCATTCCTTTTTATGGCTGAGTAATATTCCATTATATATATGTACCACTTCTTTATCCATTCGTCTGTCTGTGGGCATTTAGGTTGCTTCCATTACCTGGCTATTGTAAATAGTGCTGCAATGAACATTGTGGTGAATGTGTCTTTTTGATTTATGGTTTTCTCTGGGTATATGCCCAGAAGTGGGATTGCTGGATCCTATGGTAATTCTCTTTTTAATTTTTTAAAGGAACCTCCGTAGTGTTCCCCATAGTGACTGTATCAATTTACCTTCCCACCAATAGTGGAAGAGGGTTCCTTTTGTCCACACCCTCCACAGAATTTGTTGTTTGTAGATTTTCTGATGATGCCGATTCTAAGAGGTGTGAGGTCATACCTCATTGTCGTTTGGATTTGCATTTCTCTAATAATTAGTGATGTTGAGCAGCTTTTCATGTGCGTCTTGACCATCTCTGTAACTTCTTTGAAGAAACGTATATTTAGATCTTCTGCTCATTTTTGTATTGGGTTGTTTGTTTTATTAATATTAAGCTGCGTGAGCTGTTTATATATATTGGAGATTAAACGTTTGTCCATTGATTCGTTTGTGATCGTTTTCGCCCATTCTGAGGGTTGCCTTTTTCCATTCCCATTTTTTTAAACCAAAAAAGAATGAAAGCAAAGGAAGCAGAACACTAATGTGCGTGAAATATGCCTCTTGAAACTGTCGTTTTGAAATATGGACGTCTTTTGAATTTTTTGGTCGATATATGACCCCAGGATTTTTTTTCAGGGCAGGTGTCATTTACAGGCCTGCAATGATTTTGAATATCCACTGACCATTAGCGCTGGGATTAAAGCTGCTGTTGTGTGAAACGGCCACAAGGTGGCAGCAGTTCTCCCTTACCAAATCTGGTTACTAGGGCAAAGGAGCCTCAATGGCAGTTGTGTTCTAGATTGGAATTTAGAATGGAATGTGCCAGGAGAATGCCCCTCAAGTTTGTCTCACTACTTCTTGTTCGTGTTTTTAATTTAATTTTTTATTTTTTTATTACAGCAAGTTTGATGACAACGTTTGGCTTGTTGTAGGTGTGCAAGATGTGGTTCTTTTACACATATACATATGTCTGTTCTTCCTGGGATCTTGTTCCCATCTATGTTATTGACAGAATGTTGAGTAGTCTTCTCTTGGTATTTCGTAGGTCTTTGGTGATTATATATTTCATCTGTGTTTGTACATGTCTGTTAACCCCAAGATCGTAATGAATCCAATCCTCACACCTTTCCATTGGTGAACCATAAGTTTGTTTAATGAATCTGTCATTGCCCTTCTCCGTGGAAATATCTGCCCTGGTATTAATTTTTAGGTAACACCTATAAGTGATATCCTACGATATGTGTCTTTCACTTTCTGACTTACTACAAGTCACGTGATTACCTCTAGACTCACCTACGGTGCTGCAAATGGCATTGTGTCCTTTTTTCCCTTGGGTAATATTGTGTCTTAGCGAGGTCCATTTTCTGCAACGTGAGCCCCTGAGGGCTGAGGATTAGCTGACCTGGGCAGCCTGACCCTGCCGGCAAGCCCTCCCCAGGTGTGCCTGGGTTGAAGTCAATATAAACATCACTCCAGGCAGCAATAGCCCCTGCAGCTGTGCCTGACTCCATATTCTCTGCCCCGTCAGCAGTCTCGGGGCTGTGCTGGTGGGAGGGTGTGAGGGTCCACGGCTTTGTTGGTGTCCCGGTGTGAGTGGGGCTCTGCTGGACTTTCTGCAGGAGTTTCCAGGCTGCCACCTGTAAAGAAGAGGTTGTGTCACCCATAACTTCCACTGGAATTTCTCTCCGGGCTGCGGTAAGAAAGGAAAAAAGGAAGTGGGTGCTGGGACAGGAGGGGTATCTCAGTCTGGGAAATTGAAAGCTTCCAGAAGAGCACCCGGTGTCAGGACCCTTCTGGCTGGCCTGCAGGCAGCAATTTGGCCTGCGTGCTGTCGCTGGTGTGGCTCCACGGCCCTTCCTCTAGGCTTTCAAGCCCTTGTACATATTCAGGTGTTTTACCTGGGAAGGGTCTGAGCAGTTCAGCAGCAGCTGGCCTGGGGCTCAGCTCACGTTTACTCACAGAGGACTCGGCACTGTCCCCCAGCTTTGCAATGAGGACGCTCCTTGCGTGTGGGGGGGCGGGGCTGCTGGCTGTATGGGAGATGATTCCCCACCTCTGACCAATTTCAGAATTGTTTACCGCTGGTGCAAGTGCCTTGGTAGGGTTTTCCTCTGTATAACTGTTAGGTTCAGGATTTTTTTTTCTTTCTTCATTCCAATTATATTTTGTTCCTGTTTTATGTATTTATAGATATAAGCATGGAAATAATTCATTCATATAAATACATCTGTGTTAATGGAAGAACTTTTTTCTGGATTTTTTTTCAATTTTATTTTTAAAAATTTTGAAATTTACTTTTATTTATTTTTTTATACAGCAGGTTATTATTTGTTATCTATTTTATGCATATGCATGTATACAGGTCAATCCCAATCTCCCAACTCATCCCAACACCACCACCACATGGCTTCCCCCATTTGGTGTCCATACGTTTGTTCTCTACCTCTGTGTCTCTATTTCTGCCCTGCAAACCAGTTCATCTGTACCACTTTTCTAGGTTCCACATATATGCATTAATATACAATATTTGTTTTTCTCTTTCTGACTTACTTCACTCTGTATGACAGTCTCTAAATCCATCGACTTCTCTACAAATGACCCAGTTTCATTCCTTTTTATGGCTGAGTAATATTCCATTTTATATATGTACCACTTCTTTATCCATTCGTCTGTCTGTGGGCATTTAAGTTGCTTCCATTACCTGGCTATTGTAAACAGTGCTGCAGTGAACATTGTGGTGAATGTGTCTTTTTGATTTATGGTTTTCTCTGGGTATATGCCCAGAAGTGGGATTGCTGGATCCTATGGTAATTCTCTTTTTAGTTTTTTAAAGGAAACTCCATACTGTTTTCCATAGTGACTGTATCAATTTACCTTCCCACCAATAGTGGAAGAGGGTTCCTTTTGTCCACACCCTCCCCAGAATTTGTTGTTTGTAGATTTTCTGATGATGCCAATTCTAAGAGGTGTGAGGTCATACCTCATTGTCATTTTGATTTGCATTTCTCTAATAATTAGTGATGTTGAGCAGCTTTTCATGTGCGTCTTGGCCATCTCTGTGACTCCTTTGAAGAAACGTCTATTTAGATCTTCTGCCCATTTTGTATTGGGTTGTTTGTTTTATTAATATTAAGCTGCGTGAGCTGTTTATATATATTGGAGATTAAACCTTTGTCCATTGATTCATTTGCGATCGTTTTCGCCCATTCTGAGGGTTGCTTTTTTCCATTCCCGTTTTTTTAACCAAAAAAGAAAGAAAGCAAAGGAAGCAGAACACTAATGTGCGTGAAATATGCCTCTTGAAACTGTCGTTTTGAAATATGGACGTCTTTTGAATTGTTTGGTCGATATATGACCCCAGGATTTGTTTTCAGGGCAGGTGTCATTTACAGGCCTGCAACGATTTTGAATATCAACTGACCATTAGCGCTGGGATTAAAGGTGCTGTTGTGTGAAACGGCCACAAGGTGGCAGCGGTTCTCCCTTACCAAATCTGGTTACTAGGGCAACAGAGCCTCAATGGAAGTCGTGTTCTAGATTGGAATTTAGAATGGAATGTGCCAGGAGAATGACCCTCAAGTTTGTCTCACTACTTCTTGTTCGTCTTTTTAATTTAATTTTTTTATTTTTTTATTACAGTAAGTTTGATGACAACGTTTGGCTTGTTGTAGGTGTGCAAGATGTGGTGTTTTTACACATATACATATGTCTGTTCTTCCTTGGATCCTGTTCCCATGTACATTATGACAGAATGTTGAGTAGTCTTCTCTTGGTATTCCGTAGGACTTTGGTGATTATATATTTCATGTGTGTTTGTACATGTCTGTTAACCCCAAGATCGTAATGAATCCAATCCTCACACCTTACCATTGGTGAACCATAAGTTTGTTTAATGAATCTGTGATTGCCCTTCTCCGTGGAAATATCTGCCCTGGTATTAATTTTTAGGTAACACCTATAAGTGATGTCCTACGATATGTGTCTTTCACTTTCTGACTTACTACAATTCACGTGATTACCTCTAGACTCACCTACTGTGCTGCAAATGGCATTGTGTCCTTTTTTCCCTTGGGTAATATTGTGTCTTAGCGAGGTCCATTTTCTGCAATGTGATTCCCTGAGGGCTGAGGATTAGCTGACCTGGGCAGCCTGACCCTGTCAGCAAGCCCTCCCCAGGTGTGCCTGGGTTGAGGTCAATATAAACAGCACTCCAGGCAGCAATAGCCCCTGCAGCTGTGCCTGACTCCATATTCTCTGCCCCGTCAGCAGTCTCGGGGCTGTGCTGGTGGGAGGGTGTGAGGGTCCACGGGTGTTGGTGGCCTGGTGTGAGTGGGGCTCTGCTGGAGTTTCTGCAGGAGTTGCCAGGCTGCCACCTGTAAAGAAGAGGATGTGTCACCCATAACTTCCACTGGAATTTCTCTCCGGGCTGAGGTGAGGAAGGAAAAAAGGGAGTGGGTGCCGGGACAGGAGGGGTATCTCAGGCTGCGAAATGGAAAGCTTCCAGAAGAGCGCCCGAATTCAGGACCATCCTGGCTGACTTGCAGGCAGCAAGTTGGCCTGCGTGCTGTCGCTGGTGTGGCTCCACGGCCCTTCCTCTAGGCTTTCAAGCCCTTGTACGTATTCAGGTGTTTTACCTGGGAAGGGTGGGAACAGTTCAGCAGCAGCTGGCCTGGGGCTCAGCTCACGTTTACTCACAGAGGACTCGGCACCGTCCCCCAGCTTTGCAATGAGGACACACCTTGCGTGGGGGGGGTGGGGCTGCTGGCTGTATGGGAGATGATTCCCCACCTCTGACCAATTTCAGAATTGTTTATCGCTGGAGCAAGTGCCTTGGTAGGGTTTTCCCCTGTATAACTGTTAGGTTCAGGTTTTTTTTTCTTTTTTCGTTCCAATTACATTTTGTTCCTGTTTTATGTATTTATAGATATAAGCATGGTAATAATTCATTCATATAAATACATCTGTGTGAATGGAAGAACTTTTCTGCTTTATTTTTAAATTTTATTTTTAAAAATTTTGAAATTTAAATTTATTTATTTTTTTATACAGCAGGTTCTTATTAGTTATCTATTTTATGCATATGCATGTATACAGGTCAATCCCAATCTCCCAACTCATCCCAACACCACCACCAAATGGCTTCCCCCATTTGGTGTCCATACGTTTGTTCTCTACCTCTGTGTCTCTATTTCTGCCCTGCAAACCAGTTCATCTGTACCACTTTTCTAGGTTCCACATATATGCATTAATATACAATATTTGTTTTTCTCTTTCTGACTTACTTCACTCTGTATGACAGTCTCTACATCCATCGACTTCTCTACAAATGACCCAGTTTCATTCCTTTTTATGGCTGAGTAATATTCCATTTTATATATGTACCACTTCTTTATCCATTCGTCTGTCTGTGGGCATTTAGGTTGCTTGCATTACCTGGCTATTGTAAATAGTGCTGCAATGAACATTGTAGTGAATGTGTCTTTTTGAGTTGTGGTTTTCTCTGGGTATATGCCCAGAAGTGGGATTGCTGGATCCTATGGTAATTCTCTTTTTAGTTTTTTAAAGGAACCTCCATAGTGTTCTCCATAGTGACTGTATCAATTTACCTTCCCACCAATAGTGGAAGAGGGTTCCTTTTGTCCACACCCTTCACAGAATTTGTTGTTTGTAGATTTTCTGATGATGCCGATTCTAAGAGGTGTGAGGTCATACCTCATTGTCGTTTGGATTTGCATTTCTCTAATAATTAGTGATGTTGAGCAGCTTTTCATGTGCGTCTTGACCATTTCTGTGACTTCTTTGAAGAAACGTGTATTTAGATCTTCTGCTCATTTTTGTATTGGGTTGTTTGTTTTATTAATATTAAGCTGCGTGAGCTGTTTATATATATTGGAGATTAAACGTTTGTCCATTTATTCATTTGCAGTCGTTTTCGCCCATTCTGAGGGTTGCCTTTTTCCATTCTCATTTTTTTAAACCTAAAAAGAATGAAAGCAAAGGAAGCAGAACACTAATGTGCGTGAAATATGCCTCTTGAAACTGTCGTTTTGAAATATGGACGTCTTTTGAATTTTTTGGTCGATATATGACCCCAGGATTTGTTTTCAGGGCAGGTGTCATTTACAGGCCTGCAATGATTTTGAATATCCATTGACCATTAGCGCTGGGATTAAAGCTGCTGTTGTGTGAAACGGCCACAAGGTGGCAGCAGTTCTCCCTTACCAAATCTGGTTACTAGGGCAACAGAGCCTCAATGGAAGTCGTGTTCTAGATTGGAATTTAGAATGGAATGTGCCAGGAGAATGCCCCTCAAGTTTGTCTCACTACTTCTTGTTCGTGTTTTTAATTTAATTTTTTATTTTTTTATTACAGCAAGTTTGATGACAACGTTTGGCTTGTTGTAGGTGTGCAAGATGTGGTTCTTTTACACATATACATTTGTCTGTTCTTCCTGGGATCCTGTTCCCATGTACGTTATGACAGAATGTTGAGTAGTCTTCTCTTGGTATTCCGTAGGTCTTTGGTGATTGTATATTTCATCTGTGTTTGTACATGTCTGTTAACCCCAAGATCGTAATGAATCCAATCCTCACACCTTTCCATTGGTGAACCATAAGTTTGTTTAATGAATCTGTCATTGCCCTTCTCCGTGGAAATATCTGCCCTGGTATTAATTTTTAGGTAACACCTATAAGTGATATCCTACGATATGTGTCTTTCACTTTCTGACTTACTACAAGTCACGTGATTACCTCTAGACTCACCTACGGTGCTGCAAATGGCATTGTGTCCTTTTTTCCCTTGGGTAATATTGTGTCTTAGCGAGGTCCATTTTCTGCAACGTGAGCCCCTGAGGGCTGAGGATTAGCTGACCTGGGCAGCCTGACCCTGCCGGCAAGCCCTCCCCAGGTGTGCCTGGGTTGAAGTCAATATAAACATCACTCCAGGCAGCAATAGCCCCTGCAGCTGTGCCTGACTCCATATTCTCTGCCCCGTCAGCAGTCTCGGGGCTGTGCTGGTGGGAGGGTGTGAGGGTCCACGGCTTTGTTGGTGTCCCGGTGTGAGTGGGGCTCTGCTGGACTTTCTGCAGGAGTTTCCAGGCTGCCACCTGTAAAGAAGAGGATGTGTCACCCATAACTTCCACTGGAATTTCTCTCCGGGCTGCGGTAAGAAAGGAAAAAAGGAAGTGGGTGCTGGGACAGGAGGGGTATCACAGTCTGGGAAATTGAAAGCTTCCAGAAGAGCACCCGGTGTCAGGACCCTTCTGGCTGGCCTGCAGGCAGCAATTTGGCCTGCGTGCTGTCGCTGGTGTGGCTCCACGGCCCTTCCTCTAGGCTTTCAAGCCCTTGTACATATTCAGGTGTTTTACCTGGGAAGGGTCTGAGCAGTTCAGCAGCAGCTGGCCTGGGGCTCAGCTCACGTTTACTCACAGAGGACTCGGCACTGTCCCCCAGCTTTGCAATGAGGACGCTCCTTGCGTGTGGGGGGGCGGGGCTGCTGGCTGTATGGGAGATGATTCCCCACCTCTGACCAATTTCAGAATTGTTTACCGCTGGTGCAAGTGCCTTGGTAGGGTTTTCCTCTGTATAACTGTTAGGTTCAGGATTTTTTTTTCTTTCTTCATTCCAATTATATTTTGTTCCTGTTTTATGTATTTATAGATATAAGCATGGAAATAATTCATTCATATAAATACATCTGTGTTAATGGAAGAACTTTTTTCTGGATTTTTTTTCAATTTTATTTTTAAAAATTTTGAAATTTACTTTTATTTATTTTTTTATACAGCAGGTTATTATTTGTTATCTATTTTATGCATATGCATGTATACAGGTCAATCCCAATCTCCCAACTCATCCCAACACCACCACCACATGGCTTCCCCCATTTGGTGTCCATACGTTTGTTCTCTACCTCTGTGTCTCTATTTCTGCCCTGCAAACCAGTTCATCTGTACCACTTTTCTAGGTTCCACATATATGCATTAATATACAATATTTGTTTTTCTCTTTCTGACTTACTTCACTCTGTATGACAGTCTCTAAATCCATCGACTTCTCTACAAATGACCCAGTTTCATTCCTTTTTATGGCTGAGTAATATTCCATTTTATATATGTACCACTTCTTTATCCATTCGTCTGTCTGTGGGCATTTAAGTTGCTTCCATTACCTGGCTATTGTAAACAGTGCTGCAGTGAACATTGTGGTGAATGTGTCTTTTTGATTTATGGTTTTCTCTGGGTATATGCCCAGAAGTGGGATTGCTGGATCCTATGGTAATTCTCTTTTTAGTTTTTTAAAGGAAACTCCATACTGTTTTCCATAGTGACTGTATCAATTTACCTTCCCACCAATAGTGGAAGAGGGTTCCTTTTGTCCACACCCTCCCCAGAATTTGTTGTTTGTAGATTTTCTGATGATGCCAATTCTAAGAGGTGTGAGGTCATACCTCATTGTCATTTTGATTTGCATTTCTCTAATAATTAGTGATGTTGAGCAGCTTTTCATGTGCGTCTTGGCCATCTCTGTGACTCCTTTGAAGAAACGTCTATTTAGATCTTCTGCCCATTTTGTATTGGGTTGTTTGTTTTATTAATATTAAGCTGCGTGAGCTGTTTATATATATTGGAGATTAAACCTTTGTCCATTGATTCATTTGCGATCGTTTTCGCCCATTCTGAGGGTTGCTTTTTTCCATTCCCGTTTTTTTAACCAAAAAAGAAAGAAAGCAAAGGAAGCAGAACACTAATGTGCGTGAAATATGCCTCTTGAAACTGTCGTTTTGAAATATGGACGTCTTTTGAATTGTTTGGTCGATATATGACCCCAGGATTTGTTTTCAGGGCAGGTGTCATTTACAGGCCTGCAACGATTTTGAATATCAACTGACCATTAGCGCTGGGATTAAAGGTGCTGTTGTGTGAAACGGCCACAAGGTGGCAGCGGTTCTCCCTTACCAAATCTGGTTACTAGGGCAACAGAGCCTCAATGGAAGTCGTGTTCTAGATTGGAATTTAGAATGGAATGTGCCAGGAGAATGACCCTCAAGTTTGTCTCACTACTTCTTGTTCGTCTTTTTAATTTAATTTTTTTATTTTTTTATTACAGTAAGTTTGATGACAACGTTTGGCTTGTTGTAGGTGTGCAAGATGTGGTGTTTTTACACATATACATATGTCTGTTCTTCCTTGGATCCTGTTCCCATGTACATTATGACAGAATGTTGAGTAGTCTTCTCTTGGTATTCCGTAGGACTTTGGTGATTATATATTTCATGTGTGTTTGTACATGTCTGTTAACCCCAAGATCGTAATGAATCCAATCCTCACACCTTACCATTGGTGAACCATAAGTTTGTTTAATGAATCTGTGATTGCCCTTCTCCGTGGAAATATCTGCCCTGGTATTAATTTTTAGGTAACACCTATAAGTGATGTCCTACGATATGTGTCTTTCACTTTCTGACTTACTACAATTCACGTGATTACCTCTAGACTCACCTACTGTGCTGCAAATGGCATTGTGTCCTTTTTTCCCTTGGGTAATATTGTGTCTTAGCGAGGTCCATTTTCTGCAATGTGATTCCCTGAGGGCTGAGGATTAGCTGACCTGGGCAGCCTGACCCTGTCAGCAAGCCCTCCCCAGGTGTGCCTGGGTTGAGGTCAATATAAACAGCACTCCAGGCAGCAATAGCCCCTGCAGCTGTGCCTGACTCCATATTCTCTGCCCCGTCAGCAGTCTCGGGGCTGTGCTGGTGGGAGGGTGTGAGGGTCCACGGGTGTTGGTGGCCTGGTGTGAGTGGGGCTCTGCTGGAGTTTCTGCAGGAGTTGCCAGGCTGCCACCTGTAAAGAAGAGGATGTGTCACCCATAACTTCCACTGGAATTTCTCTCCGGGCTGAGGTGAGGAAGGAAAAAAGGGAGTGGGTGCCGGGACAGGAGGGGTATCTCAGGCTGCGAAATGGAAAGCTTCCAGAAGAGCGCCCGAATTCAGGACCATCCTGGCTGACTTGCAGGCAGCAAGTTGGCCTGCGTGCTGTCGCTGGTGTGGCTCCACGGCCCTTCCTCTAGGCTTTCAAGCCCTTGTACGTATTCAGGTGTTTTACCTGGGAAGGGTGGGAACAGTTCAGCAGCAGCTGGCCTGGGGCTCAGCTCACGTTTACTCACAGAGGACTCGGCACCGTACCCCAGCTTTGCAATGAGGACACACCTTGCGTGGGGGGGGTGGGGCTGCTGGCTGTATGGGAGATGATTCCCCACCTCTGACCAATTTCAGAATTGTTTATCGCTGGAGCAAGTGCCTTGGTAGGGTTTTCCCCTGTATAACTGTTAGGTTCAGGTTTTTTTTTCTTTTTTCGTTCCAATTACATTTTGTTCCTGTTTTATGTATTTATAGATATAAGCATGGTAATAATTCATTCATATAAATACATCTGTGTGAATGGAAGAACTTTTCTGCTTTATTTTTAAATTTTATTTTTAAAAATTTTGAAATTTAAATTTATTTATTTTTTTATACAGCAGGTTCTTATTAGTTATCTATTTTATGCATATGCATGTATACAGGTCAATCCCAATCTCCCAACTCATCCCAACACCACCACCAAATGGCTTCCCCCATTTGGTGTCCATACGTTTGTTCTCTACCTCTGTGTCTCTATTTCTGCCCTGCAAACCAGTTCATCTGTACCACTTTTCTAGGTTCCACATATATGCATTAATATACAATATTTGTTTTTCTCTTTCTGACTTACTTCACTCTGTATGACAGTCTCTACATCCATCGACTTCTCTACAAATGACCCAGTTTCATTCCTTTTTATGGCTGAGTAATATTCCATTTTATATATGTACCACTTCTTTATCCATTCGTCTGTCTGTGGGCATTTAGGTTGCTTGCATTACCTGGCTATTGTAAATAGTGCTGCAATGAACATTGTAGTGAATGTGTCTTTTTGAGTTGTGGTTTTCTCTGGGTATATGCCCAGAAGTGGGATTGCTGGATCCTATGGTAATTCTCTTTTTAGTTTTTTAAAGGAACCTCCATAGTGTTCTCCATAGTGACTGTATCAATTTACCTTCCCACCAATAGTGGAAGAGGGTTCCTTTTGTCCACACCCTTCACAGAATTTGTTGTTTGTAGATTTTCTGATGATGCCGATTCTAAGAGGTGTGAGGTCATACCTCATTGTCGTTTGGATTTGCATTTCTCTAATAATTAGTGATGTTGAGCAGCTTTTCATGTGCGTCTTGACCATTTCTGTGACTTCTTTGAAGAAACGTGTATTTAGATCTTCTGCTCATTTTTGTATTGGGTTGTTTGTTTTATTAATATTAAGCTGCGTGAGCTGTTTATATATATTGGAGATTAAACGTTTGTCCATTTATTCATTTGCAGTCGTTTTCGCCCATTCTGAGGGTTGCCTTTTTCCATTCTCATTTTTTTAAACCTAAAAAGAATGAAAGCAAAGGAAGCAGAACACTAATGTGCGTGAAATATGCCTCTTGAAACTGTCGTTTTGAAATATGGACGTCTTTTGAATTTTTTGGTCGATATATGACCCCAGGATTTGTTTTCAGGGCAGGTGTCATTTACAGGCCTGCAATGATTTTGAATATCCATTGACCATTAGCGCTGGGATTAAAGCTGCTGTTGTGTGAAACGGCCACAAGGTGGCAGCAGTTCTCCCTTACCAAATCTGGTTACTAGGGCAACAGAGCCTCAATGGAAGTCGTGTTCTAGATTGGAATTTAGAATGGAATGTGCCAGGAGAATGCCCCTCAAGTTTGTCTCACTACTTCTTGTTCGTGTTTTTAATTTAATTTTTTATTTTTTTATTACAGCAAGTTTGATGACAACGTTTGGCTTGTTGTAGGTGTGCAAGATGTGGTTCTTTTACACATATACATTTGTCTGTTCTTCCTGGGATCCTGTTCCCATGTACGTTATGACAGAATGTTGAGTAGTCTTCTCTTGGTATTCCGTAGGTCTTTGGTGATTGTATATTTCATCTGTGTTTCTACATGTCTGTTAACCCCAAGATCGTAATGAATCCAATCCTCACACCTTTCCATTGGTGAACCATAAGTTTGTTTAATGAATCTGTCATTGCCCTTCTCCGTGGAAATATCTGCCCTGGTATTAATTTTTAGGTAACACCTATAAGTGATATCCTATGATATGTGTCTTTCACTTTCTGACTTACTACAAGTCACGTGATTTCCTCTAGACTCACCTATGGTGCTGCAAATGGCATTGTGTCCTTTTTTCCCTTGGGTAATATTGTGTCTTAGCGAGGTCCATTTTCTGCAATGTGATTCCCTGAGGGCTGAGGATTAGCTGACCTGGGAAGCCTGACCCTGCCGGCAAGCCCTCCCCAGGTGTGCCTGGGTTGAGGTCAATATAAACAGCACTCCAGGCAGCAATAGCCCCTGCAGCTGTGCCTGACTCCATATTCTCTGCCCCGTCAGCAGTCTCGGGGCTGTGCTGGTGGGAGGGTGTGAGGGTTTATGGTTTGTTGGTGGCCCGGTGTGAGTGGGGCTCTGCTGGACTTTCTGCAGGAGTTGCCAGGCTGCCACCTGTAAAGAAGAGGATGTGTCACCCATAACTTCCACTGGAATTTCTCTCCGGGCTGAGGTGAGGAAGGAAAAAAGGGAGTGGGTGCCGGGACAGGAGGGGTATCTCAGGCAGGGAAATGGAAAGCTTCCAGAAGAGCGCCCGGGGTCAGGACCATCCTGGCTGGCTTGCAGGCAGCAAGTTGGCCTGTGTGCTGTCGCTGGTGTGGCTCCACGGCCCTTCCTCTAGGCTTTCAAGCCCTTGTACATATTCAGGTGTTTTACCTGGGAAGGGTGGGAACAGTTCAGCAGCAGCTGGACTGGGGCTCAGCTCACGTTTACTCACAGAGGACTCGGCACCGTACCCCAGCTTTGCAATGAGGACGCTCCTTGCGTGGGGGTGGGTGGGGCTGCTGGCTGTATGGGAGATGATTCCCCACCTCTGACCAATTTCATAATTGTTTACCGCTGGAGCAAGTGCCTTGTTAGTGTTTTCCTGTGTACAACTGTTAGGTTCAGGTTTTTTTTTTTTTTTCATTCCAATTACATTTTGTTCCTGTTTTATGTATTTATAGATATAAGCATGGAAATAATTCATTCATATAAATACATCTGTGTGAATGGAAGAACTTTTTTCTGTTTTTTTTAATTTTATTTTTAAAAATTTTGAAATTTAAATTTATTTATTTTTTTATACAGAAGGTTATTATTAGTTATCTATTTTATGCATATGCATGTATACAGGTCAATCCCAATCTCCCAACTCATCCCACCACCAACACTCCATGGCTTCCCCCACTTGGTGTCCATACGTTTGTTCTCTACATCTGTGTCTCTATTTCTGCCCTGCAAACCAGTTCATCTGTACCATTTTTCTAGGTTCCACATATATGCATTAATATACAATATTTGTTTTTCTCTTTCTGACTTACTTCACTCTGTATGACAGTCTCTAGATCCATCGACTTCTCTACCAATGACCCAGTTTCGTTCCTTTTTATGGCTGAGTAATATTCCATTTTATATATGTACCACTTCTTTATCCATTCGTCTGTCTGTGGGCATTTAGGTTGTTTGCATTACCTGGCTATTGTAAATAGTGCTGCAATGAACATTGTGGTGAATGTGTCTTTTTGAGTTATGGTTTTCTCTGGGTATATGCCCAGAAGTGGGATTGCTGGATCCTATGGTAATTCTCTTTTTAGTTTTTTAAAGGAACCTCCATAGTGTTCTCCATAGTGACTGTATCAATTTACCTTCCCACCAATAGTGGAAGAGGGTTCCTTTTGTCCACACCCTTCACAGAATTTGTTGTTTGTAGATTTTCTGATGATGCCGATTCTAAGAGGTGTGAGGTCATACCTCATTGTCGTTTGGATTTGCATTTCTCTAATAATTAGTGATGTTGAGCAGCTTTTCATGTGCGTCTTGACCATCTCTGTGACTTCTTTGAAGAAACGTATATTTAGATCTTCTGCTCATTTTTGTATTGGGTTGTTTGTTTTATTAATATTAAGCTGCGTGAGCTGTTTATATATATTGGAGATTAAACGTTTGTCAATTGATTCATTTGCGATCGTTTTCGCCCATTCTGAGGGTTGCCTTTTTCCATTCTCATTTTTTAAACCATAAAAGAATGAAAGCAAAGGAAGCAGAACACTAATGTGCGTGAAATATGCCTCTTGAAACTGTCGTTTTGAAATATGGACGTCTTTTGAATTTTTTGGTCGATATATGACCCCAGGATTTGTTTTCAGGGCAGGTGTCATTTACAGGCCTGCAATGATTTTGAATATCCACTGACCATTAGCGCTGGGATTAAAGCTGCTGTTGTGTGAAACGGCCACAAGGTGGCAGCAGTTCTCCCTTACCAAATCTGGTTACTAGGGCAATAGAGCCTCAATGGAAGTTGTGTTCTAGATTGGAATTTAGAATGGAATGTGCCAGGAGAATGCCCCTCAAGTTTGTCTCACTACTTCTTGTTCGTGTTTTTAATTTAATTTTTTATTTTTTTATTACAGCAAGTTTGATGACAACGTTTGGCTTGTTGTAGGTGTGCAAGATATGGTTCTTTTACACTTATACATATGTTTGTTCTTCCTGGGATCCTGTTCCCATGTACGTTATGACAGAATGTTGTGTAGTCTTCTCGTGGTATTCCGTAGGTCTTTGGTGATTATATATTTCATCTGTGTTTGTACATGTCTGTTAACCCCAAGATCGTAATGAATCCAATCCTCACACCTTTCCATTGGTGAACCATAAATTTGTTTAATGAATCTGTCATTGCCCTTCTCCGTGGAAATATCTACCCTGGTATCAATTTTTAGGTAACACCTATAAGTGATATCCTACGATATGGGTCTTTCACTTTCTGACTTACTACAAGTCACGTGATTACCTCTAGACTCATCTACGGTGCTGCAAATGGCATTGTGTCCTTTTTTCCCTTGGCTAATATTGTGTCTTAGCGAGGTCCATTTTCTGCAATGTGATTCCCTGAGGGCTGAGGATTAGCTGACCTGGGCAGCCTGACCCTGCCGGCAAGCCCTCCCCAGGTGTGCCTGGGTTGAGGTCAATATAAACAGCACTCCAGGCAGCAATAGACCCTGCAGCTGTGCCTGACTCCATATTCTCTGCCCCGTCAGCATTCTCGGGGCTGTGCTGGTGGGAGGGTGTGAGGGTCCACGGCTTTGTTGGTGGCCCGGTGTGAGTGGGGCTCTGCTGGACTTTCTGCAGGAGTTGCCAGGCTGCCACCTGTAAAGAAGAGGATGTGTCACCCATAACTTCCACTGGAATTTCTCTCCAGGCTGAGGTGAGGAAGGAAAAAAAGGAGTGGGGGCCGGGACAGGAGGGGTATCTCAGTCTGGGAAATGGAAAGCTTCCAGAAGAGCACCCGGTGTCAGGACCCTCCTGGCTGGCCTGCAGGCAGCAATTTGGCCTGTGTGCTGTCGCTGGTGTGGCTCCACGGCCCTTCCTCTAGGCTTTCAAGCCCTTGTACATATTCAGGTGTTTTACCTGGGAAGGGTCTGAGCAGTTCAGCAGCAGCTGGCCTGGGGCTCAGCTCAGGTTTACTCACAGAGGCCTCGGCACTGTCCCCCAGCTTTGCAATGAGGACGCTCCTTGCGTGTGGGGGGGCGGGGCTGCTGGCTGTATGGGAGATGATTCCCCACCTCTGACCAATTTCAGAATTGTTTACCGCTGGTGCAAGTGCCTTGGTAGGGTTTTCCTCTGTATAACTGTTAGGTTCAGGATTTTTTTTTCTTTCTTCATTCCAATTATATTTTGTTCCTGTTTTATGTATTTATAGATATAAGCATGTAAATAATTCATTCATATAAATACATCTGTGTTAATGGAGGAACTTTTTTCTGGATTTTTTTTCAATTTTATTTTTAAAAATTTTGAAATTTACTTTTATTTATTTTTTTATACAGCAGGTTATTATTTGTTATCTATTTTATGCATATGCATGTATACAGGTCAATCCCAATCTCCCAACTCATCCCAACACCACCACCACATGGCTTCCCCCATTTGGTGTCCATACGTTTGTTCTCTACCTCTGTGTCTCTATTTCTGCCCTGCAAACCAGTTCATCTGTACCACTTTTCTAGGTTCCACATATATGCATTTATATACAATATTTGTTTTTCTCTTTCTGACTTACTTCACTCTGTATGACAGTCTCTACATCCATCGACTTCTCTACAAATGACCCAGTTTCATTCCTTTTTATGGCTGAGTAATATTCCATTTTATATATGTACCACTTCTTTATCCATTCGTCTGTCTGTGGGCATTTAGGTTGCTTGCATTACCTGGCTATTGTAAATAGTGCTGCAATGAACATTGTAGTGAATGTGTCTTTTTGAGTTGTGGTTTTCTCTGGGTATATGCCCAGAAGTGGGATTGCTGGATCCTATGGTAATTCTCTTTTTAGTTTTTTAAAGGAACCTCCATAGTGTTCCCCATAGTGACTGTATCAATTTACCTTCCCACCAATAGTTGAAGAGGGTTCCTTTTGTCCACACCCTTCACAGAATTTGTTGTTTGTAGATTTTCTGATGATGCCGATTCTAAGAGGTGTGAGGTCATACCTCATTGTCGTTTGGATTTGCATTTCTCTAATAATTAGTGATGTTGAGCAGCTTTTCATATGCGTCTTGACCATTTCTGTGACTTCTTTGAAGAAACGTGTATTTAGATCTTCTGCTCATTTTTGTATTGGGTTGTTTGTTTTATTAATATTAAGCTGCGTGAGCTGTTTATATATATTGGAGATTAAACGTTTGTCCATTTATTCATTTGCAGTCGTTTTCGCCCATTCTGAGGGTTGCCTTTTTCCATTCTCATTTTTTTAAACCTAAAAAGAATGAAAGCAAAGGAAGCAGAACACTAATGTGCGTGAAATATGCCTCTTGAAACTGTCGTTTTGAAATATGGACGTCTTTTGAATTTTTTGGTCGATATATGACCCCAGGATTTGTTTTCAGGGCAGGTGTCATTTACAGGCCTGCAATGATTTTGAATATCCATTGACCATTAGCGCTGGGATTAAAGCTGCTGTTGTGTGAAACGGCCACAAGGTGGCAGCAGTTCTCCCTTACCAAATCTGGTTACTAGGGCAACAGAGCCTCAATGGAAGTCGTGTTCTAGATTGGAATTTAGAATGGAATGTGCCAGGAGAATGCCCCTCAAGTTTGTCTCACTACTTCTTGTTCGTGTTTTTAATTTAATTTTTTATTTTTTTATTACAGCAAGTTTGATGACAACGTTTGGCTTGTTGTAGGTGTGCAAGATGTGGTTCTTTTACACATATACATTTGTCTGTTCTTCCTGGGATCCTGTTCCCATGTACGTTATGACAGAATGTTGAGTAGTCTTCTCTTGGTATTCCGTAGGTCTTTGGTGATTGTATATTTCATCTGTGTTTCTACATGTCTGTTAACCCCAAGATCGTAATGAATCCAATCCTCACACCTTTCCATTGGTGAACCATAAGTTTGTTAAATGAATCTGTCATTGCCCTTCTCCGTGGAAATATCTGCCCTGGTATTAATTTTTAGGTAACACCTATAAGTGATATCCTATGATATGTGTCTTTCACTTTCTGACTTACTACAAGTCACGTGATTTCCTCTAGACTCACCTATGGTGCTGCAAATGGCATTGTGTCCTTTTTTCCCTTGGGTAATATTGTGTCTTAGCGAGGTCCATTTTCTGCAATGTGATTCCCTGAGGGCTGAGGATTAGCTGACCTGGGAAGCCTGACCCTGCCGGCAAGCCCTCCCCAGGTGTGCCTGGGTTGAGGTCAATATAAACAGCACTCCAGGCAGCAATAGCCCCTGCAGCTGTGCCTGACTCCATATTCTCTGCCCCGTCAGCAGTCTCGGGGCTGTGCTGGTGGGAGGGTGTGAGGGTTTATGGTTTGTTGGTGGCCCGGTGTGAGTGGGGCTCTGCTGGACTTTCTGCAGGAGTTGCCAGGCTGCCACCTGTAAAGAAGAGGATGTGTCACCCATAACTTCCACTGGAATTTCTCTCCGGGCTGAGGTGAGGAAGGAAAAAAGGGAGTGGGTGCCGGGACAGGAGGGGTATCTCAGGCAGGGAAATGGAAAGCTTCCAGAAGAGCGCCCGGGGTCAGGACCATCCTGGCTGGCTTGCAGGCAGCAAGTTGGCCTGCGTGCTGTAGCTGGTGTGGCTCCACGGCCCTTCCTCTAGGCTTTCAAGCCCTTGTACATATTCAGGTGTTTTACCTGGGAAGGGTGGGAACAGTTCAGCAGCAGCTGGACTGGGGCTCAGCTCACGTTTACTCACAGAGGACTCGGCACCGTACCACAGCTTTGCAATGAGGACGCTCCTTGCGTGGGGGTGGGTGGGGCTGCTGGCTGTATGGGAGATGATTCCCCACCTCTGACCAATTTCATAATTGTTTACCGCTGGAGCAAGTGCCTTGTTAGTGTTTTCCTGTGTACAACTGTTAGGTTCAGGTTTTTTTTTTTTTTTCATTCCAATTACATTTTGTTCCTGTTTTATGTATTTATAGATATAAGCATGGAAATAATTCATTCATATAAATACATCTGTGTGAATGGAAGAACTTTTTTCTGTTTTTTTTAATTTTATTTTTAAAAATTTTGAAATTTAAATTTATTTATTTTTTTATACAGAAGGTTATTATTAGTTATCTATTTTATGCATATGCATGTATACAGGTCAATCCCAATCTCCCAACTCATCCCACCACCAACACTCCATGGCTTCCCCCACTTGGTGTCCATACGTTTGTTCTCTACATCTGTGTCTCTATTTCTGCCCTGCAAACCAGTTCATCTGTACCATTTTTCTAGGTTCCACATATATGCATTAATATACAATATTTGTTTTTCTCTTTCTGACTTACTTCACTCTGTATGACAGTCTCTAGATCCATCGACTTCTCTACCAATGACCCAGTTTCGTTCCTTTTTATGGCTGAGTAATATTCCATTTTATATATGTACCACTTCTTTATCCATTCGTCTGTCTGTGGGCATTTAGGTTGTTTGCATTACCTGGCTATTGTAAATAGTGCTGCAATGAACATTGTGGTGAATGTGTCTTTTTGAGTTATGGTTTTCTCTGGGTATATGCCCAGAAGTGGGATTGCTGGATCCTATGGTAATTCTCTTTTTAGTTTTTTAAAGGAACCTCCATAGTGTTCTCCATAGTGACTGTATCAATTTACCTTCCCACCAATAGTGGAAGAGGGTTCCTTTTGTCCACACCCTTCACAGAATTTGTTGTTTGTAGATTTTCTGATGATGCCGATTCTAAGAGGTGTGAGGTCATACCTCATTGTCGTTTGGATTTGCATTTCTCTAATAATTAGTGATGTTGAGCAGCTTTTCATGTGCGTCTTGACCATCTCTGTGACTTCTTTGAAGAAACGTATATTTAGATCTTCTGCTCATTTTTGTATTGGGTTGTTTGTTTTATTAATATTAAGCTGCGTGAGCTGTTTATATATATTGGAGATTAAACGTTTGTCAATTGATTCATTTGCGATCGTTTTCGCCCATTCTGAGGGTTGCCTTTTTCCATTCTCATTTTTTAAACCATAAAAGAATGAAAGCAAAGGAAGCAGAACACTAATGTGCGTGAAATATGCCTCTTGAAACTGTCGTTTTGAAATATGGACGTCTTTTGAATTTTTTGGTCGATATATGACCCCAGGATTTGTTTTCAGGGCAGGTGTCATTTACAGGCCTGCAATGATTTTGAATATCCACTGACCATTAGCGCTGGGATTAAAGCTGCTGTTGTGTGAAACGGCCACAAGGTGGCAGCAGTTCTCCCTTACCAAATCTGGTTACTAGGGCAATAGAGCCTCAATGGAAGTTGTGTTCTAGATTGGAATTTAGAATGGAATGTGCCAGGAGAATGCCCCTCAAGTTTGTCTCACTACTTCTTGTTCGTGTTTTTAATTTAATTTTTTATTTTTTTATTACAGCAAGTTTGATGACAACGTTTGGCTTGTTGTAGGTGTGCAAGATATGGTTCTTTTACACTTATACATATGTTTGTTCTTCCTGGGATCCTGTTCCCATGTACGTTATGACAGAATGTTGTGTAGTCTTCTCGTGGTATTCCGTAGGTCTTTGGTGATTATATATTTCATCTGTGTTTGTACATGTCTGTTAACCCCAAGATCGTAATGAATCCAATCCTCACACCTTTCCATTGGTGAACCATAAATTTGTTTAATGAATCTGTCATTGCCCTTCTCCGTGGAAATATCTACCCTGGTATCAATTTTTAGGTAACACCTATAAGTGATATCCTACGATATGGGTCTTTCACTTTCTGACTTACTACAAGTCACGTGATTACCTCTAGACTCATCTACGGTGCTGCAAATGGCATTGTGTCCTTTTTTCCCTTGGCTAATATTGTGTCTTAGCGAGGTCCATTTTCTGCAATGTGATTCCCTGAGGGCTGAGGATTAGCTGACCTGGGCAGCCTGACCCTGCCGGCAAGCCCTCCCCAGGTGTGCCTGGGTTGAGGTCAATATAAACAGCACTCCAGGCAGCAATAGACCCTGCAGCTGTGCCTGACTCCATATTCTCTGCCCCGTCAGCATTCTCGGGGCTGTGCTGGTGGGAGGGTGTGAGGGTCCACGGCTTTGTTGGTGGCCCGGTGTGAGTGGGGCTCTGCTGGACTTTCTGCAGGAGTTGCCAGGCTGCCACCTGTAAAGAAGAGGATGTGTCACCCATAACTTCCACTGGAATTTCTCTCCAGGCTGAGGTGAGGAAGGAAAAAAAGGAGTGGGGGCCGGGACAGGAGGGGTATCTCAGTCTGGGAAATGGAAAGCTTCCAGAAGAGCACCCGGTGTCAGGACCCTCCTGGCTGGCCTGCAGGCAGCAATTTGGCCTGTGTGCTGTCGCTGGTGTGGCTCCACGGCCCTTCCTCTAGGCTTTCAAGCCCTTGTACATATTCAGGTGTTTTACCTGGGAAGGGTCTGAGCAGTTCAGCAGCAGCTGGCCTGGGGCTCAGCTCAGGTTTACTCACAGAGGCCTCGGCACTGTCCCCCAGCTTTGCAATGAGGACGCTCCTTGCGTGTGGGGGGGCGGGGCTGCTGGCTGTATGGGAGATGATTCCCCACCTCTGACCAATTTCAGAATTGTTTACCGCTGGTGCAAGTGCCTTGGTAGGGTTTTCCTCTGTATAACTGTTAGGTTCAGGATTTTTTTTTCTTTCTTCATTCCAATTATATTTTGTTCCTGTTTTATGTATTTATAGATATAAGCATGTAAATAATTCATTCATATAAATACATCTGTGTTAATGGAGGAACTTTTTTCTGGATTTTTTTTCAATTTTATTTTTAAAAATTTTGAAATTTACTTTTATTTATTTTTTTATACAGCAGGTTATTATTTGTTATCTATTTTATGCATATGCATGTATACAGGTCAATCCCAATCTCCCAACTCATCCCAACACCACCACCACATGGCTTCCCCCATTTGGTGTCCATACGTTTGTTCTCTACCTCTGTGTCTCTATTTCTGCCCTGCAAACCAGTTCATCTGTACCACTTTTCTAGGTTCCACATATATGCATTTATATACAATATTTGTTTTTCTCTTTCTGACTTACTTCACTCTGTATGACAGTCTCTACATCCATCGACTTCTCTACAAATGACCCAGTTTCATTCCATTTTATGGCTGAGTAATATTCCATTTTATATATGTACCACTTCTTTATCCATTCGTCTGTCTGTGGGCATTTAGGTTGCTTGCATTACCTGGCTATTGTAAATAGTGCTGCAATGAACATTGTAGTGAATGTGTCTTTTTGAGTTGTGGTTTTCTCTGGGTATATGCCCAGAAGTGGGATTGCTGGATCCTATGGTAATTCTCTTTTTAGTTTTTTAAAGGAACCTCCATAGTGTTCCCCATAGTGACTGTATCAATTTACCTTCCCACCAATAGTTGAAGAGGGTTCCTTTTGTCCACACCCTTCACAGAATTTGTTGTTTGTAGATTTTCTGATGATGCCGATTCTAAGAGGTGTGAGGTCATACCTCATTGTCGTTTGGATTTGCATTTCTCTAATAATTAGTGATGTTGAGCAGCTTTTCATATGCGTCTTGACCATTTCTGTGACTTCTTTGAAGAAACGTGTATTTAGATCTTCTGCTCATTTTTGTATTGGGTTGTTTGTTTTATTAATATTAAGCTGCGTGAGCTGTTTATATATATTGGAGATTAAACGTTTGTCCATTTATTCATTTGCAGTCGTTTTCGCCCATTCTGAGGGTTGCCTTTTTCCATTCTCATTTTTTTAAACCTAAAAAGAATGAAAGCAAAGGA
Organism: Mesoplodon densirostris; assembly: GCF_025265405.1. Classification (NCBI taxonomy): domain Eukaryota; kingdom Metazoa; phylum Chordata; class Mammalia; order Artiodactyla; family Ziphiidae; genus Mesoplodon; species Mesoplodon densirostris. The sequence continues at coordinate 84,691,774 of NC_082667.1, read as the reverse complement.
AGCAGAACACTAATGTGCGTGAAATATGCCTCTTGAAACTGTCGTTTTGAAATATGGACGTCTTTTGAATTTTTTGGTCGATATATGACCCCAGGATTTGTTTTCAGGGCAGGTGTCATTTACAGGCCTGCAATGATTTTGAATATCCATTGACCATTAGCGCTGGGATTAAAGCTGCTGTTGTGTGAAACGGCCACAAGGTGGCAGCAGTTCTCCCTTACCAAATCTGGTTACTAGGGCAACAGAGCCTCAATGGAAGTCGTGTTCTAGATTGGAATTTAGAATGGAATGTGCCAGGAGAATGCCCCTCAAGTTTGTCTCACTACTTCTTGTTCGTGTTTTTAATTTAATTTTTTATTTTTTTATTACAGCAAGTTTGATGACAACGTTTGGCTTGTTGTAGGTGTGCAAGATGTGGTTCTTTTACACATATACATTTGTCTGTTCTTCCTGGGATCCTGTTCCCATGTACGTTATGACAGAATGTTGAGTAGTCTTCTCTTGGTATTCCGTAGGTCTTTGGTGATTGTATATTTCATCTGTGTTTCTACATGTCTGTTAACCCCAAGATCGTAATGAATCCAATCCTCACACCTTTCCATTGGTGAACCATAAGTTTGTTAAATGAATCTGTCATTGCCCTTCTCCGTGGAAATATCTGCCCTGGTATTAATTTTTAGGTAACACCTATAAGTGATATCCTATGATATGTGTCTTTCACTTTCTGACTTACTACAAGTCACGTGATTTCCTCTAGACTCACCTATGGTGCTGCAAATGGCATTGTGTCCTTTTTTCCCTTGGGTAATATTGTGTCTTAGCGAGGTCCATTTTCTGCAATGTGATTCCCTGAGGGCTGAGGATTAGCTGACCTGGGAAGCCTGACCCTGCCGGCAAGCCCTCCCCAGGTGTGCCTGGGTTGAGGTCAATATAAACAGCACTCCAGGCAGCAATAGCCCCTGCAGCTGTGCCTGACTCCATATTCTCTGCCCCGTCAGCAGTCTCGGGGCTGTGCTGGTGGGAGGGTGTGAGGGTTTATGGTTTGTTGGTGGCCCGGTGTGAGTGGGGCTCTGCTGGACTTTCTGCAGGAGTTGCCAGGCTGCCACCTGTAAAGAAGAGGATGTGTCACCCATAACTTCCACTGGAATTTCTCTCCGGGCTGAGGTGAGGAAGGAAAAAAGGGAGTGGGTGCCGGGACAGGAGGGGTATCTCAGGCAGGGAAATGGAAAGCTTCCAGAAGAGCGCCCGGGGTCAGGACCATCCTGGCTGGCTTGCAGGCAGCAAGTTGGCCTGCGTGCTGTAGCTGGTGTGGCTCCACGGCCCTTCCTCTAGGCTTTCAAGCCCTTGTACATATTCAGGTGTTTTACCTGGGAAGGGTGGGAACAGTTCAGCAGCAGCTGGACTGGGGCTCAGCTCACGTTTACTCACAGAGGACTCGGCACCGTACCACAGCTTTGCAATGAGGACGCTCCTTGCGTGGGGGTGGGTGGGGCTGCTGGCTGTATGGGAGATGATTCCCCACCTCTGACCAATTTCATAATTGTTTACCGCTGGAGCAAGTGCCTTGTTAGGGTTTTCCTGTGTACAACTGTTAGGTTCAGGTTTTTTTTTTCTTTTTTCATTCCAATTACATTTTGTTCCTGTTTTATGTATTTATAGATATAAGCATGGAAATAATTCATTCATATAAATACATCTGTGTGAATGGAAGAACTTCTTTCTGTTTTTTTAATTTTATTTTTAAAAATTTTGAAATTTAATTTTATTTATTTTTTTATACAGCAGGTTATTATTAGTTATCTATTTTATGCATATGCATGTATACAGGTCAATCCCAATCTCCCAACTCATCCCACCACCAACACTCCATGGCTTCCCCCACTTGGTGTCCATACGTTTGTTCTCTACCTCTGTGTCTCTATTTCTGCCCTGCAAACCAGTTCATCTGTACCATTTTCTAGGTTCCACATATATGCATTAATATACAATATTTGTTTTTCTCTTTCTGACTTACTTCACTCTGTATGACAGTCTCTAGATCCATCGACTTCTCTACCAATGACCCAGTTTCGTTCCTTTTTATGGCTGAGTAATATTCCATTTTATATATGTACCACTTCTTTATCCATTCGTCTGTCTGTGGGCATTTAGGTTGTTTGCATTACCTGGCTATTGTAAATAGTGCTGCAATGAACATTGTGGTGAATGTGTCTTTTTGAGTTATGGTTTTCTCTGGGTATATGCCCAGAAGTGGGATTGCTGGATCCTATGGTAATTCTCTTTTTAGTTTTTTAAAGGAACCTCCATAGTGTTCTCCATAGTGACTGTATCAATTTACCTTCCCACCAATAGTGGAAGAGGGTTCCTTTTGTCCACACCCTTCACAGAATTTGTTGTTTGTAGATTTTCTGATGATGCCGATTCTAAGAGGTGTGAGGTCATACCTCATTGTCGTTTGGATTTGCATTTCTCTAATAATTAGTGATGTTGAGCAGCTTTTCATGTGCGTCTTGACCATCTCTGTGACTTCTTTGAAGAAACGTATATTTAGATCTTCTGCTCATTTTTGTATTGGGTTGTTTGTTTTATTAATATTAAGCTGCGTGAGCTGTTTATATATATTGGAGATTAAACGTTTGTCAATTGATTCATTTGCGATCGTTTTCGCCCATTCTGAGGGTTGCCTTTTTCCATTCTCATTTTTTAAACCATAAAAGAATGAAAGCAAAGGAAGCAGAACACTAATGTGCGTGAAATATGCCTCTTGAAACTGTCGTTTTGAAATATGGACGTCTTTTGAATTTTTTGGTCGATATATGACCCCAGGATTTGTTTTCAGGGCAGGTGTCATTTACAGGCCTGCAATGATTTTGAATATCCACTGACCATTAGCGCTGGGATTAAAGCTGCTGTTGTGTGAAACGGCCACAAGGTGGCAGCAGTTCTCCCTTACCAAATCTGGTTACTAGGGCAATAGAGCCTCAATGGAAGTTGTGTTCTAGATTGGAATTTAGAATGGAATGTGCCAGGAGAATGCCCCTCAAGTTTGTCTCACTACTTCTTGTTCGTGTTTTTAATTTAATTTTTTATTTTTTTATTACAGCAAGTTTGATGACAACGTTTGGCTTGTTGTAGGTGTGCAAGATATGGTTCTTTTACACTTATACATATGTTTGTTCTTCCTGGGATCCTGTTCCCATGTACGTTATGACAGAATGTTGTGTAGTCTTCTCGTGGTATTCCGTAGGTCTTTGGTGATTATATATTTCATCTGTGTTTGTACATGTCTGTTAACCCCAAGATCGTAATGAATCCAATCCTCACACCTTTCCATTGGTGAACCATAAATTTGTTTAATGAATCTGTCATTGCCCTTCTCCGTGGAAATATCTACCCTGGTATCAATTTTTAGGTAACACCTATAAGTGATATCCTACGATATGGGTCTTTCACTTTCTGACTTACTACAAGTCACGTGATTACCTCTAGACTCATCTACGGTGCTGCAAATGGCATTGTGTCCTTTTTTCCCTTGGCTAATATTGTGTCTTAGCGAGGTCCATTTTCTGCAATGTGATTCCCTGAGGGCTGAGGATTAGCTGACCTGGGCAGCCTGACCCTGCCGGCAAGCCCTCCCCAGGTGTGCCTGGGTTGAGGTCAATATAAACAGCACTCCAGGCAGCAATAGACCCTGCAGCTGTGCCTGACTCCATATTCTCTGCCCCGTCAGCATTCTCGGGGCTGTGCTGGTGGGAGGGTGTGAGGGTCCACGGCTTTGTTGGTGGCCCGGTGTGAGTGGGGCTCTGCTGGACTTTCTGCAGGAGTTGCCAGGCTGCCACCTGTAAAGAAGAGGATGTGTCACCCATAACTTCCACTGGAATTTCTCTCCAGGCTGAGGTGAGGAAGGAAAAAAAGGAGTGGGGGCCGGGACAGGAGGGGTATCTCAGTCTGGGAAATGGAAAGCTTCCAGAAGAGCACCCGGTGTCAGGACCCTCCTGGCTGGCCTGCAGGCAGCAATTTGGCCTGTGTGCTGTCGCTGGTGTGGCTCCACGGCCCTTCCTCTAGGCTTTCAAGCCCTTGTACATATTCAGGTGTTTTACCTGGGAAGGGTCTGAGCAGTTCAGCAGCAGCTGGCCTGGGGCTCAGCTCAGGTTTACTCACAGAGGCCTCGGCACTGTCCCCCAGCTTTGCAATGAGGACGCTCCTTGCGTGTGGGGGGGCGGGGCTGCTGGCTGTATGGGAGATGATTCCCCACCTCTGACCAATTTCAGAATTGTTTACCGCTGGTGCAAGTGCCTTGGTAGGGTTTTCCTCTGTATAACTGTTAGGTTCAGGATTTTTTTTTCTTTCTTCATTCCAATTATATTTTGTTCCTGTTTTATGTATTTATAGATATAAGCATGTAAATAATTCATTCATATAAATACATCTGTGTTAATGGAGGAACTTTTTTCTGGATTTTTTTTCAATTTTATTTTTAAAAATTTTGAAATTTACTTTTATTTATTTTTTTATACAGCAGGTTATTATTTGTTATCTATTTTATGCATATGCATGTATACAGGTCAATCCCAATCTCCCAACTCATCCCAACACCACCACCAAATGGCTTCCCCCATTTGGTGTCCATACGTTTGTTCTCTACCTCTGTGTCTCTATTTCTGCCCTGCAAACCAGTTCATCTGTACCACTTTTCTAGGTTCCACATATATGCATTAATATACAATATTTGTTTTTCTCTTTCTGACTTACTTCACTCTGTATGACAGTCTCTACATCCATCGACTTCTCTACAAATGACCCAGTTTCATTCCTTTTTATGGCTGAGTAATATTCCATTTTATATATGTACCACTTCTTTATCCATTCGTCTGTCTGTGGGCATTTAGGTTGCTTGCATTACCTGGCTATTGTAAATAGTGCTGCAATGAACATTGTAGTGAATGTGTCTTTTTGAGTTGTGGTTTTCTCTGGGTATATGCCCAGAAGTGGGATTGCTGGATCCTATGGTAATTCTCTTTTTAGTTTTTTAAAGGAACCTCCATAGTGTTCTCCATAGTGACTGTATCAATTTACCTTCCCACCAATAGTGGAAGAGGGTTCCTTTTGTCCACACCCTTCACAGAATTTGTTGTTTGTAGATTTTCTGATGATGCCGATTCTAAGAGGTGTGAGGTCATACCTCATTGTCGTTTGGATTTGCATTTCTCTAATAATTAGTGATGTTGAGCAGCTTTTCATATGCGTCTTGACCATTTCTGTGACTTCTTTGAAGAAACGTGTATTTAGATCTTCTGCTCATTTTTGTATTGGGTTGTTTGTTTTATTAATATTAAGCTGCGTGAGCTGTTTATATATATTGGAGATTAAACGTTTGTCCATTTATTCATTTGCAGTCGTTTTCGCCCATTCTGAGGGTTGCCTTTTTCCATTCTCATTTTTTTAAACCTAAAAAGAATGAAAGCAAAGGAAGCAGAACACTAATGTGCGTGAAATATGCCTCTTGAAACTGTCGTTTTGAAATATGGACGTCTTTTGAATTTTTTGGTCGATATATGACCCCAGGATTTGTTTTCAGGGCAGGTGTCATTTACAGGCCTGCAATGATTTTGAATATCCATTGACCATTAGCGCTGGGATTAAAGCTGCTGTTGTGTGAAACGGCCACAAGGTGGCAGCAGTTCTCCCTTACCAAATCTGGTTACTAGGGCAAAGAGCCTCAATGGAAGTCGTGTTCTAGATTGGAATTTAGAATGGAATGTGCCAGGAGAATGCCCCTCAAGTTTGTCTCACTACTTCTTGTTCGTGTTTTTAATTTAATTTTTTATTTTTTTATTACAGCAAGTTTGATGACAACGTTTGGCTTGTTGTAGGTGTGCAAGATGTGGTTCTTTTACACATATACATTTGTCTGTTCTTCCTGGGATCCTGTTCCCATGTACGTTATGACAGAATGTTGAGTAGTCTTCTCTTGGTATTCCGTAGGTCTTTGGTGATTGTATATTTCATCTGTGTTTCTACATGTCTGTTAACCCCAAGATCGTAATGAATCCAATCCTCACACCTTTCCATTGGTGAACCATAAGTTTGTTTAATGAATCTGTCATTGCCCTTCTCCGTGGAAATATCTGCCCTGGTATTAATTTTTAGGTAACACCTATAAGTGATATCCTATGATATGTGTCTTTCACTTTCTGACTTACTACAAGTCACGTGATTTCCTCTAGACTCACCTATGGTGCTGCAAATGGCATTGTGTCCTTTTTTCCCTTGGGTAATATTGTGTCTTAGCGAGGTCCATTTTCTGCAATGTGATTCCCTGAGGGCTGAGGATTAGCTGACCTGGGAAGCCTGACCCTGCCGGCAAGCCCTCCCCAGGTGTGCCTGGGTTGAGGTCAATATAAACAGCACTCCAGGCAGCAATAGCCCCTGCAGCTGTGCCTGACTCCATATTCTCTGCCCCGTCAGCAGTCTCGGGGCTGTGCTGGTGGGAGGGTGTGAGGGTTTATGGTTTGTTGGTGGCCCGGTGTGAGTGGGGCTCTGCTGGACTTTCTGCAGGAGTTGCCAGGCTGCCACCTGTAAAGAAGAGGATGTGTCACCCATAACTTCCACTGGAATTTCTCTCCGGGCTGAGGTGAGGAAGGAAAAAAGGGAGTGGGTGCCGGGACAGGAGGGGTATCTCAGGCAGGGAAATGGAAAGCTTCCAGAAGAGCGCCCGGGGTCAGGACCATCCTGGCTGGCTTGCAGGCAGCAAGTTGGCCTGCGTGCTGTAGCTGGTGTGGCTCCACGGCCCTTCCTCTAGGCTTTCAAGCCCTTGTACATATTCAGGTGTTTTACCTGGGAAGGGTGGGAACAGTTCAGCAGCAGCTGGACTGGGGCTCAGCTCACGTTTACTCACAGAGGACTCGGCACCGTACCACAGCTTTGCAATGAGGACGCTCCTTGCGTGGGGGTGGGTGGGGCTGCTGGCTGTATGGGAGATGATTCCCCACCTCTGACCAATTTCATAATTGTTTACCGCTGGAGCAAGTGCCTTGTTAGGGTTTTCCTGTGTACAACTGTTAGGTTCAGGTTTTTTTTTTCTTTTTTCATTCCAATTACATTTTGTTCCTGTTTTATGTATTTATAGATATAAGCATGGAAATAATTCATTCATATAAATACATCTGTGTGAATGGAAGAACTTCTTTCTGTTTTTTTTAATTTTATTTTTAAAAATTTTGAAATTTAATTTTATTTATTTTTTTATACAGCAGGTTATTATTAGTTATCTATTTTATGCATATGCATGTATACAGGTCAATCCCAATCTCCCAACTCATCCCACCACCAACACTCCATGGCTTACCCCACTTGGTGTCCATACGTTTGTTCTCTACCTCTGTGTCTCTATTTCTGCCCTGCAAACCAGTTCATCTGTACCATTTTCTAGGTTCCACATATATGCATTAATATACAATATTTGTTTTTCTCTTTCTGACTTACTTCACTCTGTATGACAGTCTCTAGATCCATCGACTTCTCTACCAATGACCCAGTTTCGTTCCTTTTTATGGCTGAGTAATATTCCATTTTATATATGTACCACTTCTTTATCCATTCGTCTGTCTGTGGGCATTTAGGTTGTTTGCATTACCTGGCTATTGTAAATAGTGCTGCAATGAACATTGTGGTGAATGTGTCTTTTTGAGTTATGGTTTTCTCTGGGTATATGCCCAGAAGTGGGATTGCTGGATCCTATGGTAATTCTCTTTTTAGTTTTTTAAAGGAACCTCCATAGTGTTCTCCATAGTGACTGTATCAATTTACCTTCCCACCAATAGTGGAAGAGGGTTCCTTTTGTCCACACCCTCCACAGAATTTGTTGTTTGTAGATTTTCTGATGATGCCGATTCTAAGAGGTGTGAGGTCATACCTCATTGTCGTTTGGATTTGCATTTCTCTAATAATTAGTGATGTTGAGCAGCTTTTCATGTGCGTCTTGACCACCTCTGTGACTTCTTTGAAGAAACGTATATTTAGATCTTCTGCTCATTTTTGTATTGGGTTGTTTGTTTTATTAATATTAAGCTGCGTGAGCTGTTTATATATATTGGAGATTAAACGTTTGTCAATTGATTCATTTGCAATCGTTTTCGCCCATTCTGAGGGTTGCCTTTTTCCATTCTCATTTTTTAAACCATAAAAGAATGAAAGCAAAGGAAGCAGAACACTAATGTGCGTGAAATATGCCTCTTGAAACTGTCGTTTTGAAATATGGACGTCTTTTGAATTTTTTGGTCGATATATGACCCCAGGATTTTTTTTCAGGGCAGGTGTCATTTACAGGCCTGCAATGATTTTGAATATCCATTGACCATTAGCGCTGGGATTAAAGCTGCTGTTGTGTGAAACGGCCACAAGGTGGCAGCAGTTCTCCCTTACCAAATCTGGTTACTAGGGCAAAGGAGCCTCAATGGCAGTCGTGTTCTAGATTGGAATTTAGAATGGAATGTGCCAGGAGAATGCCCCTCAAGTTTGTCTCACTACTTCTTGTTCGTGTTTTTAATTTAATTTTTTATTTTTTTATTACAGCAAGTTTGATGACAACGTTTGGCTTGTTGTAGGTGTGCAAGATGTGGTTCTTTTACACATATACATATGTCTGTTCTTCCTGGGATCTTGTTCCCATCTATGTTATTGACAGAATGTTGAGTAGTCTTCTCTTGGTATTCCGTAGGTCTTTGGTGATTATATATTTCATCTGTGTTTGTACATGTCTGTTAACCCCAAGATCGTAATGAATCCAGTCCTCACACCTTTCCATTGGTGAACCATAAGTTTGTTTAATGAATCTGTCATTGCCCTTCTCCGTGGAAATATCTGCCCTGGTATTAATTTATAGGTAACACCTATAAGTGATATCCTATGATATGTGTCTTTCACTTTCTGACTTACTACAAGTCACGTGATTACCTCTAGACTCACCTACGGTGCTGCAAATGGCATTGTGTCCTTTTTTCCCTTGGGTAATATTGTGTCTTAGCGAGGTCCATTTTCTGCAACGTGAGCCCCTGAGGGCTGAGGATTAGCTGACCTGGGCAGCCTGACCCTGCCGGCAAGCCCTCCCCAGGTGTGCCTGGGTTGAAGTCAATATAAACATCACTCCAGGCAGCAATAGCCCCTGCAGCTGTGCCTGACTCCATATTCTCTGCCCCGTCAGCAGTCTCGGGGCTGTGCTGGTGGGAGGGTGTGAGAGTCCACGGCTTTGTTGGTGGCCCGGTGTGAGTGGGGCTCTGCTGGACTTTCTGCAGGAGTTTCCAGGCTGCCACCTGTAAAGAAGAGGATGTGTCACCCATAACTTCCACTGGAATTTCTCTCCGGGCTGCGGTAAGAAAGGAAAAAAGGAAGTGGGTGCCGGGACAGGAGGGGTATCTCAGTCTGGGAAATGGAAAGCTTCCAGAAGAGCACCCGGTGTCAGGACCCTCCTGGCTGGCCTGCAGGCAGCAAGTTGTCCTGCGTGCTGTCACTGGTGTGGCTCCACGGCCCTTCCTCTAGGCTTTCAAGCCCTTGTACATATTCAGGCGTTTTACCTGGGAAGGGTGAGAACAGTTCAGCAGCAGCAGGCCTGGGGCTCAGCTCATGTTTACTCACAGAGGACTCGGCACCGTCCCCCAGCTTTGCAATGAGGATGCTCCTTGCGTGGGGCTGGGCGGGGCTGATGGCTGTATGGGAGATGATTCCCCACCTCTGACCAATTTCAGAATTGTTTACCGCTGGAGCATGTGCCTTGGTAGGGTTTTCCTCTGTATAGCTGTTAGGTTCAGGGTTTTTTTTCTTTTTTCGTTCCAATTACATTTTGTTCCTGTTTTATGTATTTATAGATATAAGCATGGAAATAATTCATTCATATAAATACATCTGTGTGAATGGAAGAACTTTTTTCTGGTTTTTTTTTCAATTTTACTTTTAAAAATTTTGAAATTTACTTTTATTTATTTTTTTATACAGCAGGTTATTATTTGTTATCTATTTTATGCATATGCATGTATACAGGTCAATCCCAATCTCCCAACTCATCCCAACACCACCACCACATGGCTTCCCCCACTTGGTGTCCATACGTTTGTTCTCTACCTCTGTGTCTCTATTTCTGCCCTGCAAACTAGTTCATCTGTACCATTTTTCTAGGTTCCACATATATGCATTAATATACAATATTTGTTTTTCTCTTTCTGCCTTACTTCACTCTGTATGACAGTCTCTAGATCCATCGACTTCTCTACAAATGACCCAGTTTCATTCCTTTTTATGGCTGAGTAATATTCCATTTTATATATGTACCACTTCTTTATCCATTCGTCTGTCTGTGGGCATTTAGGTTGCTTCCATTACCTGGCTATTGTAAATAGTGCTGCAATGAACATTGTGTTGAATGTGTCTTTTTGATTTATGGTTTTCTCTGGGTATATGCCCAGAAGTGGGATTGCTGGATCCTATGGTAATTCTCTTTTTAGTTTTTTAAAGGAACCTCCATAGTGTTCCCCATAGTGACTGTATCAATTTACCTTCCCACCAATAGTGGAAGAGGGTTCCTTTTGTCCACACCCTCCCCAGAATTTGTTGTTTGTAGATTTTCTGATGATGCCGATTCTAAGAGGTGTGAGGTCATACCTCATTGTCGTTTGGATTTGCATTTCTCTAATAATTAGTGATGTTGAGCAGCTTTTCATGTGCGTCTTGACCATCTCTGTGACTTCTTTGAAGAAACGTATATTTAGATCTTCTGCTCATTTTTGTATTGGGTTGTTTGTTTTATTAATATTAAGCTGCGTGAGCTGTTTATATATATTGGAGATTAAACGTTTGTCCATTGATTCGTTTGTGATCGTTTTCGCCCATTCTGAGGGTTGCCTTTTTCCATTCCCATTTTTTTAAACCAAAAAAGAATGAAAGCAAAGGAAGCAGAACACTAATGTGCGTGAAATATGCCTCTTGAAACTGTCGTTTTGAAATATGGACGTCTTTTGAATTTTTTGGTCGATATATGACCCCAGGATTTTTTTCAGGGCAGGTGTCATTTACAGGCCTGCAATGATTTTGAATATCCACTGACCATTAGCGCTGGGATTAAAGCTGCTGTTGTGTGAAACGGCCACAAGGTGGCAGCAGTTCTCCCTTACCAAATCTGGTTACTAGGGCAAAGGAGCCTCAATGGCAGTCGTGTTCTAGATTGGAATTTAGAATGGAATGTGCCAGGAGAATGCCCCTCAAGTTTGTCTCACTACTTCTTGTTCGTGTTTTTAATTTAATTTTTTATTTTTTTATTACAGCAAGTTTGATGACAACGTTTGGCTTGTTGTAGGTGTGCAAGATGTGGTTCTTTTACACATATACATATGTCTGTTCTTCCTGGGATCTTGTTCCCATCTATGTTATTGACAGAATGTTGAGTAGTCTTCTCTTGGTATTCCGTAGGTCTTTGGTGATTATATATTTCATCTGTGTTTGTACATGTCTGTTAACCCCAAGATCGTAATGAATCCAATCCTCACACCTTTCCATTGGTGAACCATAAGTTTGTTTAATGAATCTGTCATTGCCCTTCTCCGTGGAAATATCTGCCCTGGTATTAATTTTTAGGTAACACCTATAAGTGATATCCTACGATATGTGTCTTTCACTTTCTGACTTACTACAAGTCACGTGATTACCTCTAGACTCACCTACGGTGCTGCAAATGGCATTGTGTCCTTTTTTCCCTTGGGTAATATTGTGTCTTAGCGAGGTCCATTTTCTGCAACGTGAGACCCTGCGGGCTGAGGATTAGCTGACCTGGGCAGCCTGACCCTGCCGGCAAGCCCTCCCCAGGTGTGCCTGGGTTGAAGTCAATATAAACATCACTCCAGGCAGCAATAGCCCCTGCAGCTGTGCCTGACTCCATATTCTCTGCCCCGTCAGCAGTCTCGGGGCTGTGCTGGTGGGAGGGTGTGAGGTTCCACGGCTTTGTTGGTGGCCCGGTGTGAGTGGGGCTCTGCTGGACTTTCTGCAGGAGTTTCCAGGCTGCCACCTGTAAAGAAGAGGATGTGTCACCCATAACTTCCACTGGAATTTCTCTCCGGGATGAGGTGAGGAAGGAAAACAGGGAGTGGGTGCCGGGATAGGAGGGGTATCTCAGGCTGGGAAATGGAAAGCTTCCAGAAGAGCACCCCGTGCCAGGACCATCCTGGCTGGCCTGCAGGCAGCAAGTTGGCCTGCGTGCTCTCACTGGTGTGGCTCCGCGGCCTTTCCTCTAGGCTTTCAAGCCCTTGTACATATTCAGGTGTTTTACCTGGGAAGGGTGGGAGCAGTTCAGCAGCAGCTGGCCTGGGGCTCAGCTCACGTTTACTCACAGAGGCCTCAGCACTGTCCCTCAGCTTTGCAATGAGGACGCTCCTTGCGTGGGGCTGTGCGGGTCTGCTGGCTGTATGGGAGATGATTCCCCACCTCTGACCAGTTTCAGAATTGTTTACCCCTGGTGCAAGGGCCTTGGTAGGGTTTTCCTCTGTATAACTGTTAGGTTCAGGATTTTTTTTTGTTTTTTCATTCCAATGATATTTTGTTCCTGTTTTATGTATTTATAGATATAAGCATGTAAATAATTCATTCATATAAATACATCTGTGTGAATGGAAGAACTTTTTTCTGGATTTTTTTTCAATTTTATTTTTAAAAATTTTGAAATTTACTTTTATTTATTTTTTTATACAGCAGGTTATTATTTGTTATCTATTTTATGCATATGCATGTATACAGGTCAATCCCAATCTCCCAATTCATCCCAACACCACCACCCCATGGCTTCCCCCACTTGGTGTCCATACGTTTGTTCTTTACCTCTGTGTCTCTATTTCTGCCCTGCAAACCAGTTCATCTGTACCACTTTTCTAGGTTCCACCTATATGCATTAATATACAATATTTGTTTTTCTCTTTCTGACTTACTTCACTCTGTATGACAGTCTCTAAATCCATCGACTTCTCTACAAATGACCCAGTTTCATTCCTTTTTATGGCTGAGTAATATTCCATTTTATATATGTACCACTTCTTTATCCATTCGTCTGTCTGTGGGCATTTAGGTTGCTTCCATTACATGGCTATTGTAAATAGTGCTGCAATGAACATTGTGGTGAATGTGTCTTTTTGATTTATGGTTTTCTCTGGGTATATGCCCACAAGTGGGATTGCTGGATCCTATGGTAATTCTCTTTTTAGTTTTTTAAAGGAACCTCCATACTGTTCTCCATAGTGACTGTATCAATTTACCTTCCCACCAATAGTGGAAGAGGGTTCCTTTTGTCCACACCCTCCCCAGAATTTGTCGTTTGTAGATTTTTTGATGATGCAATTCTAAGAGGTGTGAGGTCATACCTCATTGTCGTTTTGATTTGCATTTCTCTAATAATTAGTGATGTTGAGCAGCTTTTCATGTGCGTCTTGGCCATCTCTGTGACTTCTTTGAAGAAACGTCTCTTTAGATCTTCTGCTCATTTTTGTATTGGGTTGTTTGTTTTATTAATATTAAGCTGCGTGCGCTGTTTATATATATTGGAGATTAAACCTTTGTCCATTGATTCGTTTGCTATCGTTTTCGCCCATTCTGAGGGTTGCCTTTTTCCATTCCCGTTTTTTTAACCAAAAAGGAAAGAAAGCAAGGGAAGCAGAACACTAATGTGCGTGAAATATGCCTCTTGAAACTGTCATTTTGAAATATGGACGTCTTTTGAATTTTTTGGTCGATATATGACCCCAGGATTTCTTTTCAGGGCAGGTGTCATTTACAGGCCTGCAATGATTTTGAATATCCACTGACCATTAGCGCTGGGATTAAAGCTGCTGTTGTGTGAAACGGCCACAAGGTGGCTGCAGATCTCCCTTACAAAATCTGATTACTAGGGCAACGGAGCCTCAATGGCAGTCGAGTTCTAGATTGGAATTTAGAATGGAATGTGCCAGGAGAATGCCCCTCAAGTTTGTCTCACTACTTCTTGTTCGTGTTTTTAATTTAATTTTTTATTTTTTTATTACAGCAAGTTTGATGACAACGTTTGGCTTGTTGTAGGTGTGCAAGATGTGGTTCTTTTACACATATACATATGTCTGTTCTTCCTGGGATCCTGTTCCCATGTACGTTATGACAGAATGTTGAGTAGTCTTCTCTTGGTATTCCGTAGGTCTATGGTGATGATATATTTCATCTGTGTTTGTACATGTCTGTTAACCCCAAGATCGTAATGAATCCAATCCTCACACCTTTCCATTGGTGAACCATAAGTTTGTTTAATGAATCTGTGATTGCCCTTCTCCGTGGAAATATCTGCCCTGGTATCAATTTTTAGGTAACACCTATAAGTGATATCCTACGATATGGGTCTTTCACTTTCTGACTTACTACAAGTCACGTGATTACGTCTAGACTCACCTACGGTTCTGCAAATGGCATTGTGTCCTTTTTTCCCTTGGGTAATATTGTGTCTTAGCGAGGTCCATTTTCTGCAATGTGATTCCCTGAGGGCTGAGGATTAGCTGACCTGGGAAGCCTGACCCTGCCGGCAAGCCCTCCCCAGGTGTGCCTGGGTTGAGGTCAATATAAACAGCACTCCAGGCAGCAATAGCCCCTGCAGCTGTGCCTGACTCCATATTCTCTGCCCCGTCAGCAGTCTCGGGGCTGTGCTGGTGGGAGGGTGTGAGGGTCCACGGCTTTGTTGGTGGCCCGGTGTGAGTGGGGCTCTGCTGGACATTCTGCCAGAGTTGCCAGGCTGCCACCTGTAAAGAAGAGGATGTGTCACCCATAACTTCCACTGGAATTTCTCTCCGGGCTTAGGTGAGGAAGGAAAAAAAGGAGTGGGGGCCGGGACAGGAGGGATATCTCAGGCTAGGAAATGGAAGGCTTCCAGAAGAGCGCCTGGGTCCAGGACAATCCTGGCTGGCCTGCAGGCAGCAAGTTGGCCTGCGTGCTGTCACTGGTGTGGCTCCACGGCCCTTCCTCTAGGCTTTCAAGCCCTTGTACATATTCAGGTGTTTTACCTGGGAAGGGTGAGAACAGTTCATCAGCAGCAGGCCTGGGGCTCAGCTCACGTTTACTCACAGAGGACTCGGCACCGTCCCCCAGCTTTGCAATGAGGATGCTCCTTGCGTGGGGCTGGGCGGGGCTGCTGGCTGTATGGGAGATGATTCCCCACCTCTGACCAATTTCAGAATTGTTTACCGCTGGAGCATGTGCCTTGGTAGGGTTTTCCTCTGTATAGCTGTTAGGTTCAGGTTTTTTTTTCTTCTTTCATTCCAATTACATTTTGTTCCTGTTTTATGTATTTATAGATATAAGCATGGAAATAATTCATTCATATAAATACATCTGTGTGAATGGAAGAAGTTCTTTCTGTTTTTTTAATTTTATTTTTAAAAATTTTGAAATTTAATTTTATTTATTTTTTTATACAGCAGGTTATTATTAGTTATCTATTTTATGCATATGCATGTATACAGGTGAATCCCAATCTCCCAACTCATCCCAACACCACCACCCCATGGCTTACCCCACTTGGTGTCCATACGTTTGGTCTCTACCTCTGTGTCTCTATTTCTGCCCTGCAAACCAGTTCATCTGTACCATTTTTCTAGGTTCCACATATATGCATTAATATACAATATTTGTTTTTCTCTTTCTGACTTACTTCACTCTGTATGACAGTCTCTAGATACATCGGCTTCTCTACAAATGACCCAGTTTCATTCCATTTTATGGCTGAGTAATATTCCATTTTATATATGTACCACTTCTTTATCCATTCGTCTGTCTGTGGGCATTTAGGTTGCTTCCATTACCTGGCTATTGTAAATAGTGCTGCAATGAACATTGTGGTGAATGTGTCTTTTTGATTTATGGTTTTCTCTGGGTATATGCCCAGAAGTGGGATTGCTGGATCCTATGGTAATTCTCTTTTTAGTTTTTTAAAGGAACCTCCATAGTGTTCTCCATAGTGACTGTATCAATTTACCTTCCCACCAATAGTGGAAGAGGGTTCCTTTTGTCCACACCCTCCCCAGAATTTGTTGTTTGTAGATTTTCTGATGATGCCGATTCTAAGAGGTGGAGGTCATACCTCATTGTCGTTTTGATTTGCATTTCTCTAATAATTAGTGATGTTGAGCAGCTTTTCATGTGCGTCTTGACCATCTCTGTGACTTCTTTGAAGAAACGTATATTTAGATCTGCTCATTTTTGTATTGGGTTGTTTGTTTTATTACTATTAAGCTGCGTGAGCTGTTTATATATATTGGAGATTAAACCTTTGTCCATTGATTCATTTGCGATCGTTTTCGCCCATTCTGAGGGTTGCCTTTTTCCATTCCCATTTTTTTAAACCAAAAAAGAATGAAAGCAAAGGAAGCAGAATACTAATGTGCGTGAAATATGCCTCTTGAAACTGTCGTTTTGAAATATGGACGTCTTTTGAATTTTTTGGTCGATATATGACCCCAGGATTTGTTTTCAGGGCAGGTGTCATTTACAGGCCTGCAATGATTTTGAATATCCACTGACCATTAGCGCTGGGATTAAAGCTGCTGTTGTGTGAAACGGCCACAAGGTGGCAGCAGTTCTCCCTTACCAAATCTGGTTACTAGGGCAAAGGAGCCTCAATGGCAGTCGTGTTCTAGATTGGAATTTAGAATGGAATGTGCCAGGAGAATGCCCCTCAAGTTTGTCTCACTACATCTTGTTCGTGTTTTTAATTTAATTTTTTATTTTTTTATTACAGCAAGTTTGATGACAACGTTTGGCTTGTTGTAGGTGTGCCAGATGTGGTTCTTTTACACATATACATATGTCTGTTCTTCTTGGGATCCTGTTCCCATGTACGTTATGACAGAATGTTGAGTAGTCTTCTCTTGGTATTCCGTAGGTCTTTGGTGATTATATATTTCATCTGTGTTTGTACATGTCTGTTAACCCCAAGATCGTAATGAATCCAATCCTCACACCTATACATTGGTGAACCATAAGTTTGTTTAATGAATCTGTGATTGCACTTCTCCGTGGAAATATCTGCCCTGGTATTAATTTTTATGTAACACCTATAAGTGATATCTTACGATATGTGTCTTTCACTTTCTGACTTACTACAAGTCACGTGATTACCTCTAGACTCACCTACGGTGCTGCAAATGGCATTGTGTCCTTTTTTCCCTTGGGTAATATTGTGTCTTAGCGAGGTCCATTTTCTGCAACGTGAGCCCCTGAGGGCTGAGGATTAGCTGACCTGGGCAGCCTGACCTTGCCGGCAAGCCCTCCCCAGGTGTGCCTGGGTTGAGGTCAATATAAACAGCACTCCAGGCAGCAATAGCCCCTGCAGCTGTGCCTGACTCCATATTCTCTGCCCCGTCAGCAGTCTCGGGGCTGTGCTGGTGGGAGGGTGTGAGGGTCCACGTCTTTGTTGGAGGCCCGGTGTGAGTGGGGCTCTGCTGGACTTTCTGCAGGAGTTGCCAGGCTGCCACCTGTAAAGAAGAGGATGTGTCACCCATAACTTCCACTGGAATTTCTCTCCGGCCTGAGGTGAGGAAGGAAAAAAGGGAGTGGGTGCCGGGACAGGAGGGGTATCTCAGGCTGGGAAATGGAAAGCTTGCAGAAGAGCTCCCGGTGCCACGACCATCCTGGCTGGCCTGCAGGCAGCAAGTTGGCATGCGTGCTGTCGCTGGTGTGGCCCCAACGCCCTTCCTCTAGGCTTTCAAGCCCTTGTACATATTCAGGTGTTTTACCTGTGAAGGGTGGGAACAGTTCAGCAGCAGCTGGCCTGGGGCTCAGCTCACGTTTACTCACAGAGGACTCGGCACCGTACCACAGCTTTGCAATGAGGACGCTCCTTGCGTGGGGCTGGGCGGGGCTGCTGGCTGTATGGGAGATGATTCCCCACCTCTGACCAATTTCAGAATTGTTTACCGCTGGAGCATGTGCCTTGGTAGGGTTTTCCGCTGTATAGCTGTTAGGTTCAGGTTTTTTTTTTTTTCATTCCATTTACATTTTGTTCCTGTTTTATGTATTTATAGATATAAGCATGGAAATAATTCATTCATATAAATACATCTGTGTGAATGGAAGAACTTTTCTCTGTTTTATTTTTTAAATTTTGAAATTAAATTTATTTAATTTTTCATACAGCAGGTTATTATTAGTTATCTATTTTATGCATATACATGTATACAGGTCAATCCCAATATCCCAACTCATCCCACCACCACCACACCATGGCTTCCCCCACTTGGTGTCCATATGTTTGTTCTCTACCTCTGTGTCTCTATTTCTGCCCTGCAAACCAGTTCATCTATACCATTTTTCTAGGTTCCACATATATGCATTAATATACAATATTTGTTTTTCTCTTTCTGACTTACTTCACTCTGTATGACAGTCTCTAGATCCACCGACTTCTCTACAAATAACCCAGTTTCATTCCTTTTTATGGCTGAGTAATATTCCATTTTATATATGTACCACATGTTTATCCATTCGTCTGTCTGTGGGCATTTAGGTTGCTTCCATTACCTAGCTATTGTAAATAGTGCTGCAATGAACATTGTGGTGAATGTGTCTTTTTGATTTATGGTTTTCTCTGGGTATATGCCCAGAAGTGGGATTGCTGGATCCTATGGTAATTCTCTTTTTAGTTTTTTAAAGGAACCTCCATACTGTTCTCCATAGTGCCTGTATCAATTTACCTTCCCACCAATAGTGGAAGAGGGTTCCTTTTGTCCACACCCTCCCCAGAATTTGTTGTTTGTAGATTTTCTGATGATGCCGATTCTAAGAGGTGTGAGGTCATACCTCATTGTCGTTTGGATTTGCATTTCTCTAATAATTAGTGATGTTGAGCAGCTTTTCATGTGCGTCTTGACCATCTCTGTGACTTCTTTGAAGAAACGTATATTTAGATCTTCTGCTCATTTTTGTATTGGGTTTTTTGTTTTATTAATATTAAGCTGCGTGAGCTGTTTATATATATTGGAGATTAAACGTTTGTCAATTGATTCATTTGCAATCGTTTTCGCCCATTCTGAGGGTTGCCTTTTTCCATTCTCATTTTTTAAACCATAAAAGAATGAAAGCAAAGGAAGCAGAACACTAATGTGCGTGAAATATGCCTCTTGAAACTGTCGTTTTGAAATATGGACGTCTTTTGAATTTTTTGGTCAATATATGACCCCAGGATTTGTTTTCAGGGCAGGTGTCATTTACAGGCCTGCAATGATTTTGAATATCCACTGACCATTAGCGCTGGGATTAAAGCTGCTGTTGTGTGAAACGGCCACAAGGTGGCAGCAGTTCTCCCTTACCAAATCTGGTTACTAGGGCAATAGAGCCTCAATGGAAGTTGTGTTCTAGATTGGAATTTAGAATGCAATGTGCCAGGAGAATGCCCCTCAAGTTTGTCTCACTACTTCTTGTTCGTGTTTTTAATTTAATTTTTTATTTTTTTATTACAGCAAGTTTGATGACAACGTTTGGCTTGTTGTAGGTGTGCAAGATATGGTTCTTTTACACTTATACATATGTTTGTTCTTCCTGGGATCCTGTTCCCATGTACGTTATGACAGAATGTTGTGTAGTCTTCTCGTGGTATTCCGTAGGTCTTTGGTGATTATATATTTCATCTGTGTTTGTACATGTCTGTTAACCCCAAGATCGTAATGAATCCAATCCTCACACCTTTCCATTGGTGAACCATAAATTTGTTTAATGAATCTGTCATTGCCCTTCTCCGTGGAAGTATCTGCCGTGGTATCAATTTTTAGGTAACACCTATAAGTGATATCCTACGATATGGGTCTTTCACTTTCTGACTTACTACAAGTCACGTGATTACCTCTAGACTCATCTACGGTGCTGCAAATGGCATTGTGTCCTTTTTTCCCTTGGCTAATATTGTGTCTTAGCGAGGTACATTTTCTGCAATGTGATTCCCTGAGGGCTGAGGATTAGCTGACCTGGGAAGCCTGACCCTGCCGGCAAGCCCTCCCCAGGTGTGCCTGGGTTGAGGTCAATATAAACAGCACTCCAGGCAGCAATAGCCGCTACAGCTGTGCCTGACTCCATATTCTCTGCCCCGTCAGCATTCTCGGGGCTGTGCTGGTGGGAGGGTGTGAGGGTCCACGACTTTGTTGGTGGCCCGGTGTGAGTGGGGCTCTGCTGGACTTTCTGCAGGAGTTGCCAGGCTGCCACCTGTAAAGAAGAGGATGTGTCACCCATAACTTCCACTGGAATTTCTCTCCAGGCTGAGGTGAGGAAGGAAAAAAAGGAGTGGGGGCCGGGACAGGAGGGGTATCTCAGGCTGGGAAATGGAAAGCTTCCAGAAGAGCGCCTGGGTCCAGGACCATGCTGGCTTGCCTGCAGGCAGCAAGTTGGCCTGCGTGCTGTCACTGGTGTGGCTCCACGGCCCTTCCTCTAGGCTTTCAAGCCCTTGTACATATTCAGGCGTTTTACCTGGGAAGGGTGAGAACAGTTCAGCAGCAGCAGGCCTGGGGCTCAGCTCACGTTTACTCACAGAGGACTCGGCACCGTCCCCCAGCTTTGCAATGAGGATGCTCCTTGCGTGGGATTGGGCAGGGCTGCTGGCTGTATGGGAGATGATTCCCCACCTCTGACCAATTTCAGAATTGTTTACCGCTGGAGCATGTGCCTTGGTAGGGTTTTCCTCTGTATAGCTGTTAGGTTCAGGGTTTTTTTTCTTTTTTCGTTCCAATTACATTTTGTTCCTGTTTTATGTATTTATAGATATAAGCATGGAAATAATTCATTCATATAAATACATCTGTGTGAATGGAAGAACTTTTTTCTGGTTTTTTTTTCAATTTTACTTTTAAAAATTTTGAAATTTACTTTTATTTATTTTTTTATACAGCAGGTTATTATTTGTTATCTATTTTATGCATATGCATGTATACAGGTCAATCCCAATCTCCCAACTCATCCCAACACCACCACCACATGGCTTCCCCCACTTGGTGTCCATACGTTTGTTCTCTACCTCTGTGTCTCTATTTCTGCCCTGCAAACTAGTTCATCTGTACCATTTTTCTAGGTTCCACATATATGCATTAATATACAATATTTGTTTTTCTCTTTCTGACTTACTTCACTCTGTATGACAGTCTCTAGATCCATCGACTTCTCTACAAATGACCCAGTTTCATTCCTTTTTATGGCTGAGTAATATTCCATTATATATATGTACAACTTCTTTATCCATTCGTCTGTCTGTGGGCATTTAGGTTGCTTCCATTACCTGGCTATTGTAAATAGTGCTGCAATGAACATTGTGGTGAATGTGTCTTTTTGATTTATGGTTTTCTCTGGGTATATGCCCAGAAGTGGGATTGCTGGATCCTATGGTAATTCTCTTTTTAGTTTTTTAAAGGAACCTCCATAGTGTTCCCCATAGTGACTGTATCAATTTACCTTCCCACCAATAGTGGAAGAGGGTTCCTTTTGTCCACACCCTCCCCAGAATTTGTTGTTTGTAGATTTTCTGATGATGCCGATTCTAAGAGGTGTGAG
Source organism: Mesoplodon densirostris (assembly GCF_025265405.1). Taxonomy (NCBI): domain Eukaryota; kingdom Metazoa; phylum Chordata; class Mammalia; order Artiodactyla; family Ziphiidae; genus Mesoplodon; species Mesoplodon densirostris. The sequence continues at coordinate 84,670,204 of NC_082667.1, read as the reverse complement.
GTCATACCTCATTGTCGTTTGGATTTGCATTTCTCTAATAATTAGTGATGTTGAGCAGCTTTTCATGTGCGTCTTGACCATCTCTGTAACTTCTTTGAATAAACGTATATTTAGATCTTCTGCTCATTTTTGTATTGGGTTGTTTGTTTTATTAATATTAAGCTGCGTGAGCTGTTTATATATATTGGAGATTAAACGTTTGTCCATTGATTCGTTTGTGATCATTTTCGCCCATTCTGAGGGTTGCCTTTTTCCATTCCCATTTTTTTAAACCAAAAAAGAATGAAAGCAAAGGAAGCAGAACACTAATGTGCGTGAAATATGCGTCTTGAAACTGTCGTTTTGAAATATGGACGTCTTTTGAATTTTTTGGTCGATATATGACCCCAGGATTTTTTTTCAGGGCAGGTGTCATTTACAGGCCTGCAATGATTTTGAATATCCACTGACCATTAGCGCTGGGATTAAAGCTGCTGTTGTGTGAAACGGCCACAAGGTGGCAGCAGTTCTCCCTTACCAAATCTGGTTACTAGGGCAAAGGAGCCTCAATGGCAGTCGTGTTCTAGATTGGAATTTAGAATGGAATGTGCCAGGAGAATGCCCCTCAAGTTTGTCTCACTACTTCTTGTTCGTGTTTTTAATTTAATTTTTTATTTTTTTATTACAGCAAGTTTGATGACAACATTTGGCTTGTTGTAGGTGTGCAAGATGTGGTTCTTTTACACATATACATATGTCTGTTCTTCCTGGGATCTTGTTCCCATCTATGTTATTGACAGAATGTTGAGTAGTCTTCTCTTGGTATTCCGTAGGTCTTTGGTGATTATATATTTCATCTGTGTTTGTACATGTCTGTTAACCCCAAGATCGTAATGAATCCAATCCTCACACCTTTCCATTGGTGAACCATAAGTTTGTTTAATGAATCTGTCATTGCCCTTCTCCGTGGAAATATCTGCCCTGGTATTAATTTTTAGGTAACACCTATAAGTGATATCCTACGATATGTGTCTTTCACTTTCTGACTTACTACAAGTCACGTGATTACCTCTAGACTCACCTACGGTGCTGCAAATGGCATGGTGTCCTTTTTTCCCTTGGGTAATATTGTGTCTTAGCGAGGTCCATTTTCCGCAACGTGAGACCCTGAGGGCTGAGGATTAGCTGACCTGGGCAGCCTGACCCTGCCGGCAAGCCCTCCCAAGGTGTGCCTGGGTTGAAGTCAATATAAACATCACTCCAGGCAGCAATAGCCCCTGCAGCTGTGCCTGACTCCATATTCTCTGCCCCGTCAGCAGTCTCGGGGCTGTGCTGATGGGAGGGTGTGAGGGTCCACGGCTTTGTTGGTGGCCCGGTGTGAGTGGGGCTCTGCTGGACTTTCTGCAGGAGTTTCCAGGCTGCCACCTGTAAAGAAGAGGATGTGTCACCCATAACTTCCACTGGAATTTCTCTCCGGGCTGCGGTAAGAAAGGAAAAAAGGAAGTGGGTGCCGGGACAGGAGGGGTATCTCAGTCTGGGAAATGGAAAGCTTCCAGAAGAGCACCCGGTGTCAGGACCCTCCTGGCTGGCCTGCAGGCAGCAATTTGGCCTGCGTGCTGTCGCTGGTGTGGCTCCACGGCCCTTCCTCTAGGCTTTCAAGCCCTTGTACATATTCAGGTGTTTTACCTGGGAAGGGTCTGAGCAGTTCAGCAGCAGCTGGCCTGGGGCTCAGCTCAGGTTTACTCACAGAGGCCTCGGCACTGTCCCCCAGCTTTGCAATGAGGACGCTCCTTGCGTGTGGGGGGCGGGGCTGCTGGCTGTATGGGAGATGATTCCCCACCTCTGACCAATTTCAGAATTGTTTACCGCTGGTGCAAGTGCCTTGGTAGGGTTTTCCTCTGTATAACTGTTAGGTTCAGGATTTTTTTTTCTTTCTTCATTCCAATTATATTTTGTTCCTGTTTTATGTATTTATAGATATAAGCATGTAAATAATTCATTCATATAAATACATCTGTGTTAATGGAAGAACTTTTTTCTGGATTTTTTTTCAATTTTATTTTTAAAAATTTTGAAATTTACTTTTATTTATTTTTTTATACAGCAGGTTATTATTTGTTATCTATTTTATGCATATGCATGTATACAGGTCAATCCCAATCTCCCAACTCATCCCAACACCACCACCAAATGGCTTCCCCCATTTGGTGTCCATACGTTTGTTCTCTACCTCTGTGTCTCTATTTCTGCCCTGCAAACCAGTTCATCTGTACCACTTTTCTAGGTTCCACATATATGCATTAATATACAATATTTGTTTTTCTCTTTCTAACTTACTTCACTCTGTATGACAGTCTCTAAATCCATCGACTTCTCTACAAATGACCCAGTTTCATTCCTTTTTATGGCTGAGTAATATTCCATTTTATATATGTACCACTTCTTTATCCATTCGTCTGTCTGTGGGCATTTAGGTTGCTTCCATTACCTGGCTATTGTAAACAGTGCTGCAGTGAACATTGTGGTGAATGTGTCTTTTTGATTTATGGTTTTCTCTGGGTATATGCCCAGAAGTGGGATTGCTGGATCCTATGGTAATTCTCTTTTTAGTTTTTTAAAGGAACCTCCATAGTGTTCCCCATAGTGACTGTATCAATTTACCTTCCCACCAATAGTGGAAGAGGGTTCCTTTTGTCCACACCCTCCCCAGAATTTGTTGTTTGTAGAGTTTCTGATGATGCCGATTCTAAGAGGTGTGAGGTCATACCTCATTGTCGTTTGGATTTGCATTTCTCTAATAATTAGTGATGTTGAGCAGCTTTTCATGTGCGTCTTGACCATCTCTGTGACTTCTTTGAAGAAACGTATATTTAGATCTTCTGCTCATTTTTGTATTGGGTTGTTTGTTTTATTAATATTAAGCTGCGTGAGCTGTTTATATATATTGGAGATTAAACGTTTGTCCATTGATTCGTTTGTGATCGTTTTCGCCCATTCTGAGGGTTGCCTTTTTCCATTCTCATTTTTTAAACCAAAAAAGAATGAAAGCAAAGGAAGCAGAACACTAATGTGCGTGAAATATGCCTGTTGAAACTGTCGTTTTGAAATATGGACGTCTTTTGAATTTTTTGGTCGATATATGACCCCAGGATTTTTTTTCAGGGCAGGTGTCATTTACAGGCCTGCAATGATTTTGAATATCCACTGACCATTAGCACTGGGATTAAAGCTGCTGTTGTGTGAAACGGCCACAAGGTGGCAGCAGTTCTCCCTTACCAAATCTGGTTACTAGGGCAAAGGAGCCTCAATGGCAGTCGTGTTCTAGATTGGAATTTAGAATGGAATGTGCCAGGAGAATGCCCCTCAAGTTTGTCTCACTACTTCTTGTTCGTGTTTTTAATTTAATTTTTTATTTTTTTATTACAGCAAGTTTGATGACAACATTTGGCTTGTTGTAGGTGTGCAAGATGTGGTTCTTTTACACATATACATATGTCTGTTCTTCCTGGGATCCTGTTCCCATGTACGTTATGACAGAATGTTGAGTAGTCTTCTCTTGGTATTCCGTAGGTCTTTGGTGATTATATATTTCATCTGTGTTTGTACATGCCTGTTAACCCCAAGATCGTAATGAATCCAATCCTCACACCTTTCCATTGCTGAACCATAAGTTTGTTTAATGAATCTGTGATTGCCCTTCTCCGTGGAAATATCTGCCCTGGTATCAATTTTTAGGTAACACCTATAAGTGATATCCTACGATATGTGTCTTTCACTTTCTGACTTACTACAAGTCACGTGATTACCTCTAGACTCACCTACGGTGCTGCAAATGGCATTGTGTCCTTTTTTCCCTTGGGTAATATTGTGTCTTAGTGAGGTCCATTTTCTGCAATGTGAGCCCCTGAGGGCTGAGGATTAGCTGACCTGGGAAGCCTGACCTTGCTGGCAGGCCCTCCCAAGGTGTGCCTGGGTTGAGGTCAATATAAACAGCACTCCAGGCAGCAATAGCCCCTGCAGCTGTGCCTGACTCCATATTCTCTGCCCCGTCAGCAGTCTCGGGGCTGTGCTGGTGGGAGGGTGTGAGGGTCCACGGCTTTGTTGGTGGCCCGGTGTGAGTGGGGCTCTGCTGGACTTTCTGCAGGAGTTTACAGGCTGCCACCTGTAAAGAAGATGATGTGTCACCCATAACTTCCACTGGAATTTCTCTCCGGGCTGAGGTGAGGAAGGAAAAAAGGGAGTGGGTGCCGGGACAGGAGGGGTATCTCAGGCTGGGAAATGGAAAGCTTCCAGAAGAGCACCCCGTGCCAGGATCATCCTGGCTGGCCTGCAGGCAGCAAGTTGGCCTGCGTGCTGTCACTGGTGTGGCTCCACGGCCCTTCATCTAGGCTTTCAAGCCCTTGTACATATTCAGGTGTTTTACCTGGGAAGGGTGGGAGCAGTTCAGCAGCAGCTGGCCTGGGGCTCAGCTCACGTTTACTCACAGAGGCCTCAGCACTGTCCCCCAGCTTTGCAATGAGGACGCTCCTTGCGTGGGGCTGGGCGGGTCTGCTGGCTGTATGGGAGATGATTCCCCACCTCTGACCAATTTCAGAATTGTTTACCGCTGGTGCAAGGGCCTTGGTAGGGTTTTCCTCTGTATAACTGTTAGGTTCAGGATTTTTTTTTGTTTTTTCATTCCAATGATATTTTGTTCCTGTTTTATGTATTTATAGATATAAGCATGTAAATAATTCATTCATATAAATACATCTGTGTGAATGGAAGAACTTTTTTCTGGATTTTTTTTCAATTTTATTTTTAAAAATTTTGAAATTTACTTTTATTTATTTTTTTATACAGCAGGTTATTATTTGTTATGTATTTTATGCATATGCATGTATACATGTCAATCCCAATCTCCCAATTCATCCCAACACCACCACCCCATGGCTTCCCCCACTTGGTGTCCATACGTTTCTTCTTTACCTCTGTGTCTCTATTTCTGCCCTGCAAACCAGTTCATCTGTACCACTTTTCTAGGTTCCACCTATATGCATTAATATACAATATTTGTTTTTCTCTTTCTGACTTACTTCACTCTGTATGACAGTCTCTAAATCCATCGACTTCTCTACAAATGACCCAGTTTCATTCCTTTTTATGGCTGAGTAATATTCCATTTTATATATGTACCACTTCTTTATCCATTCGTCTGTCTGTGGGCATTTAGGTTGCTTCCATTACATGGCTATTGTAAATAGTGCTGCAATGAACATTGTGGTGAATGTGTCTTTTTGATTTATGGTTTTCTCTGGGTATATGCCCACAAGTGGGATTGCTGGATCCTATGGTAATTCTCTTTTTAGTTTTTTAAAGGAACCTCCATACTGTTCTCCATAGTGACTGTATCAATTTACCTTCCCACCAATAGTGGAAGAGGGTTCCTTTTGTCCACACCCTCCCCAGAATTTGTCGTTTGTAGATTTTTTGATGATGCAGTTCTAAGAGGTGTGAGGTCATACCTCATTGTCGTTTTGATTTGCATTTCTCTAATAATTAGTGATGTTGAGCAGCTTTTCATGTGCGTCTTGGCCATCTCTGTGACTTCTTTGAAGAAACGTCTCTTTAGATCTTCTGCTCATTTTTGTATTGGGTTGTTTGTTTTATTAATATTAAGCTGCGTGCGATGTTTATATATATTGGAGATTAAACCTTTGTCCATTGATTCGTTTGCTATCGTTTTCGCCCATTCTGAGGGTTGCCTTTTTCCATTCCCGTTTTTTTAACCAAAAAGGAAAGAAAGCAAGGGAAGCAGAACACTAATGTGCGTGAAATATGCCTCTTGAAACTGTCATTTTGAAATATGGACGTCTTTTGAATTTTTTGGTCGATATATGACCCCAGGATTTCTTTTCAGGGCAGGTGTCATTTACAGGCCTGCAATGATTTTGAATATCCACTGACCATTAGCGCTGGGATTAAAGCTGCTGTTGTGTGAAACGGCCACAAGGTGGCTGCAGATCTCCCTTACAAAATCTGATTACTAGGGCAACGGAGCCTCAATGGCAGTCGAGTTCTAGATTGGAATTTAGAATGGAATGTGCCAGGAGAATGCCCCTCAAGTTTGTCTCACTACTTCTTGTTCGTGTTTTTAATTTAATTTTTTATTTTTTTATTACAGCAAGTTTGATGACAACGTTTGGCTTGTTGTAGGTGTGCAAGATGTGGTTCTTTTACACATATACATATGTCTATTCTTCCTGGGATCCTGTTCCCATGTACGTTATGACAGAATGTTGAGTAGTCTTCTCTTGGTATTCCGTAGGTCTATGGTGATGATATATTTCATCTGTGTTTGTACATGTCTGTTAACCCCAAGATCGTAATGAATCCAATCCTCACACCTTTCCATTGGTGAACCATAAGTTTGTTTAATGAATCTGTGATTGCCCTTCTTCGTGGAAATATCTGCCCTGGTATCAATTTTTAGGAAACACCTATAAGTGATATCCTACGATATGGGTCTTTCACTTTCTGACTTACTACAAGTCACGTGATTACCTCTAGACTCACCTACGGTGCTGCAAATGGCATTGTGTCCTTTTTTCCCTTGGGTAATATTGTGTCTTAGCGAGGTCCATTTTCTGCAATGTGATTCCCTGAGGGCTGAGGATTAGCTGACCTGGGAAGCCTGACCCTGCCGGCAAGCCCTCCCCAGGGGTGCCTGGGTTGAGGTCAATATAAACAGCACTCCAGACAGCAATAGCCCCTGCAGCTGTGCCTGACTCCATATTCTCTGCCCCGTCAGCAGTCTCGGGGCTGTGCTGGTGGGAGGGTGTGAGGGTCCACGGCTTTGTTGGTGGCCCGGTGTGAGTGGGGCTCTGCTGGACTTTCTGCCAGAGTTGCCAGGCTGCCACCTGTAAAGAAGAGGATGTGTCACCCATAACTTCCACTGGAATTTCTCTCCGGGCTGAGGTGAGGAAGGAAAAAAAGGAGTGGGGGCCGGGACAGGAGGGATATCTCAGGCTAGGAAATGGAAGGCTTCCAGAAGAGCGCCTGGGTCCAGGACAATCCTGGCTGGCCTGCAGGCAGCAAGTTGGCCTGCGTGCTGTCGCTGGTGTGGCTCCACGGCCCTTCCTCTAGGCTTTCAAGCCCTTGTACATATTCAGGTGTTTTACCTGGAAGGTTGGGAAGAGTTCAGCAGCAGCTGGCCTGGGGCTCAGCTCACGTTTACTCACAGAGGCCTCAGCAGGGTCCCCCAGCTTTGTAATGAGGACGCTCCTTGCGTGGGGGCGGGGCTGCTGGCTGTATGGGAGATGATTCCCCACCTCTGACCAATTTCAGAATTATTTACCGCTGGAGCAAGTTCTTTGGTAGGGTTTTCCTCTGTATAACTGTTAGGTTCAGGTTTTTTTTTTTTCTTCTTTCATTCCAATTACATTTTGTTCCTGTTTTATGTATTTATAGATATAAGCATGGAAATAATTCATTCATATAAATACATCTGTGTGAATGGAAGAAGTTCTTTCTGTTTTTTTAATTTTATTTTTAAAAATTTTGAAATTTACTTTTATTTATTTTTTTATACAGCAGGTTATTATTAGTTATCTATTTTATGCATTTGCATGTATACAGGTGAATCCCAATCTCCCAACTCATCCCAACACCACCACCCCATGGCTTCCCCCACTTGGTGTCCATACGTTTGGTCTCTACCTCTGTGTCTCTATTTCTGCCCTGCAAACCAGTTCATCTGTACCATTTTTCTAGGTTCCACATATATGCATTAATATACAATATTTGTTTTTCTCTTTCTGACTTACTTCACTCTGTATGACAGTCTCTAGATCCATCGACTTCTCTACAAATGACCCAGTTTCATTCCTTTTTATGGCTGAGTAATATTCCATTTTATATATGTACCACTTCTTTATCCATTTGTCTGTCTGTGGGCATTTAGGTTGCTTCCATTACCTGGCTATTGTAAATAGTGCTGCAATGAACATTGTGGTGAATGTGTCTTTTTGATTTATGGTTTTCTCTGGGTATATGCCCAGAAGTGGGATTGCTGGATCCTATGGTAATTCTCTTTTTAGTTTTTTAAAGGTACCTCCATAGTGTTCTCCATAGTGACTGTATCAATTTACCTTCCCACCAATAGTGGAAGAGGGTTCCTTTTGTCCACACCCTCCCCAGAATTTGTTGTTTGTATATTTTCTGATGATGCCGATTCTAAGAGGTGGAGTTCATAACTCATTGTCGTTTTGATTTGCATTTCTCTAATAATTAGTGATGTTGAGCAGCATTTCATGTGCGTCTTGACCATCTCTGTGACTTCTTTGAAGAAACGTATAATTAGATCTGCTCATTTTTGTATTGGGTTGTTTGTTTTATTACTATTAAGCTGCGTGAGCTGTTTATATATATTGGAGATTAAATGTTTGTCCATTGATTCATTTGCGATCGTTTTCGCCCATTCTGAGGGTTGCCTTTTTCCATTCCCATTTTTTTAAACCAAAAAAGAATGAAAGCAAAGGAAGCAGAATACTAATCTGCGTGAAATATGCCTCTTGAAACTGTCGTTTTGAAATATGGACGTCTTTTGAATTTTTTGGTCGATATATGACCCCAGGATTTGTTTTCAGGGCAGGTGTCATTTACAGGCCTGCAATGATTTTGAATATCCACTGACCATTAGCACTGGGATTAAAGCTGCTGTTGTGTGAAACGGCCACAAGGTGGCAGCAGTTCTCCCTTACCAAATCTGGTTACTAGGGCAAAGGAGCCTCAATGGCAGTCGTGTTCTAGATTGGAATTTAGAATGGAATGTGCCAGGAGAATGCCCCTCAAGTTTGTCTCACTACATCTTGTTCGTGTTTTTAATTTAATTTTTTATTTTTTTATTACAGCAAGTTTGATGACAACGTTTGGCTTGTTGTAGGTGTGCCAGATGTGGTTCTTTTACACATATACATATGTCTGTTCTTCTTGGGATCCTGTTCCCATGTACGTTATGACAGAATGTTGAGAAGTCTTCTCTTGGTATTCCGTAGGTCTTTGGTGATTATATATTTCATCTGTGTTTGTACATGTCTGTTAACCCCAAGATCGTAATGAATCCAATCCTCACACCTATACATTGGTGAACCATAAGTTTGTTTAATGAATCTGTGATTGCACTTCTCCGTGGAAATATCTGCCCTGGTATTAATTTTTATGTAACACCTATAAGTGATATCTTACGATATGTGTCTTTCACTTTCTGACTTACTACAAGTCACGTGATTACCTCTAGACTCACCTACGGTGCTGCAAATGGCATTGTGTCCTTTTTTCCCTTGGGTAATATTGTGTCTTAGCGAGGTCCATTTTCTGCAACGTGAGCCCCTGAGGGCTGAGGATTAGCTGACCTGGGCAGCCTGACCTTGCCGGCAAGCCCTCCCCAGGTGTGCCTGGGTTGAGGTCAATATAAACAGCACTCCAGGCAGCAATAGCCCCTGCAGCTGTGCCTGACTCCATATTCTCTGCCCCGTCAGCAGTCTCGGGGCTGTGCTGGTGGGAGGGTGTGAGGGTCCACGTCTTTGTTGGTGGCCCGGTGTGAGTGGGGCTCTGCTGGACTTTCTGCAGGAGTTGCCAGGCTGCCACCTGTAAAGAAGAGGATGTGTCACCCATAACTTCCACTGGAATTTCTCTCCGGGCTGAGGTGAGGAAGGAAAAAAGGGAGTGGTTGCCGGGACAGGAGGGGTATCTCAGGCTGGGAAATGGAAAGCTTCCAGAAGAGCACCCGGTGCCACGACCATCCTGGCTGGTCTGCAGGCTGCAAGTTGGCATGCGTGCTGTCGCTGGTGTGGCTCCAAGGCCCTTCCTCTAGGCTTTCAAGCCCTTGTACATATTCAGGTGTTTTACCTGTGAAGGGTGGGAACAGTTCAGCAGCAGCTGGCCTGGGGCTCAGCTCACGTTTACTCACAGAGGACTCGGCACCGTACCACAGCTTTGCAATGAGGACGCTCCTTGCGTGGGGCTGGGCGGGGCTGCTGGCTGTATGGGAGATGATTCCCCACCTCTGACCAATTTCAGAATTGTTTACCGCTGGAGCATGTGCATTGGTAGGGTTTTCCGCTGTATAGCTGTTAGGTTCAGGTTTTTTTTTCTTTTTTCATTCCATTTACATTTTGTTCCTGTTTTATGTATTTATAGATATAAGCATGGAAATAATTCATTCATATAAATACATCTGTGTGAATGGAGGAACTTTTCTCTGTTTTATTTTTTAAATTTTGAAATTAAATTTATTTAATTTTTCATACAGCAGGTTATTATTAGTTATCTATTTTATGCATATACATGTATACAGGTCAATCCCAATATCCCAACTCATCCCACCACCACCACACCATGGCTTCCCCCACTTGGTGTCCATATGTTTGTTCTCTACCTCTGTGTCTCTATTTCTGCCCTGCAAACCAGTTCATCTATACCATTTTTCTAGGTTCCACATATATGCATTAATATACAATATTTGTTTTTCTCTTTCTGACTTACTTCACTCTGTATGACAGTCTCTAGATCCACCGACTTCTCTACAAATAACCCAGTTTCATTCCTTTTTATGGCTGAGTAATATTCCATTTTATATATGTACCACATGTTTATCCATTCGTCTGTCTGTGGGCATTTAGGTTGCTTCCATTACCTAGCTATTGTAAATAGTGCTGCAATGAACATTGTGGTGAATGTGTCTTTTTGATTTATGGTTTTCTCTGGGTATATGCCCACAAGTGGGATTGCTGGATCCTATGGTAATTCTCTTTTTAGTTTTTTAAAGGAACCTCCATACTGTTCTCCATAGTGCCTGTATCAATTTACCTTCCCACCAATAGTGGAAGAGGGTTCCTTTTGTCCACACCCTCCCCAGAATTTGTTGTTTGTAGATTTTCTGATGATGCCGATTCTAAGAGGTGTGAGGTCATACCTCATTGTCGTTTGGATTTGCATTTCTCTAATAATTAGTGATGTTGAGCAGCTTTTCATGTGCGTCTTGACCATCTCTGTGACTTATTTGAAGAAACGTATATTTAGATCTTCTGCTCATTTTTGTATTGGGTTGTTTGTTTTATTAATATTAAGCTGCGTGAGCTGTTTATATATATTGGAGATTAAACGTTTGTCCATTGATTCGTTTGCGATCGTTTTCGCCCATTCTGAGGGTTGCCTTTTTCCATTCCCATTTTTTTAACCAAAAAAGAATGAAAGCAAAGGAAGCAGAACACTAATGTGTGTGAAATATGCCTCTTGAAACTGTCGTTTTGAAATATGGACGTCTTTTGAATTTTCTGGTCGATATATGACCCCGGGATTTGTTCTCAGTGCAGGTGTCATTTACAGGCCTGCAATGATTTTGAATATCCACTAACTATTAGCGCTGGGATTAAAGCTGCTGTTGTGTGAAACGGCCACAAGGTGGCAGCAGTTCTCCCTTACCAAATCTGGTTACTAGGGCAAAGGAGCCTCAATGGCAGTCGTGTTCTAGATTGGAATTTAGAATGGAATGTGCCAGGAGAATGCCCCTCAAGTTTGTCTCACTACATCTTGTTCGTGTTTTTAATTTAATTTTTTATTTTTTTATTACAGCAAGTTTGATGACAACGTTTGGCTTGTTGTAGGTGTGCCAGATGTGGTTCTTTTACACATATACATATGTCTGTTCTTCTTGGGATCCTGTTCCCATGTACGTTATGACAGAATGTTGAGAAGTCTTCTCTTGGTATTCCGTAGGTCTTTGGTGATTATATATTTCATCTGTGTTTGTACATGTCTGTTAACCCCAAGATCGTAATGAATCCAATCCTCACACCTATACATTGGTGAACCATAAGTTTGTTTAATGAATCTGTGATTGCACTTCTCCGTGGAAATATCTGCCCTGGTATTAATTTTTATGTAACACCTATAAGTGATATCTTACGATATGTGTCTTTCACTTTCTGACTTACTACAAGTCACGTGATTACCTCTAGACTCACCTACGGTGCTGCAAATGGCATTGTGTCCTTTTTTCCCTTGGGTAATATTGTGTCTTAGCGAGGTCCATTTTCTGCAACGTGAGCCCCTGAGGGCTGAGGATTAGCTGACCTGGGCAGCCTGACCTTGCCGGCAAGCCCTCCCCAGGTGTGCCTGGGTTGAGGTCAATATAAACAGCACTCCAGGCAGCAATAGCCCCTGCAGCTGTGCCTGACTCCATATTCTCTGCCCCGTCAGCAGTCTCGGGGCTGTGCTGGTGGGAGGGTGTGAGGGTCCACGTCTTTGTTGGTGGCCCGGTGTGAGTGGGGCTCTGCTGGACTTTCTGCAGGAGTTGCCAGGCTGCCACCTGTAAAGAAGAGGATGTGTCACCCATAACTTCCACTGGAATTTCTCTCCGGGCTGAGGTGAGGAAGGAAAAAAGGGAGTGGTTGCCGGGACAGGAGGGGTATCTCAGGCTGGGAAATGGAAAGCTTCCAGAAGAGCACCCGGTGCCACGACCATCCTGGCTGGTCTGCAGGCAGCAAGTTGGCATGCGTGCTGTCGCTGGTGTGGCTCCAAGGCCCTTCCTCTAGGCTTTCAAGCCCTTGTACATATTCAGGTGTTTTACCTGTGAAGGGTGGGAACAGTTCAGCAGCAGCTGGCCTGGGGCTCAGCTCACGTTTACTCACAGAGGACTCGGCACCGTACCACAGCTTTGCAATGAGGACGCTCCTTGCGTGGGGCTGGGCGGGGCTGCTGGCTGTATGGGAGATGATTCCCCACCTCTGACCAATTTCAGAATTGTTTACCGCTGGAGCATGTGCATTGGTAGGGTTTTCCGCTGTATAGCTGTTAGGTTCAGGTTTTTTTTTCTTTTTTCATTCCATTTACATTTTGTTCCTGTTTTATGTATTTATAGATATAAGCATGGAAATAATTCATTCATATAAATACATCTGTGTGAATGGAGGAACTTTTCTCTGTTTTATTTTTTAAATTTTGAAATTAAATTTATTTAATTTTTCATACAGCAGGTTATTATTAGTTATCTATTTTATGCATATACATGTATACAGGTCAATCCCAATATCCCAACTCATCCCACCACCACCACACCATGGCTTCCCCCACTTGGTGTCCATATGTTTGTTCTCTACCTCTGTGTCTCTATTTCTGCCCTGCAAACCAGTTCATCTATACCATTTTTCTAGGTTCCACATATATGCATTAATATACAATATTTGTTTTTCTCTTTCTGACTTACTTCACTCTGTATGACAGTCTCTAGATCCACCGACTTCTCTACAAATAACCCAGTTTCATTCCTTTTTATGGCTGAGTAATATTCCATTTTATATATGTACCACATGTTTATCCATTCGTCTGTCTGTGGGCATTTAGGTTGCTTCCATTACCTAGCTATTGTAAATAGTGCTGCAATGAACATTGTGGTGAATGTGTCTTTTTGATTTATGGTTTTCTCTGGGTATATGCCCACAAGTGGGATTGCTGGATCCTATGGTAATTCTCTTTTTAGTTTTTTAAAGGAACCTCCATACTGTTCTCCATAGTGCCTGTATCAATTTACCTTCCCACCAATAGTGGAAGAGGGTTCCTTTTGTCCACACCCTCCCCAGAATTTGTTGTTTGTAGATTTTCTGATGATGCCGATTCTAAGAGGTGTGAGGTCATACCTCATTGTCGTTTGGATTTGCATTTCTCTAATAATTAGTGATGTTGAGCAGCTTTTCATGTGCGTCTTGACCATCTCTGTGACTTATTTGAAGAAACGTATATTTAGATCTTCTGCTCATTTTTGTATTGGGTTGTTTGTTTTATTAATATTAAGCTGCGTGAGCTGTTTATATATATTGGAGATTAAACGTTTGTCCATTGATTCGTTTGCGATCGTTTTCGCCCATTCTGAGGGTTGCCTTTTTCCATTCCCATTTTTTTAACCAAAAAAGAATGAAAGCAAAGGAAGCAGAACACTAATGTGTGTGAAATATGCCTCTTGAAACTGTCGTTTTGAAATATGGACGTCTTTTGAATTTTCTGGTCGATATATGACCCCGGGATTTGTTCTCAGTGCAGGTGTCATTTACAGGCCTGCAATGATTTTGAATATCCACTAACTATTAGCGCTGGGATTAAAGCTGCTGTTGTGTGAAACGGCCACAAGGTGGCAGCAGTTCTCCCTTACCAAATCTGGTTACTAGGGCAAAGGAGCCTCAATGGCAGTCGTGTTCTAGATTGGAATTTAGAACGGAATGTGCCAGGAGAATGCCCCTCAAGTTTGTCTCACTACTTCTTGTTCGTGTTTTTAATTTAATTTTTTATTTTTTTATTACAGCAAGTTTGATGACAACGTTTGGCTTGTTGTAGCTGTGCAAGATGTGGTTCTTTTACACATATACATATGTCTGTTCTTCCTGGGATCCTGTTCCCATGTACGTTATGAGAGAATGTTGAGTAGTCTTCTCTTGGTATTCCGTAGGTCTTTGGTGATTCTATATTTCACCTGTGTTTGTATATGTCTGTTAACCACAAGATCGTAATGAATCCAATCCTCACAACTTTCCATTGCTGAACCATAAGTTTGTTTAATGAATCTGTGATTGCCCTTCTCCGTGGAAATATCTGCCCTGGTATCAATTTTTAGGTAACACCTCTAAGTGATATCCTACGATATGGGTCTTTCACTTTCTGACTTACTACAAGTCACGTGATTACCTCTAGACTCATCTACGGTGCTGCAAATGGCATTGTGTCCTTTTTTCCCTTGGGTAATATTGTGTCTTAGCGAGGTCCATTTTCTGCAATGTGATTCCCTGAGGGCTGAGGATTAGCTGACCTGGGAAGCCTGACCCTGCCGGCAAGCCCTCCCCAGGTGTGCCTGGGTTGAGGTCAATATAAACAGCACTCCGGGCAGCAATAGCCCCTGCAGCTGTGCCTGACTCCATATTCTCTGCCCCGTCAGCAGTCTCGGGGCTGTGCTGGTGGGAGGGTGGGAGGGTCCACGGTTTGTTGGTGGCCCGGTGTGAGTGGGGCTCTGCTGGACTTTCTGCAGGAGTTGCCATGCTGCCACCTGTAAAGAAGAGGATGTGTCACCCATAACTTCCACTGGAATTTCTCTCCGGGCTGAGGTGAGGAAGGAAAAAAGGGAGTGGGTGCCGGGACAGGAGGGGTATCTCAGGCAGGGTAATGGAAAGCTTCCAGAAGAGCGCCCGGGGTCAGGACCATCCTGGCTGGCTTGCAGGCAGCAAGTTGGCCTGCGTGCTGTCGCTGGTGTGGCTCCACGGCCCTTCCTCTAGGCTTTCAAGCCCTTGTACATATTCAGGTGTTTTACCTGGGAAGGGTGGGAACAGTTCAGCAGCAGCTGGCCTGGGGCTCAGCTCACGTTTACTCACAGAGGCCTCGGCACTGTCCCCCAGCTTTGCAATGAGGACGCTCCTTGCGTGGAGCTGGGCGGGGCTGCTGGCTGTATGGTAGATGATTCCCCACCTCTGACCAATTTGAGAATTGTTTACCACTGGAGCATGTGCCTTGGTAGGGTTTTCCTCTGTATAGCTGTTAGGTTCAGGTTTTTTTTTTCTTTTTTCGTTCCAATTACATTTTGTTCCTGTTTTATGTATTTATAGATATAAGCATGGAAATAATTCATTCATATAAATACATCTGTGTGAATGGAAGAACTTCTTTCTGTTTTTTTAATTTTATTTTTAAAAATTTTGAAATTTAATTTTATTTATTTTTTTATACAGCAGGTTATTATTAGTTATCTATTTTATGCATATGCATGTATACAGGTCAATCCCAATCTCCCAACTCATCCCAACACCACCACACCATGGCTTCCCCCACTTGGTGTCCATACGTTTGGTCTCTACCTCTGTGTCTCTATTTCTGCCCTGCAAACCAGTTCATCTGTACCATTTTTCTAGGTTCCACATATATGCATTAATATACAATATTTGTTTTTCTCTTTCTGACTTACTTCACTCTGTATGACAGTCTCTAGATCCATCGACTTCTCTACAAATGACCCAGTTTCATTCCTTTTTATGGCTGAGTAATATTCCATTTTATATATGTACCACTTCTTTATCCATTCATCTGTCTGTGGGCATTTAGGTTGCTTCCATTACCTGGCTATTGTAAATAGTGGTGCAATGAACATTGTGGTGAATGTGTCTTTTTGATTTATGGTTTTCTCTGGGTATATGCCCAGAAGTGGGATTGCTGGATCCTATGGTAATTCTCTTTTTAGTTTTTTAAAGGAACCTCCATAGTGTTCTCCATAGTGACTGTATCAATTTACCTTCCCACCAATAGTGGAAGAGGGTTCCTTTTGTCCACACCCTCCCCAGAATTTGTTGTTTGTAGATTTTCTGATGATGCCGATTCTAAGAGGTGTGAGGTCATACCTCATTGTCATTTTGATTTGCATTTCTCTAATAATTAGTGATGTTGAGCAGCTTTTCATGTGCGTCTTGGCCATCTCTGTGACTTCTTTGAAGAAACGTCTATTTAGATCTTCTGCCCATTTTTGTATTGGGTTGTTTGTTTTATTAATATTAAGCTGTGTGAGCTGTTTATATATATTGGAGATTAAACCTTTGTCCATTGATTCGTTTGCGATCGTTTTCGCCCATTCTGAGGGTTGCCTTTTTCCATTCCCGTTTTTTTAACCAAAAAAGAAAGAAAGCAAAGGAAGCAGAACACTAATGTGCGTGAAATATGCCTCTTGAAACTGTCGTTTTGAAATATGGACGTCTTTTGAATTTTTTGGTCGATATATGACCCCAGGATTTGTTTTTATTGCAGGTGTCATTTACAGGCCTGCAATGATTTTGAATATCCACTGACCATTAGCGCTGGGATTAAAGCTGCTGTTGTGTGAAACGGCCACAAGGTTGCAGCAGTTCTCCCTTACCAAATCTGGTTACTAGGGCAACAGAGCCTCAATGGAAGGCATGTTCTAGATTGGAATTTAGAATGGAATGTGCCAGGAGAATGCCCCTCAAGTTTGTCTCACTACTTCTTGTTCGTGTTTTTAATTTAATTTTTTATTTTTTTATTACAGCAAGTTTGATGACAACGTTTGGCTTGTAGGTGTGCAAGATGTGGTTCTTTTACACATATACATATGTCTGTTCTTCCTGGGATCCTGTTCCCATCTACGTTATTGACAGAATGTTGAGTAGTCTTCTCTTGGTATTCCGTAGGTCTTTGGTGATTATATATTTCACCTGTGTTTGTACATGTCTGTTAACCCCAAGATCGTAATGAATCCAATCCTCACACCTTTCCATTGGTGAACCATAAGTTTGTTTAATGAATCTGTGATTGCCCTTCTCCGTGGAAATATCTGCCCTGGTATCAATTTTTAGGTAACACCTATAAGTGATATCCTACGATATGGGTCTTTCACTTTCTGACTTACTACCAGTCACGTGATTACCTCTAGACTCACCTAAGGTGCTGCAAATGGCATTGTGTCCTTTTTTCCCTTGGGTAATATTGTGTCTTAGCGAGGTCCATTTTCTGCAACGTGATTCCCTGAGGGCTGAGGATTAGCTGACCTGGGCAGCCTGACCCTGCCGGCAAGCCCTCCCTAGGTGTGCCTGGGTTGAGGTCAATATAAACAGCACTCCAAGCAGCAATAGCCCCTGCAGCTGTGCCTGACTCCATATTCTCTGCCCCGTCAGCAGTCTCGGGGCTGTGCTGGTGGGAGGGTGGGAGGGTCCAAGGCTTTGTTTGTGGCCCGGTGTGAGTGGGGCTCTTCTGGACTTTCTGCAGGAGTTGCCAGCCTGCCACCTGTAAAGAAGAGGATATGTCACCCATAACTTCCACTGGAATATCTCTCCGGGCTGAGGTGAGGAAGGAAAAAAGGGAGTGGGTGCCGGGACAGGAGGGGTATCTCAGGCTGGGAAATGGAAAGCTTCCAAAAGAGCACCCGGGGCCAGGACCATCCTGGCTGGCCTGCCGGCAGCATGTTGGCATGCGTGCTGTCGCTGGTGTGGCTCCACGGCCCTTCCTCTAGGCTTTCAAGCCCTTGTACATATTCAGGTGTTTTACCTGGGAAGGGTGGGAGCAGTTCAGCAGTAACTGGTCTGGGGCTCAGCTCACGTTTACTCACAGAGGCCTCGGCACTGTCCCCCAGCTTTGCAATGAGGACGCTCCTTGCGTGTGGGGGGGCGGGGCTGCTGGCTGTATGGGAGATGATTCCCCACCTCTGACCCATTCGGAATTGTTTACCGCTGGAGCAAGTGCCTTGGTAGGGTTTTCCTCTGTATAACTCTTAGGTTCAGGTTTTTTTTTCTTTTTTCGTTCCAATTACATTTTGTTCCTGTTTTATGTATTTATAGATATAAGCATGGAAATAATTCATTCATAGAAGTACATCTGTGTGAATGGAAGAACTTTTCTCTGTTTTATTTTTTAAATTTTGAAATTAAATTTATTTAATTTTTCATACAGCAGGTTATTATTAGTTATCTATTTTATGCATATACATGCATACAGGTCAATCCCAATATCCCAACTCATCCCACCACCACCACACCATGGCTTCCTCCACTTGGTGTCCATATGTTTGTTCTCTACCTCTGTGTCTCTATTTCTGCCCTGCAAACCAGTTCATCTATACCATTTTTCTAGGTTCCACATATATGCATTAATATACAATATTTGTTTTTCTCTTTCTGACTTACTTCACTCTGTATGACAGTCTCTAGATCCATCGACTTCTCTACAAATGACCCAGTTTCATTCCTTTTTATGGCTGAGTAATATTCCATTTTATATATGTACCACTTCTTTATCCATTCGTCTGTCTGTGGGCATTTAGGTTGATTCCATTACCTGGCTATTGTAAATAGTGCGGCAATGAACATTGTGGTGAATGTGTCTTTTTGATTTATGGTTTTCTCTGGGTATATGCCCAGAAGTGGGATTGCTGGATCCTATGGTAATTCTCTTTTTAGTTTTTTAAAGGAACATCCATACTGTTCTCCATAGTGCCTGTATCAATTTACCTTCCCACCAATAGTGGAAGAGGGTTCCTTTTGTCCACACCCTCCCAAGAATGTGTTGTTTGTAGATTTTCTGATGATGCCGATTCTAAGAGGTGTGAGGTCATACCTCATTGTCGTTTGGATTTGCATTTCTCTAATAATTAGTGATGTTGAGCAGCTTTTCATGTGCGTCTTGACCATCTCTGTGACTTCTTTGAAGAAACGTATATTTCGATCTTCTGCTCATTTTTGTATTGGGTTGTTTGTTTTATTAATATTAAGCTGCGTGAGCTGTTTATATATATTGGAGATTAAACCTTTGTCCATTGATTCGTTTGCGATCGTTTTCGCCCATTCTGAGGGTTGTCTCTTTCCATTCCCATTTTTTAAACCAAAAAAGAATGAAAGCAAAGGAAGCAGAACACTAATGTGCGTGAAATATGCCTCTTGAAACTGTCGTTTTGAAATATGGACGTCTTTTGAATTTTTTGGTCGATATATGACTCCAGGATTTGTTTTCAGGGCAGGTGTCATTTACAGGCCTGCAATGATTTTGAATATCCACTGACTATTAGCGCTGGGATTAAAGCTGCTGTTGTGTGAAACGGCCACAAGGTGGCAGCAGTTCTCCCTTACCAAATCTGGTTACTAGGGCAAAGGAGCCTCAATGGCAGTCGTGTTCTAGATTGGAATTTAGAATGGAATGTGCCAGGAGAATGCCCCTCAAGTTTGTCTCACTACTTCTTGTTCGTGTTTTTAATTTAATTTTTTATTTTTTTATTACAGCAAGTTTGATGACACGTTTGGCTTGTTGTAGGTGTGCAAGATGTGGTTCTTTTACACATATACATATGTCTGTTCTTCCTGGGATCCTGTTCCCATGTACGTTATGAGAGAATGTTGAGTAGTCTTCTCTTGGTATTCCGTAGGTCTTTGGTGATGATATATTTCATCTGTGTTTGTACATGTCTGTTAACCCCAAGATCGTAATGAATCCTATCCTCACACCTTTCCATTGGTGAACCATAAGTTTGTTTAATGAATCTGTGATTGCCCTTCTCCGTGGAAATATCTGCCCTGGTATCAATTTTTAGGTAACACCTATAAGTGATATCCTACGATATGGGTCTTTCACTTTCTGACTTACTACAAGTGACGTGATTACCTCTAGACTCACCTACGGTGTTGCAAATGGCATTGTGTCCTTTTTTCCCTTGGGTAATATTGTGTCTTAGCGAGGTCCATTTTCTGCAACGTGATTCCCTGAGGGCTGAGGATTAGCTGACCTGGGCAGCCTGACCATGCCGGCAAGCCCTCCCCAGGTGTGCCTGGGTTGAGGTCAATATAAACAGCACTCCAGGCAGCAATAGCCCCTGCAGCTGTGCCTGACTCCATATTCTCTGCCCCGTCAGCAGTCTCGGGGCTGTGCTGGTGGGAGGGTGTTAGGGTCCACGGTTTGTTGGTGGCCCGGTGTGAGTGGGGCTCTGCTGGACTTTCTGCAGGAGTTGCCAGGCTGCCACCTGTAAAGAAGAGGATGTGTCACCCATAACTTCCACTGGAATTTCTCTCCGGGATGAGGTGAGGAAGGAAAAAAGGGAGTGGGTGCCGGGACAGGAGGGGTATCTCAGGCTGGGAAATGGAAAGCTTCCAGAAGAGCACCTGGTGCCACGACCATCCTGGCTGGCCTGCAGGCAGCAAGTTGGCCTGCGTGCTGTCGCTGGTGTGGCTCCAAGGCCCTTCCTCTAGGCTTTCAAGCCCTTGTACTTATTCAGGTGTTTTACCTGTGAAGGGTGGGAACAGTTCAGCAGCAGCTGGCCTGGGGCTCAGCTCACGTTTACTCACAGAGGACTCGGCACTGTACCACAGCTTTGCAATGAGGACGCTCCTTGCGTGGGGCTGGGCGGGGCTGCTGGCTGTATGGGAGATGATTCCCCACCTCTGACCAATTTCAGAATTGTTTACCGCTGGAACATGTGCCTTGGTAGGGTTTTCCGCTGTATAGCTGTTAGGTTCAGGTTTTTTTTTCTTTTTTCGTTCCATTTACATTTTGTTCCTGTTTTATGTATTTATAGATATAAGCATGGAAATAATTCATTCATATAAATACATCTGTGTGAATGGAAGAACTTCTTTCTGTTTTTTATAATTTTATTTTTAAAAATTTTGAAATTTAATTTTATTTATTTTTTTATACAGCAGGTTATTATTAGTTATCTATTTTATGCATATGCATGTATACAGGTGAATCCCAATCTCCCAACTCATCCCAACACCACCACCCCATGGCTTACCCCACTTGGTGTCCATACGTTTGGTCTCTACCTCTGTGTCTCTATTTCTGCCCTGCAAACCAGTTCATCTGTACCATTTTTCTAGGTTCCACATATATGCATTAATATACAATATTTGTTTTTCTCTTTCTGACTTACTTCACTCTGTATGACAGTCTCTAGATCCATCGACTTCTCTACAAATGACCCAGTTTCATTCCTTTTTATGGCTGAGTAATATTCCATTTTATATATGTACCACTTCTTTATCCATTCGTCTGTCTGTGGGCATTTAGGTTGCTTCCATTACCTGGCTATTGTAAATAGTGCTGCAATGAACTTTGTGGTGAATGTGTCTTTTTGATTTATGGTTTTCTCTGGGTACATGCCCAGAAGTGGGATTGCTGGATCCTATGGTAATTCTCTTTTTAGTTTTTTAAAGGAATCTCCATACTGTTCTCCATAGTGCCTGTATCAATTTACCTTCCCACCAATAGTGGAAGAGGGTTCCTTTTGTCCACACCCTCCCCAGAATTTGTTGTTTGTAGATTTTCTGATGATGCCGATTCTAAAAGGTGTGAGGTCATACCTCATTGTCGTTTGGATTTGCATTTCTCTAATAATTAGTGATGTTGAGCAGCTTTTCATGTGCGTCTTAGCCATCTCTGTGACTTCTTTGAAGAAACGTCTATTTAGATCTTCTGCCCATTTTTGTATTGGGTTGTTTGTTTTATTAATATTAAGTTGCATGAGCTGTTTATATATATTGGAGATTAAACGTTTGTCCATTGATTCGTTTGCGATCGTTTTCGCCCATTCTGAGGGTTGCCTTTTTCCATTCCCATTTTTTAAACCAAAAAAGAATGAAAGCAAAGGAAGCAGAACACTAATGTGCGTGAAATATGCCTCTTGAAACTGTCGTTTTGAAATATGGACGTCTTTTGAATTTTTTGGTCGATATATGACCCCAGGATTTGTTTTCAGGGCAGGTGTCATTTACAGGCCTGCAATGATTTTGAATATCCACTGACTATTAGCGCTGGGATTAAAGCTGCTGTTGTGTGAAACGGCCACAAGGTGGCAGCAGTTCTCCCTTACCAAATCTGGTTACTAGGGCAAAGGAGCCTCAATGGCAGTCGTGTTCTAGATTGGAATTTAGAATGGAATGTGCCAGGAGAATGCCCCTCAAGTTTGTCTCACTACTTCTTCTTCATGTTTTTAATTTAATTTTTTATTTTTTTATTACAGCAAGTTTGATGACAACGTTTGGCTTGTTGTAGGTGTGCAAGATGTGGTTCTTTTACACATATACATATGTCTGTTCTTCCTGGGATCCTGTTCCCATGTACGTTATGAGAGAATGTTGAGTAGTCTTCTCTTGGTAATCCGTAGGTCTTTGGTGATTATATATTTCACCTGTGATTGTATATGTCTGTTAACCCCAAGATCGTAATGAATCCAATCCTCACACCTTTCCATTGCTGAACCATAAGTTTGTTTAATGAATCTGTGATTGCCCTTCTCCGTGGAAATATCTGCCCTGGTATCAATTTTTAGGTAACACCTATAAGTGATATCCTACGATATGGGTCTTTCACTTTCTGACTTACTACAAGTCACGTGATTACCTCTAGACTCATCTACGGTGCTGCAAATGGCATTGTGTCCTTTTTTCCCTTGGGTAATATTGTGTCTTAGCGAGGTCCATTTTCTGCAATGTGATTCCCTGAGGGCTGAGGATTAGCTGACCTGGGCAGCCTGACCCTGCCGGCAAGCCCTCCACAGGTGTGCCTGGTTTGAGGTCAATATAAACAGCACTCCGGGCAGCAATCGCCCCTGCAGGTGTGCCTGACTCCATATTCTCTGCCCCGTCAGCAGTCTCGGGGCTGTGCTGGTGGGAGGGTGTGAGGGTCCACGGTTTGTTGGTGGCCCGGTGTGAGTGGGGCTGTGCTGGACTTTCTGCAGGAGTTGCCAGGCTGCCACCTGTAAAGAAGAGGATGTGTCACCCATAACTTCCACTGGAATTTCTCTCCGGGCTGAGGTGAGGAAGGAAAAAAGGGAGTGGGTGCCGGGACAGGAGGGGTATCTCAGGCAGGGTAATGGAAAGCTTCCAGAAGAGCACCCGGGGTCAGGACCATCCTGGCTGGCTTGCAGGCAGCAAGTTGGCCTGCGTGCTGTCGCTGGTGTGGCTCCACGGCCCTTCCTCTAGGCTTTCAAGCCCTTGTACATATTCAGGTGTTTTACCTGGGAAGGGTCGGAACAGTTCAGCAGCAGCTGGCCTGGGGCTCAGCTCACGTTTACTCACAGAGGACTCGGCACCGTACCACAGCTTTGCAATGAGGACGCTCCTTGTGTGGGGCTGGGCGGGGCTGCTGGCTGTATGGGAGATGATTCCCCACCTCTGACCAATTTGAGAATTGTTTACCGCTGGAGCATGTGCCTTGGTAGGGTTTTCCTCTGTATAGCTGTTAGGTTCAGGTTTTTTTTTTTCTTTTTTCATTCCAATTACATTTTGTTCCTGTTTTATGTATTTATAGATATAAGCATGGAAATAATTCATTCATATAAATACATCTGTGTGAATGGAAGAACTTCTTTCTGTTTTTTTTAATTTTATTTTTAAAATTTTGAAATTTAATTTTATTTATTTTTTTATACAGCAGGTTATTATTAGTTATCTATTTTATGCATATGCATGTATACAGGTGAATCCCAATCTCCCAACTCATCCCAACACCACCACCCCATGGCTTCCCCCACTTGGTGTCCATACGTTTGGTCTCTACCTCTGTGTCTCTATTTCTGCCCTGCAAACCAGTTCATCTGTACCATTTTTCTAGGTTCCACATATATGCATTAATATACAATATTTGTTTTTCTCGTTCTGACTTACTTCACTCTGTATGACAGTCTCTAGATCCATCGACTTCTCTACAAATGACCCAGTTTCATTCCTTTTTATGGCTGAGTAATATTCCATTTTATATATGTACCACTTCTTTATCCATTCATCTGTCTGTGGGCATTTAGGTTGCTTCCATTACCTGGCTATTGTAAATAGTGCTGCAATGAACATTGTGGTGAATGTGTCTTTTTGATTTATGGTTTTCTCTGGGTATATGCCCAGAAGTGGGATTGCTGGATCCTATGGTAATTCTCTTTTTAGTTTTTTAAAGGAACCTCCATAGTGTTCTCCATAGTGACTGTATCAATTTACCTTCCCACCAATAGTGGAAGAGGGTTCCTTTTGTCCACACCCTCCCCAGAATTTGTTGTTTGTAGATTTTCTGATGATGCCGATTCTAAGAGGTGTGAGGTCATACCTCATTGTCATTTTGATTTGCATTTCACTAATAATTAGTGATGTTGAGCAGCTTTTCATGTGCGTCTTGGCCATCTCTGTGACTTCTTTGAAGAAACGTCTATTTAGATCTTCTGCCCATTTTTGTATTGGGTTGTTTGTTTTAGTAATATTAAGCTGTGTGAGCTGTTTATATATATTGGAGATTAAACCTTTGTCCATTGATTCGTTTGCGATCGTTTTCGCCCATTCTGAGGGTTGCCTTTTTCCATTCCCGTTTTTTTAACCAAAAAAGAAAGAAAGCAAAGGAAGCAGAACACTAATGTGCGTGAAATATGCCTCTTGAAACTGTCGTTTTGAAATATGGACGTCTTTTGAATTTTTTGGTCAAGATATGACCCCAGGATTTGTTTTCATTGCAGGTGTCATTTACAGGCCTGCAATGATTTTGAATATCCACTGACCATTAGCGCTGGGATTAAAGCTGCTGTTGTGTGAAACGGCCACAAGGTGGCAGCAGTTCTCCCTTACCAAATCTGGTTACTAGGGCAAAGGAGCCTCAATGGCAGTTGTGTTCTAGATTGGAATTTAGAATGGAATGTGCCAGGAGAATGCCCCTCAAGTTTGTCTCACTACTTCTTGTTCGTGTTTTTAATTTAATTTTTTATTTTTTTATTACAGCAAGTTTGATGACAACGTTTGGCTTGTTGTAGGTGTGCAAGATGTGGTTCTTTTACACATATACATATGTCTGTTCTTCCTGGGATCCTGTTCCCATGTACGTTATGACAGAATGTTGAGTAGTCTTCTCTTGGTATTCCGTAGGTCTTTGGTGATTATATATTTCACCTGTGTTTGTACATGTCTGTTAACCCCAAGATCGTAATGAATCCAATCCTCACACCTTTCCATTGCTGAACCATAAGTTTGTTTAATGAATCTGTGATTGCCCTTCTCCGTGGAAATATCTGCCCTGGTATCAATTTTTAGGTAACACCTCTAAGTGATATCCTACGATATGGGTTTTTCACTTTCTGACTTACTACAAGTCACGTGATTACCTCTAGACTCATCTACGGTGCTGCAAATGGCATTGTGTCCTTTTTTCCCTTGGGTAATATTGTGTCTTAGCGAGGTCCATTTTCTGCAATGTGATTCCCTGAGGGCTGAGGATTAGCTGACCTGGGAAGCCTGACCCTGCCCGCAAGCCCTCCCCAGGTGTGCCTGGGTTGTGGTCAATTTAAACAGCACTCCGGGCAGCAATAGCCCCTGCAGCTGTGCCTGACTCCATATTCTCTGCCCCGTCAGCAGTCTCGGGGCTGTGCTGGTGGGAGGGTGTGAGGGTCCACGGTTTGTTGGTGGCCCGGTGTGAGTGGGGCTCTGCTGGACTTTCTGCAGGAGTTGCCATGCTGCTACCTGTAAAGAAGAGGATGTGTCACCCATAACTTCCACTGGAATTTCTCTCCGGGCTGAGGTGAGGAAGGAAAAAAGGGAGTGGGTGCCGGGACAGGAGGGGTATCTCAGGCAGGGTAATGGAAAGCTTCCAGAAGAGCGCCCGGGGTCAGGACCATCCTGGCTGGCTTGCAGGCAGCAAGTTGGCCTGCGTGCTGTCGCTGGTGTGGCTCCACGGCCCTTCCTCTAGGCTTTCAAGCCCTTGTACATATTCAGGTGTTTTACCTGGGAAGGGTGGGAACAGTTCAGCAGCAGCTGGCCTGGGGCTCAGCTCACGTTTACTCACAGAGGACTCGGCACCGTACCACAGCTTTGCAATGAGGACGCTCCTTGCGTGGGGCTGGGCGGGGCTGCTGGCTGTATGGGAGATGATTCCCCACCTCTGACCAATTTGAGAATTGTTTACCGCTGGAGCATGTGCCTTGGTAGGGTTTTCCTCTGTATAGCTGTTAGGTTCAGGTTTTTTTTTTCTTTTTTCATTCCAATTACATTTTGTTCCTGTTTTATGTATTTATAGATATAAGCATGGAAATAATTCATTCATATAAATGCATCTGTGTGAATGGAAGAACTTCTTTCTGTTTTTTTTAATTTTATTTTTAAAAATTTTGAAATTTAATGTTATTTTTTTATACAGCAGGTTATTATTAGTTATCTATTTTATGCATATGCATGTATACAGGTGAATCCCAATCTCCCAACTCATCCCAACACCACCACCCCATGGCTTCCCCCACTTGGTGTCCATACGTTTGGTCTCTACCTCTGTGTCTCTATTTCTGCCCTGCAAACCAGTTCATCTGTACCATTTTTCTAGGTTCCACATATATGCATTAATGTACAATATTTGTTTTTCTCTTTCTGACTTACTTCACTCTGTATGACAGTCTCTAGATCCATCGACTTCTCTACAAATGACCCAGTTTCATTCCTTTTTATGGCTGAGTAATATTCCATTTTATATATGTACCACTTCTTTATCCATTCGTCTGTCTGTGGGCATTTAGGTTGCTTCCATTACCTGGCTATTGTAAATAGTGCTGCAATGAACATTGTGGTGAATGTGTCTTTTTGATTTATGGTTTTCTCTGGGTATATGCCCAGAAGTGGGATTGCTGGATCCTATGGTAATTCTCTTTTTAGTTTTTTAAAGGAACCTCCATAGTGTTCTCCATAGTGACTGTATCAATTTACCTTCCCACCAATAGTGGAAGAGGGTTCCTTTTGTCCACACCCTCCCCAGAATTTGTTGTTTGTAGATTTTCTGATGATGCCGATTCTAAGAGGTGTGAGGTCATACCTCATTGTCATTTTGATTTGCATTTCTCTAATAATTAGTGATGTTGAGCAGCTTTTCATGTGCGTCTTGGCCATCTCTGTGACTTCTTTGAAGAAACGTCTATTTAGATCTTCTTCCCATTTTTGTATTGGGTTGTTTGTTTTATTAATATTAAGCTGTGTGAGCTGTTTATATATATTGGAGATTAAACCTTTGTCCATTGATTCGTTTGCGATCGTTTTTGCCCATTCTGAGGGTTGCCTTTTTCCATTCCCGTATTTTTAACCAAAAAAGAAAGAAAGCAAAGGAAGCAGAACACTAATGTGCGTGAAATATGCCTCTTGAAACTGTCGTTTTGAAATATGGACGTCTTTTGAATTTTTTGGTCAAGATATGACCGCAGGATTTGTTTTCATTGCAGGTGTCATTTACAGGCCTGCAATGATTTTGAATATCCACTGACCATTAGCGCTGGGATTAAAGCTGCTGTTGTGTGAAACGGCCACAAGGTGGCAGCAGTTCTCCCTTACCAAATCTGGTTACTAGGGCAACAGAGCCTCAATGGAAGTCGTGTTCTAGATTGGAATTTAGAATGGAATGTGCCAGGAGAATGCCCCTCATGTTTGTCTCACTACTTCTTGTTCGTGTTTTTAATTTAATTTTTTATTTTTTTATTACAGCAAGTTTGATGACAACGTTTGGCTTGTAGGTGTGCAAGATGTGGTTCTTTTACACATATACATATGTCTGTTCTTCCTGGGATCCTGTTCCCATCTACGTTATTGACAGAATGTTGAGTAGTATTCTCTTGGTATTCCATAGGTCTTTGGTGATTATATATTTCATCTGTGTTTGTACATGTCTGTTAACCCCAAGATCGTAATGAATCCAATCCTCACACCTTTCCATTGGTGAACCATAAGTTTGTTTAATGAATCTGTGATTGCCCTTCTCCATGGAAATATCTGCCCTGGTATCAATTTTTAGGTAACACCTATAAGTGATATCCTACGATATGGGTCTTTCACTTTCTGACTTACTACAAGTCACGTGATTACCTCTAGACTCACCTACGGTGCTGCAAATGGCATTGTGTCCTTTTTTCCCTTGGGTAATATTGTGTCTTAGCGAGGTCCATTTTCTGCAACGTGATTCCCTGAGGGCTGAGGATTAGTTGACCTGGGCAGCCTGACCCTGCCGGCAAGCCCTCCCCAGGTGTGCCTGGGTTGAGGTCAATATAAACAGCACTCCAGGCAGCAATAGCCCCTGCAGCTGTGCCTGACTCCATATTCTCTGCCCCGTCAGCAGTCTCGGGGCTGTGCTGGTGGGAGGGTGTGAGGGTCCACGGCTTTGTTGGTGGCCCGGTGTGAGTGGGGCTCTGCTGGACTTTCTGCAGGAGTTGCCAGGCTGCCACTTGTAAAGAAGAGGATGTGTCACCCATAACTTCCACTGGAATTTCTCTCCGGGCTGAGGTGAGGAAGGAAAAAAGGGAGTGGGTGCCGGGACAGGAGGGGTATCTCAGGCTGGGAAATGGAAAGCTTCCAGAAGAGCACCCGGGGCCAGGACCATCCTGGCTGCCCTGCCGGCAGCAAGTTGGCCTGCGTGCTGTCGCTGGTGTGGCTCCACGGCCCTTCCTCTAGGCTTTCAAGCCCTTGTACATATTCAGCTGTTTTACCTGGGAAGGGTGGGAGCAGTTCAGCAGTAGCTGGTCTGGGGCTCAGCTCACGTTTACTCACAGAGGCCTCGGCACTGTCCCCCAGCTTTCAATGAGGACGCTCCTTGCGTGTGGGGGGGCGGGGCTAGTGGCTGTATGGGAGATGATTCCCCACCTCTGACCAATTTCAGAATTGTTTACCGCTGGAGCAAGTGCCTTGGTAGGGTTTTCCTCTGTATAACTCTTAGGTTCAGGTTTTTTTTTCCTTTTTTCGTTCCAATTACATTTTGTTCCTGTTTTATGTATTTATAGATATAAGCATGGAAATAATTCATTCATAGAAGTACATCTTTGTGAATGGAAGAACTTTTCTCTGTTTTATTTTTTAAATTTTGAAATTAAATTTATTTAATTTTTCATACAGCAGGTTATTATTATTTATCTATTTTATGCATATACATGTTTACATGTCAATCCCAATATCCCAACTCATCCCACCACCACCACACCATGGCTTCCTCCACTTGGTGTCCATATGTTTGTTCTCTACCTCTGTGTCTCTATTTCTGACCTGCAAACCAGTTCATCTATACCATTTTTCTAGGTTCCACATATATGCATTAATATACAATATTTGTTTTTCTCTTTCTGACTTACTTCACTCTGTATGACAGTCTCTAGATCCATCGACTTCTCTACAAATGACCCAGTTTCATTCCTTTTTATGGCTGAGTAATATTCCATTTTATATATGTACCACTTCTTTATCCATTCGTCTGTCTGTGGGCATTTAGGTTGCTTCCATTACCTGGCTATTGTAAATAGTGCTGCAATGAACATTGTGGTGAATGTGTCTTTTTGATATATGGTTTTCTCTGGGTATATGCCCAGAAGTGGGATTGCTGGATCCTATGGTAATTCTCTTTTTAGTTTTTTAAAGGAACCTCCATAGTGTTCTCCATAGTGCCTGTATCAATTTACCTTCCCACCAATAGTGGAAGAGGGTTCCTTTTGTCCACACCCTCCCCAGAATTTGTTGTTTGTAGATTTTCTGATGATGCCAATTCTAAGAGGTGTGAGGTCATACCTCATTGTCGTTTGGATTTGCATTTCTCTAATAATTAGTGATGTTGAGCAGCTTTTCATGTGCGTCTTGGCCATCTCTGTGACTTCTTTGAAGAAACGTCTATTTAGATCTTCTACCCCTGTTTGTATTGGGTTGTTTGTTTTAGTAATATTAAGCTGTGTGAGCTGTTTATATATATTGGAGATTAAACCTTTGTCCATTGATTCGTTTGCGATCGTTTTCGCCCATTCTGAGGGTTGCCTTTTTCCATTCCCGTTTTTTTAACCAAAAAAGAAAGAAAGCAGAGGAAGCAGAACACTAATGTGCGTGAAATATGCCTCTTGAAACTGTCGTTTTGAAATATGGACGTCTTTTGAATTTTTTGGTCAAGATATGACCCCAGGATTTGTTTTCATTGCAGGTGTCATTTACAGGCCTGCAATGATTTTGAATATCCACTGACCATTAGCGCTGGGATTAAAGCTGCTGTTGTGTGAAACGGCCACAAGGTGGGAGCAGTTCTCCCTTACCAAATCTGGTTACTAGGGCAAAGGAGCCTCAATGGCAGTCGTGTTCTAGATTGGAATTTAGAATGGAATGTGCCAGGAGAATGCCCCTCAAGTTTGTCTCACTACTTCTTGTTCGTGTTTTTAATTTAATTTTTTATTTTTTTATTACAGCAAGTTTGATGACAACGTTTGGCTTGTTGTAGGTGTGCAAGATGTGGTTCTTTTACACATATACATATGTCTGTTCTTCCTGGGATCCTGTTCCCATGTACGTTATGACAGAATGTTGAGTAGTCTTCTCTTGGTATTCCGTAGGTCTTTGGTGATTATATATTTCACCTGTGTTTGTACATGTCTGTTAACCCCAAGATCGTAATGAATCCAATCCTCACACCTTTCCATTGCTGAACCATAAGTTTGTTTAATGAATCTGTGATTGCCCTTCTCCGTGGAAATATCTGCCCTGGTATCAATTTTTAGGTAACACCTCTAAGTGATATCCTACGATATGGGTTTTTCACTTTCTGACTTACTACAAGTCACGTGATTACCTCTAGACTCATCTACGGTGCTGCAAATGGCATTGTGTCCTTTTTTCCCTTGGGTAATATTGTGTCTTAGCGAGGTCCATTTTCTGCAATGTGATTCCCTGAGGGCTGAGGATTAGCTGACCTGGGAAGCCTGACCCTGCCCGCAAGCCCTCCCCAGGTGTGCCTGGGTTGTGGTCAATATAAACAGCACTCCGGGCAGCAATAGCCCCTGCAGCTGTGCCTGACTCCATATTCTCTGCCCCGTCAGCAGTCTCGGGGCTGTGCTGGTGGGAGGGTGTGAGGGTCCACGGTTTGTTGGTGGCCCGGTGTGAGTGGGGCTCTGCTGGACTTTCTGCAGGAGTTGCCATGCTGCCACCTGTAAAGAAGAGGATGTGTCACCCATAACTTCCACTGGAATTTCTCTCCGGGCTGAGGTGAGGAAGGAAAAAAGGGAGTGGGTGCCGGGACAGGAGGGGTATCTCAGGCAGGGTAATGGAAAGCTTCCAGAAGAGCGCCCGGGGTCAGGACCATCCTGGCTGGCTTGCAGGCAGCAAGTTGGCCTGCGTGCTGTCGCTGGTGTGGCTCCACGGCCCTTCCTCTAGGCTTTCAAGCCCTTGTACATATTCAGGTGTTTTACCTGGGAAGGGTGGGAACAGTTCAGCAGCAGCTGGCCTGGGGCTCAGCTCACGTTTACTCACAGAGGACTCGGCACCGTACCACAGCTTTGCAATGAGGACGCTCCTTGCGTGGGGCTGGGCGGGGCTGCTGGCTGTATGGGAGATGATTCCCCACCTCTGACCAATTTGAGAATTGTTTACCGCTGGAGCATGTGCCTTGGTAGGGTTTTCCTTTGTATAGCTGTTAGGTTCAGGTTTTTTTTTTCTTTTTTCATTCCAATTACATTTTGTTCCTGTTTTATGTATTTATAGATATAAGCATGGAAATAATTCATTCATATAAATGCATCTGTGTGAATGGAAGAACTTCTTTCTGTTTTTTTTTAATTTTATTTTTAAAAATTTTGAAATTTAATGTTATTTTTTTATACAGCAGGTTATTATTAGTTATCTATTTTATGCATATGCATGTATACAGGTGAATCCCAATCTCCCAACTCATCCCAACACCACCACCCCATGGCTTCCCCCACTTGGTGTCCATACGTTTGGTCTCTACCTCTGTGTCTCTATTTCTGCCCTGCAAACCAGTTCATCTGTACCATTTTTCTAGGTTCCACATATATGCATTAATGTACAATATTTGTTTTTCTCTTTCTGACTTACTTCACTCTGTATGACAGTCTCTAGATCCATCGACTTCTCTACAAATGACCCAGTTTCATTCCTTTTTATGGCTGAGTAATATTCCATTTTATATTTGTACCACTTCTTTATCCATTCGTCTGTCTGTGGGCATTTAGGTTGCTTCCATTACCTGGCTATTGTAAATAGTGCTGCAATGAACATTGTGGTGAATGTGTCTTTTTGATTTATGGTTTTCTCTGGGTATATGCCCAGAAGTGGGATTGCTGGATCCTATGGTAATTCTCTTTTTAGTTTTTTAAAGGAACCTCCATAGTGTTCTCCATAGTGACTGTATCAATTTACCTTCCCACCAATAGTGGAAGAGGGTTCCTTTTGTCCACACCCTCCCCAGAATTTGTTGTTTGTAGATTTTCTGATGATGCCGATTCTAAGAGGTGTGAGGTCATACCTCATTGTCATTTTGATTTGCATTTCACTAATAATTAGTGATGTTGAGCAGCTTTTCATGTGCGTCTTGGCCATCTCTGTGACTTCTTTGAAGAAACGTCTATTTAGATCTTCTGCCCATTTTTGTATTGGGTTGTTTGTTTTAGTAATATTAAGCTGTGTGAGCTGTTTATATATATTGGAGATTAAACCTTTGTCCATTGATTCGTTTGCGATCGTTTTCGCCCATTCTGAGGGTTGCCTTTTTCCATTCCCGTTTTTTTAACCAAAAAAGAAAGAAAGCAAAGGAAGCAGAACACTAATGTGCGTGAAATATGCCTCTTGAAACTGTCGTTTTGAAATATGGACGTCTTTTGAATTTTTTGGTCAAGATATGACCCCAGGATTTGTTTTCATTGCAGGTGTCATTTACAGGCCTGCAATGATTTTGAATATCCACTGACCATTAGCGCTGGGATTAAAGCTGCTGTTGTGTGAAACGGCCACAAGGTGGCAGCAGTTCTCCCTTACCAAATATGGTTACTAGGGCAAAGGAGCCTCAATGGCAGTTGTGTTCTAGATTGGAATTTAGAATGGAATGTGCCAGGAGAATGCCCCTCAAGTTTGTCTCACTACTTCTTGTTCGTGTTTTTAATTTAATTTTTTATTTTTTTATTACAGCAAGTTTGATGACAACGTTTGGCTTGTTGTAGGTGTGCAAGATGTGGTTCTTTTACACATATACATATGTCTGTTCTTCCTGGGATCCTGTTCCCATGTACGTTATGACAGAATGTTGAGTAGTCTTCTCTTGGTATTCCGTAGGTCTTTGGTGATTATATATTTCACCTGTGTTTGTACATGTCTGTTAACCCCAAGATCGTAATGAATCCAATCCTCACACCTTTCCATTGCTGAACCATAAGTTTGTTTAATGAATCTGTGATTGCCCTTCTCCGTGGAAATATCTGCCCTGGTATCAATTTTTAGGTAACACCTCTAAGTGATATCCTACGATATGGGTTTTTCACTTTCTGACTTACTACAAGTCACGTGATTACCTCTAGACTCATCTACGGTGCTGCAAATGGCATTGTGTCCTTCTTTCCCTTGGGTAATATTGTGTCTTAGCGAGGTCCATTTTCTGCAATGTGATTCCCTGAGGGCTGAGGATTAGCTGACCTGGGAAGCCTGAACCTGCCGGCAAGCCCTCCCCAGGTGTGCCTGGGTTGAGGTCAATATAAACAGCACTCCGGGCAGCAATAGCCCCTGCAGCTGTGCCTGACTCCATATTCTCTGCCCCGTCAGCAGTCTCGGGGCTGTGCTGGTGGGAGGGTGGGAGGGTCCACGGTTTGTTGGTGGCCAGGTGTGAGTGGGGCTCTGCTGGACTTTCTGCAGGAGTTGCCAGGCTGCCACCTGTAAAGAAGAGGATGTGTCACCCATAACTTCCACTGGAATTTCTCTCCGGGCTGAGGTGAGGAAGGAAAAAAGGGAGTGGGTGCCGGGACAGGAGGGGTATCTCAGGCAGGGTAATGGAAAGCTTCCAGAAGAGCGCCCGGAGTCAGGACCATCCTGGCTGGCTTGCAGGCAGCAAGTTGGCCTGCGTGCTGTCGCTGGTGTGGCTCCACGGCCCTTCCTCTAGGCTTTCAAGCCCTGGTACATATTCAGGTGTTTTACCTGGGAAGGGTGGGAACAGTTCAGCAGCAGCTGGCCTGGGGCTCAGCTCACGTTTACTCACAGAGGACTCGGCACCGTACCACAGTTTTGCAATGAGGACGCTCCTTGCGTGGGGCAGGGCAGGGCTGCTGGCTGTATGGGAGATGATTCCCCACCTCTGACCAATTTGAGAATTGTTTACCGCTGGAGCATGTGCCTTGGTAGGGTTTTCCTCTGTATAGCTGTTAGGTTCAGGTTTTTTTTTTCTTTTTTCGTTCCAATTACATTTTGTTCCTCTTTTATGTATTTATAGATATAAGCATGGAAATAATTCATTCATATAAATGCATCTGTGTGAATGGAAGAACTTCTTTCTGTTTTTTTAATTTTATTTTTAAAAATTTTGAAATTTAATTTTATTTATTTTTTTATACAGCAGGTTATTATTAGTTATCTATTTTATGCATATGCATGTATACAGGTGAATCCCAATCTCCCAACTCATCCCAACACCAGCACCCCATGGCTTCCCCCACTTGGTGTCCATACGTTTGGTCTCTACCTCTGTGTCTCTATTTCTGCCCTGCAAACCAGTTCATCTGTACCATTTTTCTAGGTTCCACATATATGCATTAATGTACAATATTTGTTTTTCTCTTTCTGACTTACTTCACTCTGTATGACAGTCTCTAGATCCATCGACTTCTCTACAAATGACCCAGTTTCATTCCTTTTTATGGCTGAGTAATATTCCATTTTATATAAGTACCACTTCTTTATCCATTCATCTGTCTGTGGGCATTTAGGTTGCTTCCATTACCTGGCTATTGTAAATAGTGCTGCAATGAACATTGTGGTGAATGTGTCTTTTTGATTTATGGTTTTCTCTGGTTATATGCCCAGAAGTGGGATTGCTGGATCCTATGGTAATTCTCTTTTTAGTTTTTTAAAGGAACCTCCATAGTGTTCTCCATAGTGACTGTATCAATTTACCTTCCCACCAATAGTGGAAGAGGGTTCCTTTTGTCCACACCCTCCCCAGAATTTGTTGTTTGTAGATTTTCTGATGATGCCGATTCTAAGAGGTGTGAGGTCATACCTCATTGTCATTTTGATTTGCATTTCTCTAATAATTAGTGATGTTGAGCAGCTTTTCATGTGCGTCTTGGCCATCTCTGTGACTTCTTTGAAGAAACGTCTATTTAGATCTTCTGCCCATTTTTGTATTGGGTTGTTTGTTTTATTAATATTAAGCTGCGTGAGCTGTTTATATATATTGGAGATTAAACGTTTGTCCATTGATTCGTTTGCGATCGTTTTCGCCCATTCTGAGGGTTGCCTTTTTCCATTCCCATTTTTTAAACCAAAAAAGAAAGAAAGCAAAGGAAGCAGAACACTAATGTGCGTGAAATATGCCTCTTGAAACTGTCGTTTTGAAATATGGACGTCTTTTGTATTTTTTGGTCGATATATGACCCCAGGATTTGTTTTCAGGGCAGGTGTCATTTACAGGCCTGCAATGATTTTGAATATCCACTGACTATTAGCGCTGGGATTAAAGCTGCTGTTGTGTGAAACGGCCACAAGGTGGCAGCAGTTCTCCCTTACCAAATCTGGTTACTAGGGCAAAGGAGCCTCAATGGCAGTCGTGTTCTAGATTGGAATTTAGAATGGAATGTGCCAGGAGAATGCCCCTCAAGTTTGTCTCACTACTTCTTGTTCGTGTTTTTAATTTAATTTTTTATTTTTTTATTACAGCAAGTTTGATGACAACGTTTGGCTTGTTGTAGGTGTGCAAGATGTGGTTCTTTTACACATATACATATGTCTGTTCTTCCTGGGATCCTGTTCCCATGTACGTTATGACAGAATGTTGAGTAGTCTTCTCTTGGTATTCCGTAGGTCTTTGGTGATTATATATTTCACCTGTGTTTGTACATGTCTGTTAACCCCAAGATCGTAATGAATCCAATCCTCACACCTTTCCATTGCTGAACCATAAGTTTGTTTAATGAATCTGTGATTGCCCTTCTGCGTGGAAATATCTGCCCTGGTATCAATTTTTAGGTAACACCTCTAAGTGATATCCTACGATATGGGTCTTTCACTTTCTGACTTACTACAAGTCACGTGATTACCTCTAGACTCATCTACGGTGCTGCAAATGGCATTGTGTCCTTCTTTCCCTTGGGTAATATTGTGTCTTAGCGAGGTCCATTTTCTGCAATGTGATTCCCTGAGGGCTGAGGATTAGCTGACCTGGGAAGCCTGAACCTGCCGGCAAGCCCTCCCCAGGTGTGCCTGGGTTGAGGTCAATATAAACAGCACTCCGGGCAGCAATAGCCCCTGCAGCTGTGCCTGACTCCATATTCTCTGCCCCGTCAGCAGTCTCGGGGCTGTGCTGGTGGGAGGGTGGGAGGGTCCACGGTTTGTTGGTGGCCAGGTGTGAGTGGGGCTCTGCTGGACTTTCTGCAGGAGTTGCCAGGCTGCCACCTGTAAAGAAGAGGATGTGTCACCCATAACTTCCACTGGAATTTCTCTCCGGGCTGAGGTGAGGAAGGAAAAAAGGGAGTGGGTGCCGGGACAGGAGGGGTATCTCAGGCAGGGTAATGGAAAGCTTCCAGAAGAGCGCCCGGAGTCAGGACCATCCTGGCTGGCTTGCAGGCAGCAAGTTGGCCTGCGTGCTGTCGCTGGTGTGGCTCCACGGCCCTTCCTCTAGGCTTTCAAGCCCTGGTACATATTCAGGTGTTTTACCTGGGAAGGGTGGGAACAGTTCAGCAGCAGCTGGCCTGGGGCTCAGCTCACGTTTACTCACAGAGGACTCGGCACCGTACCACAGTTTTGCAATGAGGACGCTCCTTGCGTGGGGCAGGGCAGGGCTGCTGGCTGTATGGGAGATGATTCCCCACCTCTGACCAATTTGAGAATTGTTTACCGCTGGAGCATGTGCCTTGGTAGGGTTTTCCTCTGTATAGCTGTTAGGTTCAGGTTTTTTTTTCTTTTTTCGTTCCAATTACATTTTGTTCCTCTTTTATGTATTTATAGATATAAGCATGGAAATAATTCATTCATATAAATGCATCTGTGTGAATGGAAGAACTTCTTTCTGTTTTTTTAATTTTATTTTTAAAAATTTTGAAATTTAATTTTATTTATTTTTTTATACAGCAGGTTATTATTAGTTATCTATTTTATGCATATGCATGTATACAGGTGAATCCCAATCTCCCAACTCATCCCAACACCACCACCCCATGGCTTCCCCCACTTGGTGTCCATACGTTTGGTCTCTACCTCTGTGTCTCTATTTCTGCCCTGCAAACCAGTTCATCTGTACCATTTTTCTAGGTTCCACATATATGCATTAATATACAATATTTGTTTTTCTCTTTCTGACTTACTTCACTCTGTATGACAGTCTCTAGATCCATCGACTTCTCTACAAATGAACCAGTTTCATTCCTTTTTATGGCTGAGTAATATTCCATTTTATATATGTACCACTTCTTTATCCATTCATCTGTCTGTGGGCATTTAGGTTGCTTCCATTACCTGGCTATTGTAAATAGTGCTGCAATGAACATTGTGGTGAATGTGTCTTTTTGATTTATGGTTTTCTCTGGGTATATGCCCAGAAGTGGGATTGCTGGATCCTATGGTAATTCTCTTTTTAGTTTTTTAAAGGAACCTCCATAGTGTTCTCCATAGTGACTGTATCAATTTACCTTCCCACCAATAGTGGAAGAGGGTTCCTTTTGTCCACACCCTCCCCAGAATTTGTTGTTTGTAGATTTTCTGATGATGCCGATTCTAAGAGGTGTGAGGTCATACCTCATTGTCATTTTGATTTGCATTTCTCTAATAATTAGTGATGTTGAGCAGCTTTTCATGTGCGTCTTGGCCATCTCTGTGACTTCTTTGAAGAAACGTCTATTTAGATCTTCTGCCCATTTTTGTATTGGGTTGTTTGTTTTATTAATATTAAGCTGTGTGAGCTGTTTATATATATTGGAGATTAAACCTTTGTCCATTGATTCGTTTGCGATCGTTTTCGCCCATTCTGAGGGTTGCCTTTTTCCATTCCCGTTTTTTTAACCAAAAAAGAAAGAAAGCAAAGGAAGCAGAACACTAATGTGCGTGAAATATGCCTCTTGAAACTGTCGTTTTGAAATATGGACGTCTTTTGAATTTTTTGGTCGATATATGACCCCAGGATTTGTTTTCATTGCAGGTGTCATTTACAGGCCTGCAATGATTTTGAATATCCACTGACCATTA
This sequence comes from Mesoplodon densirostris, assembly GCF_025265405.1. Lineage (NCBI taxonomy): Eukaryota > Metazoa > Chordata > Mammalia > Artiodactyla > Ziphiidae > Mesoplodon > Mesoplodon densirostris. The sequence goes on along the minus strand of NC_082667.1, from coordinate 84,631,538 downwards.
GCGCTGGGATTAAAGCTGCTGTTGTGTGAAACGGCCACAAGGTGGCAGCAGTTCTCCCTTACCAAATCTGGTTACTAGGGCAAAGGAGCCTCAATGGCAGTCGTGTTCTAGATTGGAATTTAGAATGGAATGTGCCAGGAGAATGCCCCTCAAGTTTGTCTCACTACTTCTTGTTCGTGTTTTTAATTTAATTTTTTATTTTTTTATTACAGCAAGTTTGATGACAACGTTTGGCTTGTTGTAGGTGTGCAAGATGTGGTTCTTTTACACATATACATATGTCTGTTCTTCATGGGATCTTGTTCCCATCTATGTTATTGACAGAATGTTGTGTAGTCTTCTCTTGGTATTCCGTAGGTCTTTGGTGATTATATATTTCACCTGTGTTTGTATATGTCTGTTAACCCCAAGATCGTAATGAATCCAATCCTGACACATTTCCATTGCTGAACCATAAGTTTGTTTAATGAATCTGTGATTGCCCTTCTCCGTGGAAATATCTGCCCTGGTATCAATTTTTAGGTAACACCTCTAAGTGATATCCTACGATATGGGTCTTTCACTTTCTGACTTACTACAAGTCACGTGATTACCTCTAGACTCATCTACGGTGCTGCAAATGGCATTGTGTCCTTTTTTCCCTTGGGTAATATTGTGTCTTAGCGAGGTCCATTTTCTGCAACGTGATTCCCTGAGGGCTGAGGATTAGCTGACCTGGGAAGCCTGACCCTGCCGGCAAGCCCTCCCCAGGTGTGCCTGTGTTGTGGTCAATATAAACAGCACTCCGGGCAGCAATAGCCCCTGCAGCTGTGCCTGACTCCATATTCTCTGCCCCGTCAGCAGTCTCGGGGCTGTGCTGGTGGGAGGGTGTGAGGGTCCACGGTTTGTTGGTGGCCCGGTGTGAGTGGGGCTCTGCTGGACTTTCTGCAGGAGTTGCCAGGCTGCCACCTGTAAAGAAGAGGATGTGTCACCCATAACTTCCACTGGAATTTCTCTCCGGGCTGAGGTGAGGAAGGAAAAAAGGGAGTGGGTGCCGGGACAGGAGGGGTATCTCAGGCAGGGTAATGGAAAGCTTCCAGAAGAGCGCCCGGGGTCAGGACCATCCTGGCTGGCTTGCAGGCAGCAAGTTGGCCTGCGTGCTGTCGCTGGTTTGGCTCCACGGCCCTTCCTCTAGGCTTTCAAGCCCTTGTACATATTCAGGTGTTTTACCTGGGAAGGGTGGGAACAGTTCAGCAGCAGCTGGCCTGGGGCTTAGCTCACGTTTACTCACAGAGGACTCGGCACCGTACCACAGCTTTGCAATGAGGACGCTCCTTGTGTGGGGCTGGGCGGGGCTGCTGGCTGTATGGGAGATGATTCCCCACCTCTGACCAATTTGAGAATTGTTTACCGCTGGAGCATGTGCCTTGGTAGGGTTTTCCTCTGTATAGATGTTAGGTTCAGGTTTTTTTTTTTCTTTTTTCGTTCCAATTACATTTTGTTCCTGTTTTATGTATTTATAGATATAAGCATGGAAATAATTCATTCATATAAATGCATCTGTGTGAATGGAAGAACTTCTTTCTGTTTTTTTTAATTTTATTTTTAAAAATTTTGAAATTTAATTTTATTTATTTTTTTATACAGCAGGTTATTATTAGTTATCTATTTTATGCATATGCATGTATACAGGTGAATCCCAATCTCCCAACTCATCCCAACACCACCACCCCATGGCTTCCCCCACTTGGTGTCCATACGTTTGTTCTCTACCTCTGTGTCTCTATTTCTGCCCTGCAAACCAGTTCATCTGTACCATTTTTCTAGGTTCCACATATATGCATTAATATACAATATTTGTTTTTCTCTTTCTGACTTACTTCACTCTGTATGACAGTCTCTAGATCCATCGACTTCTCTACAAATGACCCAGTTTCATTCCTTTTTATGGCTGAGTAATATTCCATTTTATATATGTACCACTTCTTTATCCATTCATCTGTCTGTGGGCATTTAGGTTGCTTCCATTACCTGGCTATTGTAAATAGTGCTGCAATGAACATTGTGGTGAATGTGTCTTTTTGATTTATGGTTTTCTCTGGGTATATGCCCAGAAGTGGGATTGCTGGATCCTATGGTAATTCTCTTTTTAGTTTTTTAAAGGAACCTCCATAGTGTTCTCCATAGTGACTGTATCAATTTACCTTCCCACCAATAGTGGAAGAGGGTTCCTTTTGTCCACACCCTCCCCAGAATTTGTTGTTTGTAGATTTTCTGATGATGCCGATTCTAAGAGGTGTGAGGTCATACCTCATTGTCATTTTGATTTGCATTTCTCTAATAATTAGTGATGTTGAGCAGCTTTTCATGTGCGTCTTGGCCATCTCTGTGACTTCTTTGAAGAAACGTCTATTTAGATCTTCTGCCCATTTTTGTATTGGGTTGTTTGTTTTATTAATATTAAGCTGTGTGAGCTGTTTATATATATTGGAGATTAAACCTTTGTCCATTGATTCGTTTGCGATCGTTTTCGCCCATTCTGAGGGTTGCCTTTTTCCATTCCCGTTTTTTTAACCAAAAAAGAAAGAAAGCAAAGGAAGCAGAACACTAATGTGCGTGAAATATGCCTCTTGAAACTGTCGTTTTGAAATATGGACGTCTTTTGAATTTTTTGGTCGATATATGACCCCAGGATTTGTTTTCATTGCAGGTGTCATTTACAGGCCTGCAATGATTTTGAATATCCACTGACCATTAGCGCTGGGATTAAAGCTGCTGTTGTGTGAAACGGCCACAAGGTGGCAGCAGTTCTCCCTTACCAAATCTGGTTACTAGGGCAACAGAGCCTCAATGGAAGTTGTGTTCTAGATTGGAATTTAGAATGGAATGTGCCAGGAGAATGCCCCTCAAGTTTGTCTCACTACTTCTTGTTCGTGTTTTTAATTTAATTTTTTATTTTTTTTATTACAGCAAGTTTGATGACTACGTTTGGCTTGTAGGTGTGCAAGATGTGGTTCTTTTACACATATACATATGTCTGTTCTTCCTGGGATCCTGTTCCCATCTACGTTATTGACAGAATGTTGAGTAGTCTTCTCTTGGTATTCCGTAGGTCTTTGGTGATTATATATTTCACGTGTGTTTGTACATGTCTGTTAACCCCAAGATCGTAATGAATCCAATCCTCACACCTTTTCATTGGTGAACCACAAGTTTGTTTAATGAATCTGTCATTGCCCTTCTCCGTGGAAATATCTGCCCTGGTATCAATTTTTAGGTAACACCTATAAGTGATATCCTACGATATGGGTCTTTCACTTTCTGACTTACTACAAGTCACGTGATTACCTCTAGACTCACCTACGGTGCTGCAAATGGCATTGTGTCCTTTTTTCCCTTGGGTAATATTGTGTCTTAGCGAGGTCCATTTTCTGCAACGTGATTCCCTGAGGGCTGAGGATTAGCTGACCTGGGCAGCCTGACCCTGCCGGCAAGCCCTCCCCAGGTGTGCCTGGGTTGAGGTCAATATAAACAGCACTCCAGGCAGCAATAGCCCCTGCAGCTGTGCCTGACTCCATATTCTCTGCCCCGTCAGCAGTCTCGGGGCTGTGCTGGTGGGAGGGTGGGAGGGTCCACGGCTTTGTTGGTGGCCCGGTGTGAGTGGGGCTCTGCTGGACTTTCTGCAGGAGTTGCCAGGCTGCCACCTGTAAAGAAGAGGATGTGTCACCCATAACTTCCACTGGAATTTCTCTCCGGGCTGAGGTGAGGAAGGAAAAAAGGGAGTGGGTGCCGGGACAGGAGGGGTATCTCAGGCAGGGTAATGGAAAGCTTCCAGAAGAGCACCCGGGGTCAGGACCATCCTGGCTGGCTTGCAGGCAGCAAGTTGGCCTGCGTGCTGTCGCTGGTGTGGCTCCACGGCCCTTCCTCTAGGCTTTCAAGCCCTTGTACATATTCAGGTGTTTTACCTGGGAAGGGTGGGAACAGTTCAGCAGCAGCTGGCCTGGGGCTCAGCTCACGTTTACTCACAGAGGACTCGGCACCGTACCACAGCTTTGCAATGAGGACGCTCCTTGCGTGGGGCTGGGCGGGGCTGCTGGCTGTATGGGAGATGATTCCCCACCTCTGACCAATTTGAGAATTGTTTACCGCTGGAGCATGTGCCTTGGTAGGGTTTTCCTCTGTATAACTCTTAGGTTCAGGTTTTTTTTTCTTTTTTCGTTCCAATTACATTTTGTTCCTGTTTTATGTATTTATAGATATAAGCATGGAAATAATTCATTCATAGAAGTACATCTGTGTGAATGGAAGAACTTTTCTCTGTTTTATTTTTTAAATTTTGAAATTAAATTTATTTAATTTTTCATACAGCAGGTTATTATTAGTTTTCTATTTTATGCATATACATGTATACAGGTCAATCCCAATATCCCAAATCATCCCACCACCACCACACCATGGCTTCCTCCACTTGGTGTCCATATGTTTGTTCTCTACCTCTGTGTCTCTATTTCTTCCCTGCAAACCAGTTCATCTATACCATTTTTCTAGGTTCCACATATATGCATTAATATACAATATTTGTTTTTCTCTTTCTGACTTACTTCACTCTGTATGACAGTCTCTAGATCCATCGACTTCTCTACAAACGACCCAGTTTCATTCCTTTTTATGGCTGAGTAATATTCCATTTTATATATGTACCACTTCTTTATCCATTCATCTGTCTGTGGGCATTTAGGTTGCTTCCATTACCTGGCTATTGTAAATAGTGCTGCAATGAACATTGTGGTGAATGTGTCTTTTTGATTTATGGTTTTCTCTGGGTATATGCCCAGAAGTGGGATTGCTGGATCCTATGGTAATTCTCTTTTTAGTTTTTTAAAGGAACCTCCATACTGTTCTCCATAGTGCCTGTATCAATTTATCTTCCCACCAATAGTGGAAGAGGGTTCCTTTTGTCCACACCCTCCCCAGAATTTGTTGTTTGTAGATTTTCTGATGATGCCGATTCTAAGAGGTGTGAGGTCATACCTCATTGTCATTTTGATTTGCATTTCTCTAATAATTAGTGATGTTGAGCAGCTTTTCATGTGCGTCTTGACCATCTCTGTGACTTCTTTGAAGAAACGTCTATTTAGATCTTCTGCCCATTTTTGTATTGGGTTGTTTGTTTTATTAATATTAAGCTGTGTGAGCTGTTTATATATATTGGAGATTAAACCTTTGTCCATTGATTCGTTTGCGATCGTTTTCGCCCATTCTGAGGGTTGCCTTTTTCCATTCCCGTTTTTTTAACCAAAAAAGAAAGAAAGCAAAGGAAGCAGAACACTAATGTGCGTGAAATATGCCTCTTGAAACTGTCGTTTTGAAATATGGACGTCTTTTGAATTTTTTTGTTGATATATGACCCCAGGATTTGTTTTCATTGCAGGTGTCATTTACAGGCCTGCAATGATTTTGAATATCCACTGACCATTAGCGCTGGGATTAAAGCTGCTGTTGTGTGAAACGGCCACAAGGTGGCAGCAGTTCTCCCTTACCAAATCTGGTTACTAGGGCAACAGAGCCTCAATGGAAGTCGTGTTCTAGATTGGAATTTAGAATGGAATGTGCCAGGAGAATGCCCCTCAAGTTTGTCTCACTACTTCTTGTTCGTGTTTTTAATTTAATTTTTTATTTTTTTATTACAGCAAGTTTGATGACAACGTTTGGCTTGTTGTAGGTGTGCAAGATGTGGTTCTTTTACACATATACATATGTCTGTTCTTCCTGGGATCCTGTTCCCATGTACGTTATGACAGAATGTTGAGTAGTCTTCTCTTGGTATTCCGTAGGTCTTTGGTGATTATATATTTCACCTGTGTTTGTACATGTCTGTTAACCCCAAGATCGTAATGAATCCAATCCTCACACCTTTCCATTGGTGAACCATAAGTTTGTTTAATGAATCTGTGATTGCCCTTCTGCGTGGAAATATCTGCCCTGGTATCAATTTTTAGGTAACACCTCTAAGTGATATCCTACGATATGGGTCTTTCACTTTCTGACTTACTACAAGTCACGTGATTACCTCTAGACTCATCTACGGTGCTGCAAATGGCATTGTGTCCTTCTTTCCCTTGGGTAATATTGTGTCTTAGCGAGGTCCATTTTCTGCAATGTGATTCCCTGAGGGCTGAGGATTAGCTGACCTGGGAAGCCTGAACCTGCCGGCAAGCCCTCCCCAGGTGTGCCTGGGTTGAGGTCAATATAAACAGCACTCCGGGCAGCAATAGCCCCTGCAGCTGTGCCTGACTCCATATTCTCTGCCCCGTCAGCAGTCTCGGGGCTGTGCTGGTGGGAGGGTGGGAGGGTCCACGGTTTGTTGGTGGCCAGGTGTGAGTGGGGCTCTGCTGGACTTTCTGCAGGAGTTGCCAGGCTGCCACCTGTAAAGAAGAGGATGTGTCACCCATAACTTCCACTGGAATTTCTCTCCGGGCTGAGGTGAGGAAGGAAAAAAGGGAGTGGGTGCCGGGACAGGAGGGGTATCTCAGGCAGGGTAATGGAAAGCTTCCAGAAGAGCGCCCGGGGTCAGGACCATCCTGGCTGGCTTGCAGGCAGCAAGTTGGCCTGCGTGCTGTCGCTGGTGTGGCTCCACGGCCCTTCCTCTAGGCTTTCAAGCCCTGGTACATATTCAGGTGTTTTACCTGGGAAGGGTGGGAACAGTTCAGCAGCAGCTGGCCTGGGGCTCAGCTCACGTTTACTCACAGAGGACTCGGCACCGTACCACAGCTTTGCAATGAGGACGCTCCTTGCGTGGGGCTGGGCGGGGCTGCTGGCTGTATGGGAGATGATTCCCCACCTCTGACCAATTTGAGAATTGTTTACCGCTGGAGCATGTGCCTTGGTAGGGTTTTCCTCTGTATAGCTGTTAGGTTCAGGTTTTTTTTTTCTTTTTTCGTTCCAATTACATTTTGTTCCTCTTTTATGTATTTATAGATATAAGCATGGAAATAATTCATTCATATAAATGCATCTGTGTGAATGGAAGAACTTCTTTCTGTTTTTTTAATTTTATTTTTAAAAATTTTGAAATTTAATTTTATTTATTTTTTTATACAGCAGGTTATTATTAGTTATCTATTTTATGCATATGCATGTATACAGGTGAATCCCAATCTCCCAACTCATCCCAACACCATGACCCCATGGCTTCCCCCACTTGGTGTCCATACGTTTGGTCTCTACCTCTGTGTCTCTATTTCTGCCCTGCAAACCAGTTCATCTGTACCATTTTTCTAGGTTCCACATATATGCATTAATGTACAATATTTGTTTTTCTCTTTCTGACTTACTTCACTCTGTATGACAGTCTCTAGATCCATCGACTTCTCTACAAATGACCCAGTTTCATTCCTTTTTATGGCTGAGTAATAGTCCATTTTATATATGTACCACTTCTTTATCCATTCATCTGTCTGTGGGCATTTAGGTTGCTTCCATTACCTGGCTATTGTAAATAGTGCTGCAATGAACATTGTGGTGAATGTGTCTTTTTGATTTATGGTTTTCTCTGGGTATATGCCCAGAAGTGGGATTGCTGGATCCTATGGTAATTCTCTTTTTAGTTTTTTAAAGGAACCTCCATAGTGTTCTCCATAGTGACTGTATCAATTTACCTTCCCACCAATAGTGGAAGAGGGTTCCTTTTGTCCACACCCTCCCCAGAATTTGTTGTTTGTAGATTTTCTGATGATGCCGATTCTAAGAGGTGTGAGGTCATACCTCATTGTCATTTTGATTTGCATTTCTCTAATAATTAGTGATGTTGAGCAGCTTTTCATGTGCGTCTTGGCCATCTCTGTGACTTCTTTGAAGAAACGTCTATTTAGATCTTCTGCCCATTTTTGTATTGGGTTGTTTGTTTTATTAATATTAAGCTGTGTGAGCTGTTTATATATATTGGAGATTAAACCTTTGTCCATTGATTCGTTTGCGATCGTTTTCGCCCATTCTGAGGGTTGCCTTTTTCCATTCCCGTTTTTTTAACCAAAAAAGAAAGAAAGCAAAGGAAGCAGAACACTAATGTGCGTGAAATATGCCTCTTGAAACTGTCGTTTTGAAATATGGACGTCTTTTGAATTTTTTGGTCGATATATGACCCCAGGATTTGTTTTCATTGCAGGTGTCATTTACAGGCCTGCAATGATTTTGAATATCCACTGACCATTAGCGCTGGGATTAAAGCTGCTGTTGTGTGAAACGGCCACAAGGTGGCAGCAGTTCTCCCTTACCAAATCTGGTTACTAGGGCAACAGAGCCTCAATGGAAGTTGTGTTCTAGATTGGAATTTAGAATGGAATGTGCCAGGAGAATGCCCCTCAAGTTTGTCTCACTACTTCTTGTTCGTGTTTTTAATTTAATTTTTTATTTTTTTATTACAGCAAGTTTGATGACTACGTTTGGCTTGTAGGTGTGCAAGATGTGGTTCTTTTACACATATACATATGTCTGTTCTTCCTGGGATCCTGTTCCCATCTACGTTATTGACAGAATGTTGAGTAGTCTTCTCTTGGTATTCCGTAGGTCTTTGGTGATTATATATTTCACGTGTGTTTGTACATGTCTGTTAACCCCAAGATCGTAATGAATCCAATCCTCACACCTTTTCATTGGTGAACCACAAGTTTGTTTAATGAATCTGTCATTGCCCTTCTCCGTGGAAATATCTGCCCTGGTATCAATTTTTAGGTAACACCTATAAGTGATATCCTACGATATGGGTCTTTCACTTTCTGACTTACTACAAGTCACGTGATTACCTCTAGACTCACCTACGGTGCTGCAAATGGCATTGTGTCCTTTTTTCCCTTGGGTAATATTGTGTCTTAGCGAGGTCCATTTTCTGCAACGTGATTCCCTGAGGGCTGAGGATTAGCTGACCTGGGCAGCCTGACCCTGCCGGCAAGCCCTCCCCAGGTGTGCCTGGGTTGAGGTCAATATAAACAGCACTCCAGGCAGCAATAGCCCCTGCAGCTGTGCCTGACTCCATATTCTCTGCCCCGTCAGCAGTCTCGGGGCTGTGCTGGTGGGAGGGTGGGAGGGTCCACGGCTTTGTTGGTGGCCCGGTGTGAGTGGGGCTCTGCTGGACTTTCTGCAGGAGTTGCCAGGCTGCCACCTGTAAAGAAGAGGATGTGTCACCCATAACTTCCACTGGAATTTCTCTCCGGGCTGAGGTGAGGAAGGAAAAAAGGGAGTGGGTGCCGGGACATGAGGGGTATCTCAGGCAGGGTAATGGAAAGCTTCCAGAAGAGCACCCGGGGTCAGGACCATCCTGGCTGGCTTGCAGGCAGCAAGTTGGCCTGCGTGCTGTCGCTGGTGTGGCTCCACGGCCCTTCCTCTAGGCTTTCAAGCCCTTGTACATATTCAGGTGTTTTACCTGGGAAGGGTGGGAACAGTTCAGCAGCAGCTGGCCTGGGGCTCAGCTCACGTTTACTCACAGAGGACTCGGCACCGTACCACAGCTTTGCAATGAGGACGCTCCTTGCGTGGGGCTGGGCGGGGCTGCTGGCTGTATGGGAGATGATTCCCCACCTCTGACCAATTTGAGAATTGTTTACCGCTGGAGCATGTGCCTTGGTAGGGTTTTCCTCTGTATAACTCTTAGGTTCAGGTTTTTTTTTCTTTTTTCGTTCCAATTACATTTTGTTCCTGTTTTATGTATTTATAGATATAAGCATGGAAATAATTCATTCATAGAAGTACATCTGTGTGAATGGAAGAACTTTTCTCTGTTTTATTTTTTAAATTTTGAAATTAAATTTATTTAATTTTTCATACAGCAGGTTATTATTAGTTATCTATTTTATGCATATACATGTATACAGGTCAATCCCAATATCCCAAATCATCCCACCACCACCACACCATGGCTTCCTCCACTTGGTGTCCATATGTTTGTTCTCTACCTCTGTGTCTCTATTTCTGCCCTGCAAACCAGTTCATCTATACCATTTTTCTAGGTTCCACATATATGCATTAATATACAATATTTGTTTTTCTCTTTCTGACTTACTTCACTCTGTATGACAGTCTCTAGATCCATCGACTTCTCTACAAACGACCCAGTTTCATTCCTTTTTATGGCTGAGTAATATTCCATTTTATATATGTACCACTTCTTTATCCATTCATCTGTCTGTGGGCATTTAGGTTGCTTCCATTACCTGGCTATTGTAAATAGTGGTGCAATGAACATTGTGGTGAATGTGTCTTTTTGATTTATGGTTTTCTCTGGGTATATGCCCAGAAGTGGGATTGCTGGATCCTATGGTAATTCTCTTTTTAGTTTTTTAAAGGAACCTCCATACTGTTCTCCATAGTGCCTGTATCAATTTATCTTCCCACCAATAGTGGAAGAGGGTTCCTTTTGTCCACACCCTCCCCAGAATTTGTTGTTTGTAGATTTTCTGATGATGCCGATTCTAAGAGGTGTGAGGTCATACCTCATTGTCATTTTGATTTGCATTTCTCTAATAATTAGTGATGTTGAGCAGCTTTTCATGTGCGTCTTGACCATCTCTGTGACTTCTTTGAAGAAACGTCTATTTAGATCTTCTGCCCATTTTTGTATTGGGTTGTTTGTTTTATTAATATTAAGCTGTGTGAGCTGTTTATATATATTGGAGATTAAACCTTTGTCCATTGATTCGTTTGCGATCGTTTTCGCCCATTCTGAGGGTTGCCTTTTTCCATTCCCGTTTTTTTAACCAAAAAAGAAAGAAAGCAAAGGAAGCAGAACACTAGTGTGCGTGAAATATGCCTCTTGAAACTGTCGTTTTGAAATATGGACGTCTTTTGAATTTTTTTGTTGATATATGACCCCAGGATTTGTTTTCATTGCAGGTGTCATTTACAGGCCTGCAATGATTTTGAATATCCACTGACCATTAGCGCTGGGATTAAAGCTGCTGTTGTGTGAAACGGCCACAAGGTGGCAGCAGTTCTCCCTTACCAAATCTGGTTACTAGGGCAACAGAGCCTCAATGGAAGTCGTGTTCTAGATTGGAATTTAGAATGGAATGTGCCAGGAGAATGCCCCTCAAGTTTGTCTCACTACTTCTTGTTCGTGTTTTTAATTTAATTTTTTATTTTTTTATTACAGCAAGTTTGATGACAACGTTTGGCTTGTTGTAGGTGTGCAAGATGTGGTTCTTTTACACATATACATATGTCTGTTCTTCCTGGGATCCTGTTCCCATGTACGTTATGACAGAATGTTGAGTAGTCTTCTCTTGGTATTCCGTAGGTCTTTGGTGATTATATATTTCACCTGTGTTTGTACATGTCTGTTAACCCCAAGATCGTAATGAATCCAATCCTCACACCTTTCCATTGCTGAACCATAAGTTTGTTTAATGAATCTGTGATTGCCCTTCTGCGTGGAAATATCTGCCCTGGTATCAATTTTTAGGTAACACCTCTAAGTGATATCCTACGATATGGGTCTTTCACTTTCTGACTTACTACAAGTCACGTGATTACCTCTAGACTCATCTACGGTGCTGCAAATGGCATTGTGTCCCTCTTTCCCTTGGGTAATATTGTGTCTTAGCGAGGTCCATTTTCTGCAATGTGATTCCCTGAGGGCTGAGGATTAGCTGACCTGGGAAGCCTGAACCTGCCGGCAAGCCCTCCCCAGGTGTGCCTGGGTTGAGGTCAATATAAACAGCACTCCGGGCAGCAATAGGCCCTGCAGCTGTGCCTGACTACATATTCTCTGCCCCGTCAGCAGTCTCGGGGCTGTGCTGGTGGGAGGGTGGGAGGGTCCACGGTTTGTTGGTGGCCAGGTGTGAGTGGGGCTCTGCTGGACTTTCTGCAGGAGTTGCCAGGCTGCCACCTGTAAAGAAGAGGATGTGTCACCCATAACTTCCACTGGAATTTCTCTCCGGGCTGAGGTGAGGAAGGAAAAAAAGGAGTGGGTGCCGGGACAGGAGGGGTATCTCAGGCAGGGTAATGGAAAGCTTCCAGAAGAGCGCCCGGGGTCAGGACCATCCTGGCTGGCTTGCAGGCAGCAAGTTGGCCTGCGTGCTGTCGCTGGTGTGGCTCCACGGCCCTTCCTCTAGGCTTTCAAGCCCTGGTACATATTCAGGTGTTTTACCTGGGAAGGGTGGGAACAGTTCAGCAGCAGCTGGCCTGGGGCTCAGCTCACGTTTACTCACAGAGGACTCGGCACCGTACCACAGCTTTGCAATGAGGACGCTCCTTGCGTGGGGCAGGGCGGGGCTGCTGGCTGTATGGGAGATGATTCCCCACCTCTGACCAATTTGAGAATTGTTTACCGCTGGAGCATGTGCCTTGGTAGGGTTTTCCTCTGTATAGCTGTTAGGTTCAGGTTTTTTTTTTCTTTTTTCGTTCCAATTACATTTTGTTCCTCTTTTATGTATATATAGATATAAGCATGGAAATAATTCATTCATATAAATGCATCTGTGTGAATGGAAGAACTTCTTTCTGTTTTTTTAATTTTATTTTTAAAAATTTTGAAATTTAATTTTATTTATTTTTTTATACAGCAGGTTATTATTAGTTATCTATTTTATGCATATGCATGTATACAGGTGAATCCCAATCTCCCAACTCATCCCAACACCAGCACCCCATGGCTTCCCCCACTTGGTGTCCATACGTTTGGTCTCTACCTCTGTGTCTCTATTTCTGCCCTGCAAACCAGTTCATCTGTACCATTTTTCTAGGTTCCACATATATGCATTAATGTACAATATTTGTTTTTCTCTTTCTGACTTACTTCACTCTGTATGACAGTCTCTAGATCCATCGACTTCTCTACAAATGACCCAGTTTCATTCCTTTTTATGGCTGAGTAATAGTCCATTTTATATATGTACCACTTCTTTATCCATTCATCTGTCTGTGGGCATTTAGGTTGCTTCCATTACCTGGCTATTGTAAATAGTGCTGCAATGAACATTGTGGTGAATGTGTCTTTTTGATTTATGGTTTTCTCTGGGTATATGCCCAGAAGTGGGATTGCTGGATCCTATGGTAATTCTCTTTTTAGTTTTTTAAAGGAACCTCCATAGTGTTCTCCATAGTGACTGTATCAATTTACCTTCCCACCAATAGTGGAAGAGGGTTCCTTTTGTCCACACCCTCCCCAGAATTTGTTGTTTGTAGATTTTCTGATGATGCCGATTCTAAGAGGTGTGAGGTCATACCTCATTGTCATTTTGATTTGCATTTCTCTAATAATTAGTGATGTTGAGCAGCTTTTCATGTGCGTCTTGGCCATCTCTGTGACTTCTTTGAAGAAACGTCTATTTAGATCTTCTGCCCATTTTTGTATTGGGTTGTTTGTTTTATTAATATTAAGCTGTGTGAGCTGTTTATATATATTGGAGATTAAACCTTTGTCCATTGATTCGTTTGCGATCGTTTTCGCCCATTCTGAGGGTTGCCTTTTTCCATTCCCGTTTTTTTAACCAAAAAAGAAAGAAAGCAAAGGAAGCAGAACACTAATGTGCGTGAAATATGCCTCTTGAAACTGTCGTTTTGAAATATGGACGTCTTTTGAATTTTTTGGTCGATATATGACCCCAGGATTTGTTTTCATTGCAGGTGTCATTTACAGGCCTGCAATGATTTTGAATATCCACTGACCATTAGCGCTGGGATTAAAGCTGCTGTTGTGTGAAACGGCCACAAGGTGGCAGCAGTTCTCCCTTACCAAATCTGGTTACTAGGGCAAAGGAGCCTCAATGGCAGTCGTGTTCTAGATTGGAATTTAGAATGGAATGTGCCAGGAGAATGCCCCTCAAGTTTGTCTCACTACTTCTTGTTCGTGTTTTTAATTTAATTTTTTATTTTTTTATTACAGCAAGTTTGATGACAACGTTTGGCTTGTTGTAGGTGTGCAAGATGTGGTTCTTTTACACATATACATATGTCTGTTCTTCATGGGATCTTGTTCCCATCTATGTTATTGACAGAATGTTGTGTAGTCTTCTCTTGGTATTCCGTAGGTCTTTGGTGATTATATATTTCACCTGTGTTTGTATATGTCTGTTAACCCCAAGATCGTAATGAATCCAATCCTGACACCTTTCCATTGCTGAACCATAAGTTTGTTTAATGAATCTGTGATTGCCCTTCTCCGTGGAAATATCTGCCCTGGTATAAATTTTTAGGTAACACCTCTAAGTGATATCCTACGATATGGGTCTTTCACTTTCTGACTTACAACAAGTCACGTGATTACCTCTAGACTCATCTACGGTGCTGCAAATGGCATTGTGTCCTTTTTTCCCTTGGGTAATATTGTGTCTTAGCGAGGTCCATTTTCTGCAACGTGATTCCCTGAGGGCTGAGGATTAGCTGACCTGGGAAGCCTGACCCTGCCGGCAAGCCCTCCCCAGGTGTGCCTGGGTTGTGGTCAATATAAACAGCACTCCGGGCAGCAATAGCCCCTGCAGCTGTGCCTGACTCCATATTCTCTGCCCCGTCAGCAGTCTCGGGGCTGTGCTGGTGGGAGGGTGTGAGGGTCCACGGTTTGTTGGTGGCCCGGTGTGAGTGGGGCTGTGCTGGACTTTCTGCAGGAGTTGCCAGGCTGCCACCTGTAAAGAAGAGGATGTGTCACCCATAACTTCCACTGGAATTTCTCTCCGGGCTGAGGTGAGGAAGGAAAAAAGGGAGTGGGTGCCGGGACAGGAGGGGTATCTCAGGCAGGGTAATGGAAAGCTTCTAGAAGAGCGCCCGGGGTCAGGACCATCCTGGCTGGCTTGCAGGCAGCAAGTTGGCCTGCGTGCTGTCGCTGGTGTGGCTGCACGGCCCTTCCTCTAGGCTTTCAAGCCCTTGTACATATTCAGGTGTTTTACCTGGGAAGGGTGGGAACAGTTCAGCAGCAGCTGGCCTGGGGCTTAGCTCACGTTTACTCACAGAGGACTCGGCACCGTACCACAGCTTTGCAATGAGGACGCTCCTTGTGTGGGGCTGGGCGGGGCTGCTGGCTGTATGGGAGATGATTCCCCACCTCTGACCAATTTGAGAATTGTTTACCGCTGGAGCATGTGCCTTGGTAGGGTTATCCTCTGTATAGCTGTTAGGTTCAGGTTTTTTTTTTTTCTTTTTTCGTTCCAATTACATTTTGTTCCTGTTTTATGTATTTATAGATATAAGCATGGAAATAATTCATTCATATAAATGCATCTGTGTGAATGGAAGAACTTCTTTCTGTTTTTTTTAATTTTATTTTTAAAAATTTTGAAATTTAATTTTATTTATTTTTTTATACAGCAGGTTATTATTAGTTATCTATTTTATGCATATGCATGTATACAGGTGAATCCCAATCTCCCAACTCATCCCAACACCACCACCCCATGGCTTCCCCCACTTGGTGTCCATACGTTTGTTCTCTACCTCTGTGTCTCTATTTCTGCCCTGCAAACCAGTTCATCTGTACCATTTTTCTAGGTTCCACATATATGCATTAATATACAATATTTGTTTTTCTCTTTCTGACTTACTTCACTCTGTATGACAGTCTCTAGATCCATCGACTTCTCTACAAATGACCCAGTTTCATTCCTTTTTATGGCTGAGTAATATTCCATTTTATATATGTACCACTTCTTTATCCATTCATCTGTCTGTGGGCATTTAGGTTGCTTCCATTACCTGGCTATTGTAAATAGTGCTGCAATGAACATTGTGGTGAATGTGTCTTTTTGATTTATGGTTTTCTCTGGGTATATGCCCAGAAGTGGGATTGCTGGATCCTATGGTAATTCTCTTTTTAGTTTTTTAAAGGAACCTCCATAGTGTTCTCCATAGTGACTGTATCAATTTACCTTCCCACCAATAGTGGAAGAGGGTTCCTTTTGTCCACACCCTCCCCAGAATTTGTTGTTTGTAGATTTTCTGATGATGCCGATTCTAAGAGGTGTGAGGTCATACCTCATTGTCATTTTGATTTGCATTTCTCTAATAATTAGTGATGTTGAGCAGCTTTTCATGTGCGTCTTGGCCATCTCTGTGACTTCTTTGAAGAAACGTCTATTTAGATCTTCTGCCCATTTTTGTATTGGGTTGTTTGTTTTATTAATATTAAGCTGTGTGAGCTGTTTATATATATTGGAGATTAAACCTTTGTCCATTGATTCGTTTGCGATCGTTTTCGCCCATTCTGAGGGTTGCCTTTTTCCATTCCCGTTTTTTTAACCAAAAAAGAAAGAAAGCAAAGGAAGCAGAACACTAATGTGCGTGAAATATGCCTCTTGAAACTGTCGTTTTGAAATATGGACGTCTTTTGAATTTTTTGGTCGATATATGACCCCAGGATTTGTTTTCATTGCAGGTGTCATTTACAGGCCTGCAATGATTTTGAATATCCACTGACCATTAGCGCTGGGATTAAAGCTGCTGTTGTGTGAAACGGCCACAAGGTGGCAGCAGTTCTCCCTTACCAAATCTGGTTACTAGGGCAAAGGAGCCTCAATGGCAGTCGTGTTCTAGATTGGAATTTAGAATGGAATGTGCCAGGAGAATGCCCCTCAAGTTTGTCTCACTACTTCTTGTTCGTGTTTTTAATTTAATTTTTTATTTTTTTATTACAGCAAGTTTGATGACAACGTTTGGCTTGTTGTAGGTGTGCAAGATGTGGTTCTTTTACACATATACATATGTCTGTTCTTCATGGGATCTTGTTCCCATCTATGTTATTGACAGAATGTTGTGTAGTCTTCTCTTGGTATTCCGTAGGTCTTTGGTGATTATATATTTCACCTGTGTTTGTATATGTCTGTTAACCCCAAGATCGTAATGAATCCAATCCTGACACCTTTCCATTGCTGAACCATAAGTTTGTTTAATGAATCTGTGATTGCCCTTCTCCGTGGAAATATCTGCCCTGGTATCAATTTTTAGGTAACACCTCTAAGTGATATCCTACGATATGGGTCTTTCACTTTCTGACTTACTACAAGTCACGTGATTACCTCTAGACTCATCTACGGTGCTGCAAATGGCATTGTGTCCTTTTTTCCCTTCGGTAATATTGTGTCTTAGCGAGGTCCATTTTCTGCAACGTGATTCCCTGAGGGCTGAGGATTAGCTGACCTGGGAAGCCTGACCCTGCCGGCAAGCCCTCCCCAGGTGTGCCTGTGTTGTGGTCAATATAAACAGCACTCCAGGCAGCAATAGCCCCTGCAGCTGTGCCTGACTCCATATTCTCTGCCCCGTCAGCAGTCTCGGGGCTGTGCTGGTGGGAGGGTGTGAGGGTCCACGGTTTGTTGGTGGCCCGGTGTGAGTGGGGCTCTGCTGGACTTTCTGCAGGAGTTGCCAGGCTGCCACCTGTAAAGAAGAGGATGTGTCACCCATAACTTCCACTGGAATTTCTCTCCGGGCTGAGGTGAGGAAGGAAAAAAGGGAGTGGGTGCCGGGACAGGAGGGGTATCTCAGGCAGGGTAATGGAAAGCTTCCAGAAGAGCGCCCGGAGTCAGGACCATCCTGGCTGGCTTGCAGGCAGCAAGTTGGCCTGCGTGCTGTCGCTGGTTTGGCTCCACGGCCCTTCCTCTAGGCTTTCAAGCCCTTGTACATATTCAGGTGTTTTACCTGGGAAGGGTGGGAACAGTTAAGCAGCAGCTGGCCTGGGGCTTAGCTCACGTTTACTCACAGAGGACTCGGCACCGTACCACAGCTTTGCAATGAGGACGCTCCTTGTGTGGGGCTGGGCGGGGCTGCTGGCTGTATGGGAGATGATTCCCCACCTCTGACCAATTTGAGAATTGTTTACCGCTGGAGCATGTGCCTTGGTAGGGTTTTCCTCTGTATAGCTGTTAGGTTCAGGTTTTTTTTTTTCTTTTTTCGTTCCAATTACATTTTGTTCCTGTTTTATGTATTTATAGATATAAGCATGGAAATAATTCATTCATATAAATGCATCTGTGTGAATGGAAGAACTTCTTTCTGTTTTTTTTAATTTTATTTTTAAAAATTTTGAAATTTAATTTTATTTATTTTTTTATACAGCAGGTTATTATTAGTTATCTATTTTATGCATATGCATGTATACAGGTGAATCCCAATCTCCCAACTCATCCCAACACCACCACCCCATGGCTTCCCCCACTTGGTGTCCATACGTTTGTTCTCTACCTCTGTGTCTCTATTTCTGCCCTGCAAACCAGTTCATCTGTACCATTTTTCTAGGTTCCACATATATGCATTAATATACAATATTTGTTTTTCTCTTTCTGACTTACTTCACTCTGTATGACAGTCTCTAGTTCCATCGACTTCTCTACAAACGACCCAGTTTCATTCCTTTTTATGGCTGAGTAATATTCCATTTTATATATGTACCACTTCTTTATCCATTCATCTGTCTGTGGGCATTTAGGTTGCTTCCATTACCTGGCTATTGTAAATAGTGCTGCAATGAACATTGTGGTGAATGTGTCTTTTTGATTTATGGTTTTCTCTGGGTATATGCCCAGAAGTGGGATTGCTGGATCCTATGGTAATTCTCTTTTTAGTTTTTTAAAGGAACCTCCATACTGTTCTCCATAGTGCCTGTATCAATTTATCTTCCCACCAATAGTGGAAGAGGGTTCCTTTTGTCCACACCCTCCCCAGAATTTGTTGTTTGTAGATTTTCTGATGATGCCGATTCTAAGAGGTGTGAGGTCATACCTCATTGTCATTTTGATTTGCATTTCTCTAATAATTAGTGATGTTGAGCAGCTTTTCATGTGCGTCTTGACCATCTCTGTGACTTCTTTGAAGAAACGTCTATTTAGATCTTCTGCCCATTTTTGTATTGGGTTGTTTGTTTTATTAATATTAAGCTGTGTGAGCTGTTTATATATATTGGAGATTAAACCTTTGTCCATTGATTCGTTTGCGATCGTTTTCGCCCATTCTGAGGGTTGCCTTTTTCCATTCCCGTTTTTTTAACCAAAAAAGAAAGAAAGCAAAGGAAGCAGAACACTAGTGTGCGTGAAATATGCCTCTTGAAACTGTCGTTTTGAAATATGGACGTCTTTTGAATTTTTTTGGTGATATATGACCCCAGGATTTGTTTTCATTGCAGGTGTCATTTACAGGCCTGCAATGATTTTGAATATCCACTGACCATTAGCGCTGGGATTAAAGCTGCTGTTGTGTGAAACGGCCACAAGGTGGCAGCAGTTCTCCCTTACCAAATCTGGTTACTAGGGCAACAGAGCCTCAATGGAAGTCGTGTTCTAGATTGGAATTTAGAACGGAATGTGCCAGGAGAATGCCCCTCAAGTTTGTCTCACTACTTCTTGTTCGTGTTTTTAATTTAATTTTTTATTTTTTTATTACAGCAAGTTTGATGACAACGTTTGGCTTGTTGTAGGTGTGCAAGATGTGGTTCTTTTACACATATACATATGTCTGTTCTTCCTGGGATCCTGTTCCCATGTACGTTATGACAGAATGTTGAGTAGTCTTCTCTTGGTATTCCGTAGGTCTTTGGTGATTATATATTTCACCTGTGTTTGTACATGTCTGTTAACCCCAAGATCGTAATGAATCCAATCCTCACACCTTTCCATTGCTGAACCATAAGTTTGTTTAATGAATCTGTGATTGCCCTTCTGCGTGGAAATATCTGCCCTGGTATCAATTTTTAGGTAACACCTCTAAGTGATATCCTACGATATGGGTCTTTCACTTTCTGACTTACTACAAGTCACGTGATTACCTCTAGACTCATCTACGGTGCTGCAAATGGCATTGTGTCCTTCTTTCCCTTGGGTAATATTGTGTCTTAGCGAGGTCCATTTTCTGCAATGTGATTCCCTGAGGGCTGAGGATTAGCTGACCTGGGAAGCCTGAACCTGCCGGCAAGCCCTCCCCAGGTGTGCCTGGGTTGAAGTCAATATAAACAGCACTCCGGGCAGCAATAGCCCCTGCAGCTGTGCCTGACTCCATATTCTCTGCCCCGTCAGCAGTCTCGGGGCTGTGCTGGTGGGAGGGTGGGAGGGTCCACGGTTTGTTGGTGGCCAGGTGTGAGTGGGGCTCTGCTGGACTTTCTGCAGGTGTTGCCAGGCTGCCACCTGTAAAGAAGAGGATGTGTCACCCATAACTTCCACTGGAATTTCTCTCCGGGCTGAGGTGAGGAAGGAAAAAAAGGAGTGGGTGCCGGGACAGGAGGGGTATCTCAGGCAGGGTAATGGAAAGCTTCCAGAAGAGCGCCCGGGGTCAGGACCATCCTGGCTGGCTTGCAGGCAGCAAGTTGGCCTGCGTGCTGTCGCTGGTGTGGCTCCACGGCCCTTCCTCTAGGCTTTCAAGCCCTGGTACATATTCAGGTGTTTTACCTGGGAAGGGTGGGAACAGTTCAGCAGCAGCTGGCCTGGGGCTCAGCTCACGTTTACTCACAGAGGACTCGGCACCGTACCACAGCTTTGCAATGAGGACGCTCCTTGCGTGGGGCAGGGCGGGGCTGCTGGCTGTATGGGAGATGATTCCCCACCTCTGACCAATTTGAGAATTGTTTACCGCTGGAGCATGTGCCTTGGTAGGGTTTTCCTCTGTATAGCTGTTAGGTTCAGGTTTTTTTTTTCTTTTTTCGTTCCAATTACATTTTGTTCCTCTTTTATGTATTTATAGATATAAGCATGGAAATAATTCATTCATATAAATGTATCTGTGTGAATGGAAGAACTTCTTTCTGTTTTTTTAATTTTATTTTTAAAAATTTTGAAATTTAATTTTATTTATTTTTTTATACAGCAGGTTATTATTAGTTATCTATTTTATGCATATGCATGTATACAGGTGAATCCCAATCTCCCAACTCATCCCAACACCAGCACCCCATGGCTTCCCCCACTTGGTGTCCATACGTTTGGTCTCTACCTCTGTGTCTCTATTTCTGCCCTGCAAACCAGTTCATCTGTACCATTTTTCTAGGTTCCACATATATGCATTAATGTACAATATTTGTTTTTCTCTTTCTGACTTACTTCACTCTGTATGACAGTCTCTAGATCCATCGACTTCTCTACAAATGACCCAGTTTCATTCCTTTTTATGGCTGAGTAATAGTCCATTTTATATATGTACCACTTCTTTATCCATTCATCTGTCTGTGGGCATTTAGGTTGCTTCCATTACCTGGCTATTGTAAATAGTGCTGCAATGAACATTGTGGTGAATGTGTCTTTTTGATTTATGGTTTTCTCTGGGTATATGCCCAGAAGTGGGATTGCTGGATCCTATGGTAATTCTCTTTTTAGTTTTTTAAAGGAACCTCCATAGTGTTCTCCATAGTGACTGTATCAATTTACCTTCCCACCAATAGTGGAAGAGGGTTCCTTTTGTCCACACCCTCCCCAGAATTTGTTGTTTGTAGATTTTCTGATGATGCCGATTCTAAGAGGTGTGAGGTCATACCTCATTGTCATTTTGATTTGCATTTCTCTAATAATTAGTGATGTTGAGCAGCTTTTCATGTGCGTCTTGGCCATCTCTGTGACTTCTTTGAAGAAACGTCTATTTAGATCTTCTGCCCATTTTTGTATTGGGTTGTTTGTTTTATTAATATTAAGCTGTGTGAGCTGTTTATATATATTGGAGATTAAACCTTTGTCCATTGATTCGTTTGCGATCGTTTTCGCCCATTCTGAGGGTTGCCTTTTTCCATTCCCGTTTTTTTAACCAAAAAAGAAAGAAAGCAAAGGAAGCAGAACACTAATGTGCGTGAAATATGCCTCTTGAAACTGTCGTTTTGAAATATGGACGTCTTTTGAATTTTTTGGTCGATATATGACCCCAGGATTTGTTTTCATTGCAGGTGTCATTTACAGGCCTGCAATGATTTTGAATATCCACTGACCATTAGCGCTGGGATTAAAGCTGCTGTTGTGTGAAACGGCCACAAGGTGGGAGCAGTTCTCCCTTACCAAATCTGGTTACTAGGGCAAAGGAGCCTCAATGGCAGTCGTGTTCTAGATTGGAATTTAGAATGGAATGTGCCAGGAGAATGCCCCTCAAGTTTGTCTCACTACTTCTTGTTCGTGTTTTTAATTTAATTTTTTATTTTTTTATTACAGCAAGTTTGATGACAACGTTTGGCTTGTTGTAGGTGTGCAAGATGTGGTTCTTTTACACATATACATATGTCTGTTCTTCATGGGATCTTGTTCCCATCTATGTTATTGACAGAATGTTGTGTAGTCTTCTCTTGGTATTCCGTAGGTCTTTGGTGATTATATATTTCACCTGTGTTTGTATATGTCTGTTAACCCCAAGATCGTAATGAATCCAATCCTGACACCTTTCCATTGCTGAACCATAAGTTTGTTTAATGAATCTGTGATTGCCCTTCTCCGTGGAAATATCTGCCCTGGTATCAATTTTTAGGTAACACCTCTAAGTGATATCCTACGATATGGGTCTTTCACTTTCTGACTTACTACAAGTCACGTGATTACCTCTAGACTCATCTACGGTGCTGCAAATGGCATTGTGTCCTTTTTTCCCTTGGGTAATATTGTGTCTTAGCGAGGTCCATTTTCTGCAACGTGATTCCCTGAGGGCTGAGGATTAGCTGACCTGGGAAGCCTGACCCTGCCGGCAAGCCCTCCCCAGGTGTGCCTGGGTTGTGGTCAATATAAACAGCACTCCGGGCAGCAATAGCCCCTGCAGCTGTGCCTGACTCCATATTCTCTGCCCCGTCAGCAGTCTCGGGGCTGTGCTGGTGGGAGGGTGTGAGGGTCCACGGTTTGTTGGTGGCCCGGTGTGAGTGGGGCTCTGCTGGACTTTCTGCAGGAGTTGCCAGGCTGCCACCTGTAAAGAAGAGGATGTGTCACCCATAACTTCCACTGGAATTTCTCTCCGGGCTGAGGTGAGGAAGGAAAAAAGGGAGTGGGTGCCGGGACAGGAGGGGTATCTCAGGCAGGGTAATGGAAAGCTTCCAGAAGAGCGCCCGGGGTCAGGACCATCCTGGCTGGCTTGCAGGCAGCAAGTTGGCCTGCGTGCTGTCGCTGGTGTGGCTGCACGGCCCTTCCTCTAGGCTTTCAAGCCCTTGTACATATTCAGGTGTTTTACCTGGGAAGGGTGGGAACAGTTCAGCAGCAGCTGGCCTGGGGCTTAGCTCACGTTTACTCACAGAGGACTCGGC
This sequence comes from Mesoplodon densirostris, assembly GCF_025265405.1. Taxonomy (NCBI): domain Eukaryota; kingdom Metazoa; phylum Chordata; class Mammalia; order Artiodactyla; family Ziphiidae; genus Mesoplodon; species Mesoplodon densirostris. Next base: position 84,608,407 of record NC_082667.1, on the reverse strand, counting down.
ACCGTACCACAGCTTTGCAATGAGGACGCTCCTTGTGTGGGGCTGGGCGGGGCTGCTGGCTGTATGGGAGATGATTCCCCACCTCTGACCAATTTGAGAATTGTTTACCGCTGGAGCATGTGCCTTGGTAGGGTTTTCCTCTGTATAGCTGTTAGGTTCAGGTTTTTTTTTTTTCTTTTTTCGTTCCAATTACATTTTGTTCCTGTTTTATGTATTTATAGATATAAGCATGGAAATAATTCATTCATATAAATGCATCTGTGTGAATGGAAGAACTTCTTTCTGTTTTTTTTAATTTTATTTTTAAAAATTTTGAAATTTAATTTTATTTATTTTTTTATACAGCAGGTTATTATTAGTTATCTATTTTATGCATATGCATGTATACAGGTGAATCCCAATCTCCCAACTCATCCCAACACCACCACCCCATGGCTTCCCCCACTTGGTGTCCATACGTTTGTTCTCTACCTCTGTGTCTCTATTTCTGCCCTGCAAACCAGTTCATCTGTACCATTTTTCTAGGTTCCACATATATGCATTAATATACAATATTTGTTTTTCTCTTTCTGACTTACTTCACTCTGTATGACAGTCTCTAGATCCATCGACTTCTCTACAAATGACCCAGTTTCATTCCTTTTTATGGCTGAGTAATATTCCATTTTATATATGTACCACTTCTTTATCCATTCATCTGTCTGTGGGCATTTAGGTTGCTTCCATTACCTGGCTATTGTAAATAGTGCTGCAATGAACATTGTGGTGAATGTGTCTTTTTGATTTATGGTTTTCTCTGGGTATATGCCCAGAAGTGGGATTGCTGGATCCTATGGTAATTCTCTTTTTAGTTTTTTAAAGGAACCTCCATAGTGTTCTCCATAGTGACTGTATCAATTTACCTTCCCACCAATAGTGGAAGAGGGTTCCTTTTGTCCACACCCTCCCCAGAATTTGTTGTTTGTAGATTTTCTGATGATGCCGATTCTAAGAGGTGTGAGGTCATACCTCATTGTCATTTTGATTTGCATTTCTCTAATAATTAGTGATGTTGAGCAGCTTTTCATGTGCGTCTTGGCCATCTCTGTGACTTCTTTGAAGAAACGTCTATTTAGATCTTCTGCCCATTTTTGTATTGGGTTGTTTGTTTTATTAATATTAAGCTGTGTGAGCTGTTTATATATATTGGAGATTAAACCTTTGTCCATTGATTCGTTTGCGATCGTTTTCGCCCATTCTGAGGGTTGCCTTTTTCCATTCCCGTTTTTTTAACCAAAAAAGAAAGAAAGCAAAGGAAGCAGAACACTAATGTGCGTGAAATATGCCTCTTGAAACTGTCGTTTTGAAATATGGACGTCTTTTGAATTTTTTGGTCGATATATGACCCCAGGATTTGTTTTCATTGCAGGTGTCATTTACAGGCCTGCAATGATTTTGAATATCCACTGACCATTAGCGCTGGGATTAAAGCTGCTGTTGTGTGAAACGGCCACAAGGTGGCAGCAGTTCTCCCTTACCAAATCTGGTTACTAGGGCAAAGGAGCCTCAATGGCAGTCGTGTTCTAGATTGGAATTTAGAATGGAATGTGCCAGGAGAATGCCCCTCAAGTTTGTCTCACTACTTCTTGTTCGTGTTTTTAATTTAATTTTTTATTTTTTTATTACAGCAAGTTTGATGACAACGTTTGGCTTGTTGTAGGTGTGCAAGATGTGGTTCTTTTACACATATACATATGTCTGTTCTTCATGGGATCTTGTTCCCATCTATGTTATTGACAGAATGTTGTGTAGTCTTCTCTTGGTATTCCGTAGGTCTTTGGTGATTATATATTTCACCTGTGTTTGTATATGTCTGTTAACCCCAAGATCGTAATGAATCCAATCCTGACACCTTTCCATTGCTGAACCATAAGTTTGTTTAATGAATCTGTGATTGCCCTTCTCCGTGGAAATATCTGCCCTGGTATCAATTTTTAGGTAACACCTCTAAGTGATATCCTACGATATGGGTCTTTCACTTTCTGACTTACTACAAGTCACGTGATTACCTCTAGACTCATCTACGGTGCTGCAAATGGCATTGTGTCCTTTTTTCCCTTGGGTAATATTGTGTCTTAGCGAGGTCCATTTTCTGCAACGTGATTCCCTGAGGGCTGAGGATTAGCTGACCTGGGAAGCCTGACCCTGCCGGCAAGCCCTCCCCAGGTGTGCCTGGGTTGTGGTCAATATAAACAGCACTCCGGGCAGCAATAGCCCCTGCAGCTGTGCCTGACTCCATATTCTCTGCCCCGTCAGCAGTCTCGGGGCTGTGCTGGTGGGAGGGTGTGAGGGTCCACGGTTTGTTGGTGGCCCGGTGTGAGTGGGGCTCTGCTGGACTTTCTGCAGGAGTTGCCAGGCTGCCACCTGTAAAGAAGAGGATGTGTCACCCATAACTTCCACTGGAATTTCTCTCCGGGCTGAGGTGAGGAAGGAAAAAAGGGAGTGGGTGCCGGGACAGGAGGGGTATCTCAGGCAGGGTAATGGAAAGCTTCCAGAAGAGCGTCCGGGGTCAGGACCATCCTGGCTGGCTTGCAGGCAGCAAGTTGGCCTGCGTGCTGTCGCTGGTTTGGCTCCACGGCCCTTCCTCTAGGCTTTCAAGCCCTTGTACATATTCAGGTGTTTTACCTGGGAAGGGTGGGAACAGTTCAGCAGCAGCTGGCCTGGGGCTTAGCTCACGTTTACTCACAGAGGACTCGGCACCGTACCACAGCTTTGCAATGAGGACGCTCCTTGTGTGGGGCTGGGCGGGGCTGCTGGCTGTATGGGAGATGATTCCCCACCTCTGACCAATTTGAGAATTGTTTACCGCTGGAGCATGTGCCTTGGTAGGGTTTTCCTCTGTATAGCTGTTAGGTTCAGGTTTTTTTTTTTCTTTTTTCGTTCCAATTACATTTTGTTCCTGTTTTATGTATTTATAGATATAAGCATGGAAATAATTCATTCATATAAATGCATCTGTGTGAATGGAAGAACTTCTTTCTGTTTTTTTTAATTTTATTTTTAAAAATTTTGAAATTTAATTTTATTTATTTTTTTATACAGCAGGTTATTATTAGTTATCTATTTTATGCATATGCATGTATACAGGTGAATCCCAATCTCCCAACTCATCCCAACACCACCACCCCATGGCTTCCCCCACTTGGTGTCCATACGTTTGTTCTCTACCTCTGTGTCTCTATTTCTGCCCTGCAAACCAGTTCATCTGTACCATTTTTCTAGGTTCCACATATATGCATTAATATACAATATTTGTTTTTCTCTTTCTGACTTACTTCACTCTGTATGACAGTCTCTAGATCCATCGACTTCTCTACAAATGAACCAGTTTCATTCCTTTTTATGGCTGAGTAATATTCCATTTTATATATGTACCACTTCTTTATCCATTCATCTGTCTGTGGGCATTTAGGTTGCTTCCATTACCTGGCTATTGTAAATAGTGCTGCAATGAACATTGTGGTGAATGTGTCTTTTTGATTTATGGTTTTCTCTGGGTATATGCCCAGAAGTGGGATTGCTGGATCCTATGGTAATTCTCTTTTTAGTTTTTTAAAGGAACCTCCATAGTGTTCTCCATAGTGACTGTATCAATTTACCTTCCCACCAATAGTGGAAGAGGGTTCCTTTTGTCCACACCCTCCCCAGAATTTGTTGTTTGTAGATTTTCTGATGATGCCGATTCTAAGAGGTGTGAGGTCATACCTCATTGTCATTTTGATTTGCATTTCTCTAATAATTAGTGATGTTGAGCAGCTTTTCATGTGCGTCTTGGCCATCTCTGTGACTTCTTTGAAGAAACGTCTATTTAGATCTTCTGCCCATTTGTGTATTGGGTTGTTTGTTTTATTAATATTAAGCTGTGTGAGCTGTTTATATATATTGGAGATTAAACCTTTGTCCATTGATTCGTTTGCAATCGTTTTCGCCCATTCTGAGGGTTGCCTTTTTCCATTCCCGTTTTTTTAACCAAAAAAGAAAGAAAGCAAAGGAAGCAGAACACTAATGTGCGTGAAATATGCCTCTTGAAACTGTCGTTTTGAAATATGGACGTCTTTTGAATTTTTTGGTCGATATATGACCCCAGGATTTGTTTTCATTGCAGGTGTCATTTACAGGCCTGCAATGATTTTGAATATCCACTGACCATTAGCGCTGGGATTAAAGCTGCTGTTGTGTGAAACGGCCACAAGGTGGCAGCAGTTCTCCCTTACCAAATCTGGTTACTAGGGCAACAGAGCCTCAATGGAAGTTGTGTTCTAGATTGGAATTTAGAATGGAATGTGCCAGGAGAATGCCCCTCAAGTTTGTCTCACTACTTCTTGTTCGTGTTTTTAATTTAATTTTTTATTTTTTTATTACAGCAAGTTTGATGACTACGTTTGGCTTGTAGGTGTGCAAGATGTGGTTCTTTTACACATATACATATGTCTGTTCTTCCTGGGATCCTGTTCCCATCTACGTTATTGACAGAATGTTGAGTAGTCTTCTCTTGGTATTCCGTAGGTCTTTGGTGATTATATATTTCACGTGTGTTTGTACATGTCTGTTAACCCCAAGATCGTAATGAATCCAATCCTCACACCTTTTCATTGGTGAACCACAAGTTTGTTTAATGAATCTGTCATTGCCCTTCTCCGTGGAAATATCTGCCCTGGTATCAATTTTTAGGTAACACCTATAAGTGATATCCTACGATATGGGTCTTTCACTTTCTGACTTACTACAAGTCACGTGATTACCTCTAGACTCACCTACGGTGCTGCAAATGGCATTGTGTCCTTTTTTCCCTTGGGTAATATTGTGTCTTAGCGAGGTCCATTTTCTGCAACGTGATTCCCTGAGGGCTGAGGATTAGCTGACCTGGGCAGCCTGACCCTGCCGGCAAGCCCTCCCCAGGTGTGCCTGGGTTGAGGTCAATATAAACAGCACTCCAGGCAGCAATAGCCCCTGCAGCTGTGCCTGACTCCATATTCTCTGCCCCGTCAGCAGTCTCGGGGCTGTGCTGGTGGGAGGGTGGGAGGGTCCACGGCTTTGTTGGTGGCCCGGTGTGAGTGGGGCTCTGCTGGACTTTCTGCAGGAGTTGCCAGGCTGCCACCTGTAAAGAAGAGGATGTGTCACCCATAACTTCCACTGGAATTTCTCTCCGGGCTGAGGTGAGGAAGGAAAAAAGGGAGTGGGTGCCGGGACAGGAGGGGTATCTCAGGCAGGGTAATGGAAAGCTTCCAGAAGAGCACCCGGGGTCAGGACCATCCTGGCTGGCTTGCAGGCAGCAAGTTGGCCTGCGTGCTGTCGCTGGTGTGGCTCCACGGCCCTTCCTCTAGGCTTTCAAGCCCTTGTACATATTCAGGTGTTTTACCTGGGAAGGGTGGGAACAGTTCAGCAGCAGCTGGCCTGGGGCTCAGCTCACGTTTACTCACAGAGGACTCGGCACCGTACCACAGCTTTGCAATGAGGACGCTCCTTGCGTGGGGCTGGGCGGGGCTGCTGGCTGTATGGGAGATGATTCCCCACCTCTGACCAATTTGAGAATTGTTTACCGCTGGAGCATGTGCCTTGGTAGGGTTTTCCTCTGTATAACTCTTAGGTTCAGGTTTTTTTTTCTTTTTTCGTTCCAATTACATTTTGTTCCTGTTTTATGTATTTATAGATATAAGCATGGAAATAATTCATTCATAGAAGTACATCTGTGTGAATGGAAGAACTTTTCTCTGTTTTATTTTTTAAATTTTGAAATTAAATTTATTTAATTTTTCATACAGCAGGTTATTATTAGTTTTCTATTTTATGCATATACATGTATACAGGTCAATCCCAATATCCCAAATCATCCCACCACCACCACACCATGGCTTCCTCCACTTGGTGTCCATATGTTTGTTCTCTACCTCTGTGTCTCTATTTCTGCCCTGCAAACCAGTTCATCTATACCATTTTTCTAGGTTCCACATATATGCATTAATATACAATATTTGTTTTTCTCTTTCTGACTTACTTCACTCTGTATGACAGTCTCTAGATCCATCGACTTCTCTACAAACGACCCAGTTTCATTCCTTTTTATGGCTGAGTAATATTCCATTTTATATATGTACCACTTCTTTATCCATTCATCTGTCTGTGGGCATTTAGGTTGCTTCCATTACCTGGCTATTGTAAATAGTGCTGCAATGAACATTGTGGTGAATGTGTCTTTTTGATTTATGGTTTTCTCTGGGTATATGCCCAGAAGTGGGATTGCTGGATCCTATGGTAATTCTCTTTTTAGTTTTTTAAAGGAACCTCCATACTGTTCTCCATAGTGCCTGTATCAATTTATCTTCCCACCAATAGTGGAAGAGGGTTCCTTTTGTCCACACCCTCCCCAGAATTTGTTGTTTGTAGATTTTCTGATGATGCCGATTCTAAGAGGTGTGAGGTCATACCTCATTGTCATTTTGATTTGCATTTCTCTAATAATTAGTGATGTTGAGCAGCTTTTCATGTGCGTCTTGACCATCTCTGTGACTTCTTTGAAGAAACGTCTATTTAGATCTTCTGCCCATTTTTGTATTGGGTTGTTTGTTTTATTAATATTAAGCTGTGTGAGCTGTTTATATATATTGGAGATTAAACCTTTGTCCATTGATTCGTTTGCGATCGTTTTCGCCCATTCTGAGGGTTGCCTTTTTCCATTCCCGTTTTTTTAACCAAAAAAGAAAGAAAGCAAAGGAAGCAGAACACTAATGTGCGTGAAATATGCCTCTTGAAACTGTCGTTTTGAAATATGGACGTCTTTTGAATTTTTTTGTTGATATATGACCCCAGGATTTGTTTTCATTGCAGGTGTCATTTACAGGCCTGCAATGATTTTGAATATCCACTGACCATTAGCGCTGGGATTAAAGCTGCTGTTGTGTGAAACGGCCACAAGGTGGCAGCAGTTCTCCCTTACCAAATCTGGTTACTAGGGCAACAGAGCCTCAATGGAAGTCGTGTTCTAGATTGGAATTTAGAATGGAATGTGCCAGGAGAATGCCCCTCAAGTTTGTCTCACTACTTCTTGTTCGTGTTTTTAATTTAATTTTTTATTTTTTTATTACAGCAAGTTTGATGACAACGTTTGGCTTGTTGTAGGTGTGCAAGATGTGGTTCTTTTACACATATACATATGTCTGTTCTTCCTGGGATCCTGTTCCCATGTACGTTATGACAGAATGTTGAGTAGTCTTCTCTTGGTATTCCGTAGGTCTTTGGTGATTATATATTTCACCTGTGTTTGTACATGTCTGTTAACCCCAAGATCGTAATGAATCCAATCCTCACACCTTTCCATTGGTGAACCATAAGTTTGTTTAATGAATCTGTGATTGCCCTTCTGCGTGGAAATATCTGCCCTGGTATCAATTTTTAGGTAACACCTCTAAGTGATATCCTACGATATGGGTCTTTCACTTTCTGACTTACTACAAGTCACGTGATTACCTCTAGACTCATCTACGGTGCTGCAAATGGCATTGTGTCCTTCTTTCCCTTGGGTAATATTGTGTCTTAGCGAGGTCCATTTTCTGCAATGTGATTCCCTGAGGGCTGAGGATTAGCTGACCTGGGAAGCCTGAACCTGCCGGCAAGCCCTCCCCAGGTGTGCCTGGGTTGAGGTCAATATAAACAGCACTCCGGGCAGCAATAGCCCCTGCAGCTGTGCCTGACTCCATATTCTCTGCCCCGTCAGCAGTCTCGGGGCTGTGCTGGTGGGAGGGTGGAAGGGTCCACGGTTTGTTGGTGGCCAGGTGTGAGTGGGGCTCTGCTGGACTTTCTGCAGGAGTTGCCAGGCTGCCACCTGTAAAGAAGAGGATGTGTCACCCATAACTTCCACTGGAATTTCTCTCCGGGCTGAGGTGAGGAAGGAAAAAAGGGAGTGGGTGCCGGGACAGGAGGGGTATCTCAGGCAGGGTAATGGAAAGCTTCCAGAAGAGCGCCCGGGGTCAGGACCATCCTGGCTGGCTTGCAGGCAGCAAGTTGGCCTGCGTGCTGTCGCTGGTGTGGCTCCACGGCCCTTCCTCTAGGCTTTCAAGCCCTGGTACATATTCAGGTGTTTTACCTGGGAAGGGTGGGAACAGTTCAGCAGCAGCTGGCCTGGGGCTCAGCTCACGTTTACTCACAGAGGACTCGGCACCGTACCACAGCTTTGCAATGAGGACGCTCCTTGCGTGGGGCTGGGCGGGGCTGCTGGCTGTATGGGAGATGATTCCCCACCTCTGACCAATTTGAGAATTGTTTACCGCTGGAGCATGTGCCTTGGTAGGGTTTTCCTCTGTATAGCTGTTAGGTTCAGGTTTTTTTTTTTCTTTTTTCGTTCCAATTACATTTTGTTCCTCTTTTATGTATTTATAGATATAAGCATGGAAATAATTCATTCATATAAATGCATCTGTGTGAATGGAAGAACTTCTTTCTGTTTTTTTAATTTTATTTTTAAAAATTTTGAAATTTAATTTTATTTATTTTTTTATACAGCAGGTTATTATTAGTTATCTATTTTATGCATATGCATGTATACAGGTGAATCCCAATCTCCCAACTCATCCCAACACCATGACCCCATGGCTTCCCCCACTTGGTGTCCATACGTTTGGTCTCTACCTCTGTGTCTCTATTTCTGCCCTGCAAACCAGTTCATCTGTACCATTTTTCTAGGTTCCACATATATGCATTAATGTACAATATTTGTTTTTCTCTTTCTGACTTACTTCACTCTGTATGACAGTCTCTAGATCCATCGACTTCTCTACAAATGACCCAGTTTCATTCCTTTTTATGGCTGAGTAATAGTCCATTTTATATATGTACCACTTCTTTATCCATTCATCTGTCTGTGGGCATTTAGGTTGCTTCCATTACCTGGCTATTGTAAATAGTGCTGCAATGAACATTGTGGTGAATGTGTCTTTTTGATTTATGGTTTTCTCTGGGTATATGCCCAGAAGTGGGATTGCTGGATCCTATGGTAATTCTCTTTTTAGTTTTTTAAAGGAACCTCCATAGTGTTCTCCATAGTGACTGTATCAATTTACCTTCCCACCAATAGTGGAAGAGGGTTCCTTTTGTCCACACCCTCCCCAGAATTTGTTGTTTGTAGATTTTCTGATGATGCCGATTCTAAGAGGTGTGAGGTCATACCTCATTGTCATTTTGATTTGCATTTCTCTAATAATTAGTGATGTTGAGCAGCTTTTCATGTGCGTCTTGGCCATCTCTGTGACTTCTTTGAAGAAACGTCTATTTAGATCTTCTGCCCATTTTTGTATTGGGTTGTTTGTTTTATTAATATTAAGCTGTGTGAGCTGTTTATATATATTGGAGATTAAACCTTTGTCCATTGATTCGTTTGCGATCGTTTTCGCCCATTCTGAGGGTTGCCTTTTTCCATTCCCGTTTTTTTAACCAAAAAAGAAAGAAAGCAAAGGAAGCAGAACACTAATGTGCGTGAAATATGCCTCTTGAAACTGTCGTTTTGAAATATGGACGTCTTTTGAATTTTTTGGTCGATATATGACCCCAGGATTTGTTTTCATTGCAGGTGTCATTTACAGGCCTGCAATGATTTTGAATATCCACTGACCATTAGCGCTGGGATTAAAGCTGCTGTTGTGTGAAACGGCCACAAGGTGGCAGCAGTTCTCCCTTACCAAATCTGGTTACTAGGGCAACAGAGCCTCAATGGAAGTTGTGTTCTAGATTGGAATTTAGAATGGAATGTGCCAGGAGAATGCCCCTCAAGTTTGTCTCACTACTTCTTGTTCGTGTTTTTAATTTAATTTTTTATTTTTTTATTACAGCAAGTTTGATGACTACGTTTGGCTTGTAGGTGTGCAAGATGTGGTTCTTTTACACATATACATATGTCTGTTCTTCCTGGGATCCTGTTCCCATCTACGTTATTGACAGAATGTTGAGTAGTCTTCTCTTGGTATTCCGTAGGTCTTTGGTGATTATATATTTCACGTGTGTTTGTACATGTCTGTTAACCCCAAGATCGTAATGAATCCAATCCTCACACCTTTTCATTGGTGAACCACAAGTTTGTTTAATGAATCTGTCATTGCCCTTCTCCGTGGAAATATCTGCCCTGGTATCAATTTTTAGGTAACACCTATAAGTGATATCCTACGATATGGGTCTTTCACTTTCTGACTTACTACAAGTCACGTGATTACCTCTAGACTCACCTACGGTGCTGCAAATGGCATTGTGTCCTTTTTTCCCTTGGGTAATATTGTGTCTTAGCGAGGTCCATTTTCTGCAATGTGATTCCCTGAGGGCTGAGGATTAGCTGACCTGGGCAGCCTGACCCTGCCGGCAAGCCCTCCCCAGGTGTGCCTGGGTTGAGGTCAATATAAACAGCACTCCAGGCAGCAATAGCCCCTGCAGCTGTGCCTGACTCCATATTCTCTGCCCCGTCAGCAGTCTCGGGGCTGTGCTGGTGGGAGGGTGTGAGGGTCCACGGCTTTGTTGGTGGCCCGGTGTGAGTGGGGCTCTGCTGGACTTTCTGCAGGAGTTGCCAGGCTGCCACCTGTAAAGAAGAGGATGTGTCACCCATAACTTCCACTGGAATTTCTCTCCGGGCTGAGGTGAGGAAGGAAAAAAGGGAGTGGGTGCCGGGACAGGAGGGGTATCTCAGGCAGGGTAATGGAAAGCTTCCAGAAGAGCACCCGGGGTCAGGACCATCCTGGCTGGCTTGCAGGCAGCAAGTTGGCCTGCGTGCTGTCGCTGGTGTGGCTCCACGGCCCTTCCTCTAGGCTTTCAAGCCCTTGTACATATTCAGGTGTTTTACCTGGGAAGGGTGGGAACAGTTCAGCAGCAGCTGGCCTGGGGCTCAGCTCACGTTTACTCACAGAGGACTCGGCACCGTACCACAGCTTTGCAATGAGGACGCTCCTTGCGTGGGGCTGGGCGGGGCTGCTGGCTGTATGGGAGATGATTCCCCACCTCTGACCAATTTGAGAATTGTTTACCGCTGGAGCATGTGCCTTGGTAGGGTTTTCCTCTGTATAACTCTTAGGTTCAGGTTTTTTTTTCTTTTTTCGTTCCAATTACATTTTGTTCCTGTTTTATGTATTTATAGATATAAGCATGGAAATAATTCATTCATAGAAGTACATCTGTGTGAATGGAAGAACTTTTCTCTGTTTTATTTTTTAAATTTTGAAATTAAATTTATTTAATTTTTCATACAGCAGGTTATTATTAGTTATCTATTTTATGCATATACATGTATACAGGTCAATCCCAATATCCCAAATCATCCCACCACCACCACACCATGGCTTCCTCCACTTGGTGTCCATATGTTTGTTCTCTACCTCTGTGTCTCTATTTCTGCCCTGCAAACCAGTTCATCTATACCATTTTTCTAGGTTCCACATATATGCATTAATATACAATATTTGTTTTTCTCTTTCTGACTTACTTCACTCTGTATGACAGTCTCTAGATCCATCGACTTCTCTACAAACGACCCAGTTTCATTCCTTTTTATGGCTGAGTAATATTCCATTTTATATATGTACCACTTCTTTATCCATTCATCTGTCTGTGGGCATTTAGGTTGCTTCCATTACCTGGCTATTGTAAATGGTGGTGCAATGAACATTGTGGTGAATGTGTCTTTTTGATTTATGATTTTCTCTGGGTATATGCCCAGAAGTGGGATTGCTGGATCCTATGGTAATTCTCTTTTTAGTTTTTTAAAGGAACCTCCATACTGTTCTCCATAGTGCCTGTATCAATTTATCTTCCCACCAATAGTGGAAGAGGGTTCCTTTTGTCCACACCCTCCCCAGAATTTGTTGTTTGTAGATTTTCTGATGATGCCGATTCTAAGAGGTGTGAGGTCATACCTCATTGTCATTTTGATTTGCATTTCTCTAATAATTAGTGATGTTGAGCAGCTTTTCATGTGCGTCTTGACCATCTCTGTGACTTCTTTGAAGAAACGTCTATTTAGATCTTCTGCCCATTTTTGTATTGGGTTGTTTGTTTTATTAATATTAAGCTGTGTGAGCTGTTTATATATATTGGAGATTAAACCTTTGTCCATTGATTCGTTTGCGATCGTTTTCGCCCATTCTGAGGGTTGCCTTTTTCCATTCCCGTTTTTTTAACCAAAAAAGAAAGAAAGCAAAGGAAGCAGAACACTAATGTGCGTGAAATATGCCTCTTGAAACTGTCGTTTTGAAATATGGACGTCTTTTGAATTTTTTTGTTGATATATGACCCCAGGATTTGTTTTCATTGCAGGTGTCATTTACAGGCCTGCAATGATTTTGAATATCCACTGACCATTAGCGCTGGGATTAAAGCTGCTGTTGTGTGAAACGGCCACAAGGTGGCAGCAGTTCTCCCTTACCAAATCTGGTTACTAGGGCAACAGAGCCTCAATGGAAGTCGTGTTCTAGATTGGAATTTAGAATGGAATGTGCCAGGAGAATGCCCCTCAAGTTTGTCTCACTACTTCTTGTTCGTGTTTTTAATTTAATTTTTTATTTTTTTATTACAGCAAGTTTGATGACAACGTTTGGCTTGTTGTAGGTGTGCAAGATGTGGTTCTTTTACACATATACATATGTCTGTTCTTCCTGGGATCCTGTTCCCATGTACGTTATGACAGAATGTTGAGTAGTCTTCTCTTGGTATTCCGTAGGTCTTTGGTGATTATATATTTCACCTGTGTTTGTACATGTCTGTTAACCCCAAGATCGTAATGAATCCAATCCTCACACCTTTCCATTGGTGAACCATAAGTTTGTTTAATGAATCTGTGATTGCCCTTCTGCGTGGAAATATCTGCCCTGGTATCAATTTTTAGGTAACACCTCTAAGTGATATCCTACGATATGGGTCTTTCACTTTCTGACTTACTACAAGTCACGTGATTACCTCTAGACTCATCTACGGTGCTGCAAATGGCATTGTGTCCTTCTTTCCCTTGGGTAATATTGTGTCTTAGCGAGGTCCATTTTCTGCAATGTGATTCCCTGAGGGCTGAGGATTAGCTGACCTGGGAAGCCTGAACCTGCCGGCAAGCCCTCCCCAGGTGTGCCTGGGTTGTGGTCAATATAAACAGCACTCCGGGCAGCAATAGCCCCTGCAGCTGTGCCTGACTCCATATTCTCTGCCCCGTCAGCAGTCTCGGGGCTGTGCTGGTGGGAGGGTGGGAGGGTCCACGGTTTGTTGGTGGCCAGGTGTGAGTGGGGCTCTGCTGGACTTTCTGCAGGAGTTGCCAGGCTGCCACCTGTAAAGAAGAGGATGTGTCACCCATAACTTCCACTGGAATTTCTCTCCGGGCTGAGGTGAGGAAGGAAAAAAAGGAGTGGGTGCCGGGACAGGAGGGGTATCTCAGGCAGGGTAATGGAAAGCTTCCAGAAGAGCGCCCGGGGTCAGGACCATCCTGGCTGGCTTGCAGGCAGCAAGTTGGCCTGCGTGCTGTCGCTGGTGTGGCTCCACGGCCCTTCCTCTAGGCTTTCAAGCCCTGGTACATATTCAGGTGTTTTACCTGGGAAGGGTGGGAACAGTTCAGCAGCAGCTGGCCTGGGGCTCAGCTCACGTTTACTCACAGAGGACTCGGCACCGTACCACAGCTTTGCAATGAGGACGCTCCTTGCGTGGGGCAGGGCGGGGCTGCTGGCTGTATGGGAGATGATTCCCCACCTCTGACCAATTTGAGAATTGTTTACCGCTGGAGCATGTGCCTTGGTAGGGTTTTCCTCTGTATAGCTGTTAGGTTCAGGTTTTTTTTTTCTTTTTTCGTTCCAATTACATTTTGTTCCTCTTTTATGTATATATAGATATAAGCATGGAAATAATTCATTCATATAAATGCATCTGTGTGAATGGAAGAACTTCTTTCTGTTTTTTTAATTTTATTTTTAAAAATTTTGAAATTTAATTTTATTTATTTTTTTATACAGCAGGTTATTATTAGTTATCTATTTTATGCATATGCATGTATACAGGTGAATCCCAATCTCCCAACTCATCCCAACACCAGCACCCCATGGCTTCCCCCACTTGGTGTCCATACGTTTGGTCTCTACCTCTGTGTCTCTATTTCTGCCCTGCAAACCAGTTCATCTGTACCATTTTTCTAGGTTCCACATATATGCATTAATGTACAATATTTGTTTTTCTCTTTCTGACTTACTTCACTCTGTATGACAGTCTCTAGATCCATCGACTTCTCTACAAATGACCCAGTTTCATTCCTTTTTATGGCTGAGTAATAGTCCATTTTATATATGTACCACTTCTTTATCCATTCATCTGTCTGTGGGCATTTAGGTTGCTTCCATTACCTGGCTATTGTAAATAGTGCTGCAATGAACATTGTGGTGAATGTGTCTTTTTGATTTATGGTTTTCTCTGGGTATATGCCCAGAAGTGGGATTGCTGGATCCTATGGTAATTCTCTTTTTAGTTTTTTAAAGGAACCTCCATAGTGTTCTCCATAGTGACTGTATCAATTTACCTTCCCACCAATAGTGGAAGAGGGTTCCTTTTGTCCACACCCTCCCCAGAATTTGTTGTTTGTAGATTTTCTGATGATGCCGATTCTAAGAGGTGTGAGGTCATACCTCATTGTCATTTTGATTTGCATTTCTCTAATAATTAGTGATGTTGAGCAGCTTTTCATGTGCGTCTTGGCCATCTCTGTGACTTCTTTGAAGAAACGTCTATTTAGATCTTCTGCCCATTTTTGTATTGGGTTGTTTGTTTTATTAATATTAAGCTGTGTGAGCTGTTTATATATATTGGAGATTAAACCTTTGTCCATTGATTCGTTTGCGATCGTTTTCGCCCATTCTGAGGGTTGCCTTTTTCCATTCCCGTTTTTTTAACCAAAAAAGAAAGAAAGCAAAGGAAGCAGAACACTAATGTGCGTGAAATATGCCTCTTGAAACTGTCGTTTTGAAATATGGACGTCTTTTGAATTTTTTGGTCGATATATGACCCCAGGATTTGTTTTCATTGCAGGTGTCATTTAAAGGCCTGCAATGATTTTGAATATCCACTGACCATTAGCGCTGGGATTAAAGCTGCTGTTGTGTGAAACGGCCACAAGGTGGCAGCAGTTCTCCCTTACCAAATCTGGTTACTAGGGCAACAGAGCCTCAATGGAAGTCGTGTTCTAGATTGGAATTTAGAATGGAATGTGCCAGGAGAATGCCCCTCAAGTTTGTCTCACTACTTCTTGTTCGTGTTTTTAATTTAATTTTTTATTTTTTTATTACAGCAAGTTTGATGACAACGTTTGGCTTGTTGTAGGTGTGCAAGATGTGGTTCTTTTACACATATACATATGTCTGTTCTTCATGGGATCTTGTTCCCATCTATGTTATTGACAGAATGTTGTGTAGTCTTCTCTTGGTATTCCGTAGGTCTTTGGTGATTATATATTTCACCTGTGTTTGTATATGTCTGTTAACCCCAAGATCGTAATGAATCCAATCCTGACACCTTTCCATTGCTGAACCATAAGTTTGTTTAATGAATCTGTGATTGCCCTTCTCCGTGGAAATATCTGCCCTGGTATCAATTTTTAGGTAACACCTCTAAGTGATATCCTACGATATGGGTCTTTCACTTTCTGACTTACTACAAGTCACGTGATTACCTCTAGACTCATCTACGGTGCTGCAAATGGCATTGTGTCCTTTTTTCCCTTGGGTAATATTGTGTCTTAGCGAGGTCCATTTTCTGCAACGTGATTCCCTGAGGGCTGAGGATTAGCTGACCTGGGAAGCCTGACCCTGCCGGCAAGCCCTCCCCAGGTGTGCCTGGGTTGTGGTCAATATAAACAGCACTCCGGGCAGCAATAGCCCCTGCAGCTGTGCCTGACTCCATATTCTCTGCCCCGTCAGCAGTCTCGGGGCTGTGCTGGTGGGAGGGTGTGAGGGTCCACGGTTTGTTGGTGGCCCGGTGTGAGTGGGGCTCTGCTGGACTTTCTGCAGGAGTTGCCAGGCTGCCACCTGTAAAGAAGAGGATGTGTCACCCATAACTTCCACTGGAATTTCTCTCCGGGCTGAGGTGAGGAAGGAAAAAAGGGAGTGGGTGCCGGGACAGGAGGGGTATCTCAGGCAGGGTAATGGAAAGCTTCCAGAAGAGCGCCCGGGGTCAGGACCATCCTGGCTGGCTTGCAGGCAGCAAGTTGGCCTGCGTGCTGTCGCTGGTGTGGCTGCACGGCCCTTCCTCTAGGCTTTCAAGCCCTTGTACATATTCAGGTGTTTTACCTGGGAAGGGTGGGAACAGTTCAGCAGCAGCTGGCCTGGGGCTTAGCTCACGTTTACTCACAGAGGACTCGGCACCGTACCACAGCTTTGCAATGAGGACGCTCCTTGTGTGGGGCTGGGCGGGGCTGCTGGCTGTATGGGAGATGATTCCCCACCTCTGACCAATTTGAGAATTGTTTACCGCTGGAGCATGTGCCTTGGTAGGGTTTTCCTCTGTATAGCTGTTAGGTTCAGGTTTTTTTTTTCTTTTTTCGTTCCAATTACATTTTGTTCCTGTTTTATGTATTTATAGATATAAGCATGGAAATAATTCATTCATATAAATGCATCTGTGTGAATGGAAGAACTTCTTTCTGTTTTTTTTAATTTTATTTTTAAAAATTTTGAAATTTAATTTTATTTATTTTTTTATACAGCAAGTTATTATTAGTTATCTATTTTATGCATATGCATGTATACAGGTGAATCCCAATCTCCCAACTCATCCCAACACCACCACCCCATGGCTTCCCCCACTTGGTGTCCATACGTTTGTTCTCTACCTCTGTGTCTCTATTTCTGCCCTGCAAACCAGTTCATCTGTACCATTTTTCTAGGTTCCACATATATGCATTAATATACAATATTTGTTTTTCTCTTTCTGACTTACTTCACTCTGTATGACAGTCTCTAGATCCATCGACTTCTCTACAAATGACCCAGTTTCATTCCTTTTTATGGCTGAGTAATATTCCATTTTATATATGTACCACTTCTTTATCCATTCATCTGTCTGTGGGCATTTAGGTTGCTTCCATTACCTGGCTATTGTAAATAGTGCTGCAATGAACATTGTGGTGAATGTGTCTTTTTGATTTATGGTTTTCTCTGGGTATATGCCCAGAAGTGGGATTGCTGGATCCTATGGTAATTCTCTTTTTAGTTTTTTAAAGGAACCTCCATAGTGTTCTCCATAGTGACTGTATCAATTTACCTTCCCACCAATAGTGGAAGAGGGTTCCTTTTGTCCACACCCTCCCCAGAATTTGTTGTTTGTAGATTTTCTGATGATGCCGATTCTAAGAGGTGTGAGGTCATACCTCATTGTCATTTTGATTTGCATTTCTCTAATAATTAGTGATGTTGAGCAGCTTTTCATGTGCGTCTTGGCCATCTCTGTGACTTCTTTGAAGAAACGTCTATTTAGATCTTCTGCCCATTTTTGTATTGGGTTGTTTGTTTTATTAATATTAAGCTGTGTGAGCTGTTTATATATATTGGAGATTAAACCTTTGTCCATTGATTCGTTTGCGATCGTTTTCGCCCATTCTGAGGGTTGCCTTTTTCCATTCCCGTTTTTTTAACCAAAAAAGAAAGAAAGCAAAGGAAGCAGAACACTAATGTGCGTGAAATATGCCTCTTGAAACTGTCGTTTTGAAATATGGACGTCTTTTGAATTTTTTGGTCGATATATGACCCCAGGATTTGTTTTCATTGCAGGTGTCATTTACAGGCCTGCAATGATTTTGAATATCCACTGACCATTAGCGCTGGGATTAAAGCTGCTGTTGTGTGAAACGGCCACAAGGTGGCAGCAGTTCTCCCTTACCAAATCTGGTTACTAGGGCAACAGAGCCTCAATGGAAGTTGTGTTCTAGATTGGAATTTAGAATGGAATGTGCCAGGAGAATGCCCCTCAAGTTTGTCTCACTACTTCTTGTTCGTGTTTTTAATTTAATTTTTTTTTTTTATTACAGCAAGTTTGATGATTACGTTTGGCTTGTAGGTATGCAAGATGTGGTTCTTTTACACGTATACATATGTCTGTTCTTCCTGGGATCCTGTTCCCATCTACGTTATTGACAGAATGTTGAGTAGTCTTCTCTTGGTATTCCGTAGGTCTTTGGTGATTATATATTTCACGTGTGTTTGTACATGTCTGTTAACCCCAAGATCGTAATGAATCCAATCCTCACACCTTTTCATTGGTGAACCACAAGTTTGTTTAATGAATCTGTCATTGCCCTTCTCCGTGGAAATATCTGCCCTGGTATCAATTTTTAGGTAACACCTATAAGTGATATCCTACGATATGGGTCTTTCACTTTCTGACTTACTACAAGTCACGTGATTACGTCTAGACTCACCTACGGTGCTGCAAATGGCATTGTGTCCTTTTTTCCCTTGGGTAATATTGTGTCTTAGCGAGGTCCATTTTCTGCAACGTGATTCCCTGAGGGCTGAGGATTAGCTGACCTGGGCAGCCTGACCCTGCCGGCAAGCCCTCCCCAGGTGTGCCTGGGTTGAGGTCAATATAAACAGCACTCCAGGCAGCAATAGCCCCTGCAGCTGTGCCTGACTCCATATTCTCTGCCCCGTCAGCAGTCTCGGGGCTGTGCTGGTGGGAGGGTGTGAGGGTCTACGGCTTTGTTGGTGGCCCGGTGTGAGTGGGGCTCTGCTGGACTTTCTGCAGGAGTTGCCAGGCTGCCACCTGTAAAGAAGAGGATGTGTCACCCATAACTTCCACTGGAATTTCTCTCCGGGCTGAGGTGAGGAAGGAAAAAAGGGAGTGGGTGCCGGGACAGGAGGGGTATCTCAGGCAGGGTAATGGAAAGCTTCCAGAAGAACACCCGGGGTCAGGACCATCCTGGCTGGCTTGCAGGCAGCAAGTTGGCCTGCGTGCTGTCGCTGGTGTGGCTCCACGGCCCTTCCTCTAGGCTTTCAAGCCCTGGTACATATTCAGGTGTTTTACCTGGGAAGGGTGGGAACAGTTCAGCAGCAGCTGGCCTGGGGCTCAGCTCACGTTTACTCACAGAGGACTCGGCACCGTACCACAGCTTTGCAATGAGGACGCTCCTTGCGTGGGGCAGGGCGGGGCTGCTGGCTGTATGGGAGATGATTCCCCACCTCTGACCAATTTGAGAATTGTTTACCGCTGGAGCATGTGCCTTGGTAGGGTTTTCCTCTGTATAGCTGTTAGGTTCAGGTTTTTTTTTTCTTTTTTCGTTCCAATTACATTTTGTTCCTCTTTTATGTATATATAGATATAAGCATGGAAATAATTCATTCATATAAATGCATCTGTGTGAATGGAAGAACTTCTTTCTGTTTTTTTAATTTTATTTTTAAAAATTTTGAAATTTAATTTTATTTATTTTTTTATACAGCAGGTTATTATTAGTTATCTATTTTATGCATATGCATGTATACAGGTGAATCCCAATCTCCCAACTCATCCCAACACCAGCACCCCATGGCTTCCCCCACTTGGTGTCCATACGTTTGGTCTCTACCTCTGTGTCTCTATTTCTGCCCTGCAAACCAGTTCATCTGTACCATTTTTCTAGGTTCCACATATATGCATTAATGTACAATATTTGTTTTTCTCTTTCTGACTTACTTCACTCTGTATGACAGTCTCTAGATCCATCGACTTCTCTACAAATGACCCAGTTTCATTCCTTTTTATGGCTGAGTAATAGTCCATTTTATATATGTACCACTTCTTTATCCATTCATCTGTCTGTGGGCATTTAGGTTGCTTCCATTACCTGGCTATTGTAAATAGTGCTGCAATGAACATTGTGGTGAATGTGTCTTTTTGATTTATGGTTTTCTCTGGGTATATGCCCAGAAGTGGGATTGCTGGATCCTATGGTAATTCTCTTTTTAGTTTTTTAAAGGAACCTCCATAGTGTTCTCCATAGTGACTGTATCAATTTACCTTCCCACCAATAGTGGAAGAGGGTTCCTTTTGTCCACACCCTCCCCAGAATTTGTTGTTTGTAGATTTTCTGATGATGCCGATTCTAAGAGGTGTGAGGTCATACCTCATTGTCATTTTGATTTGCATTTCTCTAATAATTAGTGATGTTGAGCAGCTTTTCATGTGCGTCTTGGCCATCTCTGTGACTTCTTTGAAGAAACGTCTATTTAGATCTTCTGCCCATTTTTGTATTGGGTTGTTTGTTTTATTAATATTAAGCTGTGTGAGCTGTTTATATATATTGGAGATTAAACCTTTGTCCATTGATTCGTTTGCGATCGTTTTCGCCCATTCTGAGGGTTGCCTTTTTCCATTCCCGTTTTTTTAACCAAAAAAGAAAGAAAGCAAAGGAAGCAGAACACTAATGTGCGTGAAATATGCCTCTTGAAACTGTCGTTTTGAAATATGGACGTCTTTTGAATTTTTTGGTCGATATATGACCCCAGGATTTGTTTTCATTGCAGGTGTCATTTACAGGCCTGCAATGATTTTGAATATCCACTGACCATTAGCGCTGGGATTAAAGCTGCTGTTGTGTGAAACGGCCACAAGGTGGCAGCAGTTCTCCCTTACCAAATCTGGTTACTAGGGCAACAGAGCCTCAATGGAAGTCGTGTTCTAGATTGGAATTTAGAATGGAATGTGCCAGGAGAATGCCCCTCAAGTTTGTCTCACTACTTCTTGTTCGTGTTTTTAATTTAATTTTTTATTTTTTTATTACAGCAAGTTTGATGACAACGTTTGGCTTGTTGTAGGTGTGCAAGATGTGGTTCTTTTACACATATACATATGTCTGTTCTTCATGGGATCTTGTTCCCATCTATGTTATTGACAGAATGTTGTGTAGTCTTCTCTTGGTATTCCGTAGGTCTTTGGTGATTATATATTTCACCTGTGTTTGTATATGTCTGTTAACCCCAAGATCGTAATGAATCCAATCCTGACACCTTTCCATTGCTGAACCATAAGTTTGTTTAATGAATCTGTGATTGCCCTTCTCCGTGGAAATATCTGCCCTGGTATCAATTTTTAGGTAACACCTCTAAGTGATATCCTACGATATGGGTCTTTCACTTTCTGACTTACTACAAGTCACGTGATTACCTCTAGACTCATCTACGGTGCTGCAAATGGCATTGTGTCCTTTTTTCCCTTGGGTAATATTGTGTCTTAGCGAGGTCCATTTTCTGCAACGTGATTCCCTGAGGGCTGAGGATTAGCTGACCTGGGAAGCCTGACCCTGCCGGCAAGCCCTCCCCAGGTGTGCCTGGGTTGTGGTCAATATAAACAGCACTCCGGGCAGCAATAGCCCCTGCAGCTGTGCCTGACTCCATATTCTCTGCCCCGTCAGCAGTCTCGGGGCTGTGCTGGTGGGAGGGTGTGAGGGTCCACGGTTTGTTGGTGGCCCGGTGTGAGTGGGGCTCTGCTGGACTTTCTGCAGGAGTTGCCAGGCTGCCACCTGTAAAGAAGAGGATGTGTCACCCATAACTTCCACTGGAATTTCTCTCCGGGCTGAGGTGAGGAAGGAAAAAAGGGAGTGGGTGCCGGGACAGGAGGGGTATCTCAGGCAGGGTAATGGAAAGCTTCCAGAAGAGCGCCCGGGGTCAGGACCATCCTGGCTGGCTTGCAGGCAGCAAGTTGGCCTGCGTGCTGTCGCTGGTGTGGCTGCACGGCCCTTCCTCTAGGCTTTCAAGCCCTTGTACATATTCAGGTGTTTTACCTGGGAAGGGTGGGAACAGTTCAGCAGCAGCTGGCCTGGGGCTTAGCTCACGTTTACTCACAGAGGACTCGGCACCGTACCACAGCTTTGCAATGAGGACGCTCCTTGTGTGGGGCTGGGCGGGGCTGCTGGCTGTATGGGAGATGATTCCCCACCTCTGACCAATTTGAGAATTGTTTACCGCTGGAGCATGTGCCTTGGTAGGGTTTTCCTCTGTATAGCTGTTAGGTTCAGGTTTTTTTTTTTCTTTTTTCGTTCCAATTACATTTTGTTCCTGTTTTATGTATTTATAGATATAAGCATGGAAATAATTCATTCATATAAATGCATCTGTGTGAATGGAAGAACTTCTTTCTGTTTTTTTTAATTTTATTTTTAAAAATTTTGAAATTTAATTTTATTTATTTTTTTATACAGCAGGTTATTATTAGTTATCTATTTTATGCATATGCATGTATACAGGTGAATCCCAATCTCCCAACTCATCCCAACACCACCACCCCATGGCTTCCCCCACTTGGTGTCCATACGTTTGTTCTCTACCTCTGTGTCTCTATTTCTGCCCTGCAAACCAGTTCATCTGTACCATTTTTCTAGGTTCCACATATATGCATTAATATACAATATTTGTTTTTCTCTTTCTGACTTACTTCACTCTGTATGACAGTCTCTAGATCCATCGACTTCTCTACAAATGACCCAGTTTCATTCCTTTTTATGGCTGAGTAATATTCCATTTTATATATGTACCACTTCTTTATCCATTCATCTGTCTGTGGGCATTTAGGTTGCTTCCATTACCTGGCTATTGTAAATAGTGCTGCAATGAACATTGTGGTGAATGTGTCTTTTTGATTTATGGTTTTCTCTGGGTATATGCCCAGAAGTGGGATTGCTGGATCCTATGGTAATTCTCTTTTTAGTTTTTTAAAGGAACCTCCATAGTGTTCTCCATAGTGACTGTATCAATTTACCTTCCCACCAATAGTGGAAGAGGGTTCCTTTTGTCCACACCCTCCCCAGAATTTGTTGTTTGTAGATTTTCTGATGATGCCGATTCTAAGAGGTGTGAGGTCATACCTCATTGTCATTTTGATTTGCATTTCTCTAATAATTAGTGATGTTGAGCAGCTTTTCATGTGCGTCTTGGCCATCTCTGTGACTTCTTTGAAGAAACGTCTATTTAGATCTTCTGCCCATTTTTGTATTGGGTTGTTTGTTTTATTAATATTAAGCTGTGTGAGCTGTTTATATATATTGGAGATTAAACCTTTGTCCATTGATTCGTTTGCGATCGTTTTCGCCCATTCTGAGGGTTGCCTTTTTCCATTCCCGTTTTTTTAACCAAAAAAGAAAGAAAGCAAAGGAAGCAGAACACTAATGTGCGTGAAATATGCCTCTTGAAACTGTCGTTTTGAAATATGGACGTCTTTTGAATTTTTTGGTCGATATATGACCCCAGGATTTGTTTTCATTGCAGGTGTCATTTACAGGCCTGCAATGATTTTGAATATCCACTGACCATTAGCGCTGGGATTAAAGCTGCTGTTGTGTGAAACGGCCACAAGGTGGCAGCAGTTCTCCCTTACCAAATCTGGTTACTAGGGCAACAGAGCCTCAATGGAAGTTGTGTTCTAGATTGGAATTTAGAATGGAATGTGCCAGGAGAATGCCCCTCAAGTTTGTCTCACTACTTCTTGTTCGTGTTTTTAATTTAATTTTTTTTTTTATTACAGCAAGTTTGATGACTACGTTTGGCTTGTAGGTATGCAAGATGTGGTTCTTTTACACGTATACATATGTCTGTTCTTCCTGGGATCCTGTTCCCATCTACGTTATTGACAGAATGTTGAGTAGTCTTCTCTTGGTATTCCGTAGGTCTTTGGTGATTATATATTTCACGTGTGTTTGTACATGTCTGTTAACCCCAAGATCGTAATGAATCCAATCCTCACACCTTTTCATTGGTGAACCACAAGTTTGTTTAATGAATCTGTCATTGCCCTTCTCCGTGGAAATATCTGCCCTGGTATCAATTTTTAGGTAACACCTATAAGTGATATCCTACGATATGGGTCTTTCACTTTCTGACTTACTACAAGTCACGTGATTACGTCTAGACTCACCTACGGTGCTGCAAATGGCATTGTGTCCTTTTTTCCCTTGGGTAATATTGTGTCTTAGCGAGGTCCATTTTCTGCAACGTGATTCCCTGAGGGCTGAGGATTAGCTGACCTGGGCAGCCTGACCCTGCCGGCAAGCCCTCCCCAGGTGTGCCTGGGTTGAGGTCAATATAAACAGCACTCCAGGCAGCAATAGCCCCTGCAGCTGTGCCTGACTCCATATTCTCTGCCCCGTCAGCAGTCTCGGGGCTGTGCTGGTGGGAGGGTGTGAGGGTCTACGGCTTTGTTGGTGGCCCGGTGTGAGTGGGGCTCTGCTGGACTTTCTGCAGGAGTTGCCAGGCTGCCACCTGTAAAGAAGAGGATGTGTCACCCATAACTTCCACTGGAATTTCTCTCCGGGCTGAGGTGAGGAAGGAAAAAAGGGAGTGGGTGCCGGGACAGGAGGGGTATCTCAGGCAGGGTAATGGAAAGCTTCCAGAAGAACACCCGGGGTCAGGACCATCCTGGCTGGCTTGCAGGCAGCAAGTTGGCCTGCGTGCTGTCGCTGGTGTGGCTCCACGGCCCTTCCTCTAGGCTTTCAAGCCCTTGTACATATTCAGGTGTTTTACCTGGGAAGGGTGGGAACAGTTCAGCAGCAGCTGGCCTGGGGCTCAGCTCACGTTTACTCACAGAGGACTCGGCACCGTACCACAGCTTTGCAATGAGGACGCTCCTTGTGTGGGGCTGGGCGGGGCTGCTGGCTGTATGGGAGATGATTCCCCACCTCTGACCAATTTGAGAATTGTTTACCGCTGGAGCATGTGCCTTGGTAGGGTTTTCCTCTGTATAGCTGTTAGGTTCAGGTTTTTTTTTTTCTTTTTTCGTTCCAATTACATTTTGTTCCTGTTTTATGTATTTATAGATATAAGCATGGAAATAATTCATTCATATAAATGCATCTGTGTGAATGGAAGAACTTCTTTCTGTTTTTTTTAATTTTATTTTTAAAAATTTTGAAATTTAATTTTATTTATTTTTTTATACAGCAGGTTATTATTAGTTATCTATTTTATGCATATGCATGTATACAGGTGAATCCCAATCTCCCAACTCATCCCAACACCACCACCCCATGGCTTCCCCCACTTGGTGTCCATACGTTTGTTCTCTACCTCTGTGTCTCTATTTCTGCCCTGCAAACCAGTTCATCTGTACCATTTTTCTAGGTTCCACATATATGCATTAATATACAATATTTGTTTTTCTCTTTCTGACTTACTTCACTCTGTATGACAGTCTCTAGATCCATCGACTTCTCTACAAATGACCCAGTTTCATTCCTTTTTATGGCTGAGTAATATTCCATTTTATATATGTACCACTTCTTTATCCATTCATCTGTCTGTGGGCATTTAGGTTGCTTCCATTACCTGGCTATTGTAAATAGTGCTGCAATGAACATTGTGGTGAATGTGTCTTTTTGATTTATGGTTTTCTCTGGGTATATGCCCAGAAGTGGGATTGCTGGATCCTATGGTAATTCTCTTTTTAGTTTTTTAAAGGAACCTCCATAGTGTTCTCCATAGTGACTGTATCAATTTACCTTCCCACCAATAGTGGAAGAGGGTTCCTTTTGTCCACACCCTCCCCAGAATTTGTTGTTTGTAGATTTTCTGATGATGCCGATTCTAAGAGGTGTGAGGTCATACCTCATTGTCATTTTGATTTGCATTTCTCTAATAATTAGTGATGTTGAGCAGCTTTTCATGTGCGTCTTGGCCATCTCTGTGACTTCTTTGAAGAAACGTCTATTTAGATCTTCTGCCCATTTTTGTATTGGGTTGTTTGTTTTATTAATATTAAGCTGTGTGAGCTGTTTATATATATTGGAGATTAAACCTTTGTCCATTGATTCGTTTGCGATCGTTTTCGCCCATTCTGAGGGTTGCCTTTTTCCATTCCCGTTTTTTTAACCAAAAAAGAAAGAAAGCAAAGGAAGCAGAACACTAATGTGCGTGAAATATGCCTCTTGAAACTGTCGTTTTGAAATATGGAAGTCTTTTGAATTTTTTGGTCGATATATGACCCCAGGATTTGTTTTCATTGCAGGTGTCATTTACAGGCCTGCAATGATTTTGAATATCCACTGACCATTAGCGCTGGGATTAAAGCTGCTGTTGTGTGAAACGGCCACAAGGTGGCAGCAGTTCTCCCTTACCAAATCTGGTTACTAGGGCAACAGAGCCTCAATGGAAGTCGTGTTCTAGATTGGAATTTAGAATGGAATGTGCCAGGAGAATGCCCCTCAAGTTTGTCTCACTACTTCTTGTTCGTGTTTTTAATTTAATTTTTTATTTTTTTATTACAGCAAGTTTGATGACTACGTTTGGCTTGTAGGTGTGCAAGATGTGGTTCTTTTACACATATATATATGTCTGTTTTCCTGGGATCCTGTTCCCATCTACGTTATTGACAGAATGTTGAGTAGTCTTCTCTTGGTATTCCGTAGGTCTTTGGTGATTATATATTTCACGTGTGTTTGTACATGTCTGTTAACCCCAAGATCGTAATGAATCCAATCCTCACACCTTTTCATTGGTGAACCACAAGTTTGTTTAATGAATCTGTCATTGCCTTCTCCGTGGAAATATCTGCCCTGGTATCAATTTTTAGGTAACACCTATAAGTGATATCCTACGATATGGGTCTTTCACTTTCTGACTTACTACAAGTCACGTGATTACCTCTAGACTCACCTACGGTGCTGCAAATGGCATTGTGTCCTTTTTTCCCTTGGGTAATATTGTGTCTTAGCGAGGTCCATTTTCTGCAACGTGATTCCCTGAGGGCTGAGGATTAGCTGACCTGGGCAGCCTGACCCTGCCGGCAAGCCCTCCCCAGGTGTGCCTGGGTTGAGGTCAATATAAACAGCACTCCAGGCAGCAATAGCCCCTGCAGCTGTGCCTGACTCCATATTCTCTGCCCCGTCAGCAGTCTCGGGGCTGTGCTGGTGGGAGGGTGTGAGGGTCCACGGCTTTGTTGGTGGCCCGGTGTGAGTGGGGCTCTGCTGGACTTTCTGCAGGAGTTGCCAGGCTGCCACCTGTAAAGAAGAGGATGTGTCACCCATAACTTCCACTGGAATTTCTCTCCGGGCTGAGGTGAGGAAGGAAAAAAGGGAGTGGGTGCCGGGACAGGAGGGGTATCTCAGGCAGGGTAATGGAAAGCTTCCAGAAGAGCACCCGGGGTCAGGACCATCCTGGCTGGCTTGCAGGCAGCAAGTTGGCCTGCGTGCTGTCGCTGGTGTGGCTCCACGGCCCTTCCTCTAGGCTTTCAAGCCCTTGTACATATTCAGGTGTTTTACCTGTGAAGGGTGGGAACAGTTCAGCAGCAGCTGGCCTGGGGCTCAGCTCACGTTTACTCACAGAGGACTCGGCACCGTACCACAGCTTTGCAATGAGGACGCTCCTTGCGTGGGGCTGGGCGGGGCTGCTGGCTGTATGGGAGATGATTCCCCACCTCTGACCAATTTGAGAATTGTTTACCGCTGGAGCATGTGCCTTGGTAGGGTTTTCCTCTGTATAACTCTTAGGTTCAGGTTTTTTTTTCTTTTTTCGTTCCAATTACATTTTGTTCCTGTTTTATGTATTTATAGATATAAGCATGGAAATAATTCATTCATAGAAGTACATCTGTGTGAATGGAAGAACTTTTCTCTGTTTTATTTTTTAAATTTTGAAATTAAATTTATTTAATTTTTCATACAGCAGGTTATTATTAGTTATCTATTTTATGCATATACATGTATACAGGTCAATCCCAATATCCCAAATCATCCCACCACCACCACACCATGGCTTCCTCCACTTGGTGTCCATATGTTTGTTCTCTACCTCTGTGTCTCTATTTCTGCCCTGCAAACCAGTTCATCTATACCATTTTTCTAGGTTCCACATATATGCATTAATATACAATATTTGTTTTTCTCTTTCGAACTTACTTCACTCTGTATGACAGTCTCTAGATCCATCGACTTCTCTACAAACGACCCAGTTTCATTCCTTTTTATGGCTGAGTAATATTCCATTTTATATATGTACCACTTCTTTATCCATTCATCTGTCTGTGGGCATTTAGGTTGCTTCCATTACCTGGCTATTGTAAATAGTGCTGCAATGAACATTGTGGTGAATGTGTCTTTTTGATTTATGGTTTTCTCTGGGTATATGCCCAGAAGTGGGATTGCTGGATCCTATGGTAATTCTCTTTTTAGTTTTTTAAAGGAACCTCCATACTGTTCTCCATAGTGCCTGTATCAATTTATCTTCCCACCAATAGTGGAAGAGGGTTCCTTTTGTCCACACCCTCCCCAGAATTTGTTGTTTGTAGATTTTCTGATGATGCCGATTCTAAGAGGTGTGAGGTCATACCTCATTGTCATTTTGATTTGCATTTCTCTAATAATTAGTGATGTTGAGCAGCTTTTCATGTGCGTCTTGACCATCTCTGTGACTTCTTTGAAGAAACGTCTATTTAGATCTTCTGCCCATTTTTGTATTGGGTTGTTTGTTTTATTAATATTAAGCTGTGTGAGCTGTTTATATATATTGGAGATTAAACCTTTGTCCATTGATTCGTTTGCGATCGTTTTCGCCCATTCTGAGGGTTGCCTTTTTCCATTCCCGTTTTTTTAACCAAAAAAGAAAGAAAGCAAAGGAAGCAGAACACTAATGTGCGTGAAATATGCCTCTTGAAACTGTCGTTTTGAAATATGGACGTCTTTTGAATTTTTTTGTTGATATATGACCCCAGGATTTGTTTTCATTGCAGGTGTCATTTACAGGCCTGCAATGATTTTGAATATCCACTGACCATTAGCGCTGGGATTAAAGCTGCTGTTGTGTGAAACGGCCACAAGGTGGCAGCAGTTCTCCCTTACCAAATCTGGTTACTAGGGCAACAGAGCCTCAATGGAAGTCGTGTTCTAGATTGGAATTTAGAATGGAATGTGCCAGGAGAATGCCCCTCAAGTTTGTCTCACTACTTCTTGTTCGTGTTTTTAATTTAATTTTTTATTTTTTTATTACAGCAAGTTTGATGACAACGTTTGGCTTGTTGTAGGTGTGCAAGATGTGGTTCTTTTACACATATACATATGTCTGTTCTTCCTGGGATCCTGTTCCCATGTACGTTATGACAGAATGTTGAGTAGTCTTCTCTTGGTATTCCGTAGGTCTTTGGTGATTATATATTTCACCTGTGTTTGTACATGTCTGTTAACCCCAAGATCGTAATGAATCCAATCCTCACACCTTTCCATTGCTGAACCATAAGTTTGTTTAATGAATCTGTGATTGCCCTTCTGCGTGGAAATATCTGCCCTGGTATCAATTTTTAGGTAACACCTCTAAGTGATATCCTACGATATGGGTCTTTCACTTTCTGACTTACTACAAGTCACGTGATTACCTCTAGACTCATCTACGGTGCTGCAAATGGCATTGTGTCCTTTTTTCCCTTGGGTAATATTGTGTCTTAGCGAGGTCCATTTTCTGCAATGTGATTCCCTGAGGGCTGAGGATTAGCTGACCTGGGAAGCCTGAACCTGCCGGCAAGCCCTCCCCAGGTGTGCCTGGGTTGAGGTCAATATAAACAGCACTCCGGGCAGCAATAGCCCCTGCAGCTGTGCCTGACTCCATATTCTCTGCCCCGTCAGCAGTCTCGGGGCTGTGCTGGTGGGAGGGTGGGAGGGTCCACGGTTTGTTGGTGGCCAGGTGTGAGTGGGGCTCTGCTGGACTTTCTGCAGGAGTTGCCAGGCTGCCACCTGTAAAGAAGAGGATGCGTCACCCATAACTTCCACTGGAATTTCTCTCCGGGCTGAGGTGAGGAAGGAAAAAAGGGAGTGGGTGCCGGGACAGGAGGGGTATCTCAGGCAGGGTAATGGAAAGCTTCCAGAAGAGCGCCCGGGGTCAGGACCATCCTGGCTGGCTTGCAGGCAGCAAGTTGGCCTGCGTGCTGTCGCTGGTGTGGCTCCACGGCCCTTCCTCTAGGCTTTCAAGCCCTGGTACATATTCAGGTGTTTTACCTGGGAAGGGTGGGAACAGTTCAGCAGCAGCTGGCCTGGGGCTCAGCTCACGTTTACTCACAGAGGACTCGGCACCGTACCACAGCTTTGCAATGAGGACGCTCCTTGCGTGGGGCAGGGCGGGGCTGCTGGCTGTATGGGAGATGATTCCCCACCTCTGACCAATTTGAGAATTGTTTACCGCTGGAGCATGTGCCTTGGTAGGGTTTTCCTCTGTATAGCTGTTAGGTTCAGGTTTTTTTTTTCTTTTTTCGTTCCAATTACATTTTGTTCCTCTTTTATGTATATATAGATATAAGCATGGAAATAATTCATTCATATAAATGCATCTGTGTGAATGGAAGAACTTTCTGTTTTTTTAATTTTATTTTTAAAAATTTTGAAATTTAATTTTATTTATTTTTTTATACAGCCGGTTATTATTAGTTATCTATTTTATGCATATGCATGTATACAGGTGAATCCCAATCTCCCAACTCATCCCAACACCAGCACCCCATGGCTTCCCCCACTTGGTGTCCATACGTTTGGTCTCTACCTCTGTGTCTCTATTTCTGCCCTGCAAACCAGTTCATCTGTACCATTTTCTAGGTTCCACATATATGCATTAATATACAATATTTGTTTTTCTCTTTCTGACTTACTTCACTCTGTATGACAGTCTCTAGATCCATCGACTTCTCTACAAATGACCCAGTTTCATTCCTTTTTATGGCTGAGTAATAGTCCATTTTATATATGTACCACTTCTTTATCCATTCATCTGTCTGTGGGCATTTAGGTTGCTTCCATTACCTGGCTATTGTAAATAGTGCTGCAATGAACATTGTGGTGAATGTGTCTTTTTGATTTATGGTTTTCTCTGGGTATATGCCCAGAAGTGGGATTGCTGGATCCTATGGTAATTCTCTTTTTAGTTTTTTAAAGGAACCTCCATAGTGTTCTCCATAGTGACTGTATCAATTTACCTTCCCACCAATAGTGGAAGAGGGTTCCTTTTGTCCACACCCTCCCCAGAATTTGTTGTTTGTAGATTTTCTGATGATGCCGATTCTAAGAGGTGTGAGGTCATACCTCATTGTCATTTTGATTTGCATTTCTCTAATAATTAGTGATGTTGAGCAGCTTTTCATGTGCGTCTTGGCCATCTCTGTGACTTCTTTGAAGAAACGTCTATTTAGATCTTCTGCCCATTTTTGTATTGGGTTGTTTGTTTTATTAATATTAAGCTGTGTGAGCTGTTTATATATATTGGAGATTAAACCTTTGTCCATTGATTCGTTTGCGATCGTTTTCGCCCATTCTGAGGGTTGCCTTTTTCCATTCCCGTTTTTTTAACCAAAAAAGAAAGAAAGCAAAGGAAGCAGAACACTAATGTGCGTGAAATATGCCTCTTGAAACTGTCGTTTTGAAATATGGACGTCTTTTGAATTTTTTGGTCGATATATGACCCCAGGATTTGTTTTCATTGCAGGTGTCATTTACAGGCCTGCAATGATTTTGAATATCCACTGACCATTAGCGCTGGGATTAAAGCTGCTGTTGTGTGAAACGGCCACAAGGTGGCAGCAGTTCTCCCTTACCAAATCTGGTTACTAGAGCAAAGGAGCCTCAATGGCAGTCGTGTTCTAGATTGGAATTTAGAATGGAATGTGCCAGGAGAATGCCCCTCAAGTTTGTCTCACTACTTCTTGTTCGTGTTTTTAATTTAATTTTTTATTTTTTTATTACAGCAAGTTTGATGACAACGTTTGGCTTGTTGTAGGTGTGCAAGATGTGGTTCTTTTACACATATACATATGTCTGTTCTTCCTGGGATCTTGTTCCCATCTATGTTATTGACAGAATGTTGTGTAGTCTTCTCTTGGTATTCCGTAGGTCTTTGGAGATTATATATTTCACCTGTGTTTGTATATGTCTGTTAACCCCAAGATCGTAATGAATCCAATCCTGACACCTTTCCATTGCTGAACCATGAGTTTGTTTAATGAATCTGTGATTGCCCTTCTCCGTGGAAATATCTGCCCTCGTATCAATTTTTAGGTAACACCTCTAAGTGATATCCTACGATATGGGTCTTTCACTTTCTGACTTACTACAAGTCACGTGATTACCTCTAGACTCATCTACGGTGCTGCAAATGGCATTGTGTCCTTTTTTCCCTTGGGTAATATTGTGTCTTAGCGAGGTCCATTTTCTGCAACGTGATTCCCTGAGGGCTGAGGATTAGCTGACCTGGGCAGCCTGACCCTGCCGGCAAGCCCTCCCCAGGTGTGCCTGGGTTGTGGTCAATATAAACAGCACTCCGGGCAGCAATAGCCCCTGCAGCTGTGCCTGACTCCATATTCTCTGCCCCGTCAGCAGTCTCGGGGCTGTGCTGGTGGGAGGGTGTGAGGGTCCACGGCTTTGTTGGTGGCCCGGTGTGAGTGGGGCTCTGCTGGACTTTCTGCAGGAGTTGCCAGGCTGCCATCTGTAAAGAAGAGGATGTGTCACCCATAACTTCCACTGGAATTTCTCTCCGGGCTGAGGTGAGGAAGGAAAAAAGGGAGTGGGTGCCGGGACAGGAGGGGTATCTCAGGCAGGGTAATGGAAAGCTTCCAGAAGAGCGCCCGGGGTCAGGACCATCCTGGCTGGCTTGCAGGCAGCAAGTTGGCCTGCGTGCTGTCGCTGGTGTGGCTGCACGGCCCTTCCTCTAGGCTTTCAAGCCCTTGTACATATTCAGGTGTTTTACCTGGGAAGGGTGGGAACAGTTCAGCAGCAGCTGGCCTGGGGCTTAGCTCACGTTTACTCACAGAGGACTCGGCACCGTACCACAGCTTTGCAATGAGGACGCTCCTTGTGTGGGGCTGGGCGGGGCTGCTGGCTGTATGGGAGATGATTCCCCACCTCTGACCAATTTGAGAATTGTTTACCGCTGGAGCATGTGCCTTGGTAGGGTTTTCCTCTGTATAGCTGTTAGGTTCAGGTTTTTTTTTTCTTTTTTCGTTCCAATTACATTTTGTTCCTCTTTTATGTATTTATAGATATAAGCATGGAAATAATTCATTCATATAAATGCATCTGTGTGAATGGAAGAACTTCTTTCTGTTTTTTTTAATTTTATTTTTAAAAATTTTGAAATTTAATTTTATTTATTTTTTTATACAGCAGGTTATTATTAGTTATCTATTTTATGCATATGCATGTATACAGGTGAATCCCAATCTCCCAACTCATCCCAACACCACCACCCCATGGCTTCCCCCACTTGGTGTCCATACGTTTGGTCTCTACCTCTGTGTCTCTATTTCTGCCCTGCAAACCAGTTCATCTATACCATTTTTCTAGGTTCCACATATATGCATTAATATACAATATTTGTTTTTCTCTTTCTGACTTACTTCACTCTGTATGACAGTCTCTAGATCCATCGACTTCTCTACAAATGACCCAGTTTCATTCCTTTTTATGGCTGAGTAATATTCCATTTTATATATGTACCACTTCTTTATCCATTCATCTGTCTGTGGGCATTTAGGTTGCTTCCATTACCTGGCTATTGTAAATAGTGCTGCAATGAACATTGTGGTGAATGTGTCTTTTTGATTTATGGTTTTCTCTGGGTATATGCCCAGAAGTGGGATTGCTGGATCCTATGGTAATTCTCTTTTTAGTTTTTTAAAGGAACCTCCATAGTGTTCTCCATAGTGACTGTATCAATTTACCTTCCCACCAATAGTGGAAGAGGGTTCCTTTTGTCCACACCCTCCCCAGAATTTGTTGTTTGTAGATTTTCTGATGATGCCGATTCTAAGAGGTGTGAGGTCATACCTCATTGTCATTTTGATTTGCATTTCTCTAATAATTAGTGATGTTGAGCAGCTTTTCATGTGCGTCTTGGCCATCTCTGTGACTTCTTTGAAGAAACGTCTATTTAGATCTTCTGCCCATTTTTGTATTGGGTTGTTTGTTTTATTAATATTAAGCTGTGTGAGCTGTTTATATATATTGGAGATTAAACCTTTGTCCATTGATTCGTTTGCGATCGTTTTCGCCCATTCTGAGGGTTGCCTTTTTCCATTCCCGTTTTTTTAACCAAAAAAGAAAGAAAGCAAAGGAAGCAGAACACTAATGTGCGTGAAATATGCCTCTTGAAACTGTCGTTTTGAAATATGGACGTCTTTTGAATTTTTTGGTCGATATATGACCCCAGGATTTGTTTTCATTGCAGGTGTCATTTACAGGCCTGCAATGATTTTGAATATCCACTGACCATTAGCGCTGGGATTAAAGCTGCTGTTGTGTGAAACGGCCACAAGGTGGCAGCAGTTCTCCCTTACCAAATCTGGTTACTAGGGCAACAGAGCCTCAATGGAAGTCGTGTTCTAGATTGGAATTTAGAATGGAATGTGCCAGGAGAATGCCCCTCAAGTTTGTCTCACTACTTCTTGTTCGTGTTTTTAATTTAATTTTTTATTTTTTTATTACAGCAAGTTTGATGACAACGTTTGGCTTGTAGGTGTGCAAGATGTGGTACTTTTACACATATACATATGTCTGTTCTTCCTGGGATCCTGTTCCCATCTACGTTATTGACAGAATGTTGAGTAGTCTTCTCTTGGTATTCCGTAGGTCTTTGGTGATTATATATTTCACCTGTGTTTGTACATGTCTGTTAACCCCAAGATCGTAATGAACCAAATCCTCACACCTTTTCATTGGTGAACCACAAGTTTGTTTAATGAATCTGTCATTGCCCTTCTCCGTGGAAATATCTGCCCTGGTATCAATTTTTAGGTAACTCCTATAAGTGATATCCTACGATATGGGTCTTTCACTTTCTGACTTACTACAAGTCACGTGATTACCTCTAGACTCATCTACGGTGCTGCAAATGGCATTGTGTCCTTTTTTCCCTTGGGTAATATTGTGTCTTAGCGAGGTCCATTTTCTGCAATGTGATTCCCTGAGGGCTGAGGATTAGCTGACCTGGGAAGCCTGAACCTGCCGGCAAGCCCTCCCCAGGTGTGCCTGGGTTGAGGTCAATATAAACAGCACTCCGGGCAGCAATAGCCCCTGCAGCTGTGCCTGACTCCATATTCTCTGCCCCGTCAGCAGTCTCGGGGCTGTGCTGGTGGGAGGGTGGGAGGGTCCACGGTTTGTTGGTGGCCAGGTGTGAGTGGGGCTCTGCTGGACTTTCTGCAGGAGTTGCCAGGCTGCCACCTGTAAAGAAGAGGATGCGTCACCCATAACTTCCACTGGAATTTCTCTCCGGGCTGAGGTGAGGAAGGAAAAAAGGGAGTGGGTGCCGGGACAGGAGGGGTATCTCAGGCAGGGTAATGGAAAGCTTCCAGAAGAGCGCCCGGGGTCAGGACCATCCTGGCTGGCTTGCAGGCAGCAAGTTGGCCTGCGTGCTGTCGCTGGTGTGGCTCCACGGCCCTTCCTCTAGGCTTTCAAGCCCTGGTACATATTCAGGTGTTTTACCTGGGAAGGGTGGGAACAGTTCAGCAGCAGCTGGCCTGGGGCTCAGCTCACGTTTACTCACAGAGGACTCGGCACCGTACCACAGCTTTGCAATGAGGACGCTCCTTGCGTGGGGCAGGGCGGGGCTGCTGGCTGTATGGGAGATGATTCCCCACCTCTGACCAATTTGAGAATTGTTTACCGCTGGAGCATGTGCCTTGGTAGGGTTTTCCTCTGTATAGCTGTTAGGTTCAGGTTTTTTTTTTCTTTTTTCGTTCCAATTACATTTTGTTCCTCTTTTATGTATATATAGATATAAGCATGGAAATAATTCATTCATATAAATGCATCTGTGTGAATGGAAGAACTTTCTGTTTTTTTAATTTTATTTTTAAAAATTTTGAAATTTAATTTTATTTATTTTTTTATACAGCCGGTTATTATTAGTTATCTATTTTATGCATATGCATGTATACAGGTGAATCCCAATCTCCCAACTCATCCCAACACCAGCACCCCATGGCTTCCCCCACTTGGTGTCCATACGTTTGGTCTCTACCTCTGTGTCTCTATTTCTGCCCTGCAAACCAGTTCATCTGTACCATTTTCTAGGTTCCACATATATGCATTAATATACAATATTTGTTTTTCTCTTTCTGACTTACTTCACTCTGTATGACAGTCTCTAGATCCATCGACTTCTCTACAAATGACCCAGTTTCATTCCTTTTTATGGCTGAGTAATAGTCCATTTTATATATGTACCACTTCTTTATCCATTCATCTGTCTGTGGGCATTTAGGTTGCTTCCATTACCTGGCTATTGTAAATAGTGCTGCAATGAACATTGTGGTGAATGTGTCTTTTTGATTTATGGTTTTCTCTGGGTATATGCCCAGAAGTGGGATTGCTGGATCCTATGGTAATTCTCTTTTTAGTTTTTTAAAGGAACCTCCATAGTGTTCTCCATAGTGACTGTATCAATTTACCTTCCCACCAATAGTGGAAGAGGGTTCCTTTTGTCCACACCCTCCCCAGAATTTGTTGTTTGTAGATTTTCTGATGATGCCGATTCTAAGAGGTGTGAGGTCATACCTCATTGTCATTTTGATTTGCATTTCTCTAATAATTAGTGATGTTGAGCAGCTTTTCATGTGCGTCTTGGCCATCTCTGTGACTTCTTTGAAGAAACGTCTATTTAGATCTTCTGCCCATTTTTGTATTGGGTTGTTTGTTTTATTAATATTAAGCTGTGTGAGCTGTTTATATATATTGGAGATTAAACCTTTGTCCATTGATTCGTTTGCGATCGTTTTCGCCCATTCTGAGGGTTGCCTTTTTCCATTCCCGTTTTTTTAACCAAAAAAGAAAGAAAGCAAAGGAAGCAGAACACTAATGTGCGTGAAATATGCCTCTTGAAACTGTCGTTTTGAAATATGGACGTCTTTTGAATTTTTTGGTCGATATATGACCCCAGGATTTGTTTTCATTGCAGGTGTCATTTACAGGCCTGCAATGATTTTGAATATCCACTGACCATTAGCGCTGGGATTAAAGCTGCTGTTGTGTGAAACGGCCACAAGGTGGCAGCAGTTCTCCCTTACCAAATCTGGTTACTAGAGCAAAGGAGCCTCAATGGCAGTCGTGTTCTAGATTGGAATTTAGAATGGAATGTGCCAGGAGAATGCCCCTCAAGTTTGTCTCACTACTTCTTGTTCGTGTTTTTAATTTAATTTTTTATTTTTTTATTACAGCAAGTTTGATGACAACGTTTGGCTTGTTGTAGGTGTGCAAGATGTGGTTCTTTTACACATATACATATGTCTGTTCTTCCTGGGATCTTGTTCCCATCTATGTTATTGACAGAATGTTGTGTAGTCTTCTCTTGGTATTCCGTAGGTCTTTGGAGATTATATATTTCACCTGTGTTTGTATATGTCTGTTAACCCCAAGATCGTAATGAATCCAATCCTGACACCTTTCCATTGCTGAACCATGAGTTTGTTTAATGAATCTGTGATTGCCCTTCTCCGTGGAAATATCTGCCCTCGTATCAATTTTTAGGTAACACCTCTAAGTGATATCCTACGATATGGGTCTTTCACTTTCTGACTTACTACAAGTCACGTGATTACCTCTAGACTCATCTACGGTGCTGCAAATGGCATTGTGTCCTTTTTTCCCTTGGGTAATATTGTGTCTTAGCGAGGTCCATTTTCTGCAACGTGATTCCCTGAGGGCTGAGGATTAGCTGACCTGGGCAGCCTGACCCTGCCGGCAAGCCCTCCCCAGGTGTGCCTGGGTTGTGGTCAATATAAACAGCACTCCGGGCAGCAATAGCCCCTGCAGCTGTGCCTGACTCCATATTCTCTGCCCCGTCAGCAGTCTCGGGGCTGTGCTGGTGGGAGGGTGTGAGGGTCCACGGCTTTGTTGGTGGCCCGGTGTGAGTGGGGCTCTGCTGGACTTTCTGCAGGAGTTGCCAGGCTGCCATCTGTAAAGAAGAGGATGTGTCACCCATAACTTCCACTGGAATTTCTCTCCGGGCTGAGGTGAGGAAGGAAAAAAGGGAGTGGGTGCCGGGACAGGAGGGGTATCTCAGGCAGGGTAATGGAAAGCTTCCAGAAGAGCGCCCGGGGTCAGGACCATCCTGGCTGGCTTGCAGGCAGCAAGTTGGCCTGCGTGCTGTCGCTGGTGTGGCTGCACGGCCCTTCCTCTAGGCTTTCAAGCCCTTGTACATATTCAGGTGTTTTACCTGGGAAGGGTGGGAACAGTTCAGCAGCAGCTGGCCTGGGGCTTAGCTCACGTTTACTCACAGAGGACTCGGCACCGTACCACAGCTTTGCAATGAGGACGCTCCTTGTGTGGGGCTGGGCGGGGCTGCTGGCTGTATGGGAGATGATTCCCCACCTCTGACCAATTTGAGAATTGTTTACCGCTGGAGCATGTGCCTTGGTAGGGTTTTCCTCTGTATAGCTGTTAGGTTCAGGTTTTTTTTTTCTTTTTTCGTTCCAATTACATTTTGTTCCTCTTTTATGTATTTATAGATATAAGCATGGAAATAATTCATTCATATAAATGCATCTGTGTGAATGGAAGAACTTCTTTCTGTTTTTTTTAATTTTATTTTTAAAAATTTTGAAATTTAATTTTATTTATTTTTTTATACAGCAGGTTATTATTAGTTATCTATTTTATGCATATGCATGTATACAGGTGAATCCCAATCTCCCAACTCATCCCAACACCACCACCCCATGGCTTCCCCCACTTGGTGTCCATACGTTTGGTCTCTACCTCTGTGTCTCTATTTCTGCCCTGCAAACCAGTTCATCTATACCATTTTTCTAGGTTCCACATATATGCATTAATATAC
This sequence comes from Mesoplodon densirostris, assembly GCF_025265405.1. Taxonomy (NCBI): domain Eukaryota; kingdom Metazoa; phylum Chordata; class Mammalia; order Artiodactyla; family Ziphiidae; genus Mesoplodon; species Mesoplodon densirostris. The sequence continues at coordinate 84,569,636 of NC_082667.1, read as the reverse complement.
AATATTTGTTTTTCTCTTTCTGACTTACTTCACTCTGTATGACAGTCTCTAGATCCATCGACTTCTCTACAAATGACCCAGTTTCATTCCTTTTTATGGCTGAGTAATATTCCATTTTATATATGTACCACTTCTTTATCCATTCATCTGTCTGTGGGCATTTAGGTTGCTTCCATTACCTGGCTATTGTAAATAGTGCTGCAATGAACATTGTGGTGAATGTGTCTTTTTGATTTATGGTTTTCTCTGGGTATATGCCCAGAAGTGGGATTGCTGGATCCTATGGTAATTCTCTTTTTAGTTTTTTAAAGGAACCTCCATAGTGTTCTCCATAGTGACTGTATCAATTTACCTTCCCACCAATAGTGGAAGAGGGTTCCTTTTGTCCACACCCTCCCCAGAATTTGTTGTTTGTAGATTTTCTGATGATGCCGATTCTAAGAGGTGTGAGGTCATACCTCATTGTCATTTTGATTTGCATTTCTCTAATAATTAGTGATGTTGAGCAGCTTTTCATGTGCGTCTTGGCCATCTCTGTGACTTCTTTGAAGAAACGTCTATTTAGATCTTCTGCCCATTTTTGTATTGGGTTGTTTGTTTTATTAATATTAAGCTGTGTGAGCTGTTTATATATATTGGAGATTAAACCTTTGTCCATTGATTCGTTTGCGATCGTTTTCGCCCATTCTGAGGGTTGCCTTTTTCCATTCCCGTTTTTTTAACCAAAAAAGAAAGAAAGCAAAGGAAGCAGAACACTAATGTGCGTGAAATATGCCTCTTGAAACTGTCGTTTTGAAATATGGACGTCTTTTGAATTTTTTGGTCGATATATGACCCCAGGATTTGTTTTCATTGCAGGTGTCATTTACAGGCCTGCAATGATTTTGAATATCCACTGACCATTAGCGCTGGGATTAAAGCTGCTGTTGTGTGAAACGGCCACAAGGTGGCAGCAGTTCTCCCTTACCAAATCTGGTTACTAGGGCAACAGAGCCTCAATGGAAGTCGTGTTCTAGATTGGAATTTAGAATGGAATGTGCCAGGAGAATGCCCCTCAAGTTTGTCTCACTACTTCTTGTTCGTGTTTTTAATTTAATTTTTTATTTTTTTATTACAGCAAGTTTGATGACAACGTTTGGCTTGTAGGTGTGCAAGATGTGGTACTTTTACACATATACATATGTCTGTTCTTCCTGGGATCCTGTTCCCATCTACGTTATTGACAGAATGTTGAGTAGTCTTCTCTTGGTATTCCGTAGGTCTTTGGTGATTATATATTTCACCTGTGTTTGTACATGTCTGTTAACCCCAAGATCGTAATGAACCAAATCCTCACACCTTTTCATTGGTGAACCACAAGTTTGTTTAATGAATCTGTCATTGCCCTTCTCCGTGGAAATATCTGCCCTGGTATCAATTTTTAGGTAACTCCTATAAGTGATATCCTACGATATGGGTCTTTCACTTTCTGACTTACTACAAGTCACGTGATTACCTCTAGACTCATCTACGGTGCTGCAAATGGCATTGTGTCGTTCTTTCCCTTGGGTAATATTGTGTCTTAGCGAGGTCCATTTTCTGCAATGTGATTCCCTGAGGGCTGAGGATTAGCTGACCTGGGAAGCCTGACCCTGCCGGCAAGCCCTCCCCAGGTGTGCCTGGGTTGAGGTCAATATAAACAGCACTCCGGGCAGCAATAGCCCCTGCAGCTGTGCCTGACTCCATATTCTCTGCCCCGTCAGCAGTCTCGGGGCTGTGCTGGTGGGAGGGTGGGAGGGTCCACGGTTTGTTGGTGGCCAGGTGTGAGTGGGACTCTGCTGGACTTTCTGCAGGAGTTGCCAGGCTGCCACCTGTAAAGAAGAGGATGTGTCACCCATAACTTCCACTGGAATTTCTCTCCGGGCTGAGGTGACTAAGGAAAAAAGGGAGTGGGTGCCGGGACAGGAGGGGTATCTCAGGCAGGGTAATGGAAAGCTTCCAGAAGAGCGCCCGGGGTCAGGACCATCCTGGCTTGCTTGCAGGCAGCAAGTTGGCCTGCGTGCTGTCGCTGGTGTGGCTCCACGGCCCTTCCTCTAGGCTTTCAAGCCCTGGTACATATTCAGGTGTTTTACCTGGGAAGGGTGGGAACAGTTCAGCAGCAGCTGGCCTGGGGCTCAGCTCACGTTTACTCACAGAGGACTCGGCACCGTACCACAGTTTTGCAATGAGGACGCTCCTTGCGTGGGGCAGGGTGGGGCTGCTGGCTGTATGGGAGATGATTCCCCACCTCTGACCAATTTGAGAATTGTTTACCGCTGGAGCATGTGCCTTGGTAGGGTTTTCCTCTGTATAGCTGTTAGGTTCAGGTTTTTTTTTCTTTTTTCGTTTCAATTACATTTTGTTCCTCTTTTATGTATTTATAGATATAAGCATGGAAATAATTCATTCATATAAATGCATCTGTGTGAATGGAAGAACTTCTTTCTGTTTTTTTAATTTTATTTTTAAAAATTTTGAAATTTAATTTTATTTATTTTTTTATACAGCAGGTTATTATTAGTTATCTATTTTATGCATATGCATGTATACAGGTGAATCCCAATCTCCCAACTCATCCCAACACCACCACCCCATGGCTTCCCCCACTTGGTGTCCATACGTTTGGTCTCTACCTCTGTGTCTCTATTTCTGCCCTGCAAACCAGTTCATCTATACCATTTTTCTAGGTTCCACATATATGCATTAATGTACAATATTTGTTTTTCTCTTTCTGACTTACTTCACTCTGTATGACAGTCTCTAGATCCATCGACTTCTCTACAAATGACCCAGTTTCATTCCTTTTTATGGCTGAGTAATATTCCATTTTATATATGTACCACTTCTTTATCCATTCATCTGTCTGTGGGCATTTAGGTTGCTTCCATTACCTGGCTATTGTAAATAGTGCTGCAATGAACATTGTGGTGAATGTGTCTTTTTGATTTATGGTTTTCTCTGGGTATATGCCCAGAAGTGGGATTGCTGGATCCTATGGTAATTCTCTTTTTAGTTTTTTAAAGGAACCTCCATAGTGTTCTCCATAGTGACTGTATCAATTTACCTTCCCACCAATAGTGGAAGAGGGTTCCTTTTGTCCACACCCTCCCCAGAATTTGTTGTTTGTAGATTTTCTGATGATGCCGATTCTAAGAGGTGTGAGGTCATACCTCATTGTCATTTTGATTTGCATTTCTCTAATAATTAGTGATGTTGAGCAGCTTTTCATGTGCGTCTTGGCCATCTCTGTGACTTCTTTGAAGAAACGTCTATTTAGATCTTCTGCCCATTTTTGTATTGGGTTGTTTGTTTTATTAATATTAAGCTGTGTGAGCTGTTTATATATATTGGAGATTAAACCTTTGTCCATTGATTCGTTTGCGATCGTTTTCGCCCATTCTGAGGGTTGCCTTTTTCCATTCCCGTTTTTTTAACCAAAAAAGAAAGAAAGCAAAGGAAGCAGAACACTAATGTGCGTGAAATATGCCTCTTGAAACTGTCGTTTTGAAATATGGACGTCTTTTGAATTTTTTGGTCGATATATGACCCCAGGATTTGTTTTCATTGCAGGTGTCATTTACAGGCCTGCAATGATTTTGAATATCCACTGACCATTAGCGCTGGGATTAAAGCTGCTGTTGTGTGAAACGGCCACAAGGTGGCAGCAGTTCTCCCTTACCAAATCTGGTTACTAGGGCAACAGAGCCTCAATGGAAGTCGTGTTCTAGATTGGAATTTAGAATGGAATGTGCCAGGAGAATGCCCCTCAAGTTTGTCTCACTACTTCTTGTTCGTGTTTTTAATTTAATTTTTTATTTTTTTATTACAGCAAGTTTGATGACAACGTTTGGCTTGTAGGTGGGCAAGATGTGGTTCTTTTACACATATACATATGTCTGTTCTTCCTGGGATCCTGTTCCCATCTACGTTATTGACAGAATGTTGAGTAGTCTTCTCTTGGTATTCCGTAGGTCTTTGGTGATTATATATTTCACCTGTGTTTGTACATGTCTGTTAACCCCAAGATCGTAATGAACCAAATCCTCACACCTTTTCATTGGTGAACCACAAGTTTGTTTAATGAATCTGTCATTGCCCTTCTCCGTGGAAATATCTGCCCTGGTATCAATTTTTAGGTAACTCCTATAAGTGATATCCTACGATATGGGTCTTTCACTTTCTGACTTACTACAAGTCACGTGATTACCTCTAGACTCATCTACGGTGCTGCAAATGGCATTGTGTCCTTCTTTCCCTTGGGTAATATTGTGTCTTAGCGAGGTTCATTTTCTACAATGTGATTCCCTGAGGGCTGAGGATTAGCTGACCTGGGAAGCCTGACCCTGCCGGCAAGCCCTCCCCAGGTGTGCCTGGGTAGAGGTCAATATAAACAGCACTCCAGGCAGCAATAGCCCCTGCAGCTGTGCCTGACTCCATATTCTCTGCCCCGTCAGCAGTCTCGGGGCTGTGCTGGTGGGAGGGTGGGAGGGTCCACGGTTTGTTGGTGGCCAGGTGTGAGTGGGGCTCTGCTGGACTTTCTGCAGGAGTTGCCAGGCTGCCACCTGTAAAGAAGAGGATGTGTCACCCATAACTTCCACTGGAATTTCTCTCCGGGCTGAGGTGACTAAGGAAAAAAGGGAGTGGGTGCCGGGACAGGAGGGGTATCTCAGGCAGGGTAATGGAAAGCTTCCAGAAGAGCGCCCGGGGTCAGGACCATCCTGGCTGGCTTGCAGGCAGCAAGTTGGCCTGCGTGCTGTCGCTGGTGTGGCTCCACGGCCCTTCCTCTAGGCTTTCAAGCCCTGGTACATATTCAGGTGTTTTACCTGGGAAGGGTGGGAACAGTTCAGCAGCAGCTGGCCTGGGGCTCAGCTCACGTTTACTCACAGAGGACTCGGCACCGTACCACAGTTTTGCAATGAGGACGCTCCTTGCGTGGGGCAGGGTGGGGCTGCTGGCTGTATGGGAGATGATTCCCCACCTCTGACCAATTTGAGAATTGTTTACCGCTGGAGCATGTGCCTTGGTAGGGTTTTCCTCTGTATAGCTGTTAGGTTCAGGTTTTTTTTTCTTTTTTCGTTCCAATTACATTTTGTTCCTCTTTTATGTATTTATAGATATAAGCATGGAAATAATTCATTCATATAAATGCATCTGTGTGAATGGAAGAACTTCTTTCTGTTTTTTTAATTTTATTTTTAAAAATTTTGAAATTTAATTTTATTTATTTTTTTATACAGCAGGTTATTATTAGTTATCTATTTTATGCATATGCATGTATACAGGTGAATCCCAATCTCCCAACTCATCCCAACACCACCACCCCATGGCTTCCCCCACTTGGTGTCCATACGTTTGGTCTCTACCTCTGTGTCTCTATTTCTGCCCTGCAAACCAGTTCATCTGTACCATTTTTCTAGGTTCCACATATATGCATTAATGTACAATATTTGTTTTTCTCTTTCTGACTTACTTCACTCTGTATGACAGTCTCTAGATCCATCGACTTCTCTACAAATGACCCAGTTTCATTCCTTTTTATGGCTGAGTAATATTCCATTTTATATATGTACCACTTCTTTATCCATTCATCTGTCTGTGGGCATTTAGGTTGCTTCCATTACCTGGCTATTGTAAATAGTGCTGCAATGAACATTGTGGTGAATGTGTCTTTTTGATTTATGGTTTTCTCTGGGTATATGCCCAGAAGTGGGATTGCTGGATCCTATGGTAATTCTCTTTTTAGTTTTTTAAAGGAACCTCCATAGTGTTCTCCATAGTGACTGTATCAATTTACCTTCCCACCAATAGTGGAAGAGGGTTCCTTTTGTCCACACCCTCCCCAGAATTTGTTGTTTGTAGATTTTCTGATGATGCCGATTCTAAGAGGTGTGAGGTCATACCTCATTGTCATTTTGATTTGCATTTCTCTAATAATTAGTGATGTTGAGCAGCTTTTCATGTGCGTCTTGGCCATCTCTGTGACTTCTTTGAAGAAACGTCTATTTAGATCTTCTGCCCATTTTTGTATTGGGTTGTTTGTTTTATTAATATTAAGCTGTGTGAGCTGTTTATATATATTGGAGATTAAACCTTTGTCCATTGATTCGTTTGCGATCGTTTTCGCCCATTCTGAGGGTTGCCTTTTTCCATTCCCATTTTTTTAACCAAAAAAGAAAGAAAGCAAAGGAAGCAGAACACTAATGTGCGTGAAATATGCCTCTTGAAACTGTCGTTTTGAAATATGGACGTCTTTTGAATTTTTTGGTCGATATATGACCCCAGGATTTGTTTTCATTGCAGGTGTCATTTAAAGGCCTGCAATGATTTTGAATATCCACTGACCATTAGCGCTGGGATTAAAGCTGCTGTTGTGTGAAACGGCCACAAGGTGGCAGCAGTTCTCCCTTACCAAATCTGGTTACTAGGGCAACAGAGCCTCAATGGAAGTCGTGTTCTAGATTGGAATTTAGAATGGAATGTGCCAGGAGAATGCCCCTCAAGTTTGTCTCACTACTTCTTGTTCGTGTTTTTAATTTAATTTTTTATCTTTTTATTACAGCAAGTTTGATGACAACGTTTGGCTTGTAGGTGGGCAAGATGTGGTTCTTTTACACATATACATATGTCTGTTCTTCCTGGGATCCTGTTCCCATCTACGTTATTGACAGAATGTTGAGTAGTCTTCTCTTGGTATTCCGTAGGTCTTTGGTGATTATATATTTCACCTGTGTTTGTACATGTCTGTTAACCCCAAGATCGTAATGAACCAAATCCTCACACCTTTTCATTGGTGAACCACAAGTTTGTTTAATGAATCTGTCATTGCCCTTCTCCGTGGAAATATATGCCCTGGTATCAATTTTTAGGTAACTCCTATAAGTGATATCCTACGATATGGGTCTTTCACTTTCTGACTTACTACAAGTCACGTGATTACTTCTAGACTCACCTACGGTGCTGCAAATGGCATTGTGTCCTTTTTTCCCTTGGGTAATATTGTGTCTTAGCGAGGTCCATTTTCTGCAACGTGATTCCCTGAGGGCTGAGGATTAGCTGACCTGGGCAGCCTGACCCTGCCGGCAAGCCCTCCCCAGGTGTGCCTGGGTTGAGGTCAATATAAACAGCACTCCAGGCAGCAATAGCCCCTGCAGCTGTGCCTGACTCCATATTCTCTGCCCCGTCAGCAGTCTCGGGGCTGTGCTGGTGGGAGGGTGTGAGGGTCCACGGCTTTGTTGGTGGCCCGGTGTGAGTGGGGCTCTGCTGGACTTTCTGCAGGAGTTGCCAGGCTGCCACCTGTAAAGAAGAGGATGTGTCACCCATAACTTCCACTGGAATTTCTCTCCGGGCTGAGGTGAGGAAGGAAAAAAGGGAGTGGGTGCCGGGACAGGAGGGGTATCTCAGGCAGGGTAATGGAAAGCTTCCAGAAGAGCGCCCGGGGTCAGGACCATCCTGGCTGGCTTGCAGGCAGCAAGTTGGCCTGCGTGCTGTCGCTGGTGTGGCTCCACGGCCCTTCCTCTAGGCTTTCAAGCCCTTGTACATATTCAGCTGTTTTACCTGGGAAGGGTGGGAGCAGTTCAGCAGTAGCTGGTCTGGGTCTCAGCTCACGTTTACTCACAGAGGCCTCGGCACTGTCCCCCAGCTTTGCAATGAGGACGCTCCTTGCGTGTGGGGGGGCGGGGCTGCTGGCTGTATGGGAGATGATTCCCCACCTCTGACCAATTTCAGAATTGTTTACCGCTGGAGCAAGTGCCTTGGTAGGGTTTTCCTCTGTATAACTCTTAGGTTCAGGTTTTTTTTTTCTTTTTCGTTCCAATTACATTTTGTTCCTGTTTTATGTATTTATAGATATAAGCATGGAAATAATTCATTCATAGAAGTACATCTGTGTGAATGGAAGAACTTTTCTCTGTTTTATTTTTTAAGTTTTGAAATTAAATTTATTTAATTTTTCATACAGCAGGTTATTATTAGTTATCTATTTTATGCATATACATGTATACAGGTCAATCCCAATATCCCAAATCATCCCACCACCACCACACCATGGCTTCCTCCACTTGGTGTCCATATGTTTGTTCTCTACCTCTGTGTCTCTATTTCTGCCCTGCAAACCAGTTCATCTATACCATTTTTCTAGGTTCCACATATATGCATTAATATACAATATTTGTTTTTCTCTTTCGAACTTACTTCACTCTGTATGACAGTCTCTAGATCCATCGACTTCTCTACAAATGACCCAGTTTCATTCCTTTTTATGGGTGAGTAATATTCCATTTTATATATGTACCACTTCTTTATCCATTCATCTGTCTGTGGGCATTTAGTTTGCTTCCATTACCTGGCTATTGTAAATAGTGCTGCAATGAACATTGTGGTGAAAGTGACTTTTTGATTTATGGTTTTCTCTGGGTATATGCCCAGAAGTGGGATTGCTGGATCCTATGGTAATTCTCTTTTTAGTTTTTTAAAGGAACCTCCATACTGTTCTCCATAGTGCCTGTATCAATTTACCTTCCCACCAATAGTGGAAGAGGATTCCTTTTGTCCACACCCTCCCCAGAATTTGTTGTTTGTAGATTTTCTGATGATGCCGATTCTAAGAGGTGTGAGGTCATACCTCATTGTCATTTTGATTTGCATTTCTCTAATAATTAGTGATGTTGAGCAGCTTTTCATGTGCGTCTTGGCCATCTCTGTGACTTCTTTGAAGAAACGTCTATTTAGATCTTCTACCCCTGTTTGTATTGGGTTGTTTGTTTTATTAATATTAAGCTGCGTGAGCTGTTTATATATATTGGAGATTAAACCTTTGTCCATTGATTCGTTTGCGATCGTTTTCGCCCATTCTGAGGGTTGCCTTTTTCCATTCCCGTTTTTTTAACCAAAAAAGAAAGAAAGCAAAGGAAGCAGAACACTAATGTGCGTGAAATATGCCTCTTGAAACTGTCGTTTTGAAATATGGACGTCTTTTGAATTTTTTGGTCGATATATGACCCCAGGATTTGTTTTCATTGCAGGTGTCATTTACAGGCCTGCAATGATTTTGAATATCCACTGACCATTAGCGCTGGGATTAAAGCTGCTGTTGTGTGAAACGGCCACAAGGTGGCAGCAGTTCTCCCTTACCAAATCTGGTTACTAGGGCAACAGAGCCTCAATGGAAGTCGTGTTCTAGATTGGAATTTAGAATGGAATGTGCCAGGAGAATGCCCCTCAAGTTTGTCTCACTACTTCTTGTTCGTGTTTTTAATTTAATTTTTTATTTTTTTATTACAGCAAGTTTGATGACAACGTTTGGCTTGTAGGTGGGGAAGATGTGGTTCTTTTACACATATACATATGTCTGTTCTTCCTGGGATCCTGTTCCCATCTACGTTATTGACAGAATGTTGAGTAGTCTTCTCTTGGTATTCCGTAGGTCTTTGGTGATTATATATTTCACCTGTGTTTGTACATGTCTGTTAACCCCAAGATCGTAATGAACCAAATCCTCACACCTTTTCATTGGTGAACCACAAGTTTGTTTAATGAATCTGTCATTGCCCTTCTCCGTGGAAATATCTGCCCTGGTATCAATTTTTAGGTAACTCCTATAAGTGATATCCTACGATATGGGTCTTTCACTTTCTGACTTACTACAAGTCACGTGATTACCTCTAGACTCACCTACGGTGCTGCAAATGGCATTGTGTCCTTTTTTCCCTTGGGTAATATTGTGTCTTAGCGAGGTCCATTTTCTGCAACGTGATTCCCTGAGGGCTGAGGATTAGCTGACCTGGGCAGCCTGACCCTGCCGGCAAGCCCTCCCCAGGTGTGCCTGGGTTGAGGTCAATATAAACAGCACTCCAGGCAGCAATAGCCCCTGCAGCTGTGCCTGACTCCATATTCTCTGCCCCGTCAGCAGTCTCGGGGCTGTGCTGGTGGGAGGGTGTGAGGGTCCATGGCTTTGTTGGTTGCCCGGTGTGAGTGGGGCTCTTCTGGACTTTCTGCAGGAGTTGCCAGGCTGCCACCTGTAAAGAAGAGGATGTGTCACCCATAACTTCCACTGGAATTTCTCTCCGGGCTGAGGTGAGGAAGGAAAAAAGGGAGTGGGTGCCGGGACAGGAGGGGTATCTCAGGCTGGGAAATGGAAAGCTTCCAGAAGAGCACCCGGGGCCAGGACCATCCTGGCTGGCCTGCCGGCAGCAAGTTGGCCTGCGTGCTGTCGCTGGTGTGGCTCCACGGCCCTTCCTCTAGGCTTTCAAGCCCTTGTACATATTCAGCTGATTTATCTGGGAAGGGTGGGAGCAGTTCAGCAGTAGCTGGTCTGGGGCTCAGCTCACGTTTACTCACAGAGGCCTCGGCACTGTCCCCCAGCTTTGCAATGAGGACGCTCCTTGCGTGTGGGGGGGCGGGGCTGCTGGCTGTATGGGAGATGATTCCCCACCTCTGACCAATTTCAGAATTGTTTACCGCTGGAGCAAGTGCCTTGGTAGGGTTTTCCTCTGTATAACTCTTAGGTTCAGGTTTTTTTTTCTTTTTTCGTTCCAATTACATTTTGTTCCTGTTTTATGTATTTATAGATATAAGCATGGAAATAATTCATTCATAGAAGTACATCTGTGTGAATGGAAGAACTTTTCTCTGTTTTATTTTTTAAATTTTGAAATTAAATTTATTTAATTTTTCATACAGAAGGTTATTATTAGTTATCTATTTTATGCATATGCATGTATACAGGTGAATCCCAATCTCCCAACTCATCCCAACACCACCACCCCATGGCTTCCCCCACTTGGTGTCCATACGTTTGGTCTCTACCTCTGTGTCTCTATTTCTGCCCTGCAAACCAGCTCATCTGTACCATTTTTCTAGGTTCCACATATATGCATTAATATACAATATTTGTTTTTCTCTTTCTAACTTACTTCACTCTGTATGACAGTCTCTAGATCCATCGACTTCTCTACAAATGACCCAGTTTCATTCCTTTTTATGGCTGAGTAATATTCCATTTTATATATGTACCACTTCTTTATCCATTCATCTGTCTGTGGGCATTTAGTTTGCTTCCATTACCTGGCTATTGTAAATAGTGCTGCAATGAACATTGTGGTGAATGTGTCTTTTTGATTTATGGTTTTCTCTGGGTATATGCCCAGAAGTGGGATTGCTGGATCCTATGGTAATTCTCTTTTTAGTTTTTTAAAGGAACCTCCATAGTGTTCTCCATAGTGACTGTATCAATTTACCTTCCCACCAATAGTGGAAGAGGGTTCCTTTTGTCCACACCCTCCCCAGAATTTGTTGTTTGTAGATTTTCTGATGATGCCGATTCTAAGAGGTGTGAGGTCATACCTCATTGTCATTTTGATTTGCATTTCTCTAATAATTAGTGATGTTGAGCAGCTTTTCATGTGCGTCTTGGCCATCTCTGTGACTTCTTTGAAGAAACGTCTATTTAGATCTTCTGCCCATTTTTGTATTGGGTTGTTTGTTTTATTAATATTTAGCTGTGTGAGCTGTTTATATATATTGGAGATTAAACCTTTGTCCATTGATTCGTTTGCGATCGTTTTCGCCCATTCTGAGGGTTGCCTTTTTCCATTCCCGTTTTTTTAACCAAAAAAGAAAGAAAGCAAAGGAAGCAGAACACTAATGTGCATGAAATATGCCTCTTGAAACTGTCGTTTTGAAATATGGACGTCTTTTGAATTTTTTGGTCGATATATGACCCCAGGATTTGTTTTCATTGCAGGTGTCATTTACAGGGCTGCAATGATTTTGAATATCCACTGACTATTAGCGCTGGGATTAAAGCTGCTGTTGTGTGAAACGCCCACAAGGTGGCAGCAGTTCTCCCTCACCAAATCTGGTTACTAGGGCAACAGAGCCTCAATGGAAGTCGTGTTCTAGATTGGAATTTAGAATGGAATGTGCCAGGAGAATGCCCCTCAAGTTTGTCTCACTACTTCTTGTTCGTGTTTTTAATTTAATTTTTTATTTTTTTATTACAGCAAGTTTGATGACAACGTTTGGCTTGTTGTAGGTGTGCAAGATGTGGTTCTTTTACACATATACATATGTCTGTTCTTCCTGGGATCCTGTTCCCATCTACGTTATTGACAGAATGTTGAGTAGTCTTCTCTTGGTATTCCGTAGGTCTTTGGTGATTATATATTTCACCTGTGTTTGTACATGTCTGTTAACCCCAAGATCGTAATGAATCCAATCCTCACACCTTTCCATTGGTGAACCACAAGTTTGTTTAATGAATCTGTCATTGCCCTTCTCCGTAGAAATATCTGCCCTGGTATCAATTTTTAGGTAACACCTATAAGTGATATCCTACGATATGGGTCTTTCACTTTCTGACTTACTACAAGTCACGTGATTACCTCTAGACTCACCTACGGTGCTGTAAATGGCATTGTGTCCTTTTTTCCCTTGGGTAATATTGTGTCTTAGCGAGGTCCATTTTCTGCAACGTGATTCCCTGAGGGCTGAGGATTAGCTGACCTGGGCAGCCTGACCCTGCCGGCAAGCCCTCCCCAGGTGTGCCTGGGTTGAGGTCAATATAAACAGCACTCCAGGCAGCAATAGCCCCTGCAGCTGTGCCTGACTCCATATTCTCTGCCCCGTCAGCAGTCTCGGGGCTGTGCTGGTGGGAGGGTGTGAGGGTCCACGGCTTTGTTGGTGGCCCGGTGTGAGTGGGGCTCTGCTGGACTTTCTGCAGGAGTTGCCAGGCTGCCACCTGTAAAGAAGAGGATGTGTCACCCATAACTTCCACTGGAATTTCTCTCCGGGCTGAGGTGAGGAAGGAAAAAAGGGAGTGGGTGCCGGGACAGGAGGGGTATCTCAGGCTGGGAAATGGAAAGCTTCCAGAAGAGCACCCGGGGCCAGGACCATCCTGGCTGGCCTGCCGGCAGCAAGTTGGCCTGTGTGCTGTCGCTAGTGTGGCTCCACAGCCCTTCCTCTAGGCTTTCAAGCCCTTGTACATATTCAGGTGTTTTACCTGGGAAGGGTGGGAGCAGTTCAGCAGTAGCTGGTCTGGGTCTCAGCTCACGTTTACTCACAGAGGCCTCGGCACTGTCCCCCAGCTTTGCAATGAGGACGCTCCTTGCGTGTGGGGGGGCGGGGCTGCTGGCTGTATGGGAGATGATTCCCCACCTCTGACCAATTTCAGAATTGTTTACCGCTGGAGCAAGTGCCTTGGTAGGGTTTTCCTCTGTATAACTCTTAGGTTCAGGTTGTTTTTTCTTTTTTCGTTCCAATTATATTTTGTTCCTGTTTTATGTATTTATAGATATAAGCATGGAAATAATTCATTCATAGAAGTACATCTGTGTGAATGGAAGAACTTCTTTCTTTTTTTTTTAATTTTATTTTTAAAAATTTTGAAATTTAATTTTATTTATTTTTTTATACAGCAGGTTATTATTTGTTATCTATTTTATGCATATGCATGTATACAGGTCAATCCCAATCTCCCAACTCATCCCAACAACACCACCACATGGCTTCCCCCACTTGGTGTCTATACGTTTGTTCTCTACCTCTGTGTCTCTATTTCTGCCCTGCAAACCAGTTCATCTGTACCATTTTTCTAGGTTCCACATATATGCATTAATATACAATATTTGTTTTTCTCTTTCTGACTTACTTCACTCTGTATGACAGTCTCTAGATCCATCGACTTCTCTACAAATGACCCAGTTTCATTCCTTTTTATGGCTGAGTAATATTCCATTTTATATATGTACCACTTCTTTATCCAGTCATCTGTCTTTGGGCATTTAGGTTGCTTCCATTACCTGGCTATTGTAAATAGTGCTGCAATGAACATTGTGGTGAATGTGTCTTTTTGATTTATGGTTTTCTCTGGGTATATGCCCAGAAGTCGGATTGCTGGATCCTATGGTAATTCTCTTTTTAGTTTTTTAAAGGAACCTCCATACTGTTCTCCATAGTGCCTGTATCAATTTACCTTCCCACCAATAGTGGAAGAGGGTTCCTTTTGTCCACACCCTCCCCAGAATTTGTCATTTGTAGATTTTCTGATGATGCCGATTCTAACAGGTGTGAGGTCATACCTCATTGTCGTTTGGATTTGCATTTCTCTAATAATTAGTGATGTTGAACAGCTTTTCATGTGCGTCTTGACCATCTCTGTGACTTCTTTGAAGAAACGTATATTTAGATCTCCTGCTCATTTTTGTATTGGGTTGTTTGTTTTATTAATATTAAGCTGCGTGAGCTGTTTATGTATATTGGAGATTAAACGTTTGTCCATTGATTCGTTTGCGATCGTTTTCGCCCATTCTGAGGGTTGCCTTTTTCCATTCCCATTTTTTAAACCAAAAAAGAATGAAAGCAAAGGAAGCAGAACATTAATGTGCGTGAAATATGCCTCTTGAAACTGTCGTTTTGAAATATGGACGTCTTTTGAATTTTTTTGGTCGATATATGACCCCAGGATTTGTTTTCATTGCAGGTGTCATTTACAGGCCTGCAATGATTTTGAATATCCACTGACTATTAGCGCTGGGATTAAAGCTGCTATTGTGTGAAACGGCCAGAAGGTGGCAGCAGTTCTCCCTTACCAAATCTGGTTACTAGGGCAACAGAGCCTCAATGGAAGTCGTGTTCTAGATTGGAATTTAGAATGGAATGTGCCAGGAGAATGCCCCTCAAGTTTGTCTCACTACTTCTTGTTCGTGTTTTTAATTTAATTTTTTATTTTTTTATTACAGCAAGTTTGATGACAACGTTTAGCTTGTTGTAGGTGTGCAAGATGTGGTTCTTTTACACATATACATATATCTGTTCTTCCTGGGATCCTGTTCCCATCTACGTTATTGACAGAATGTTGAGTAGTCTTCTCTTGGTATTCCGTAGGTCTTTGGTGATTATATATTTCACCTGTGTTTGTACATGTCTGTTAACCCCAAGATCGTAATGAATCCAATCCTCACACCTTTCCATTGGTGAACCCTAAGTTTGTTTAATGAATCTGTGATTGCCCTTCTCCGTGGAAATATCTGCCCTGGTATCAATTTTTAGGTAACACCTCTAAGTGATATCCTACGATATGGGTCTTTCACTTTCTGACTTACTACAAGTCACGTGATTACCTCTAGACTCACCTACGGTGCTGCAAATGGCATTGTGTCCTTTTTTCCCTTGGGTAATATTGTGTCTTAGCGAGGTCCATTTTCTGCAATGTTATTCCCTGAGGGCTGAGGATTAGCTGACCTGGGAAGCCTGACCCTGCCGGCAAGCCCTCCCCAGGTGTGCCTGTGTTCAGGTCAATATAAACAGCACTCCGGGCAGCAATAGCCCCTCCAGCTGTGCCTGACTCCATATTCTCTGCCCCGTCAGCAGTCTCGGGGCTGTGCTGGTGGGAGGGTGTGAGGGTCCACGGTATGTTGGTGGCCCGGTGTGAGTGGGGCTCTGCTGGACTTTCTGCAGGAGTTGCCAGGCTGCCACCTGTAAAGAAGAGGATGTGTCACCCATAACTTCCACTGGAACTTCTCTCCGGGCTGAGGTGAGGAAGGAAAAAAGGGAGTGGGTGCCGGGACAGGAGGGGTATCTCAGGCAGGGTAATGGAAAGCTTCCAGAAGAGCGCCCGGGGTCAGGACCATCCTGGCTGGCTTGCAGGCAGCAAGTTGGCCTGTGTGCTGTCGCTGTTGTGGCTCCACGGCCCTTCCTCTAGGCTTTCAAGCCCTTGTACATATTCAGGTGTTTTACCTGGGAAGGGTGGGAACAGTTCAGCAGCAGCTGGCCTGGGGCTCAGCTCACGTTTACTCACAGAGGACTCGGCACCGTACCACAGCTTTGCAATGAGGACGCTCCTTGCGTGGGGCTGGGCGGGGCTGCTGGCTGTATGGGAGATGATTCCCCACCTCTGACCAATTTGAGAATTGTTTACCGCTGGAGCATGTGCCTTGGTAGGGTTTTCCTCTGTATAGCTGTTAGGTTCAGGGTTTTTTTTTCTTTTTTCGTTCCAATTATATTTTGTTCCTGTTTTATGTATTTATAGATATAAGCATGGAAATAATTCATTCATATAAATACATCTGTGTGAATGGAAGAACTTCTTTCTGTTTTTTTTAATTTTATTTTTAAAAACTTTGAAATTTAATTTTATTTATTTTTTTATACAGCAGGTTATTATTAGTTATCTATTTTATGCATATGCATGTATACAGGTGAATCCCAATCTCCCAACTCATCCCAACACCACCACCACATGGCTTCCCCCACTTGGTGTCCATACGTTTGGTTTCTACCTCTGTGTCTCTATTTCTGCCCTGCAAACCAGTTCATCTGTACCATTTTTCTAGGTTTCACATATATGCATTAATATACAATATTTGTTTTTCTCTTTCTGACTTACTTCACTCTGTATGACAGTCTCTAGATCCATCGACTTCTCTACAAATGACCCAGTTTCATTCCTTTTTATGGCTGAGTAATATTCCATTTTATATATGTACCACTTCTTTATCCATTCATCTGTCTGTGGGCATTTAGGTTGCTTCCATTACCTGGCTATTGTAAATAGTGCTGCAATGAACATTGTGGTGAATGTGTCTTTTTGATTTATGGTTTTCTCTGGGTATATGCCCAGAAGTGGGATTGATGGATCCTATGGTAATTCTCTTTTTAGTTTTTTAAAGGAACCTCCATAGAGTTCTCCATAGTAACTGTATCAATTTACCTTCCCACCAATAGTGGAAGAGGGTTCCTTTTGTTCACACCCTCCCCAGAATTTGTTGTTTGTAGATTTTCTGATGATGCCGATTCTAAGAGGTGTGAGGTCATACCTCATTGTCATTTTGATTTGCATTTCTCTAATAATTAGTGATGTTGAGCAGCTTTTCATGTGCGTCTTGGCCATCTCTGTGACCTCTTTGAAGAAACGTCTATTTAGATCTTCTGCCCATTTTTGTATTGGGTTGTTTGTTTTATTAATATTAAGCTGTGTGAGCTGTTTATATATATTGGAGATTAAACCTTTGTCCATTGATTCATTTGAGATCGTTTTCGCCCATTCTGATGGTTGCCTTTTTCCATTCCCGTTTTTTTAACCAAAAAAGAAAGAAAGCAAAGGAAGCAGAACACTAATGTGCGTGAAATATGCCTCTTGAAACTGTCGTTTTGAAATATGGACGTCTTTTGAATTTTTTGGTCGATATATGACCCCAGGATTTGTTTTCATTGCAGGTGTCATTTACAGGGCTGCAATGATTTTGAATATCCACTGATCATTAGCGCTGGGATTAAAGCTGCTGTTGTGTGAAACGGCCACAAGGTGGCAGCAGTTCTCCCTTACCAAATCTGGTTACTAGGGCAAAGGAGCCTCAATGGCAGTCGTGTTCTAGATTGGAATTTAGAATGGAATGTGCCAGGAGAATGCCCCTCAAGTTTGTCTCACTACTTCTTGTTCGTGTTTTTAATTTAATTTTTTATTTTTTTATTACAGCAAGTTTGATGACTACGTTTGTCTTGTAGGTGTGCAAGATGTGGTTCTTTTACACATATACATATGTCTGTTCTTCCTGGGATCCTGTTCCCATCTACGTTATTGACAGAATGTTGAGTAGTCTTCTCTTGGTATTCCGTAGGTCTTTGGTGATTATATATTTCACCTGTGTTTGTACATGTCTGTTAACCCCAAGATCGTAATGAATCCAATCCTCACACCTTTTCATTGGTGAACCACAAGTTTGTTTAATGAATCTGTCATTGCCCTTCTCCGTGGAAATATCTGCCCTGGTATCAATTTTTAGGTAACTCCTATAAGTGATATCCTACTATATGGGTCTTTCACTTTCTGACTTACTACAAGTCACGTGATTACCTCTAGACTCACCTACGGTGCTGCAAATGGCATTGTGTCCTTTTTTCCCTTGGGTAATATTGTGTCTTAGCGAGGTCCATTTTCTGCAACGTGATTCCCTGAGGGCTGAGGATTAGCTGACCTGGGCAGCCTGACCCTGCCGGCAAGCCCTCCCAAGGTGTGCCTGGGTTGAGGTCAATATAAACAGCACTCCAGGCAGCAATAGCCCCTGCAGCTGTGCCTGACTCCATATTCTCTGCCCCGTCAGCAGTCTCGGGGCTGTGCTGGTGGGAGGGTGTGAGGGTCCACGGCTTTGTTGGTGGCCCGGTGTGAGTGGGGCTCTTCTGGACTTTCTGCAGGAGTTGCCAGGCTGCCACCTGTAAAGAAGAGGATGTGTCACCCATAACTTCCACTGGAATTTCTCTCCGGGCTGAGGTGAGGAAGGAAAAAAGTGAGTGGGTGCCGGGACAGGAGGGGTATCTCAGGCTGGGAAATGGAAAGCTTCCAGAAGAGCACCCGGGGCCAGGACCATCCTGGCTGGCCTGCCGGCAGCAAGTTGGCCTGCGTGCTGTCGCTGGTGTGGCTCCACGGCCCTTCCTCTAGGCTTTCAAGCCCTTGTACATATTCAGCTGATTTATCTGGGAAGGGTGGGAGCAGTTCAGCAGTAGCTGGTCTGGGGCTCAGCTCACGTTTACTCACAGAGGCCTCGGCACTGTCCCCCAGCTTTGCAATGAGGATGCTCCTTGCGTGTGGGGGGGCGGGGCTGCTGGCTGTATGGGAGATGATTCCCCACCTCTGACCAATTTCAGAATTGTTTACCGCTGGAGCAAGTGCCTTGGTAGGGTTTTCCTCTGTATAACTCTTAGGTTCAGGTTTTTTTTTCTTTTTTCGTTCCAATTACATTTTGTTCCTGTTTTATGTATTTATAGATATAAGCATGGAAATAATTCATTCATAGAAGTACATCTGTGTGAATGGAAGAACTTTTCTCTGTTTTATTTTTTAAATTTTGAAATTAAATTTATTTAATTTTTCATACAGCTGGTTATTATTAGTTATCTATTTTATGCATATGCATGTATACAGGTGAATCCCAATCTCCCAACTCATCCCAACAGCACCACCCCATGGCTTCCCCCACTTGGTGTCCATACGTTTGGTCTCTACCTCTGTGTCTCTATTTCTGCCCTGCAAACCAGTTCATCTGTACCATTTTTCTAGGTTCCACATATATGCATTAATATACAATATTTGTTTTTCTCTTTCTGACTTACTTCACTCTGTATGACAGTCTCTAGATCCATCGACTTCTCTACAAATGACCCAGTTTCATTCCTTTTTATGGCTGAGTAATATTCCATTTTATATATGTACCACATGTTTATCCATTCGTCTGTCTGTGGGCATTTAGATTGCTTCCATTACCTGGCTATTGTAAATAGTGCTGCAATGAACATTGTGGTGAATGTGTCTTTTTGATTTATGGTTTTCTCTGGGTATATGCCCAGAAGTGGGATTGCTGGATCCTATGGTAATTCTCTTTTTAGTTTTTTAAAGGAACCTCCATACTGTTCTCCATAGTGCCTGTATCAATTTACCTTCCCACCAATAGTGGAAGAGGGTTCCTTTTGTCCACACCCTCCCCAGAATTTGTTGTTTGTAGATTTTCTGATGATGCCGATTCTAAGAGGTGTGAGGTCATACCTCATTGTCGTTTGGATTTGCATTTCTCTAATAATTAGTGTTGTTGAGCAGCTTTTCATGTGCGTCTTGACCATCTCTGTGACTTCTTTGAAGAAACGTATATTTAGATCTTCTGCTCATTTTTGTATTGGGTTGTTTGTTTTATTAATATTAAGCTGCGTGAGCTGTTTATATATATTGGAGATTAAACGTTTGTCCATTGATTCGTTTGCGATCGTTTTCGCCCATTCTGAGGGTTGCCTTTTTCCATTCCCATTTTTTTAAACCAAAAAAGAATGAAAGCAAAGGAAGCAGAACATTAATGTGCGTGAAATATGCCTCTTGAAACTGTCGTTTTGAAATATGGACGTCTTTTGAATTTTTTGGTCGATATATGACCCCAGGATTTGTTTTCAGGGCAGGTGTCATTTACAGGCCTGCAATGATTTTGAATATCCACTGACCATTAGCGCTGGGATTAAAGCTGCTGTTGTGTGAAACGGCCACAAGGTGGCAGCAGTTCTCCCTTACCAAATCTGGTCACTAGGGCAAAGGAGCCTCAATGGCAGTCGTGTTCTAGATTGGAATTTAGAATGGAATGTGCCAGGAGAATGCCCCTCAAGTTTGTCTCACTACTTCTTGTTCGTGTTTTTAATTTAAGTTTTTATTTTTTTATTACAGCAAGTTTGATGACAACGTTTGGCTTGTTGTAGGTGTGCAAGATGTGGTTCTTTTACACATATACATATGTCTGTTCTTCCTGGGATCCTGTTCCCATGTACATTAAAACAGAATGTTGAGTAGTCTTCTCTTGGTATTCCGTAGGTCTTTGGTGATTATATATTTCACCTGTGTTTGTATATGTCTGTTAACCCCAAGATCGTAATGAATCCAATCCTCACACCTTTCCATTGGTGAACCATAAGTTTGTTTAATGAATCTGTGATTGCCCTTCTCCGTGGAAATATCTGCCCTGGTATCAATTTTTAGGTAACACCTATAAGTGATATCCTACGATATGGGTCTTTCACTTTCTGACTTACTACAAGTCACGTGATTACCTCTAGACTCACCTACGGTGCTGCAAATGGCATTGTGTCCTTTTTTCCCTTGGGTAATATTGTGTCTTAGCGAGGTCCATTTTCTGCAACGTGATTCCCTGCGGGCTGAGGATTAGCTGACCTGGGCAGCCTGACCCTGCCGGCAAGCCCTCCCCAGGTGTGCCTGGGTTGAGGTCAATATAAACAGCACTCCAGGCAGCAATAGCCCCTGCAGCTGTGCCTGACTCCATAGTCTCTGCCCCGTCAGCAGTTTCGGGGCTGTGCTGGTGGGAGGGTGTGAGGGTCCACGGCTTTGTTGGTGGCCCGGTGTGAGTGGGGCTCTGCTGGACTTTCTGCAGGAGTTGCCAGGCTGCCACCTGTAAAGAAGAGGATGTGTCACCCATAACTTCCACTGGAATTTCTCTCCGGGCTGAGGTGAGGAAGGAAAAAAGGGAGTGGGTGCCAGGACAGGAGGGGTATCTCAGGTTGGGAAATGGAAAGCTTCCAGAAGAGCACCCGGGGCCAGGACCATCCTGGCTGGCCTGCAGGCAGCAAGTTGGCCTGCGTGCTGTCGCTGGTGTGGCTCCACGGCCCTTCCTCTAGGCTTTCAAGCCCTTGTACATATTCAGCTGTTTTACCTGGGAAGGGTGGGAGCAGTTCAGCAGCAGCTGGCCTGGGGCTCAGCTCACGTTTACTCACAGAGGCCTCGGCACTGTCCCCCAGCTTTGCAATGAGGACGCTCCTTGCGTGTGGGGGGGCGGGGCTGCTGGCTGTATGGGAGATGATTCCCCACCTCTGACCAATTTCAGAATTGTTTACCGCTGGTGCAAGTGCCTTGGTAGGGTTTTCCTCGGTATAAATGTTAGGTTCAGGATTTTTTTTTTCTTTTTTCATTCCAATTATATTTTGTTCCTGTTTTATGTATTTATAGATATAAGCATGGAAATAATTCATTCATATAAATACATCTGTGTGAATGGAAGAACTTTTTTCTGTTTTTTTTTCAATTTTATTTTTAAAAATTTTGAAATTTACTTTTATTTATTTTTTTATTCAGCAGGTTATTATTAGTTATCTATTTTATGCATATGCATGTATACAGGTGAATCCCAATCTCCCAACTCATCCCAACACCAGCACCCCATGGCTTCCCCCACTTGGTGTCCATACGTTTGGTCTCTACCTCTGTGTCTCTATTTCTGCCCTGCAAACCAGTTCATCTGTACCATTTTTCTAGGTTCCACATATATGCATTAATGTACAATATTTGTTTTTCTCTTTCTGACTTACTTCACTCTGTATGACAGTCTCTAGATCCATCGACTTCTCTACAGATGACCCAGTTTCATTCCTTTTTATGGCTGAGTAATAGTCCATTTTATATATGTACCACTTCTTTATCCATTCATCTGTCTGTGGGCATTTAGGTTGCTTCCATTACCTGGCTATTGTAAATAGTGCTGCAATGAACATTGTGGTGAATGTGTCTTTTTGATTTATGGTTTTCTCTGGGTATATGCCCAGAAGTCGGATTGCTGGATCCTATGGTAATTCTCTTTTTAGTTTTTTAAAGGAACCTCCATACTGTTCTCCATAGTGCCTGTATCAATTTACCTTCCCACCAATAGTGGAAGAGGGTTCCTTTTGTCCACACCCTCCCCAGAATTTGTCATTTGTAGATTTTCTGATGATGCCGATTCTAACAGGTGTGAGGTCATACCTCATTGTCGTTTGGATTTGCATTTCTCTAATAATTAGTGATGTTGAGCAGCTTTTCATGTGCGTCTTGACCATCTCTGTGACTTCTTTGAAGAAACGTCTCTAGATCTTCTGCCCATTTTTGTATTGGGTTGTTTGTTTTATTAATATTAAGCTGCGTGAGCTGTTTATATATATTGGAGATTAAACCTTTGTCCATTGATTTGTTTGCGATCGTTTTCGCCCATTCTGAGGGTTGCCTTTTTCCATTCCCGTTTTTTTAACCAAAAAAGAAAGAAAGCAAAGGAAGCAGAACACTAATGTGCGTGAAATATGCCTCTTGAAACTGTCGTTTTGAAATATGGACGTCTTTTGAATTTTTTGGTCGATATATGACCCCAGGATTTGTTTTCATTGCAGGTGTCATTTACAGGCCTGCAATGATTTTGAATATCCACTGACCATTAGCACTGGGATTCAAGCTGCTGTTGTGTGAAATGGCCACAAGGTGGCAGCAGTTCTCCCTTACCAAATCTGGTTACTAGGGCAACAGAGCCTCAATGGAAGTCGTGTTCTAGATTGGAATTTAGAATGGAATGTGCCAGGAGAATGTCCCTCAAGTTTGTCTCACTACTTCTTGTTCGTGTTTTTAATTTAATTTTTTATTTTTTTATTACAGCAAGTTTGATGACAACGTTTGGCTTGTTGTAGGTGTGCAAGATGTGGTTCTTTTACACATATACATATGTCTGTTCTTCCTGGGATCCTGATCCCATGTACATTATGACAGAATGTTGAGTAGTCTTCTCTTGGTACTCTGTAGGTCTTTGGTGATTATATATTTCACCTGTGTTTGTATATGTCTGTTAACCCCAAGATCGTAATGAATCCAATCATCACACCTTTCCATTGGTGAACCATAAGTTTGTTTAATGAATCTGTGATTGCCCTTCTCCGTGGAAATATCTGCCCTGGTATCAATTTTTAGGTAACACCTATAAGTGATATCCTACGATATGGGTCTTTCACTTTTTGACTTACTACAAGTCACGTGATTACCTCTAGACTCATCTACGGTGCTGCAAATGGCATTGTGTCCTTTTTTCCCTTGGTTAATATTGTGTCTTAGCGAGGTCCATTTTCTGCAATGTGATTCCCTGAGGGCTGAGGATTAGCTGACCTGGGCAGCCTGACCCTGCCGGCAAGCCCTCCCCAGGTGTGCCTGGGTTGAGGTCAATATAAACAGCACTCCGGGCAGCAATAGCCCCTGCAGCTGTGCCTGACTCCATATTATCTGCCCCTTCAGCAGTCTCGGGGCTGTGCTGGTGGGAGGGTGTGAGGGTCCACGGCTTTGTTGGTGGCCCGGTGTGAGTGGGGCTCTGCTGGACTTTCTGCCGGAGATGCCATGCTGCCACCTGTAAAGAAGAGGATGTGTCACCCATAACTTCCACTGGAATTTCTCTCCGGGCTGAGGTGAGGAAGGAAAAAAAGGAGTGGGGGCCGGGACAGGAGGGGTATCTCAGGCTGGGAAATGGAAAGCTTCCAGAAGAGCGCCTGGGTCCAGGACCATCCTGGTTGGCCTGCAGTCAGCAAGTTGGCCTGCGTGCTGTCACTGGTGTGGCTCCACGGCCCTTCCTCTAGGCTTTCAAGCCCTTGTACATATTCAGGTGTTTTACCTGGGAAGGGTGAGAACAGTTCAGCAGCAGCAGGCCTGGGGCTCAGCTCACGTTTACTCACAGAGGACTCGGCACCATCCCCCAGCTTTGCAATGAGGACGCTCCTTGCGTGGGGCTGGGCGGGGCTGCTGGCTGTATGGGAGATGATTCCCCACCTCTGACCAATTTCAGAATTGTTTACCGCTGGAGGATGTGCCTTGGTAGGGTTTTCCTCTGTATAGCTGTTAGGTTCAGGGTTTTTTTTCTTTTTTCGTTCCAATTACATTTGTTCCTGTTTTATGTATTTATAGATATAAGCATGCAAATAATTCATTCATATAAATACATCTGTGTAAATGGAAGAACTTCTTTCTGTTTTTTTTAATTTTATTTTTAAAAATTTTGAAATTTACTTTTATTTATTTTTTTATACAGCAGGTTATTATTTGTTATCTATTTTATGCATATGCATGTATACAGGTCAATCCCAATCTCCCAACTCATCCCAACACCACCACCTCATGGCTTCCCCCACTTGGTGTCTATACGTTTGTTCTCTACCTCTGTGTCTCTATTTATGCCCTGCAAACCAGTTCATCTGTACCATTTTTCTAGGTTCCACATATATGCATTAATATACAATATTTGTTTTTCTCTTTCTGACTTACTTCACTCTGTATGACAGTCTCTAGATCCATCGACTTCTCTACAAATGACCCAGTTTCATTCCTTTTTATGGCTGAGTAATATTCCATTTTATATATGTACCACTTCTTTATCCAGTCGTCTGTCTTTGGGCATTTAGGTTGCTTCCATTACCTGGCTATTGTAAATAGTGCTGCAATGAACATTGTGGTGAATGTGTCTTTTTGATTTATGGTTTTCTCTGGGTATATGCCCAGAAGTGGGATTGCTGGATTCTATGGTAATTCTCTTTTTAGTTTTTTAAAGGAACCTCCATACTGTTCTCCATAGTGCCTGTATCAATTTACCTTCCCACCAATAGTGGAAGAGGGTTCCTTTTGTCCACACCCTCCCCAGAATTTGTCATTTGTAGATTTTCTGATGATGCCGATTCTAACAGGTGTGAGGTCATACCTCATTATCGTTTGGATTTGCATTTCTCTAATAATTAGTGATGTTGAGCAGCTTTTCATGTGCGTCTTGACCAT
This sequence comes from Mesoplodon densirostris, assembly GCF_025265405.1. Lineage (NCBI taxonomy): Eukaryota > Metazoa > Chordata > Mammalia > Artiodactyla > Ziphiidae > Mesoplodon > Mesoplodon densirostris. The sequence goes on along the minus strand of NC_082667.1, from coordinate 84,544,543 downwards.
CTCTGTGACTTCTTTGAAGAAACGTCTCTAGATCTTCTGCCCATTTTTGTATTGGGTTGTTTGTTTTATTAATATTAAGCTGCGTGAGCTGTTTGTATATATTGGAGATTAAACCTTTGTCCATTGATTCGTTTGCGATCGTTTTCGCCCATTCTGAGGGTTGCCTTTTTCCATTCCCGTTTTTTTAACCAAAAAAGAATGAAAGGAAAGGAAGCAGAACACTAATGTGCGTGAAATATGCCTCTTGAAACTGTCGTTTTGAAATATGGACGTCTTTTGAATTTTTTGGTCGATATATGACCCCAGGATTTGTTTTCAGGGCAGGTGTCATTTACAGGCCTGCAATGATTTTGAATATCCACTGACCATTAGCGCTGGGATTCAAGCTGCTGTTGTGTGAAATGGCCACAAGGTGGCAGCAGTTCTCCCTTACCAAATCTGGTTACTAGGGCAACAGAGCCTCAATGGAAGTCGTGTTCTAGATTGGAATTTAGAATGGAATGTGCCAGGAGAATGCCCCTCAAGTTTGTCTCACTACTTCTTGTTCGTGTTTTTAATTTAATTTTTTATTTTTTTATTACAGCAAGTTTGATGACAACGTTTGGCTTGTTGTAGGTGTGCAAGATGTGGTTCTTTTACACATATACATATGTCTGTTCTTCCTGGGATCCTGTTCCCATGTACGTTATGACAGAATGTTGAGTAGTCTTCTCTTGGTACACTGTAGGTCTTTGGTGATTATATATTTCACCTGTGTTTGTATATGTCTGTTAACCCCAAGATCGTAATGAATCCAATCCTCACACCTTTCCATTGGTGAACCATAAGTTTGTTTAATGAATCTGTGATTGCCCTTCTCCGTGGAAATATCTGCCCTGGTATCAATTTTTAGGTAACACCTATAAGTGATATCCTACGATATGGGGCTTTCACTTTTTGACTTACTACAAGTCACGTGATTACCTCTAGACTCATCTACGGTGCTGCAAATGGCATTGTGTCCTTTTTTCCCTTGGTTAATATTGTGTCTTAGCGAGGTCCATTTTCTGCAATGTGATTCCCTGAGGGCTGAGGATTAGCTGACCTGGGCACCCTGACCCTGCCGGCAAGCCCTCCCCAGGTGTGCCTGGGTTGAGGTCAATATAAACAGCACTCCGGGCAGCAATAGCCCCTGCAGCTGTGCCTGACTCCATATTATCTGCCCCTTCAGCAGTCTCGGGGCTGTGCTGGTGGGAGGGTGTGAGGGTCCACGGCTTTGTTGGTGGCCCGGTGTGAGTGGGGCTCTGCTGGACTTTCTGCCGGAGTTGCCAGGCTGCCACCTGTAAAGAAGAGGATGTGTCACCCATAACTTCCACTGGAATTTCTCTCCGGGCTGAGGTGAGGAAGGAAAAAAAGGAGTGGGGGCCGGGACAGGAGGGGTATCTCAGGCTGGGAAATGGGAAGCTTCCCGAAGAGCGCCTGGGTTCAGGACCATCCTGGTTGGCCTGCAGTCAGCAAGTTGGCCTGCGTGCTGTCACTGGTGTGGCTCCACGGCCCTTCCTCTAGGCTTTCAAGCCCTTGTACATATTCAGGTGTTTTACCTGGGAAGGGTGAGAACAGTTCAGCAGCAGCAGGCCTGGGGCTCAGCTCACGTTTACTCACAGAGGACTCGGCACCATCCCCCAGCTTTGCAAAGAGGACGCTCCTTGCGTGGGGCTGGGCGGGGCTGCTGGCTGTATGGGAGATGATTCCCCACCTCTGACCAATTTCAGAATTGTTTACCGCTGGAGGATGTGCCTTGGTAGGGTTTTCCTCTGTATAGCTGTTAGGTTCAGGTTTTTTTTTTCTTTTTTCGTTCCAATTACATTTTGTTCCTGTTTTATGTATTTATAGATATAAGCATGGAAATAATTCATTCATATAAATCTGTGTAAATGGAAGAACTTCTTTCTGTTTTTTTTAATTTTATTTTTAAAAATTTTGAAATTTAATTTTATTTTTTTATACAGCAGGTTATTATTAGTTATCTATTTTATGCATATGCATGTATACAGGTCAATCCCTATCTCCCAACTCATCCCAACACCACCACCCCATGGCTTCCCCCACTTGGTGTCCATGCGTTTGGTCTCTACTTCTGTGTCTCTATTTCTGCCCTGCAAACCAGTTCATCTGTACCATTTTTATAGGTTCCACATATATGCATTAATATACAATATTTGTTATTCTCTTTCTGACTTACTTCACTCTGTATGACAGTCTCTAGATCCATCGACTTCTCTACAAATGACCCAGTTTCATTCCTTTTTATGGCTGAGTAATATTCCATTTTATATATGTACCACTTCTTTATCCATTCGTCTGTCTGTGGGCATTTAGGTTGCTTCCATTACCTGGCTATTGTAAATAGTGCTGCAATGAACATTGTGGTGAATGTGTCTTTTTGATTTATGGTTTTCTCTGGGTATATGCCCAGAAGTGGGATTGCTGGATCCTATGGTAATTCTCTTTTTAGTTTTTTAAAGGAACCTCCATACTGTTCTCCATAGTGCCTGTATCAATTTACCTTCCCACCAATAGTGGAAGAGGGTTCCTTTTGTCCACACCCTCCCCAGAATTTGTTGTTTGTAGATTTTCTGATGATGCCGATTCTAAGAGGTGTGAGGTCATACCTCATTGTCGTTTGGATTTGCATTTCTCTAATAATTAGTGATGTTGAGCAGCTTTTCATGTGCGTCTTGACAATCTCTGTGACTTCTTTGAAGAAACGTATATTTAGATCTTCTGCTCATTTTTGTATTGGGTTGTTTGTTTTATTAATATTAAGCTGCGTGAGCTGTTTATATATATTGGAGATTAAACGTTTGTCCATTGATTCGTTTGCGATCGTTTTCGCCCATTCTGAGGGTTGCCTTTTTCCATTCCCATTTTTTTAAACCAAAAAAGAATGAAAGCAAAGGAAGCAGAACACTAATGTGCGTGAAATATGCCTCTTGAAACTGTCGTTTTGAAATATGGACGTCTTTTGAATTTTTTGGTCGATATATGACCCCAGGATTTGTTTTCAGGGCAGGTGTCATTTACAGGCCTGCAATGATTTTGAATATCCACTGACTATTAGCGCTGGGATTAAAGCTGCTGTTGTGTGAAACGGCCACAAGGTGGCAGCAGTTCTCCCTTACCAAATCTGGTTACTAGGGCAAAGGAGCCTAAATGGCAGTCGTGTTCTAGATAGGAATTTAGAATGGTATGTGCCAGGAGAATGCCCCTCAAGTTTGTCTCACTACTTCTTGTTCGTGTTTTTAATTTAATTTTTTATTTTTTTATTACAGCAAGTTTGATGACAACGTTTGGCTTGTTGTAGGTGTGCAAGATGTGGTTCTTTTACACATATACATATGTCTGTCCTTCCTGGGATCCTGTTCCCATGTACGTTATGACAGAATGTTGAGTAGTCTTCTCTTGGTATTCCGTAGGTCTTTGGTGATTATATATTTCACCTGTGTTTGTATATGTCTGTTAACCCCAAGATCGTAATGAATCCAATCCTCACACCTTTCCATTGGTGAACCATAAGTTTGTTTAATGAATCTGTGATTGCCCTTCTCCGTGGAAATATCTGCCCTGGTATCAATTTTTAGGTAACACCTATAAGTGATATCCTACGATATGGGTCTTTCACTTTCTGACTTACTACAAGTCACGTGATTACGTCTAGACTCACCTACGGTGCTGCAAATGGCATTGTGTCCTTTTTTCCCTTGGGTAATATTGTGTCTTAGCGAGGTCCATTTTCTGCAACGTGATTCCCTGAGGGCTGAGGATTAGCTGACCTGGGCAGCCTGACCCTGCCGGCAAGCCCTCCCCAGGTGTGCCTGGGTTGAGGTCAATATAAACAGCACTCCAGGCAGCAATAGCCCCTGCAGCTGTGCCTGACTCCATATTCTCTGCCCCGTCAGCAGTCTCGGGGCTGTGCTGGTGGGAGGGTGTGAGGGTCCACGGCTTTGTTGGTGGCCCGGTGTGAGTGGGGCTCTGCTGGACTTTCTGCAGGAGTTGCCAGGCTGCCACCTGTAAAGAAGAGGATGTGTCACCCATAACTTCCACTGGAATTTCTCTCCGGGCTGAGGTGAGGAAGGAAAAAAGGGAGTGGGTGCCAGGACAGGAGGGGTATCTCAGGTTGGGAAATGGAAAGCTTCCAGAAGAGCACCCGGGGCCAGGACCATCCTGGCTGGCCTGCAGGCAGCAAGTTGGCCTGCGTGCTGTCGCTGGTGTGGCTCCACGGCCCTTCCTCTAGGCTTTCAAGCCCTTGTACATATTCAGCTGTTTTACCTGGGAAGGGTGGGAGCAGTTCAGCAGCAGCTGGCCTGGGGCTCAGCTCACGTTTACTCACAGAGGCCTCGGCACTGTCCCCCAGCTTTGCAATGAGGACGCTCCTTGCGTGTGGGGGGGCGGGGCTGCTGGCTGTATGGGAGATGATTCCCCACCTCAGACCAATTTCAGAATTGTTTACCGCTGGTGCAAGTGCCTTGGTAGGGTTTTCCTCGGTATAAATGTTAGGTTCAGGATTTTTTTTTTCTTTTTTCATTCCAATTATATTTTGTTCCTGTTTTATGTATTTATAGATATAAGCATGGAAATAATTCATTCATATAAATACATCTGTGTGAATGGAAGAACTTTTTTCTGTTTTTTTTTTCAATTTTATTTTTAAAAATTTTGAAATTTACTTTTATTTATTTTTTTATACAGCAGGTTATTATTTGTTATCTATTTTATGCATATGCATGTATACAGGTCAATCCCAATCTCCCAACTCATCCCAACACAACCACCACATGGCTTCCCCCACTTGGTGTCTATACGTTTGTCCTCTACCTCTGTGTCTCTATTTCTGCCCTGCAAAGAAGTTCATCTGTACCATTTTTCTAGGTTCCACATATATGCATTAATATACAATATTTGTTTTTCTCTTTCTGACTTACTTCACTCTGTATGACAGTCTCTAGATCCATCGACTTCTCTACAAATGACCCAGTTTCATTCCTTTTTATGGCTGAGTAATATTCCATTTTATATATGTACCACTTCTTTATCCAGTCGTCTGTCTTTGGGCATTTAGGTTGCTTCCATTACCTGGCTATTGTAAATAGTGCTGCAATGAACATTGTGGTGAATGTGTCTTTTTGATTTATGGTTTTCTCTGGGTATATGCCCAGAAGTCGGATTGCTGGATCCTATGGTAATTCTCTTTTTAGTTTTTTAAAGGAACCTCCATACTGTTCTCCATAGTGCCTGTATCAATTTACCTTCCCACCAATAGTGGAAGAGGGTTCCTTTTGTCCACACCCTCCCCAGAATTTGTCATTTGTAGATTTTCTGATGATGCCGATTCTAACAGGTGTGAGGTCATACCTCATTATCGTTTCGATTTGCATTTCTCTAATAATTAGTGATGTTGAGCAGCTTTTCATGTGCGTCTTGACCATCTCTGTGACTTCTTTGAAGAAACGTCTCTAGATCTTCTGCCCATTTTTGTATTGGGTTGTTTGTTTTATTAATATTATGCTGCGTGAGCTGTTTATATATATTGGAGATTAAACCTTTGTCCATTGATTCGTTTGCGATCGTTTTCGCCCATTCTGAGGGTTGCCTTTTTCCATTCCCGTTTTTTTAACCAAAAAAGAAAGAAAGCAAAGGAAGCAGAACACTAATGTGCGTGAAATATGCCTCTTGAAACTGTCGTTTTGAAATATGGACGTCTTTTGAATTTTTTGGTCGATATATGACCCCAGGATTTGTTTTCAGGGCAGGTGTCATTTACAGGCCTGCAATGATTTTGAATATCCACTGACCATTAGCGCTGGGATTCAAGCTGCTGTTGTGTGAAATGGCCACAAGGTGGCAGCAGTTCTCCCTTACCAAATCTGGTTACTAGGGCAAGAGAGCCTCAATGGAAGTCGTGTTCTAGATTGGAATTTAGAATGGAATGTGCCAGGAGAATGCCCCTCAAGTTTGTCTCACTACTTCTTGTTCGTGTTTTTAATTTATTTTTTTATTTTTTTATTACAGCAAGTTTGATGACAACGTTTGGCTTGTTGTAGGTGTGCAAGATGTGGTTCTTTTACACATATACATATGTCTGTTCTTCCTGGGATCCTGTTCCCATGTACGTTATGACAGAATGTTGAGTAGTCTTCTCTTGGTATTCCGTAGGTCTTTGGTGATTATATATTTCACCTGTGTTTGTACATGTCTGTTAACCCCAAGATCGTAATGAATCCAATCCTCACACCTTTCCATTGGTGAACCATAAGTTTGTTTAATGAATCTGTGATTGCCCTTCTCCGTGGAAATATCTGCCCTGGTATCAATTTTTAGGTAACACCTATAAGTGATATCCTACGATATGGGTCTTTCACTTTCTGACTTACTACAAGTCACGTGATTACGTCTAGACTCACCTACGGTGCTGCAAATGGCATTGTGTCCTTTTTTCCCTTGGGTAATATTGTGTCTTAGCGAGGTCCATTTTCTGCAACGTGATTCCCTGAGGGCTGAGGATTAGCTGACCTGGGCAGCCTGACCCTGCCGGCAAGCCCTCCCCAGGTGTGCCTGGGTTGAGGTCAATATAAACAGCACTCCAGGCAGCAATAGCCCCTGCAGCTGTGACTGACTCCATATTCTCTTCCCCGTCAGCAGTCTCGGGGCTGTGCTGGTGGGAGGGTGTGAGGGTCCATGGCTTTGTTGGTGGCCCGGTGTGAGTGGGGCTCTGCTGGACTTTCTGCAGGGGTTGCCAGGCTGCCACCTGTAAAGAAGAGGATGTGTCACCCATAACTTCCACTGGAATTTCTCTCCGGGCTGAGGTGAGGAAGGAAAAAAGGGAGTGGGTGCCAGGACAGGAGGGGTATCTCAGGTTGGGAAATGGAAAGCTTCCAGAAGAGCACCCGGGGCCAGGACCATCCTGGCTGGCCTGCAGGCAGCAAGTTGGCCTGCGTGCTGTCACTGGTGTGGCTCCACGGCCCTTCCTCTAGGCTTTCAAGCCCTTGTACATATTCAGGTGTTTTACCTGGGAAGGGTGAGAACAGTTCAGCAGCAGCAGGCCTGGGGCTCAGCTCACGTTTACTCACAGAGGACTCGGCACCATCCCCCAGCTTTACAATGAGGACGCTCCTTGCGTGGGGCTGGGCGGGGCTGCTGGCTGTATGGGAGATGATTCCCCACCTCTGACCAATTTCAGAATTGTTTACCGCTGGAGGATGTGCCTTGGTAGGGTTTTCCTCTGTATAGCTGTTAGGTTCAGGTTTTTTTTTTCTTTTTTCGTTCCAATTACATTTTGTTCCTGTTTTATGTATTTATAGATATAAGCATGGAAATAATTCATTCATATAAGTACATCTGTGTAAATGGAAGAACTTCTTTCTGTTTTTTTTAATTTTATTTTTAAAAATTTTGAAATTTAATTTTATTTTTTTATACAGCAGGTTATTATTATTTATCTATTTTATGCATATGCATGTATACAGGTCAATCCCTATCTCCCAACTCATCCCAACACCACCACCCCATGGCTTCCCCCACTTGGTGTCCATACGTTTGGTCTCTACTTCTGTGTCTCTATTTCTGCCCTGCAAACCAGTTCATCTGTACCATTTTTATAGGTTCCACATATATGCATTAATATACAATATTTGTTTTTCTCTTTCTGACTTACTTCACTCTGTATGACAGTCTCTAGATCCATCGACTTCTCTACAAATGACCCAGTTTCATTCCTTTTTATGGCTGAGTAATATTCCATTTTATATATGTACCACATGTTTATCCATTCGTCTGTCTGTGGGCATTTAGGTTGCTTCCATTACCTGGCTATTGTAAATAGTGCTGCAATGAACATTGTGGTGAATGTGTCTTTTTGATTTATGGTTTTCTCTGGGTATATGCCCAGAAGTGGGATTGCTGGATTCTATGGTAATTCTCTTTTTAGTTTTTTAAAGGAACCTCCATACTGTTCTCCATAGTGCCTGTATCAATTTACCTTCCCACCAATAGTGGAAGAGGGTTCCTTTTGTCCACACCCTCCCCAGAATTTGTTGTTTGTAGATTTTCTGATGATGCCGATTCTAAGAGGTGTGAGGTCATACCTCATTGTCGTTTGGATTTGCATTTCTCTAATAATTAGTGATGTTGAGCAGCTTTTCATGTGCGTCTTGACAATCTCTGTGACTTCTTTGAAGAAACGTATATTTAGATCTTCTGCTCATTTTTGTATTGGGTTGTTTGTTTTATTAATATTAAGCTGCGTGAGCTGTTTATATATATTGGAGATTAAACGTTTGTCCATTGATTCGTTTGCGATCGTTTTCGCCCATTCTGAGGGTTGCCTTTTTCCATTCCCATTTTTTTAAACCAAAAAAGAATGAAAGCAAAGGAAGCAGAACACTAATGTGCGTGAAATATGCCTCTTGAAACTGTCGTTTTGAAATATGGACGTCTTTTGAATTTTTTGGTCGATATATGACCCCAGGATTTGTTTTCAGGGCAGGTGTCATTTACAGAACTGCAATGATTTTGAATATCCACTGACTATTAGCGCTGGGATTAAAGCTGCTGTTGTGTGAAACGGCCACAAGGTGGCAGCAGTTCTCCCTTACCAAATCTGGTTACTAGGGCAAAGGAGCCTCAATGGCAGTCGTGTTCTAGATAGGAATTTAGAATGGAATGTGCCAGGAGAATGTCCCTCAAGTTTGTCTCACTACTTCTTGTTCGTGTTTTTAATTTAATTTTTTATTTTTTTATTACAGCAAGTTTGATGACAACGTTTGGCTTGTTGTAGGTGTGCAAGATGTGGTTCTTTTACACATATACATATGTCTGTTCTTCCTGGGATCCTGTTCCCATGTACGTTATGACAGAATGTTGAGTAGTCTTCTCTTGGTACACTGTAGGTCTTTGGTGATTATATATTTCACCTGTGTTTGTATATGTCTGTTAACCCCAAGATCGTAATGAATCCAATCCTCACACCTTTCCATTGGTGAACCATAAGTTTGTTTAATGAATCTGTGATTTCCCTTCTCCGTGGAAATATCTGCCCTGGTATCAATTTTTAGGTAACACCTCTAAGTGATATCCTACGATATGGGTCTTTCACTTTTTGACTTACTACAAGTCAGGTGATTACCTCTAGACTCATCTACGGTGCTGCAAATGGCATTGTGTCCTTTTTTCCCTTGGTTAATATTGTGTCTTAGCGAGGTCCATTTTCTGCAATGTGATTCCCTGAGGGCTGAGGATTAGCTGACCTGGGCAGCCTGACCCTGCCGGCAAGCCCTCCCCAGGTGTGCCTGGGTTGAGGTCAATATAAACAGCACTCCAGGCAGCAATAGCCCCTGCAGCTGTGCCTGACTCTATATTATCTGCCCCTTCAGCAGTCTCGGGGCTGTGCTGGTGGGAGGGTGTGAGGGTCCACGGCTTTGTTGGTGGCCCGGTGTGAGTGGGGCTCTGCTGGACTTTCTGCAGGAGTTGCCAGGCTGCCAACTGTAAAGAAGAGGATCTGTCAACCATAACTTCCACTGGAACTTCTCTCCGGGCTGAGGTGAGGAAGGAAAAAAAGGAGTGGGGGCCGGGACAGGAGGGGTATCTCAGGCTGCAAATGGAAAGCTTCCAGAAGAGCCCCTGGGTCCAGGACCATCCCGGGTGGCCTGCAGGCAGCAAGTTGGCCTGCGTGCTGTCACTGGTGTGGCTCCACGGCCCTTCCTCTAGGCTTTCAAGCCCTTGTACATATTCAGGTGTTTTACCTGGGAAGGGTGAGAACAGTTCAGCAGCAGCAGGCCTGGGGCTCAGCTCACGTTTACTCACAGAGGACTCGGCACCATCCCCCAGCTTTACAATGAGGACGCTCCTTGCGTGGGGCTGGGCGGGGCTGCTGGCTGTATGGGAGATGATTCCCCACCTCTGACCAATTTCAGAATTGTTTACCGCTGGAGGATGTGCCTTGGTAGGGTTTTCCTCTGTATAGCTGTTAGGTTCAGGTTTTTTTTTTCTTTTTTCGTTCCAATTACATTTTGTTCCTGTTTTATGTATTTATAGATATAAGCATGGAAATAATTCATTCATATAAGTACATCTGTGTAAATGGAAGAACTTCTTTCTGTTTTTTTTAATTTTATTTTTAAAAATTTTGAAATTTAATTTTATTTTTTTATACAGCAGGTTATTATTAGATATCTATTTTATGCATATGCATGTATACAGGTCAATCCCTATCTCCCAACTCATCCCAACACCACCACCCCATGGCTTCCCCCACTTGGTGTCCATACGTTTGGTCTCTACTTCTGTGTCTCTATTTCTGCCCTGCAAACCAGTTCATCTGTACCATTTTTATAGGTTCCACATATATGCATTAATATACAATATTTGTTTTTCTCTTTCTGACTTACTTCACTCTGTATGACAGTCTCTAGATCCATCGACTTCTCTACAAATGACCCAGTTTCATTCCTTTTTATGGCTGAGTAATATTCCATTTTATATATGTACCACATGTTTATCCATTCGTCTGTCTGTGGGCATTTAGGTTGCTTCCATTACCTGGCTATTTTAAATAGTGCTGCAATGAACATTGTGGTGAATGTGTCTTTTTGATTTATGGTTTTCTCTGGGTATATGCCCAGAAGTGGGATTGCTGGATCCTATGGTAATTCTCTTTTTAGTTTTTTAAAGGAACCTCCATACTGTTCTCCATAGTGCCTGTATCAATTTACCTTCCCACCAATAGTGGAAGAGGGTTCCTTTTGTCCACACCCTCCACAGAATTTGTTGTTTGTAGATTTTCTGATGATGCCGATTCTAAGAGGTGTGAGGTCATACCACATTGTCGTTTGGATTTGCATTTCTCTAATAATTAGTGATGTTGAGCAGCTTTTCATGTGCGTCTTGACAATCTCTGTGACTTCTTTGAAGAAACGTATATTTAGATCTTCTGCTCATTTTTGTATTGGGTTGTTTGTTTTATTAATATTAAGCTGCGTGAGCTGTTTATATATATTGGAGATTAAACCTTTGTCCATTGATTCGTTTGCGATCGTTTTCGCCCATTCTGAGGGTTGCCTTTTTCCATTCCCGTTTTTTTAACCAAAAAAGAAAGAAAGCAAAGGAAGCAGAACACTAATGTGCGTGAAATATGCCTCTTGAAACTGTCGTTTTGAAATATGGACGTCTTTTGAATTTTTTGGTCGATATATGACCCCAGGATTTGTTTTCAGGGCAGGTGTCATTTACAGGCCTGCAATGATTTTGAATATCCACTGACCATTAGCGCTGGGATTCAAGCTGCTGTTGTGTGAAATGGCCACAAGGTGGCAGCAGTTCTCCCTTACCAAATCTGGTTACTAGGGCAACAGAGCCTCAATGGAAGTCGTGTTCTAGATTGGAATTTAGAATGGAATGTGCCAGGAGAATGCCCCTCAAGTTTGTCTCACTACTTCTTGTTCGTGTTTTTAATTTAATTTTTTATTTTTTTTATTACAGCAAGTTTGATGACAACGTTTGGCTTGTTGTAGGTGTGCAAGATGTGGTTCTTTTACACATATACATATGTCTGTTCTTCCTGGGATCCTGTTCCCATGTACGTTATGACAGAATGTTGAGTAGTCTTCTCTTGGTACACTGTAGGTCTTTGGTGATTATATATTTCACCTGTGTTTGTATATGTCTGTTAACCCCAAGATCGTAATGAATCCAATCCTCACACCTTTCCATTGGTGAACCATAAGTTTGTTTAATGAATCTGTGATTGCCCTTCTCCGTGGAAATATCTGCCCTGGTATCAATTTTTAGGTAACACCTATAAGTGATATCCTACAATATGGGTCTTTCACTTTTTGACTTACTACAAGTCACGTGATTACCTATAGACTCATCTACGGTGCTGCAAATGGCATAGTGTCCTTTTTTCCCTTGGTTAATATTGTGTCTTAGCGAGGTCCATTTTCTGCAATGTGATTCCCTGAGGGCTGAGGATTAGCTGACCTGGGCAGCCTGACCCTGCCGGCAAGCCCTCCCCAGGTGTGCCTGGGTTGAGGTCAATATAAACAGCACTCCGGGCAGCAATAGCCCCTGCAGCTGTGCCTGACTCTATATTATCTGCCCCTTCAGCAGTCTCGGGGCTGTGCTGGTGGGAGGGTGTGAGGGTCCACGGCTTTGTTGGTGGCCCGGTGTGAGTGGGGCTCTGCTGGACTTTCTGCCGGAGTTGCCAGGCTGCCACCTGTAAAGAAGAGGATGTGTCACCCATAACTTCCACTGGAATTTCTCTCCGGGCTGAGGTGAGGAAGGAAAAAAAGGAGTGGGGGCCGGGACAGGAGGGGTATCTCAGGCTGGGAAATGGAAAGCTTCCAGAAGAGCGCCTGGGTCCAGGACCATCCTGGTTGGCCTGCAGTCAGCAAGTTGGCCTGCGTGCTGTCACTTGTGTGGCTCCACGGCCCTTCCTCTAGGCTTTCAAGCCCTTGTACATATTCAGGTGTTTTACCTGGGAAGGGTGAGAACAGTTCAGCAGCAGCAGGCCTGGGGCTCAGCTCACGTTTACTCACAGAGGACTCGGCACCATCCCCCAGCTTTACAATGAGGACGCTCCTTGCGTGGGGCTGGGCGGGGCTGCTGGCTGTATGGGAGATGATTCCCCACCTCTGACCAATTTCAGAATTGTTTACCGCTGGAGGATGTGCCTTGGTAGGGTTTTCCTCTGTATAGCTGTTAGGTTCAGGTTTTTTTTTTCTTTTTTTGTTCCAATTACATTTTGTTCCTGTTTTATGTATTTATAGATATAAGCATGGAAATAATTCATTCATATAAGTACATCTGTGTAAATGGAAGAACTTCTTTCTGTTTTTTTTAATTTTATTTTTAAAAATTTTGAAATTTAATTTTATTTTTTTATACAGCAGGTTATTATTAGTTATCTATTTTATGCATATGCATGTATACAGGTCAATCCCTATCTCCCAACTCATCCCAACACCACCACCCCATGGCTTCCCCCACTTGGTGTCCATACGTTTGGTCTCTACTTCTGTGTCTCTATTTCTGCCCTGCAAACCAGTTCATCTGTACCATTTTTCTAGGTTCCACATATATGCATTAATATACAATATTTGTTTTTCTCTTTCTGACTTACTTCACTCTGTATGACAGTCTCTAGATCCATCGACTTCTCTACAAATGACCCAGTTTCATTCCTTTTTATGGCTGAGTAATATTCCATTTTATATATGTACCACATGTTTATCCATTCGTCTGTCTGTGGGCATTTAGGTTGCTTCCATTACCTGGCTATTGTAAATAGTGCTGCAATGAACATTGTGGTGAATGTGTCTTTTTGATTTATGGTTTTCTCTGGGTATATGCCCAGAAGTGGGATTGCTGGATCCTATGGTAATTCTCTTTTTAGTTTTTTAAAGGAACCTCCATACTGTTCTCCATAGTGCCTGTATCAATTTACCTTCACACCAATAGTGGAAGAGGGTTCCTTTTGTCCACACCCTCCCCAGAATTTGTTGTTTGTAGATTTTCTGATGATGCCGATTCTAAGAGGTGTGAGGTCATACCTCATTGTCGTTTGGATTTGCATTTCTCTAATAATTAGTGATGTTGAGCAGCTTTTCATGTGCGTCTTGACAATCTCTGTGACTTCTTTGAAGAAACGTATATTTAGATCTTCTGCTCATTTTTGTATTGGGTTGTTTGTTTTATTAATATTAAGCTGCGTGAGCTGTTTATATATATTGGAGATTAAACGTTTGTCCATTGATTCGTTTGCGATCGTTTTCGCCCATTCTGAGGGTTGCCTTTTTCCATTCCCATTTTTTTAAACCAAAAAAGAATGAAAGCAAAGGAAGCAGAACACTAATGTGCGTGAAATATGCCTCTTGAAACTGTCGTTTTGAAATATGGACGTCTTTTGAATTTTTTGGTCGATATATGACCCCAGGATTTGTTTTCAGGGCAGGTGTCATTTACAGAACTGCAATGATTTTGAATATCCACTGACTATTAGCGCTGGGATTAAAGCTGCTGTTGTGTGAAACGGCCACAAGGTGGCAGCAGTTCTCCCTTACCAAATCTGGTTACTAGGGCAAAGGAGCCTCAATGGCAGTCGTGTTCTAGATAGGAATTTAGAATGGAATGTGCCAGGAGAATGTCCCTCAAGTTTGTCTCACTACTTCTTGTTCGTGTTTTTAATTTAATTTTTTTATTTTTTTATTACAGCAAGTTTGATGACAACGTTTGGCTTGTTGTAGGTGTGCAAGATGTGGTTCTTTTACACATATACATATGTCTGTTCTTCCTGGGATCCTGTTCCCATGTACGTTATGACAGAATGTTGAGTAGACTTCTCTTGGTACACTGTAGGTCTTTGGTGATTATATATTTCACCTGTGTTTGTATATGTCTGTTAACCCCAAGATCGTAATGAATCCAATCCTCACACCTTTCCATTGGTGAACCATAAGTTTATTTAATGAATCTGTGATTTCCCTTCTCCGTGGAAATATCTGCCCTGGTATCAATTTTTAGGTAACACCTCTAAGTGATATCCTACGATATGGGTCTTTCACTTTTTGACTTACTACAAGTCAGGTGATTACCTCTAGACTCATCTACGGTGCTGCAAATGGCATTGTGTCCTTTTTTCCCTTGGTTAATATTGTGTCTTAGCGAGGTCCATTTTCTGCAATGTGATTCCCTGAGGGCTGAGGATTAGCTGACCTGGGCAGCCTGACCCTGCCGGCAAGCCCTCCCCAGGTGTGCCTGGGTTGAGGTCAATATAAACAGCACTCCAGGCAGCAATAGCCCCTGCAGCTGTGCCTGACTCTATATTATCTGCCCCTTCAGCAGTCTCGGGGCTGTGCTGGTGGGAGGGTGTGAGGGTCCACGGCTTTGTTGGTGGCCCGGTGTGAGTGGGGCTCTGCTGGACTTTCTGCCGGAGTTGCCAGGCTGCCAACTGTAAAGAAGAGGATCTGTCAACCATAACTTCCACTGGAACTTCTCTCCGGGCTGAGGTGAGGAAGGAAAAAAAGGAGTGGGGGCCGGGACAGGAGGGGTATCTCAGGCTGGGAAATGGAAAGCTTCCAGAAGAGCCCCTGGGTCCAGGACCATCCCGGGTGGCCTGCAGGCAGCAAGTTGGCCTGCGTGCTGTCACTGGTGTGGCTCCACGGCCCTTCCTCTAGGCTTTCAAGCCCTTGTACATATTCAGGTGTTTTACCTGGGAAGGGTGAGAACAGTTCAGCAGCAGCAGGCCTGGGGCTCAGCTCACGTTTACTCACAGAGGACTCGGTACCATCCCCCAGCTTTACAATGAGGACGCTCCTTGCGTGGGGCTGGGCGGGGCTGCTGGCTGTATGGGAGATGATTCCCCACCTCTGACCAATTTCAGAATTGTTTACCGCTGGAGGATGTGCCTTGGTAGGGTTTTCCTCTGTATAGCTGTTAGGTTCAGGTTTTTTTTTTCTTTTTTCGTTCCAATTACATTTTGTTCCTGTTTTATGTATTTATAGATATAAGCATGGAAATAATTCATTCATATAAGTACATCTGTGTAAATGGAAGAACTTCTTTCTGTTTTTTTAATTTTATTTTTAAAAATTTTGAAATTTAATTTTATTTTTTTATACAGCAGGTTATTATTAGTTATCTATTTTATGCATATGCATGTATACAGGTCAATCCCTATCTCCCAACTCATCCCAACACCACCACCCCATGGCTTCCCCCACTTGGTGTCCATACGTTTGGTCTCTACTTCTGTGTCTCTATTTCTGCCCTGCAAACCAGTTCATCTGTACCATTTTTATAGGTTCCACATATATGCATTAATATACAATATTTGTTTTTCTCTTTCTGACTTACTTCACTCTGTATGACAGTCTCTAGATCCATCGACTTCTCTACAAATGACCCAGTTTCATTCCTTTTTATGGCTGAGTAATATTCCATTTTATATATGTACCACATGTTTATCCATTCGTCTGTCTGTGGGCATTTAGGTTGCTTCCATTACCTGGCTATTGTAAATAGTGCTGCAATGAACATTGTGGTGAATGTGTCTTTTTGATTTATGGTTTTCTCTGGGTATATGCCCAGAAGTGGGATTGCTGGATCCTATGGTAATTCTCTTTTTAGTTTTTTAAAGGAACCTCCATACTGTTCTCCATAGTGCCTGTATCAATTTACCTTCCCACCAATAGTGGAAGAGGGTTCCTTTTGTCCACACCCTCCCCAGAATTTGTTGTTTGTAGATTTTCTGATGATGCCGATTCTAAGAGGTGTGAGGTCATACCTCATTGTCGTTTGGATTTGCATTTCTCTAATAATTAGTGATGTTGAGCAGCTTTTCATGTGCGTCTTGACAATCTCTGTGACTTCTTTGAAGAAACGTATATTTAGATCTTCTGCTCATTTTTGTATTGGGTTGTTTGTTTTATTAATATTAAGCTGCGTGAGCTGTTTATATATATTGGAGATTAAACGTTTGTCCATTGATTCGTTTGCGATCGTTTTCGCCCATTCTGAGGGTTGCCTTTTTCCATTCCCATTTTTTTAAACCAAAAAAGAATGAAAGCAAAGGAAGCAGAACACTAATGTGCGTGAAATATGCCTCTTGAAACTGTCGTTTTGAAATATGGACGTCTTTTGAATTGTTTGGTCGATATATGACCCCAGGATTTGTTTTCAGGGCAGGTGTCATTTACAGGCCTGCAATGATTTTGAATATCCACTGACTATTAGCGCTGGGATTAAAGCTGCTGTTGTGTGAAACGGCCACAAGGTGGCAGCAGTTCTCCCTTACCAAATCTGGTTACTAGGGCAAAGGAGCCTCAATGGCAGTCGTGTTCTAGATAGGAATTTAGAATGGAATGTGCCAGGAGAATGTCCCTCAAGTTTGTCTCACTACTTCTTGTTCGTGTTTTTAATTTAATTTTTTATTTTTTTATTACAGCAAGTTTGATGACAACGTTTGGCTTGTTGTAGGTGTGCAAGATGTGGTTCTGTTACACATATACATATGTCTGTTCTTCCTGGGATCCTGTTCCCATGTACGTTATGACAAATGTTGAGTAGTCTTCTCTTGGTATTCCATAGGTCTTTGGTGATTATATATTTCATCTGTGTTTGTATATGTCTGTTAACCCCAAGATCGTAATGAATCCAATCCTCACACCTTTCCATTGGTGAACCATAAGTTTGTTTAATGAATCTGTGATTGCCCTTCTCCGTGGAAATATCTGCCCTGGTATCAATTTTTAGGTAACACCTCTAAGTTATATCCTACGATATGTGTCTTTCACTTTCTGACTTACTACAAGTCACGTGATTACCTCTAGACTCACCTACGGTGCTGCAAATGGCATTGTGTCCTTTTTTCCCTTGGGTAATATTGTGTCTTAGCGAGGTCCATTTTCTGCAATGTGATTCCCTGAGGGCTGAGGATTAGCTGACCTGGGAAGCCTGACCCTGCCGGCAAGCCCTCCCCAGGTGTGCCTGGGTTGAGGTCAATATAAACAGCACTCCAGGCAGCAATAGCCCCTGCAGCTGTGCCTGACTCCATATTCTCTGCCCCGTCAGCAGTCTCAAGGCTGTGCTGGTGGGAGGGTGTGAGGGTCCATGGTTTGTTTGTGGCCCGGTGTGAGTGGGGCACTGCTGGACTTTCTGCAGGAGATCCAGGCTGCCAACTGTAAAGAAGAGGATCTGTCAACCATAACTTCCACTGGAACTTCTCTCCGGGCTGAGGTGAGGAAGGAAAAAAAGGAGTGGGGGCCGGGACAGGAGGGGTATCTCAGGCTGGGAAATGGAAAGCTTCCAGAAGAGCCCCTGGGTCCAGGACCATCCCGGTTGGCCTGCAGGCAGCAAGTTGGCCTGCGTGCTGTCACTGGTGTGGCTCCACGGCCCTTCCTCTAGGCTTTCAAGCCCTTGTACATATTCAGGTGTTTTACCTGGGAAGGGTGAGAACAGTTCAGCAGCAGCAGGCCTGGGGCTCAGCTCACGTTTACTCACAGAGGACTCGGCACCGTCCCCCAGCTTTGCAATGAGGACGCTCCTTGCGTGGGCCTGGGCGGGGCTGCTGGCTGTATGGGAGATGATTCCCCACCTCTGACCAATTTCAGAATTGTTTACCGCTGGAGGATGTGCCTTGGTACGGTTTTCCTCTGTATAGCTGTTAGGTTCAGGTTTTTTTTTTTTCTTTTTTCGTTCCAATTACATTTTGTTCCTGTTTTATGTATTTATAGATATAAGCATGGGAATAATTCATTCATATAAATACATATGTGTGAATGGAAGAACTTCTTTCTGTTTTTTTAAATTTTATTTTTAAAAATTTTGAAATTTAATTTTATTTATTTTTTTATACAGCAGGTTATTATTAGTTATCTATTTTATGCATATGCATGTATACAGGTGAATCCCAATCTCCCAACTCATCCCAACACCACCACCCCATGGCTTCCCCCACTTGGTGTCCATACGTTTGGTCTCTACCTCTGTGTCTCTATTTCTGCCCTGCAAACCAGTTCATCTGTACCATTTTTCTATGTTCCACATATATGCATTAATACACAATATTTGTTTTTCTCTTTCTGACTTACTTCACTCTGTATGACAGTCTCTAGATCCATCGACTTCTCTACAAATGACCCAGTTTCATTCCTTTTTATGGCTGAGTAATATTCCATTTTATATATGTACCACTTCTTTATCCATTCGTCTGTCTGTGGGCATTTAGGTTGCTTCCATTACCTGGCTATTGTAAATAGTGCTGCAATGAACATTGTGGTGAATGTGTCTTTTTGATTTATGGTTTTCTCTGGGTATATGCCCAGAAGTCGGATTGCTGGATCCTATGGTAATTCTCTTTTTAGTTTTTTAAAGGAACCTCCATAGTGTTCTCCATAGTGACTGTATCAATTTACCTTCCCACCAATAGTGGAAGAGGGTTCCTTTTGTCCACACCCTCCCCAGAATTTGTTGTTTGTAGATTTTCTGATGATGCCGATTCTAAGAGGTGTGAGGTCATACCTCATTGTCGTTTGGATTTGCATTTCTCTAATAATTAGTGATGTTGAGCAGCTTTTCATGTGCGTCTTGACCATCTCTGTGACTTCTTTGAAGAAACGTATATTTAGATCTTCTGCTCATTTTTGTATTGGGTTGTTTTATTAATATTAAGCTGCATGAGCTGTTTATATATATTGGAGATTAAGCGTTTGTCCATTGATTCGTTTGCGATCGTTTTCGCCCATTCTGAGGGTTGCCTTTTTCCATTCCCATTTTTTTAAACCAAAAAAGAATGAAAGCAAAGGAAGCAGAACACTAATGTGCGTGAAATATGCCTCTTGAAACTGTCGTTTTGAAATATGGATGTCTTTTGAATTTTTTGGTCGATATATGACCCCAGGATTTGTTTTCAGGGCAGGTGTCATTTACAGGTCTGCAATGATTTTGAATATCCACTGACCATTAGTGCTGGGATTAAAGCTGCTGTTGTGTGAAACGGCCACAAGGTGGCAGCAGTTCTCCCTTACCAAATCTGGTTACTAGGGCAAAGGAGCCTCAATGGCAGTCGTGTTCTAGATTGGAATGTAGAATGGAATGATCCAGGAGAATACCCCTCAAGTTTGTCTCACTACTTCTTGTTCGTGTTTTTAATTTAATTTTTTATTTTTTTATTACAGCAAGTTTGATGACAACGTTTGGCTTGTTGTAGGTGTGCAAGATGTGGTTCTTTTACACATATACATATGTCTGTTCTTCCTGGGATCCTGTTCCCATGTACATTATGACAGAATGTTGAGTAGTCTTCTCTTGGTATTCCGTAGGTCTTTGGTGATTATATATTTCATCTGTGTTTGTACATGTCTGTTAACCCCAAGATCGTAATGAATCCAATCCTCACACCTTTCCATTGGTGAACCATAAGTTTGTTTAATGAATCTGTCATTGCCCTTCTCCGTGGAAATATCTGCCCTGGTATTAATTTTTAGGTAACACCTATAAGTGATATCCTACGATATGTGTCTTTCACTTTCTGACTTACTACAAGTCACGTGATTACCTCTAGACTCACCTACGGTGCTGCAAATGGCATTGTGTCCTTTTTTCCCTTGGGTAATATTGTGTCTTAGCGAGGTCCATTTTCTGCAATGTGATTCCCTGAGGGCTGAGGATTAGCTGACCTGGGAAGCCTGACCCTGCCGGCAAGCCCTCCCCAGGTGTGCCTGGGTTGAGGTCAATATAAACAGCACTCCAGGCAGCAATAGCCCCTGCAGCTGTGCCTGACTCCATATTCTCTGCCCCGTCAGCAGTCTCAGGGCTGTGCTGGTGGGAGGGTGTGAGGGTCCATGGTTTGTTGGTGGCCCGGTGTGAGTGGGGCTCTGCTGGACTTTCTGCAGGAGTTGCCAGGCTGCCACCTGTAAAGAAGAGGATGTGTCACCCATAACTTCCACTGGAATTTCTCTCCGGGCTGAGGTGAGGAAGGAAAAAAGGGAGTGGGTGCCGGGACAGGAGGGGTATCTCAGGCAGGGAAATGGAAAACTTCCAGAAGAGCGCCCGGGGTCAAGACCATCCTGGCTGGCTTGCAGGCAGCAATTTGGCCTGCGTGCTGTCGCTGGTGTGGCTCCACGGCCCTTCCTCTAGGCTTTCAAGCCCTTGTACATATTCAGGTGTTTTACCTGGGAAGGGTGGGAACAGTTCAGCAGCAGCTGGCCTGGGGCTCAGCTCACGTTTACTCACAGAGGACTCGGCACTGTACCACAGCTTTGCAATGAGAACACTCCTTGTGTGGGGCTGGGCGGGGCTGCTGGCTGTATGGGAGATGATTCCCCACCTCTGACCAATTTCAGAATTGTTTACCCCTGGAGCATGTGCCTTGGTAGGGTTTTCCTCTGTATAGCTGTTAGGTTCAGGTTTTTTTTTTCTTTTTTCGTTCCAATTACATTTTGTTCCTGTTTTATGTATTTATAGATATAAGCATGGAAATAATTCATTCATATAAATACATCTGTGTGAATGGAAGAACTTCTTTCTGTTTTTTTTAAATTTTATTTTTAAAAATTTTGAAATTTAATTTTATTTATTTTTTTATACAGCAGGTTATTATTAGTTATCTATTTTATGCATATGCATGTATACAGGTGAATCCCAATCTCCCAACTCATCCCAACACCACCACCCCATGGCTTCCCCCACTTGGTGTCCATACGTTTGGTCTCTACCTCTGTGTCTCTATTTCTGCCCTGCAAACCAGTTCATCTGTACCATTTTTCTAGGTTCCACATATATGCATTAATATACAATATTTGTTTTTCTCTTTCTGACTTACTTCACTCTGTATGACAGTCTCTAGATCCATCAACTTCTCTACAAATGACCCAGTTTCATTCCTTTTTATGGCTGAGTAATATTCCATTTTATATATGTACCACTTCTTTATCCATTCGTCTGTCTGTGGGCATTTAGGTTGCTTCCATTACCTGGCTATTGTAAATAGTGCTGCAATGAACATTGTGCTGAATGTGTCTTTTTGATTTATGGTTTTCTCTGGGTATATGCCCAGAAGTGGGATTGCTGGATCCTATGGTAATTCTCTTTTTAGTTTTTTAAAGGAACCTCCATAGTGTTCTCCATAGTGACTGTATCAATTTACCTTCCCACCAATAGTGGAAGAGGGTTCCTTTTGTCCACACCCTCCCCAGAATTTGTTGTTTGTAGATTTTCTGATGATGCCGATTCTAAGAGGTGTGAGGTCATACCTCATTGTCGTTTGGATTTGCATTTCTCTAATAATTAGTGATGTTGAGCAGCTTTTCATGTGCGTCTTGACCATCTCTGTGACTTCTTTGAAGAAACGTATATTTAGATCTTCTGCTCATTTTTGTATTGGGTTGTTTTATTAATATTAAGCTGCGTGAGCTGTTTATATATATTGGAGATTAAGCGTTTGTCCATTGATTCGTTTGCGATCGTTTTCGCCCATTCTGAGGGTTGCCTTTTTCCATTCCCATTTTTTTAAACCAAAAAAGAATGAAAGCAAAGGAAGCAGAACACTAATGTGCGTGAAATATGCCTCTTGAAACTGTCGTTTTGAAATATGGATGTCTTTTGAATTTTTTGGTCGATATATGACCCCAGGATTTGTTTTCAGGGCAGGTGTCATTTACAGGTCTGCAATGATTTTGAATATCCACTGACCATTAGTGCTGGGATTAAAACTGCTGTTGTGTGAAACGGCCACAAGGTGGCAGCAGTTCTACCTTACCAAATCTGGTTACTAGGGCAAAGGAGCCTCAATGGCAGTCGTGTTCTAGATTGGAATGTAGAATGGAATGATCCAGGAGAATACCCCTCAAGTTTGTCTCACTACTTCTTGTTCGTGTTTTTAATTTAATTTTTTATTTTTTTATTACAGCAAGTTTGATGACAACGTTTGGCTTGTTGTAGGTGTGCAAGATGTGGTTCTTTTACACATATACATATGTCTGTTCTTCCTGGGATCCTGTTCCCATGTACATTATGACAGAATGTTGAGTAGTCTTCTCTTGGTATTCCGTAGGTCTTTGGTGATTATATATTTCATCTGTGTTTGTACATGTCTGTTAACCCCAAGATCGTAATGAATCCAATCCTCACACCTTTCCATTGGTGAACCATAAGTTTGTTTAATGAATCTGTCATTGCCCTTCTCCGTGGAAATATCTGCCCTGGTATTAATTTTTAGGTAACACCTATAAGTGATATCCTACGATATGTGTCTTTCACTTTCTGACTTACTACAAGTCACGTGATTACCTCTAGACTCACCTACGGTGCTGCAAATGGCATTGTGTCCTTTTTTCCCTTGGGTAATATTGTGTCTTAGCGAGGTCCATTTTCTGCAATGTGATTCCCTGAGGGCTGAGGATTAGCTGACCTGGGAAGCCTGACCCTGCCGGCAAGCCCTCCCCAGGTGTGCCTGGGTTGAGGTCAATATAAACAGCACTCCAGGCAGCAATAGCCCCTGCAGCTGTGCCTGACTCCATATTCTCTGCCCCGTCAGCAGTCTCAGGGCTGTGCTGGTGGGAGGGTGTGAGGGTCCATGGTTTGTTGGTGGCCCGGTGTGAGTGGGGCTCTGCTGGACTTTCTGCAGGAGTTGCCAGGCTGCCACCTGTAAAGAAGAGGATGTGTCACCCATAACTTCCACTGGAATTTCTCTCCGGGCTGAGGTGAGGAAGGAAAAAAGGGAGTGGGTGCCGGGACAGGAGGGGTATCTCAGGCAGGGAAATGGAAAACTTCCAGAAGAGCGCCCGGGGTCAAGACCATCCTGGCTGGCTTGCAGGCAGCAATTTGGCCTGCGTGCTGTCGCTGGTGTGGCTCCACGGCCCTTCCTCTAGGCTTTCAAGCCCTTGTACATATTCAGGTGTTTTACCTGGGAAGGGTGGGAACAGTTCAGCAGCAGCTGGCCTGGGGCTCAGCTCACGTTTACTCACAGAGGACTCGGCACTGTACCACAGCTTTGCAATGAGAACACTCCTTGTGTGGGGCTGGGCGGGGCTGCTGGCTGTATGGGAGATGATTCCCCACCTCTGACCAATTTCAGAATTGTTTACCGCTGGAGCATGTGCCTTGGTAGGGTTTTCCTCTGTATAGCTGTTAGGTTCAGGTTTTTTTTTTCTTTTTTCGTTCCAATTACATTTTGGTCCTGTTTTATGTATTTATAGATATAAGCATGGAAATAATTCATTCATATAAATACATATGTGTGAATGGAAGAACTTCTTTCTGTTTTTTTAAATTTTATTTTTAAAAATTTTGAAATTTAATTTTATTTATTTTTTTATACAGCATGTTATTATTAGTTATCTATTTTATGCATATGCATGTATACAGGTGAATCCCAATCTCCCAACTCATCCCAACACCACCACCCCATGGCTTCCCCCACTTGGTGTCCATACGTTTGGTCTCTACCTCTGTGTCTCTATTTCTGCCCTGCAAACCAGTTCATCTGTACCATTTTTCTAGGTTCCACATATATGCATTAATATACAATATTTGTTTTTCTCTTTCTGACTTACTTCACTCTGTATGACAGTCTCTAGATCCATCGACTTCTCTACAAATGACCCAGTTTCATTCCTTTTTATGGCTGAGTAATATTCCATTTTATATATGTACCACTTCTTTATCCATTCGTCTGTCTGTGGGCATTTAGGTTGCTTCCATTACCTGGCTATTGTAAATAGTGCTGCAATGAACATTGTGCTGAATGTGTCTTTTTGATTTATGGTTTTCTCTGGGTATATGCCCAGAAGTGGGATTGCTGGATCCTATGGTAATTCTCTTTTTAGTTTTTTAAAGGAACCTCCATAGTGTTCTCCATAGTGACTGTATCAATTTACCTTCCCACCAATAGTGGAAGAGGGTTCCTTTTGTCCACACCCTCCCCAGAATTTGATGTTTGTAGATTTTCTGATGATGCCGATTCTAAGAGGTGTGAGGTCATACCTCATTGTCGTTTGGATTTGCATTTCTCTAATAATTAGTGATGTTGAGCAGCTTTTCATGTGCGTCTTGACCATCTCTGTGACTTCTTTGAAGAAACGTATATTTAGATCTTCTGCTCATTTTTGTATTGGGTTGTTTTATTATTATTAAGCTGCGTGAGCTGTTTATATATATTGGAGATTAAGCGTTTGTCCATTGATTCGTTTGCGATCGTTTTCGCCCATTCTGAGGGTTGCCTTTTTCCATTCCCATTTTTTTAAACCAAAAAAGAATGAAAGCAAAGGAAGCAGAACACTAATGTGCGTGAAATATGCCTCTTGAAACTGTCGTTTTGAAATATGGATGTCTTTTGAATTTTTTGGTCGATATATGACCCCAGGATTTGTTTTCAGGGCAGGTGTCATTTACAGGCCTGCAATGATTTTGAATATCCACTGACCATTAGTGCTGGGATTAAAGCTGCTGTTGTGTGAAACGGCCACAAGGTGGCAGCAGTTCTCCCTTACCAAATCTGGTTACTAGGGCAAAGGAGCCTCAATGGCAGTCGTGTTCTAGATTGGAATTTAGAATGGAATGTTCCAGGAGAATGCCCCTCAAGTTTGTCTCACTACTTCTTGTTCGTGTTTTTAATTTAATTTTTTATTTTTTTATTACAGCAAGTTTGATGACAACGTTTGGCTTGTTGTAGGTGTGCAAGATGTGGTTCTTTTACACATATACATATGTCTGTTCTTCCTGGGATCCTGTTCCCATGTACATTATGACAGAATGTTGAGTAGTCTTCTCTTGGTATTCCGTAGGTCTTTGGTGATTATATATTTCATCTGTGTTTGTACATGTCTGTTAACCCCAAGATCGTAATGAATCCAATCCTCACACCTTTCCATTGGTGAACCATAAGTTTGTTTAATGAATCTGTCATTGCCCTTCTCCGTGGAAATATCTGCCCTGGTATTAATTTTTAGGTAACACCTATAAGTGATATCCTACGATATGTGTCTTTCACTTTCTGACTTACTACAAGTCACGTGATTACCTCTAGACTCACCTACGGTGCTGCAAATGGCATTGTGTCCTTTTTTCCCTTGGGTAATATTGTGTCTTAGCGAGGTCCATTTTCTGCAATGTGATTCCCTGAGGGCTGAGGATTAGCTGACCTGGGAAGCCTGACCCTGCCGGCAAGCCCTCCCCAGGTGTGCCTGGGTTGAGGTCAATATAAACAGCACTCCAGGCAGCAATAGCCCCTGCAGCTGTGCCTGACTCCATATTCTCTGCCCCGTCAGCAGTCTCAGGGCCGTGCTGGTGGGAGGGTGTGAGGGTCCATGGTTTGTTGGTGGCCCGGTGTGAGTGGGGCTCTGCTGGACTTTCTGCAGGAGTTGCCAGGCTGCCACCTGTAAAGAAGAGGGTGTGTCACCCATAACTTCCACTGGAATTTCTCTCCGGGCTGAGGTGAGGAAGGAAAAAAGGGAGTGGGTGCCGGGACAGGAGGGGTATCTCAGGCAGGGAAATGGAAAACTTCCAGAAGAGCGCCCGGGGTCAGGACCATCCTGGCTGGCTTGCAGGCAGCAATTTGGCCTGCGTGCTGTCGCTGGTGTGGCTCCACGGCCCTTCCTCTAGACTTTCAAGCCCTTGTACATATTCAGGTGTTTTACCTGGGAAGGGTGGGAACAGTTCAGCAGCAGCTGGCCTGGGGCTCAGCTCACGTTTACTCACAGAGGACTCGGCACTGTACCACAGCTTTGCAATGAGAACACTCCTTGTGTGGGGCTGGGCGGGGCTGCTGGCTGTATGGGAGATGATTCCCCACCTCTGACCAATTTCAGAATTGTTTACCCCTGGAGCATGTGCCTTGGTAGGGTTTTCCTCTGTATAGCTGTTAGGTTCAGGTTTTTTTTTTCTTTTTTCGTTCCAATTACATTTTGTTCCTGTTTTATGTATTTATAGATATAAGCATGGAAATAATTCATTCATATAAATACATCTGTGTGAATGGAAGAACTTCTTTCTGTTTTTTTTAAATTTTATTTTTAAAAATTTTGAAATTTAATTTTATTTATTTTTTTATACAGCAGGTTATTATTAGTTATCTATTTTATGCATATGCATGTATACAGGTGAATCCCAATCTCCCAACTCATCCCAACACCACCACCCCATGGCTTCCCCCACTTGGTGTCCATACGTTTGGTCTCTACCTCTGTGTCTCTATTTCTGCCCTGCAAACCAGTTCATCTGTACCATTTTTCTAGGTTCCACATATATGCATTAATATACAATATTTGTTTTTCTCTTTCTGACTTACTTCACTCTGTATGACAGTCTCTAGATCCATCAACTTCTCTACAAATGACCCAGTTTCATTCCTTTTTATGGCTGAGTAATATTCCATTTTATATATGTACCACTTCTTTATCCATTCGTCTGTCTGTGGGCATTTAGGTTGCTTCCAATACCTGGCTATTGTAAATAGTGCTGCAATGAACATTGTGCTGAATGTGTCTTTTTGATTTATGGTTTTCTCTGGGTATATGCCCAGAAGTGGGATTGCTGGATCCTATGGTAATTCTCTTTTTAGTTTTTTAAAGGAACCTCCATAGTGTTCTCCATAGTGACTGTATCAATTTACCTTCCCACCAATAGTGGAAGAGGGTTCCTTTTGTCCACACCCTCCCCAGAATTTGATGTTTGTAGATTTCCTTATGATGCCGATTCTAAGAGGTGTGAGGTCATACCTCATTGTCGTTTGGATTTGCATTTCTCTAATAATTAGTGATGTTGAGCAGCTTTTCATGTGCGTCTTGACCATCTCTGTGACTTCTTTGAAGAAACGTATATTTAGATCTTCTGCTCATTTTGTATTGGGTTGTTTTATTAATATTAAGCTGCGTGAGCTGTTTATATATATTGGAGATTAAGCGTTTGTCCATTGATTCGTTTGCGATCGTTTTCGCCCATTCTGAGGGTTGCCTTTTTCCATTCCCATTTTTTTAAACCAAAAAAGAATGAAAGCAAAGGAAGCAGAACACTAATGTGCGTGAAATATGCCTCTTGAAACTGTCGTTTTGAAATATGGATGTCTTTTGAATTTTTTGGTCGATATATGACCCCAGGATTTGTTTTCAGGGCAGGTGTCATTTACAGGCCTGCAATGATTTTGAATATCCACTGACCATTAGTGCTGGGATTAAAGCTGCTGTTGTGTGAAACGGCCACAAGGTGGCAGCAGTTCTCCCTTACCAAATCTGGTTACTAGGGCAAAGGAGCCTCAATGGCA
The DNA here is from genome assembly GCF_025265405.1 of Mesoplodon densirostris. Taxonomy (NCBI): domain Eukaryota; kingdom Metazoa; phylum Chordata; class Mammalia; order Artiodactyla; family Ziphiidae; genus Mesoplodon; species Mesoplodon densirostris. Next base: position 84,516,756 of record NC_082667.1, on the reverse strand, counting down.
GTCGTGTTCTAGATTGGAATTTAGAATGGAATGTTCCAGGAGAATGCCCCTCAAGTTTGTCTCACTACTTCTTGTTCGTGTTTTTAATTTAATTTTTTATTTTTTTATTACAGCAAGTTTGATGACAACGTTTGGCTTGTTGTAGGTGTGCAAGATGTGGTTCTTTTACACATATACATATGTCTGTTCTTCCTGGGGTCTTGTTCCCATCTACGTTATGACAGAATGTTGAGTAGTCTTCTCTAGGTATTCCGTAGGTCTTTGGTGATTATATATTTCATCTGTGTTTGTACATGTCTGTTAACCCCAAGATCGTAATGAATCCAATCCTCACACCTTTCCATTGGTGAACCATAAGTTTGTTTAATGAATCTGTCATTGCCCTTCTCCGTGGAAATATCTGCCCTGGTATTAATTTTTAGGTAACACCTATAAGTGATATCCTACGATATGTGTCTTTCACTTTCTGACTTACTACAAGTCACGTGATTACCTCTAGACTCACCTACGGTGCTGCAAATGGCATTGTGTCCTTTTTTCCCTTGGGTAATATTGTGTCTTAGCGAGGTCCATTTTCTGCAATGTGATTCCCTGAGGGCTGAGGATTAGCTGACCTGGGAAGCCTGACCCTGCCGGCAAGCCCTCCCCAGGTGTGCCTGGGTTGAGGTCAATATAAACAGCACTCCAGGCAGCAATAGCCCCTGTAGCTGTGCCTGACTCCATATTCTCTGCCCCGTCAGCAGTCTCAAGGCTGTGCTGGTGGGAGGGTGTGAGGGTCCATGGTTTGTTTGTGGCCCGGTGTGAGTGGGGCACTGCTGGACTTTCTGCAGGAGTTCCAGGCTGCCAACTGTAAAGAAGAGGATCTGTCAACCATAACTTCCACTGGAACTTCTCTCCGGGCTGAGGTGAGGAAGGAAAAAAAGGAGTGGGGGCCGGGACAGGAGGGGTATCTCAGGCTGGGAAATGGAAAGCTTCCAGAAGAGCCCCTGGGTCCAGGACCATCCCGGTTGGCCTGCAGGCAGCAAGTGGGCCTGCGTGCTGTCACTGGTGTGGCTCCACGGCCCTTCCTCTAGGCTTTCAAGCCCTTGTACATATTCAGGTGTTTTACCTGGGAAGGGTGAGAACAGTTCAGCAGCAGCAGGCCTGGGGCTCAGCTCACGTTTACTCACAGAGGACTCGGCACCGTCCCCCAGCTTTGCAATGAGGACGCTCCTTGCGTGGGGCTGGGCGGGGCTGCTGGCTGTATGGGAGATGATTCCCCACCTCTGACCAATTTCAGAATTGTTTACCGCTGGAGGATGTGCCTTGGTAGGGTTTTCCTCTGTATAGCTGTTAGGTTCAGGTTTTTTTTTTCTTTTTTCGTTCCAATTACATTTTGGTCCTGTTTTATGTATTTATAGATATAAGCATGGAAATAATTCATTCATATAAATACATATGTGTGAATGGAAGAACTTCTTTCTGTTTTTTTAAATTTTATTTTTAAAAATTTTGAAATTTAATTTTATTTATTTTTTTATACAGCAGGTTATTATTAGTTATCTATTTTATGCATATGCATGTATACAGGTGAATCCCAATCTCCCAACTCATCCCAACACCACCACCCCATGGCTTCCCCCACTTGGTGTCCATACGTTTGGTCTCTACCTCTGTGTCTCTATTTCTGCCCTGCAAACCAGTTCATCTGTACCATTTTTCTATGTTCCACATATATGCATTAATACACAATATTTGTTTTTCTCTTTCTGACTTACTTCACTCTGTATGACAGTCTCTAGATCCATCGACTTCTCTTCAAATGATCCAGTTTCATTCCTTTTTATGGCTGAGTAATATTCCATTTTATATATGTACCACTTCTTTATCCATTCGTCTGTCTGTGGGCATTTAGGTTGCTTCCATTACCTGGCTATTGTAAATAGTGCTGCAATGAACATTGTGCTGAATGTGTCTTTTTGATTTATGGTTTTCTCTGGGTATATGCCCAGAAGTGGGATTGCTGGATCCTATGGTAATTCTCTTTTTAGTTTTTTAAAGGAACCTCCATAGTGTTCTCCATAGTGACTGTATCAATTTACCTTCCCACCAATAGTGGAAGAGGGTTCCTTTTGTCCACACCCTCCCCAGAATTTGTTGTTTGTAGATTTTCTGATGATGCCGATTCTAAGAGGTGTGAGGTCATACCTCATTGTCGTTTGGATTTGCATTTCTCTAATAATTAGTGATGTTGAGCAGCTTTTCATGTGCGTCTTGACCATCTCTGTGACTTCTTTGAAGAAACGTATATTTAGATCTTCTGCTCATTTTTGTATTGGGTTGTTTTATTAATATTAAGCTGCGTGAGCTGTTTATATATATTGGAGATTAAGCGTTTGTCCATTGATTCGTTTGCGATCGTTTTCGCCCATTCTGAGGGTTGCCTTTTTCCATTCCCATTTTTTTAAACCAAAAAAGAATGAAAGCAAAGGAAGCAGAACACTAATGTGCGTGAAATATGCCTCTTGAAACTGTCGTTTTGAAATATGGATGTCTTTTGAATTTTTTGGTCGATATATGACCCCAGGATTTGTTTTCAGGGCAGGTGTCATTTACAGGCCTGCAATGATTTTGAATATCCACTGACCATTAGTGCTGGGATTAAAGCTGCTGTTGTGTGAAACGGCCACAAGGTGGCAGCAGTTCTCCCTTACCAAATCTGGTTACTAGGGCAAAGGAGCCTCAATGGCAGTCGTGTTCTAGATTGGAATTTAGAATGGAATGATCCAGGAGAATACCCCTCAAGTTTGTCTCACTACTTCTTGTTCGTGTTTTTAATTTAATTTTTTATTTTTTTATTACAGCAAGTTTGATGACAACGTTTGGCTTGTTGTAGGTGTGCAAGATGTGGTTCTTTTACACATATACATATGTCTGTTCTTCCTGGGATCCTGATCCCATGTACATTATGACAGAATGTTGAGTAGTCTTCTCTTGGTATTCCGTAGGTCTTTGGTGATTATATATTTCATCTGTGTTTGTACATGTCTGTTAACCCCAAGATCGTAATGAATCCAATCCTCACACCTTTCCATTGGTGAACCATAAGTTTGTTTAATGAATCTGTCATTGCCCTTCTCCGTGGAAATATCTGCCCTGGTATTAATTTTTAGGTAACACCTATAAGTGATATCCTACGATATGTGTCTTTCACTTTCTGACTTACTACAAGTCACGTGATTACCTCTAGACTCACCTACGGTGCTGCAAATGGCATTGTGTCCTTTTTTCCCTTGGGTAATATTGTGTCTTAGCGAGGTCCATTTTCTGCAATGTGATTCCCTGAGGGCTGAGGATTAGCTGACCTGGGCAGCCTGACCCTGCCGGCAAGCCCTCCCCAGGTGTGCCTGGGTTGAGGTCAATATAAACAGCACTCCAGGCAGCAATAGCCCCTGCAGCTGTGCCTGACTCCATATTCTCTGCCCCGTCAGCAGTCTCAGGGCTGTGCTGGTGGGAGGGTGTGAGGGTCCATGGTTTGTTGGTGGCCCGGTGTGAGTGGGGCTCTGCTGGACTTTCTGCAGGAGTTGCCAGGCTGCCACCTGTAAAGAAGAGGATGTGTCACCCATAACTTCCACTGGAATTTCTCTCCGGGCTGAGGTGAGGAAGGAAAAAAGGGAGTGGGTGCCGGGACAGGAGGGGTATCTCAGGCAGGGAAATGGAAAATTTCCAGAAGAGCGCCCGGGGTCAGCACCATCCTGGCTGGCTTGCAGGCAGCAATTTGGCCTGCGTGCTGTCACTGGTGTGGCTCCACGGCCCTTCCTCTAGGCTTTCAAGCCCTTGTACATATTCAGGTGTTTTACCTGGGAAGGGTGGGAACAGTTCAGCAGCAGCTGGCCTGGGGCTCAGCTCACGTTTACTCACAGAGGACTCGGCACTGTACCACAGCTTTGCAATGAGAACACTCCTTGTGTGGGCCTGGGCGGGGCTGCTGGCTGTATGGGAGATGATTCCCCACCTCTGACCAATTTCAGAATTGTTTACCGCTAAGCATGTGCCTTGGTAGGGTTTTCCTCTGTATAGCTGTTAGGTTCAGGTTTTTTTTTTCTTTTTTCGTTCCAATTACATTTTGTTCCTGTTTTATGTATTTATAGATATAAGCATGGAAATAATTCATTCATATAAATACATATGTGTGAATGGAAGAACTTCTTTCTGTTTTTTTAAATTTTATTTTTAAAAATTTTGAAATTTAATTTTATTTATTTTTTTATACAGCAGGTTATTATTAGTTATCTATTTTATGCATATGCATGTATACAGGTGAATCCCAATCTCCCAACTCATCCCAACACCACCACCCCATGGCTTCCCCCACTTGGTGTCCATACGTTTGGTCTCTACCTCTGTGTCTCTATTTCTGCCCTGCAAACCAGTTCATCTGTACCATTTTTCTAGGTTCCACATATATGCATTAATACACAATATTTGTTTTTCTCTTTCTGACTTACTTCACTCTGTATGACAGTCTCTAGATCCATCGACTTCTCTACAAATGACCCAGTTTCATTCCTTTTTATGGCTGAGTAATATTCCATTTTATATATGTACCACTTCTTTATCCATTCGTCTGTCTGTGGGCATTTAGGTTGCTTCCATTACCTGGCTATTGTAAATAGTGCTGCAATGAACATTGTGGTGAATGTGTCTTTTTGATTTATGGTTTTCTCTGGGTATATGCCCAGAAGTGGGATTGCTGGATCCTATGGTAATTCTCTTTTTAGTTTTTTAAAGGAACCTCCATAGTGTTCTCCATAGTGACTGTATCAATTTACCTTCCCACCAATAGTGGAAGAGGGTTCCTTTTGTCCACACCCTCCCCAGAATTTGATGTTTGTAGATTTTCTGATGATGCCGATTCTAAGAGGTGTGAGGTCATACCTCATTGTCGTTTGGATTTGCATTTCTCTAATAATTAGTGATGTTGAGCAGCTTTTCATGTGCGTCTTTACCATCTCTGTGACTTCTTTGAAGAAACGTATATTTAGATCTTCTGCTCATTTTTGTATTGGGTTGTTTTATTAATATTAAGCTGCGTGAGCTGTTTATATATATTGGAGATTAAGCGTTTGTCCATTGATTCGTTTGCGATCGTTTTCGCCCATTCTGAGGGTTGCCTTTTTCCATTCCCATTTTTTTAAACCAAAAAAGAATGAAAGCAAAGGAAGCAGAACACTAATGTGCGTGAAATATGCCTCTTGAAACTGTCGTTTTGAAATATGGATGTCTTTTGAATTTTTTGGTCGATATATGACCCCAGGATTTGTTTTCAGGGCAGGTGTCATTTACAGGCCTGCAATGATTTTGAATATCCACTGACCATTAGTGCTGGGATTAAAGCTGCTGTTGTGTGAAACGGCCACAAGGTGGCAGCAGTTCTCCCTTACCAAATCTGGTTACTAGGGCAAAGGAGCCTCAATGGCAGTCGTGTTCTAGATTGGAATTTAGAATGGAATGTTCCAGGAGAATGCCCCTCAAGTTTGTCTCACTACTTCTTGTTCGTGTTTTTAATTTAATTTTTTATTTTTTTATTACAGCAAGTTTGATGACAACGTTTGGCTTGTTGTAGGTGTGCAAGATGTGGTTCTTTTACACATATACATATGTCTGTTCTTCCTGGGATCCTGTTTCCATGTACATTATGACAGAATGTTGAGTAGTCTTCTCTTGGTATTCCGTAGGTCTTTGGTGATTATATATTTCATCTGTGTTTGTACATGTCTGTTAACCCCAAGATCGTAATGAATCCAATCCTCACACCTTTCCATTGGTGAACCATAAGTTTGTTTAATGAATCTGTGATTGCCCTTCTCTGTGGAAATATCTGCCCTGGTATTAATTTTTAGGTAACACCTATAAGTGATATCCTACGATATGTGTCTTTCACTTTCTGACTTACTACAAGTCACGTGATTACCTCTAGACTCACCTACGGTGCTGCAAATGGCATTGTGTCCTTTTTTCCCTTGGGTAATATTGTGTCTTAGCGAGGTCCATTTTCTGCAATGTGATTCCCTGAGGGCTGAGGATTAGCTGACCTGGGAAGCCTGACCCTGCCGGCAAGCCCTCCCCAGGTGTGCCTGGGTTGAGGTCAATATAAACAGCACTCCAGGCAGCAATAGCCCCTGCAGCTGTGCCTGACTCCATATTCTCTGCCCCGTCAGCAGTCTCAGGGCTGTGCTGGTGGGAGGGTGTGAGGGTCCATGGTTTGTTGGTGGCCCGGTGTGAGTGGGGCTCTGCTGGACTTTCTGCAGGAGTTGCCAGCCTGCCACCTGTAAAGAAGAGGATGTGTCACCCATAACTTCCACTGGAATTTCTCTCCGGGCTGAGGTGAGGAAGGAAAAAAGGGAGTGGGTGCCGGGACAGGAGGGGTATCTCAGGCAGGGAAATGGAAAGCTTCCAGAAGAGCGCCCGGGGTCAGGACCATCCTGGCTGGCTTGCAGGCAGCAATTTGGCCTGCGTGCTGTCACTGGTGTGGCTCCACGGCCCTTCCTCTAGGCTTTCAAGCCCTTGTACATATTCAGGTGTTTTACCTGGGAAGGGTGGGAACAGTTCAGCAGCAGCTGGCCTGGGGCTCAGCTCACGTTTACTAACAGAGGACTCGGCACTGTACCACAGCTTTGCAATGAGAACACTCCTTGTGTGGTGCTGGGCGGGGCTGCTGGCTGTATGGGAGATGATTCCCCACCTCTGACCAATTTCAGAATTGTTTACCCCTGGAGCATGTGCCTTGGTAGGGTTTTCCTCTGTATAGCTGTTAGGTTCAGGTTTTTTTTTTCTTTTTTCGTTCCAATTACATTTTGTTCCTGTTTTATGTATTTCTAGATATAAGCATGGAAATAATTCATTCATATAAATACATCTGTGTGAATGGAAGAACTTCTTTCTGTTTTTTTTAAATTTTATTTTTAAAAATTTTGAAATTTAATTTTATTTATTTTTTTATACAGCAGGTTATTATTAGTTATCTATTTTATGCATATGCATGTATACAGGTGAATCCCAATCTCCCAACTCATCCCAACACCACCACCCCATGGCTTCCCCCACTTGGTGTCCATACGTTTGGTCTCTACCTCTGTGTCTCTATTTCTGCCCTGCAAACCAGTTCATCTGTACCATTTTTCTAGGTTCCACATATATGCATTAATACACAATATTTGTTTTTCTCTTTCTGACTTACTTCACTCTGTATGACAGTCTCTAGATCCATCGACTTCTCTACAAATGACCCAGTTTCATTCCTTTTTATGGCTGAGTAATATTCCATTTTATATATGTACCACTTCTTTATCCATTCGTCTGTCTGTGGGCATTTAGGTTGCTTCCATTACCTGGCTATTGTAAATAGTGCTGCAATGAACATTGTGGTGAATGTGTCTTTTTGATTTATGGTTTTCTCTGGGTATATGCCCAGAAGTGGGATTGCTGGATCCTATGGTAATTCTCTTTTTAGTTTTTTAAAGGAACCTCCATAGTGTTCTCCATAGTGACTGTATCAATTTACCTTCCCACCAATAGTGGAAGAGGGTTCCTTTTGTCCACACCCTCCCCAGAATTTGATGTTTGTAGATTTTCTGATGATGCCGATTCTAAGAGGTGTGAGGTCATACCTCATTGTCGTTTGGATTTGCATTTCTCTAATAATTAGTGATGTTGAGCAGCTTTTCATGTGCGTCTTTACCATCTCTGTGACTTCTTTGAAGAAACGTATATTTAGATCTTCTGCTCATTTTTGTATTGGGTTGTTTTATTAATATTAAGCTGCGTGAGCTGTTTATATATATTGGAGATTAAGCGTTTGTCCATTGATTCGTTTGCGATCGTTTTCGCCCATTCTGAGGGTTGCCTTTTTCCATTCCCATTTTTTTAAACCAAAAAAGAATGAAAGCAAAGGAAGCAGAACACTAATGTGCGTGAAATATGCCTCTTGAAACTGTCGTTTTGAAATATGGATGTCTTTTGAATTTTTTGGTCGATATATGACCCCAGGATTTGTTTTCAGGGCAGGTGTCATTTACAGGCCTGCAATGATTTTGAATATCCACTGACCATTAGTGCTGGGATTAAAGCTGCTGTTGTGTGAAACGGCCACAAGGTGGCAGCAGTTCTCCCTTACCAAATCTGGTTACTAGGGCAAAGGAGCCTCAATGGCAGTCGTGTTCTAGATTGGAATTTAGAATGGAATGTTCCAGGAGAATGCCCCTCAAGTTTGTCTCACTACTTCTTGTTCGTGTTTTTAATTTAATTTTTTATTTTTTTATTACAGCAAGTTTGATGACAACGTTTGGCTTGTTGTAGGTGTGCAAGATGTGGTTCTTTTACACATATACATATGTCTGTTCTTCCTGGGATCCTGTTTCCATGTACATTATGACAGAATGTTGAGTAGTCTTCTCTTGGTATTCCGTAGGTCTTTGGTGATTATATATTTCATCTGTGTTTGTACATGTCTGTTAACCCCAAGATCGTAATGAATCCAATCCTCACACCTTTCCATTGGTGAACGATAAGTTTGTTTAATGAATCTGTGATTGCCCTTCTCTGTGGAAATATCTGCCCTGGTATTAATTTTTAGGTAACACCTATAAGTGATATCCTACGATATGTGTCTTTCACTTTCTGACTTACTACAAGTCACGTGATTACCTCTAGACTCACCTACGGTGCTGCAAATGGCATTGTGTCCTTTTTTCCCTTGGGTAATATTGTGTCTTAGCGAGGTCCATTTTCTGCAATGTGATTCCCTGAGGGCTGAGGATTAGCTGACCTGGGAAGCCTGACCCTGCCGGCAAGCCCTCCCCAGGTGTGCCTGGGTTGAGGTCAATATAAACAGCACTCCAGGCAGCAATAGCCCCTGCAGCTGTGCCTGACTCCATATTCTCTGCCCCGTCAGCAGTCTCAGGGCTGTGCTGGTGGGAGGGTGTGAGGGTCCATGGTTTGTTGGTGGCCCGGTGTGAGTGGGGCTCTGCTGGACTTTCTGCAGGAGTTGCCAGCCTGCCACCTGTAAAGAAGAGGATGTGTCACCCATAACTTCCACTGGAATTTCTCTCCGGGCTGAGGTGAGGAAGGAAAAAAGGGAGTGGGTGCCGGGACAGGAGGGGTATCTCAGGCAGGGAAATGGAAAGCTTCCAGAAGAGCGCCCGGGGTCAGGACCATCCTGGCTGGCTTGCAGGCAGCAATTTGGCCTGCGTGCTGTCACTGGTGTGGCTCCACGGCCCTTCCTCTAGGCTTTCAAGCCCTTGTACATATTCAGGTGTTTTACCTGGGAAGGGTGGGAACAGTTCAGCAGCAGCTGGCCTGGGGCTCAGCTCACGTTTACTAACAGAGGACTCGGCACTGTACCACAGCTTTGCAATGAGAACACTCCTTGTGTGGTGCTGGGCGGGGCTGCTGGCTGTATGGGAGATGATTCCCCACCTCTGACCAATTTCAGAATTGTTTACCGCTGGAGCATGTGCCTTGGTAGGGTTTTCCTCTGTATAGCTGTTAGGTTCAGGTTTTTTTTTTCTTTTTTCGTTCCAATTACATTTTGTTCCTGTTTTATGTATTTCTAGATATAAGCATGGAAATAATTCATTCATATAAATACATCTGTGTGAATGGAAGAACTTCTTTCTGTTTTTTTTAAATTTTATTTTTAAAAATTTTGAAATTTAATTTTATTTATTTTTTTATACAGCAGGTTATTATTAGTTATCTATTTTATGCATATGCATGTATACAGGTGAATCCCAATCTCCCAACTCATCCCAACACCACCACCCCATGGCTTCCCCCACTTGGTGTCCATACGTTTGGTCTCTACCTCTGTGTCTCTATTTCTGCCCTGCAAACCAGTTCATCTGTACCATTTTTCTAGGTTCCACATATATGCATTAATACACAATATTTGTTTTTCTCTTTCTGACTTACTTCACTCTGTATGACAGTCTCTAGATCCATCGACTTCTCTACAAATGACCCAGTTTCATTCCTTTTTATGGCTGAGTAATATTCCATTTTATATATGTACCACTTCTTTATCCATTCGTCTGTCTGTGGGCATTTAGGTTGCTTCCATTACCTGGCTATTGTAAATAGTGCTGCAATGAACATTGTGCTGAATGTGTCTTTTTGATTTATGGTTTTCTCTGGGTATATGCCCAGAAGTGGGATTGCTGGATCCTATGGTAATTCTCTTTTTAGTTTTTTAAAGGAACCTCCATAGTGTTCTCCATAGTGACTGTATCAATTTACCTTCCCACCAATAGTGGAAGAGGGTTCCTTTTGTCCACACCCTCCCCAGAATTTGATGTTTGTAGATTTTCTGATGATGCCGATTCTAAGAGGTGTGAGGTCATACCTCATTGTCGTTTGGATTTGCATTTCTCTAATAATTAGTGATGTTGAGCAGCTTTTCATGTGCGTCTTTACCATCTCTGTGACTTCTTTGAAGAAACGTATATTTAGATCTTCTGCTCATTTTTGTTTTGGGTTGTTTTATTAATATTAAGCTGCGTGAGCTGTTTATATATATTGGAGATTAAGCGTTTGTCCATTGATTCGTTTGCGATCGTTTTCGCCCATTCTGAGGGTTGCCTTTTTCCATTCCCATTTTTTTAAACCAAAAAAGAATGAAAGCAAAGGAAGCAGAACACTAATGTGCGTGAAATATGCCTCTTGAAACTGTCGTTTTGAAATATGGATGTCTTTTGAATTTTTTGGTCGATATATGACCCCAGGATTTGTTTTCAGGGCAGGTGTCATTTACAGGCCTGCAATGATTTTGAATATCCACTGACCATTAGTGCTGGGATTAAAGCTGCTGTTGTGTGAAACGGCCACAAGGTGGCAGCAGTTCTCCCTTACCAAATCTGGTTACTAGGGCAAAGGAGCCTCAATGGCAGTCGTGTTCTAGATTGGAATTTAGAATGGAATGTTCCAGGAGAATGCCCCTCAAGTTTGTCTCACTACTTCTTGTTCGTGTTTTTAATTTAATTTTTTATTTTTTTATTACAGCAAGTTTGATGACAACGTTTGGCTTGTTGTAGGTGTGCAAGATGTGGTTCTTTTACACATATACATATGTCTGTTCTTCCTGGGATCCTGTTTCCATGTACATTATGACAGAATGTTGAGTAGTCTTCTCTTGGTATTCCGTAGGTCTTTGGTGATTATATATTTCATCTGTGTTTGTACATGTCTGTTAACCCCAAGATCGTAATGAATCCAATCCTCACACCTTTCCATTGGTGAACCATAAGTTTGTTTAATGAATCTGTGATTGCCCTTCTCTGTGGAAATATCTGCCCTGGTATTAATTTTTAGGTAACACCTATAAGTGATATCCTACGATATGTGTCTTTCACTTTCTGACTTACTACAAGTCACGTGATTACCTCTAGACTCACCTACGGTGCTGCAAATGGCATTGTGTCCTTTTTTCCCTTGGGTAATATTGTGTCTTAGCGAGGTCCATTTTCTGCAATGTGATTCCCTGAGGGCTGAGGATTAGCTGACCTGGGAAGCCTGACCCTGCCGGCAAGCCCTCCCCAGGTGTGCCTGGGTTGAGGTCAATATAAACAGCACTCCAGGCAGCAATAGCCCCTGCAGCTGTGCCTGACTCCATATTCTCTGCCCCGTCAGCAGTCTCAGGGCTGTGCTGGTGGGAGGGTGTGAGGGTCCATGGTTTGTTGGTGGCCCGGTGTGAGTGGGGCTCTGCTGGACTTTCTGCAGGAGTTGCCAGCCTGCCACCTGTAAAGAAGAGGATGTGTCACCCATAACTTCCACTGGAATTTCTCTCCGGGCTGAGGTGAGGAAGGAAAAAAGGGAGTGGGTGCCGGGACAGGAGGGGTATCTCAGGCAGGGAAATGGAAAGCTTCCAGAAGAGCGCCCGGGGTCAGGACCATCCTGGCTGGCTTGCAGGCAGCAATTTGGCCTGCGTGCTGTCGCTGGTGTGGCTCCACGGCCCTTCCTCTAGGCTTTCAAGCCCTTGTACATATTCAGGTGTTTTACCTGGGAAGGGTGGGAACAGTTCAGCAGCAGCTGGCCTGGGGCTCAGCTCACGTTTACTCACAGAGGACTCGGCACTGTACCACAGCTTTGCAATGAGAACACTCCTTGTGTGGTGCTGGGCGGGGCTGCTGGCTGTATGGGAGATGATTCCCCACCTCTGACCAATTTCAGAATTGTTTACCGCTAAGCATGTGCCTTGGTAGGGTTTTCCTCTGTATAGCTGTTAGGTTCAGGTTTTTTTTTTCTTTTTTCGTTCCAATTACATTTTGTTCCTGTTTTATGTATTTCTAGATATAAGCATGGAAATAATTCATTCATATAAATACATCTGTGTGAATGGAAGAACTTCTTTCTGTTTTTTTTAAATTTTATTTTTAAAAATTTTGAAATTTAATTTTATTTATTTTTTTATACAGCAGGTTATTATTAGTTATCTATTTTATGCATATGCATGTATACAGGTGAATCCCAATCTCCCAACTCATCCCAACACCACCACCCCATGGCTTCCCCCACTTGGTGTCCATACGTTTGGTCTCTACCTCTGTGTCTCTATTTCTGCCCTGCAAACCAGTTCATCTGTACCATTTTTCTAGGTTCCACATATATGCATTAATATACAATATTTGTTTTTTTCTTTCTGACTTACTTCACTCTGTATGACAGTCTCTAGATCCATCAACTTCTCTACAAATGACCCAGTTTCATTCCTTTTTATGGCTGAGTAATATTCCATTTTATATATGTACCACTTCTTTATCCATTCGTCTGTCTGTGGGCATTTAGGTTGCTTCCATTACCTGGCTATTGTAAATAGTGCTGCAATGAACATTGTGGTGAATGTGTCTTTTTGATTTATGGTTTTCTCTGGGTATATGCCCAGAAGTGGGATTGCTGGATCCTATGGTAATTCTCTTTTTAGTTTTTTAAAGGAACCTCCATAGTGTTCTCCATAGTGACTGTATCAATTTACCTTCCCACCAATAGTGGAAGAGGGTTCCTTTTGTCCACACCCTCCCCAGAATTTGATGTTTGTAGATTTTCTGATGATGCCGATTCTAAGAGGTGTGAGGTCATACCTCATTGTCGTTTGGATTTGCATTTCTCTAATAATTAGTGATGTTGAGCAGCTTTTCATGTGCATCTTGACCATCTCTGTGACTTCTTTGAAGAAACGTATATTTAGATCTTCTGCTCATTTTTGTATTGGGTTGTTTGTTTTATTAATATTAAGCTGCGTGCGCTGTTTATATATATTGGAGATTAAACCTTTGTCCATTGATTCGTTTGTGATCGTTTTCGCCCATTCTGATGGTTGCCTTTCTCCATTCCCGTTTTTTTAACCAAAAAGGAAAGAAAGCAAAGGAAGCAGAACACTAATGTGCGTGAAATATGCCTCTTGAAACTGTCGTTTTGAAATATGGATGTCTTTTGAATTTTTTGGTCGATATATGACCCCAGGATTTCTTTTCATTGCAGGTGTCATTTACTGGCCTGCAATGATTTTGAATATCCACTGACCATTAGCGCTGGGATTAAAGCTGCTGTTGTGTGAAACGGCCACAAGGTGGCAGCAGTTCTCCCTTACCAAATCTGGTTACTAGGGCAACAGAGCCTCAATGGAAGTCGTGTTCTAGATTGGAATTTAGAATGGAATGTGCCAGGAGAATGCCCCTCAAGTTTGTCTCACTACTTCTTGTTCGTGTTTTTAATTTAATTTTTTATTTTTTTATTACAGCAAGTTTGATGACAACGTTTGGCTTGTTGTAGGTGTGCAAGATGTGGTTCTTTTACACATATACATATGTCTGTTCTTCCTGGGATCCTGTTCCCATCTACGTTATTGACAGAATGTTGACTAGTCTTCTCTTGGTACACTGTAGGTCTTTGGTGATTATATATTTCACCTATGTTTGTATATGTCTGTTAACCCCAAGATGGTAATGAATCCAATCCTCACACCTTTCCATTGGTGAACCATAAGTTTGTTTAATGAATCTGTCATTGCCCTTCTCCGTGGAAATATCTGCCCTGGTATCAATTTTTAGGTAACTCCTATAAGTGATATCCTACGATATGGGTCTTTCACTTTCTGACTTACTACAAGTCACGTGATTACCTCTAGACTCATCTACGGTGCTGCAAATGGCATTGTGTCCTTTTTTCCCTTGGGTAATATTGTGTCTTAGCGAGGTCAATTTTCTGCAACGTGAGCCCCTGAGGGCTGAGGATTAGCTGACCTGCGCAGCCTGACCCTGCCGGCAAGCCCTCCCCAGGTGTGCCTGGGTTGAGGTCAATATAAACAGCACTCCAGGCAGCAATAGCACCTGCAGCTGTGCCTGACTCCATATTCTCTGCCCCGTCAGCAGTCTCGGGGCTGTGCTGGTGGGAGGGTGTGAGGGTCCACGGCTTTGTTGGTGGCCCGGTGTGAGTGGGGCTCTGCTGGACTTTCTGCAGGAGTTGCCAGGCTGCCACCTGTAAAGAAGAGGATGTGTCACCCATAACTTCCACTGGAATTTTTCTCCGGGCTGAGGTGAGGAAGGAAAAAAGGGAGTGGGTGCCGGGACAGGAGGGATATCTCAGGCTGGGAAATGGAAAGCTTCCAGAAGAGCACCCGGGGCCAGGACCATCCTGGCTGGCCTGCAGGCAGCAAGTTGGCCTGTGTGCTGTCGCTGGTGTGGCTCCACGGCCCTTCCTCTAGGCTTTCAAGCCCTTGTACATATTCAGGTGTTTTACCTGGGAAGGGTGTGAGCAGTTCAGCAGCAGCTGGCCTGGGGCTCAGCTCACGTTTACTCACAGAGGCCTCGGCACTGTCCCCCAGCTTTGCAATGAGGACGCTCTTTGCGTGTGGGCGGGGCTGCTGGCTGTATGTGAGATGATTCCCCACCTCTGACCAATTTCAGAATTGTTTACCGCTGGTGCAAGTGCCTTGGTTGGGTTTTCCTCTGTATAACTGTTAGGTTCAGGATTTTTTTTTCTTTTTTCATTCCAATTATATTTTGTTCCTGTTTTATGTATTTATAGATATAAGCATGTAAATAATTCATTCATATAAATACATCTGTGTGAATGGAAGAACTTCTTTCTGTTTTTTTTTAATTTTATTTTTAAAAATTTTGAAATTTAATTTTATTTATTTGTTTATACAGCAGGTTATTATTAGTTATCTATTTTATGCATATGCATGTATACAGGTGAATCCCAATCTCCCAACTCATCCCAACACCACCACCCCATGGCTTCCCCCACTTGGTGTCCATACGTTTGGTCTCTACCCCTGTGTCTCTATTTCTGCCCTGCCAACCAGTTCATCTGTACCATTTTTCTAGGTTCCACATATATGCATTAATATACAATATTTGTTTTTCTCTTTCTGACTTACTTCACTCTGTATGACAGTCTCTAGATCCATCGACTTCTCTACAAATGACCCAGTTTCATTCCTTTTTATGGCTGAGTAATATTCCATTTTATATATGTACCACTTCTTTATCCATTCGTCTGTCTGTGGGCATTTAGGTTGCTTCCATTACCTGGCTATTGTAAATAGTGCTGCAATGAACATTGTGGTGAATGTGTCTTTTTGATTTATGGTTTTCTCTGGGTATATGCCCAGAAGTGGGATTGCTGGATCCTATGGTAATTCTCTTTTTAGTTTTTTAAAGGAACCTCCATAGTGTTCTCCATAGTGACTGTATCAATTTACCTTCCCACCAATAGTGGAAGAGGGTTCCTTTTGTCCACACCCTCCCCAGAATTTGATGTTTGTAGATTTTCTGATGATGCCGATTCTAAGAGGTGTGAGGTCATACCTCATTGTCGTTTGGATTTGCATTTCTCTAATAATTAGTGATGTTGAGCAGCTTTTCATGTGCGTCTTGACCATCTCTGTGACTTCTTTGAAGAAACGTATATTTAGATCTTCTGCTCATTTTTGTATTGGGTTGTTTGTTTTATTAATATTAAGCTGCGTGCGCGGTTTATATATATTGGAGATTAAACCTTTGTCCATTGATTCGTTTGTGATCGTTTTCGCCCATTCTGAGGGTTGCCTTTCTCCATTCCCGTTTTTTTAACCAAAAAGGAAAGAAAGCAAAGGAAGCAGAACACTAATGTGCGTGAAATATGCCTCTTGAAACTGTCGTTTTGAAATATGGATGTCTTTTGAATTTTTTGGTCGATATATGACCCCAGGATTTCTTTTCATTGCAGGTGTCATTTACTGGCCTGCAATGATTTTGAATATCCACTGACCATTAGCGCTGGGATTAAAGCTGCTGTTGTGTGAAACGGCCACAAGGTGGCAGCAGTTCTCCCTTACCAAATCTGGTTACTAGGGCAACAGAGCCTCAATGGAAGTCGTGTTCTAGATTGGAATTTAGAATGGAATGTGCCAGGAGAATGCCCCTCAAGTTTGTCTCACTACTTCTTGTTCGTATTTTTAATTTAATTTTTTATTTTTTTATTACAGCAAGTTTGATGACAACGTTTGGCTTGTTGTAGGTGTGCAAGATGTGGTTCTTTTACACATATACATATGTCTGTTCTTCCTGGGATCCTGTTCCCATGTACGTTATGACAGAATGTTGAGTAGTCTTCTCTTGGTATTCCGTAGGTCTTTGGTGATTATATATTTCACCTGTGTTTGTATATGTGTGTTAACCCCAAGATCGTAATGAATCCAATCCTCACACCTTTCCATTGCTGAACCATAAGTTTGTTTAATGAATCTGTGATTGCCCTTCTCCGTGGAAATATCTGCCCTGGTATCAATTTTTAGGTAACACCTCTAAGTTATATCCTACGATATGGGTCTTTCACTTTCTGACTTACTACAAGTCACGTGATTACCTCTAGACTCATCTACGGTGCTGCAAATGGCATTGTGTCCTTTTTTCCCTTGGGTAATATTGTGTCTTAGCGAGGTCCATTTTATGCAATGTGATTCCCTGAGGGCTGAGGATTAGCTGACCTGGGAAGCCTGACCCTGCCGGCAAGCCCTCCCCAGGTGTGCCTGGGTTGAGGTCAATATAAACAGCACTCCAGGCAGCAATAGCCCCTGCAGCTGTGCCTGACTCCATATTCTCTGCCCCGTCAGCAGTCTCAGGGCTGTGCTGGTGGGAGGGTGTGAGGGTCCATGGTTTGTTGGTGGCCCGGTGTGAGTGGGGCTCTGCTGGACTTTCTGCAGGAGTTGCCAGGCTGCCACCTGTAAAGAAGAGGATGTGTCACCCATAACTTCCACTGGAATTTCTCTCCGGGCTGAGGTGAGGAAGGAAAAAAGGGAGTGGGTGCCGGGACAGGAGGGGTATCTCAGGCAGGGAAATGGAAAACTTCCAGAAGAGCGCCCGGGGTCAGGACCATCCTGGCTGGCTTGCAGGCAGCAATTTGGCCTGCGTGCTGTCGCTGGTGTGGCTCCACGGCCCTTCCTCTAGGCTTTCAAGCCCTTGTACATATTCAGGTGTTTTACCTGGGAAGGGTGGGAACAGTTCAGCAGCAGCTGGCCTGGGGCTCAGCTCACGTTTACTCACAGAGGACTCGGCACTGTACCACAGCTTTGCAATGAGAACACTCCTTGTGTGGGGCTGGGCGGGGCTGCTGGCTGTATGGGAGATGATTCCCCACCTCTGACCAATTTCAGAATTGTTTACCGCTGGAGCATGTGCCTTGGTAGGGTTTTCCTCTGTATAGCTGTTAGGTTCAGGTTTTTTTTTTCTTTTTTCGTTCCAATTACATTTTGTTCCTGTTTTATGTATTTATAGATATAAGCATGGAAATAATTCATTCATATAAATACATATGTGTGAATGGAAGAACTTCTTTCTGTTTTTTTAAATTTTATTTTTAAAAATTTTGAAATTTAATTTTCTTTATTTTTTTTATACAGCAGGTTATTATTAGTTATCTATTTTATGCATATGCATGTATACAGGTGAATCCCAATCTCCCAACTCATCCCAACACCACCACCCCATGGCTTCCCCCACTTGGTGTCCATACGTTTGGTCTCTACCTCTGTGTCTCTATTTCTGCCCTGCAAACCAGTTCATCTGTACCATTTTTCTAGGTTCCACATATATGCATTAATACACAATATTTGTTTTTCTCTTTCTGACTTACTTCACTCTGTATGACAGTCTCTAGATCCATCGACTTCTCTACAAATGACCCAGTTTCATTCCTTTTTATGGCTGAGTAATATTCCATTTTATATATGTACCACTTCTTTATCCATTCGTCTGTCTGTGGGCATTTAGGTTGCTTCCATTACCTGGCTATTGTAAATAGTGCTGCAATGAACATTGTGCTGAATGTGTCTTTTTGATTTATGGTTTTCTCTGGGTATATGCCCAGAAGTGGGATTGCTGGATCCTATGGTAATTCTCTTTTTAGTTTTTTAAAGGAACCTCCATAGTGTTCTCCATAGTGACTGTATCAATTTACCTTCCCACCAATAGTGGAAGAGGGTTCCTTTTGTCCACACCCTCCCCAGAATTTGATGTTTGTAGATTTTCTGATGATGCCGATTCTAAGAGGTGTGAGGTCATACCTCATTGTCGTTTGGATTTGCATTTCTCTAATAATTAGTGATGTTGAGCAGCTTTTCATGTGCGTCTTGACCATCTCTGTGACTTCTTTGAAGAAACGTATATTTAGATCTCCTGCCCATTTTTGTATTGGGTTGTTTTATTAATATTAAGCTGCGTGAGCTGTTTATATATATTGGAGATTAAGCGTTTGTCCATTGATTCGTTTGCGATCGTTTTCGCCCATTCTGAGGGTTGCCTTTTTCCATTCCCATTTCTTTAAACCAAAAAAGAATGAAAGCAAAGGAAGCAGAACACTAATGTGCGTGAAATATGCCTCTTGAAACTGTCGTTTTGAAATATGGATGTCTTTTGAATTTTTTGGTCGATATATGACCCCAGGATTTGTTTTCAGGGCAGGTGTCATTTACAGGCCTGCAATGATTTTGAATATCCACTGACCATTAGTGCTGGGATTAAAGCTGCTGTTGTGTGAAACGGCCACAAGGTGGCAGCAGTTCTCCCTTACCAAATCTGGTTACTAGGGCAAAGGAGCCTCAATGGCAGTCGTGTTCTAGATTGGAATTTAGAATGGAATGTTCCAGGAGAATGCCCCTCAAGTTTGTCTCACTACTTCTTGTTCGTGTTTTTAATTTAATTTTTTATTTTTTTATTACAGCAAGTTTGATGACAACGTTTGGCTTGTTGTAGGTGTGCAAGATGTGGTTCTTTTACACATATACATATGTCTGTTCTTCCTGGGATCCTGTTCCCATGTACATTATGACAGAATGTTGAGTAGTCTTCTCTTGGTATTCCGTAGGTCTTTGGTGATTATATATTTCATCTGTGTTTGTACATGTCTGTTAACCCCAAGATCGTAATGAATCCAATCCTCACACCTTTCCATTGGTGAACCATAAGTTTGTTTAATGAATCTGTCATTGCCCTTCTCCGTGGAAATATCTGCCCTGGTATTAATTTTTAGGTAACACCTATAAGTGATATCCTACGATATGTGTCTTTCACTTTCTGACTTACTACAAGTCACGTGATTACCTCTAGACTCACCTACGGTGCTGCAAATGGCATTGTGTCCTTTTTTCCCTTGGGTAATATTGTGTCTTAGCGAGGTCCATTTTCTGCAATGTGATTCCCTGAGGGCTGAGGATTAGCTGACCTGGGAAGCCTGACCCTGCCGGCAAGCCCTCCCCAGGTGTGCCTGGGTTGAGGTCAATATAAACAGCACTCCAGGCAGCAATAGCCCCTGCAGCTGTGCCTGACTCCATATTCTCTGCCCCGTCAGCAGTCTCAGGGCTGTGCTGGTGGTAGGGTGTGAGGGTCCATGGTTTGTTGGTGGCCCGGTGTGAGTGGGGCTCTGCTGGACTTTCTGCAGGAGTTGCCAGGCTGCCACCTGTAAAGAAGAGGGTGTGTCACCCATAACTTCCACTGGAATTTCTCTCCGGGCTGAGGTGAGGAAGGAAAAAAGGGAGTGGGTGCCGGGACAGGAGGGGTATCTCAGGCAGGGAAATGGAAAACTTCCAGAAGAGCGCCCGGGGTCAGGACCATCCTGGCTGGCTTGCAGGCAGCAATTTGGCCTGCGTGCTGTCGCTGGTGTGGCTCCACGGCCCTTCCTCTAGACTTTCAAGCCCTTGTACATATTCAGGTGTTTTACCTGGGAAGGGTGGGAACAGTTCAGCAGCAGCTGGCCTGGGGCTCAGCTCACGTTTACTCACAGAGGACTCGGCACTGTACCACAGCTTTGCAATGAGAACACTCCTTGTGTGGGGCTGGGCGGGGCTGCTGGCTGTATGGGAGATGATTCCCCACCTCTGACCAATTTCAGAATTGTTTACCGCTGGAGCATGTGCCTTGGTAGGGTTTTCCTCTGTATAGCTGTTAGGTTCAGGTTTTTTTTTTCTTTTTTCGTTCCAATTACATTTTGTTCCTGTTTTATGTATTTATAGATATAAGCATGGAAATAATTCATTCATATAAATACATCTGTGTGAATGGAAGAACTTCTTTCTGTTTTTTTTAAATTTTATTTTTAAAAATTTTGAAATTTAATTTTATTTATTTTTTTATACAGCAGGTTATTATTAGTTATCTATTTTATGCATATGCATGTATACAGGTGAATCCCAATCTCCCAATCCATCCCAACACCACCACCCCATGGCTTCCCCCACTTGGTGTCCATACGTTTGGTCTCTACCTCTGTGTCTCTATTTCTGCCCTGCAAACCAGTTCATCTGTACCATTTTTCTAGGTTCCACATATATGCATTAATATACAATATTTGTTTTTCTCTTTCTGACTTACTTCACTCTGTATGACAGTCTCTAGATCCATCGACTTCTCTACAAATGACCCAGTTTCATTCCTTTTTATGGCTGAGTAATATTCCATTTTATATATGTACCACTTCTTTATCCATTCGTCTGTCTGTGGGCATTTAGGTTGCTTCCATTACCTGGCTATTGTAAATAGTGCTGCAATGAACATTGTGCTGAATGTGTCTTTTTGATTTATGGTTTTCTCTGGGTATATGCCCAGAAGTGGGATTGCTGGATCCTATGGTAATTCTCTTTTTAGTTTTTTAAAGGAACCTCCATAGTGTTCTCCATAGTGACTGTATCAATTTACCTTCCCACCAATAGTGGAAGAGGGTTCCTTTTGTCCACACCCTCCCCAGAATTTGATGTTTGTAGATTTCCTTATGATGCCGATTCTAAGAGGTGTGAGGTCATACCTCATTGTCGTTTGGATTTGCATTTCTCTAATAATTAGTGATGTTGAGCAGCTTTTCATGTGCGTCTTGACCATCTCTGTGACTTCTTTGAAGAAACGTATATTTAGATCTTCTGCTCATTTTTGTATTGGGTTGTTTTATTAATATTAAGCTGCGTGAGCTGTTTATATATATTGGAGATTAAACGTTTCTCCATTGATTCGTTTGCGATCGTTTTCGCCCATTCTGAGGGTTGCCTTTTTCCATTCCCATTTTTTTAAACCAAAAAAGAATGAAAGCAAAGGAAGCAGAACACTAATGTGCGTGAAATATGCCTCTTGAAACTGTCGTTTTGAAATATGGATGTCTTTTGAATTTTTTGGTCGATATATGACCCCAGGATTTGTTTTCAGGGCAGGTGTCATTTACAGGCCTGCAATGATTTTGAATATCCACTGACCATTAGTGCTGGGATTAAAGCTGCTGTTGTGTGAAACGGCCACAAGGTGGCAGCAGTTCTCCCTTACCAAATCTGGTTACTAGGGCAAAGGAGCCTCAATGGCAGTCGTGTTCTAGATTGGAATTTAGAATGGAATGTTCCAGGAGAATGCCCCTCAAGTTTGTCTCACTACTTCTTGTTCGTGTTTTTAATTTAATTTTTTATTTTTTTATTACAGCAAGTTTGATGACAACGTTTGGCTTGTTGTAGGTGTGCAAGATGTGGTTCTTTTACACATATACATATGTCTGTTCTTCCTGGGGTCTTGTTCCCATCTACGTTATGACAGAATGTTGAGTAGTCTTCTCTAGGTATTCCGTAGGTCTTTGGTGATTATATATTTCATCTGTGTTTGTACATGTCTGTTAACCCCAAGATCGTAATGAATCCAATCCTCACACCTTTCCATTGGTGAACCATAAGTTTGTTTAATGAATCTGTCATTGCCCTTCTCCGTGGAAATATCTGCCCTGGTATTAATTTTTAGGTAACACCTATAAGTGATAACCTACGATATGTGTCTTTCACTTTCTGACTTACTACAAGTCACGTGATTACCTCTAGACTCACCTACGGTGCTGCAAATGGCATTGTGTCCTTTTTTCCCTTGGGTAATATTGTGTCTTAGCGAGGTCCATTTTCTGCAATGTGATTCCCTGAGGGCTGAGGATTAGCTGACCTGGGAAGCCTGACCCTGCCGGCAAGCCCTCCCCAGGTGTGCCTGGGTTGAGGTCAATATAAACAGCACTCCAGGCAGCAATAGCCCCTGCAGCTGTGCCTGACTCCATATTCTCTGCCCCGTCAGCAGTCTCAAGGCTGTGCTGGTGGGAGGGTGTGAGGGTCCATGGTTTGTTTGTGGCCCGGTGTGAGTGGGGCACTGCTGGACTTTCTGCAGGAGTTCCAGGCTGCCAACTGTAAAGAAGAGGATCTGTCAACCATAACTTCCACTGGAACTTCTCTCCGGGCTGAGGTGAGGAAGGAAAAAAAGGAGTGGGGGCCGGGACAGGAGGGGTATCTCAGGCTGGGAAATGGAAATCTTCCAGAAGAGCCCCTGGGTCCAGGACCATCCCGGTAGGCCTGCAGGCAGCAAGTTGGCCTGCGTGCTGTCACTGGTGTGGCTCCACGGCCCTTCCTCTAGGCTTTCAAGCCCTTGTACATATTCAGGTGTTTTACCTGGGAAGGGTGAGAACAGTTCAGCAGCAGCAGGCCTGGGGCTCAGCTCACGTTTACTCACAGAGGACTCGGCACCGTCCCCCAGCTTTGCAATGAGGACGCTCCTTGCGTGGGGCTGGGCGGGGCTGCTGGCTGTATGGGAGATGATTCCCCACCTCTGACCAATTTCAGAATTGTTTACCGCTGGAGGATGTGCCTTGGTAGGGTTTTCCTCTGTATAGCTGTTAGGTTCAGGTTTTTTTTTTCTTTTTTCGTTCCAATTACATTTTGGTCCTGTTTTATGTATTTATAGATATAAGCATGGAAATAATTCATTCATATAAATACATATGTGTGAATGGAAGAACTTCTTTCTGTTTTTTTAAATTTTATTTTTAAAAATTTTGAAATTTAATTTTATTTATTTTTTTATACAGCAGGTTATTATTAGTTATCTATTTTATGCATATGCATGTATACAGGTGAATCCCAATCTCCCAACTCAACCCAACACCACCACCCCATGGCTTCCCCCACTTGGTGTCCATACGTTTGGTCTCTACCTCTGTGTCTCTATTTCTGCCCTGCAAACCAGTTCATCTGTACCATTTTTCTATGTTCCACATATATGCATTAATACACAATATTTGTTTTTCTCTTTCTGACTTACATCACTCTGTATGACAGTCTCTAGATCCATCGACTTCTCTTCAAATGATCCAGTTTCATTCCTTTTTATGGCTGAGTAATATTCCATTTTATATATGTACCACATCTTTATCCATTCGTCTGTCTGTGGGCATTTAGGTTGCTTCCATTACCTGGCTATTGTAAATAGTGCTGCAATGAACATTGTGGTGAATGTGTCTTTTTGATTTATGGTTTTCTCTGGGTATATGCCCAGAAGTGGGATTGCTGGATCCTATGGTAATTCTCTTTTTAGTTTTTTAAAGGAACCTCCATAGTGTTCTCCATAGTGACTGTATCAATTTACCTTCCCACCAATAGTGGAAGAGGGTTCCTTTTGTCCACACCCTCCCCAGAATTTGTTGTTTGTAGATTTTCTGATGATGCCGATTCTAAGAGGTGTGAGGTCATACCTCATTGTCGTTTGGATTTGCATTTCTCTAATAATTAGTGATGTTGAGCAGCTTTTCATGTGCGTCTTGACCATCTCTGTGACTTCTTTGAAGAAACGTATATTTAGATCTTCTGCTCATTTTTGTATTGGGTTGTTTTATTAATATTAAGCTGCGTGAGCTGTTTATATATATTGGAGATTAAGCGTTTGTCCATTGATTCGTTTGCGATCGTTTTCGCCCATTCTGAGGGTTGCCTTTTTCCATTCCCATTTTTTTAAACCAAAAAAGAATGAAAGCAAAGGAAGCAGAACACTAATGTGCGTGAAATATGCCTCTTGAAACTGTCGTTTTGAAATATGGATGTCTTTTGAATTTTTTGGTCGATATATGACCCCAGGATTTGTTTTCAGGGCAGGTGTCATTTACAGGTCTGCAATGATTTTGAATATCCACTGACCATTAGTGCTGGGATTAAAGCTGCTGTTGTGTGAAACGGCCACAAGGTGGCAGCAGTTCTCCCTTACCAAATCTGGTTACTAGGGCAAAGGAGCCTCAATGGCAGTCGTGTTCTAGATTGGAATTTAGAATGGAATGATCCAGGAGAATACCCCTCAAGTTTGTCTCACTACTTCTTGTTCGTGTTTTTAATTTAATTTTTTATTTTTTTATTGCAGCAAGTTTGATGACAACGTTTGGCTTGTTGTAGGTGTGCAAGATGTGGTTCTTTTACACATATACATATGTCTGTTCTTCCTGGGATCCTGTTCCCATGTACATTATGACAGAATGTTGAGTAGTCTTCTCTTGGTATTCCGTAGGTGTTTGGTGATTATATATTTCATCTGTGTTTGTACATGTCTGTTAACCCCAAGATCGTAATGAATCCAATCCTCACACCTTTCCATTGGTGAACCATAAGTTTGTTTAATGAAACTGTCATTGCCCTTCTCCGTGGAAATATCTGTCCTGGTATTAATTTTTAGGTAACACCTATAAGTGATATCCTACGATATGTGTCTTTCACTTTCTGACTTACTACAAGTAACGTGATTACCTCTAGACTCACCTACGGTGCTGCAAATGGCATTGTGTCCTTTTTTCCCTTGGGTAATATTGTGTCTTAGCGAGGTCCATTTTCTGCAATGTGATTCCCTGAGGGCTGAGGATTAGCTGACCTGGGAAGCCTGACCCTGCCGGCAAGCCCTCCCCAGGTGTGCCTGGGTTGAGGTCAATATAAACAGCACTCCAGGCAGCAATAGCCCCTGCAGCTGTGCCTGACTCCATATTCTCTGCCCCGTCAGCAGTCTCAGGGCTGTGCTGGTGGGAGGGTGTGAGGGTCCATGGTTTGTTGGTGGCCCGGTGTGAGTGGGGCTCTGCTGGACTTTCTGCAGGAGTTGCCAGGCTGCCACCTGTAAAGAAGAGGATGTGTCACCCATAACTTCCACTGGAATTTCTCTCCGGGCTGAGGTGAGGAAGGAAAAAAGGGAGTGGGTGCCGGGACAGGAGGGGTATCTCAGGCAGGGAAATGGAAAACTTCCAGAAGAGCGCCCGGGGTCAGGACCATCCTGACTGGCTTGCAGGCAGCAATTTGGCCTGCGTGCTGTCGCTGGTGTGGCTCCACGGCCCTTCCTCTAGGCTTTCAAGCCCTTGTACATATTCAGGTGTTTTACCTGGGAAGGGTGGGAACAGTTCAGCAGCAGCTGGCCTGGGGCTCAGCTCACGTTTACTCACAGAGGACTCGGCACTGTACCACAGCTTTGCAATGAGAACACTCCTTGTGTAGGGCTGGGCGGGGCTGCTGGCTGTATGGGAGATGATTCGCCACCTCTGACCAATTTCAGAATTGTTTACCGCTGGAGCATGTGCCTTGGTAGGGTTTTCCTCTGTATAGCTGTTAGGTTCAGGTTTTTTTTTTCTTTTTTCGTTCCAATTACATTTTGTTCCTGTTTTATGTATTTATAGATATAAGCATGGAAATAATTCATTCATATAAATACATATGTGTAAATGGAAGAACTTCTTTCTGTTTTTTTAAATTTTATTTTTAAAAATTTTGAAATTTAATTTTATTTATTTTTTTATACAGCAGGTTATTATTAGTTATCTATTTTATGCATATGCATGTATACAGGTGAATCCCAATCTCCCAACTCATCCCAACACCACCAACCCATGGCTTCCCCCACTTGGTGTCCATACGTTTGGTCTCTACCTCTGTGTCTCTATTTCTGCCCTGCAAACCAGTTCATCTGTACCATTTTTCTAGGTTCCACATATATGCATTAATACACAATATTTGTTTTTCTCTTTCTGACTTACTTCACTCTGTATGACAGTCTCTAGATCCATCGACTTCTCTACAAATGACCCAGTTTCATTCCTTTTTATGGCTGAGTAATATTCCATTTTATATATGTACCACTTCTTTATCCATTCGTCTGTCTGTGGGCATTTAGGTTGCTTCCATTACCTGGCTATTGTAAATAGTGCTGCAATGAACATTGTGCTGAATGTGTCTTTTTGATTTATGGTTTTCTCTTGGTATATGCCCAGAAGTGGGATTGCTGGATCCTATGGTAATTCTCTTTTTAGTTTTTTAAAGGAACCTCCATAGTGTTCTCCATAGTGACTGTATCAATTTACCTTCCCACCAATAGTGGAAGAGGGTTCCTTTTGTCCACACCCTCCCCAGAATTTGATGTTTGTAGATTTTCTGATGATGCCGATTCTAAGAGGTGTGAGGTCATACCTCATTGTCGTTTGGATTTGCATTTCTCTAATAATTAGTGATGTTGAGCAGCTTTTCATGTGCGTCTTGACCATCTCTGTGACTTCTTTGAAGAAACGTATATTTAGATCTTCTGCTCATTTTTGTATTGGGTTGTTTTATTAATATTAAGCTGCGTGAGCTGTTTATATATATTGGAGATTAAGCGTTTGTCCATTGATTCGTTTGCGATCGTTTTCGCCCATTCTGAGGGTTGCCTTTTTCCATTCCCATTTTTTTAAACCAAAAAAGAATGAAAGCAAAGGAAGCAGAACACTAATGTGCGTGAAATATGCCTCTTGAAACTGTCGTTTTGAAATATGGATGTCTTTTGAATTTTTTGGTCGATATATGACCCCAGGATTTGTTTTCAGGGCAGGTGTCATTTACAGGCCTGCAATGATTTTGAATATCCACTGACCATTAGTGCTGGGATTAAAGCTGCTGTTGTGTGAAACGGCCACAAGGTGGCAGCAGTTCTCCCTTACCAAATCTGGTTACTAGGGCAAAGGAGCCTCAATGGCAGTCGTGTTCTAGATTGGAATTTAGAATGGAATGTTCCAGGAGAATGCCCCTCAAGTTTGTCTCACTACTTCTTGTTCGTGTTTTTAATTTAAGTTTTTATTTTTTTATTACAGCAAGTTTGATGACAACGTTTGGCTTGTTGTAGGTGTGCAAGATGTGGTTCTTTTACACATATACATATGTCTGTTCTTCCTGGGATCCTGTTCCCATGTACATTATGACAGAATGTTGAGTAGTCTTCTCTTGGTATTCCGTAGGTCCTTGGTGATTATATATTTCATCTGTGTTTGTACATGTCTGTTAACCCCAAGATCGTAATGAATCCAATCCTCACACCTTTCCTTTGGTGAAGCATAAGTTTGTTTCATGAATCTGTCATTGCCCTTCTCCGTGGAAATATCTGCCCTGGTATTAATTTTTAGGTAACACCTATAAGTGATATCCTACGATATGTGTCTTTCACTTTCTGACTTACTACAAGTCACGTGATTACCTCTAGACTCACCTACGGTGCTGCAAATGGCATTGTGTCCTTTTTTCCCTTCGGTAATATTGTGTCTTAGCGAGGTCCATTTTCTGCAATGTGATTCCCTGAGGGCTGAGGATTAGCTGACCTGGGAAGCCTGACCCTGCCGGCAAGCCCTCCCCAGGTGTGCCTGTGTTGAGGTCAATATAAACAGCACTCCAGGCAGCAATAGCCCCTGCAGCTGTGCCTGACTCCATATTCTCTGCCCCGTCAGCAGTCTCAGGGCTGTGCTGGTGGGAGGGTGTGAGGGTCCATGGTTTGTTGGTGGCCCGGTGTGAGTGGGGCTCTGCTGGACTTTCTGCAGGAGTTGCCAGGCTGCCACCTGTAAAGAAGAGGATGTGTCACCCATAACTTCCACTGGAATTTCTCTCCGGGCTGAGGTGAGGAAGGAAAAAAGGGAGTGGGTGCCGGGACAGGAGGGGTATCTCAGGCAGGGAAATGGAAAACTTCCAGAAGAGCGCCCGGGGTCAGGACCATCCTGGCTGGCTTGCAGGCAGCAATTTGGCCTGCGTGCTGTCCCTGGTGTGGCTCCACGGCCCTTCCTCTAGACTTTCAAGCCCTTGTACATATTCAGGTGTTTTACCTGGGAAGGGTGGGAACAGTTCAGCAGCAGCTGGCCTGGGGCTCAGCTCACGTTTACTCACAGAGGACTCGGCACTGTACCACAGCTTTGCAATGAGAACACTCCTTGTGTGGGGCTGGGTGGGGCTGCTGGCTGTATGGGAGATGATTCCCCACCTCTGACCAATTTCAGAATTGTTTACCGCTGGAGCATGTGCCTTGGTAGGGTTTTCCTCTGTATAGCTGTTAGGTTCAGGTTTTTTTTTTCTTTTTTCGTTCCAATTACATTTTGTTCCTGTTTTATGTATTTCTAGATATAAGCATGGAAATAATTCATTCATATAAATACATCTGTGTGAATGGAAGAACTTCTTTCTGTTTTTTTTAATTTTATTTTTAAAAATTTTGAAATTTAATTTTATTTATTTTTTTATACAGCAGGTTATTATTAGTTATCTATTTTATGCATATGCATGTATACAGGTGAATCCCAATCTCCCAACTCATCCCAACACCACCACCCCATGGCTTCCCCCACTTGGTGTCCATACGTTTGGTCTCTACCTCTGTGTCTCTATTTCTGCCCTGCAAACCAGTTCATCTGTACCATTTTTCTAGGTTCCACATATATGCATTAATATACAATATTTGTTTTTCTCTTTCTGACTTACTTCACTCTGTATGACAGTCTCTAGATCCATCAACTTCTCTACAAATGACCCAGTTTCATTCCTTTTTATGGCTGAGTAATATTCCATTTTATATATGTACCACTTCTTTATCCATTCGTCTGTCTGTGGGCATTTAGGTTGCTTCCATTACCTGGCTATTGTAAATAGTGCTGCAATGAACATTGTGCTGAATGTGTCTTTTTGATTTATGGTTTTCTCTGGGTATATGCCCAGAAGTGGGATTGCTGGATCCTATGGTAATTCTCTTTTTAGTTTTTTAAAGGAACCTCCATAGTGTTCTCCATAGTGACTGTATCAATTTACCTTCCCACCAATAGTGGAAGAGGGTTCCTTTTGTCCACACCCTCCCCAGAATTTGATGTTTGTAGATTTCCTTATGATGCCGATTCTAAGAGGTGTGAGGTCATACCTCATTGTCGTTTGGATTTGCATTTCTCTAATAATTAGTGATGTTGAGCAGCTTTTCATGTGCGTCTTGACCATCTCTGTGACTTCTTTGAAGAAACGTATATTTAGATCTTCTGCTCATTTTTGTATTGGGTTGTTTTATTAATATTAAGCTGCGTGAGCTGTTTATATATATTGGAGATTAAGCGTTTGTCCATTGATTCGTTTGCGATCGTTTTCGCCCATTCTGAGGGTTGCCTTTTTCCATTCCCATTTTTTTAAACCAAAAAAGAATGAAAGCAAAGGAAGCAGAACACTAATGTGCGTGAAATATGCCTCTTGAAACTGTCGTTTTGAAATATGGATGTCTTTTGAATTTTTTGGTCGATATATGACCCCAGGATTTGTTTTCAGGGCAGGTGTCATTTACAGGCCTGCAATGATTTTGAATATCCACTGACTATTAGTGCTGGGATTAAAGCTGCTGTTGTGTGAAACGGCCACAAGGTGGCAGCAGTTCTCCCTTACCAAATCTGGTTACTAGGGCAAAGGAGCCTCAATGGCAGTCGTGTTCTAGATTGGAATTTAGAATGGAATGTTCCAGGAGAATGCCCCTCAAGTTTGTCTCACTACTTCTTGTTCGTGTTTTTAATTTAAGTTTTTATTTTTTTATTACAGCAAGTTTGATGACAACGTTTGGCTTGTTGTAGGTGTGCAAGATGTGGTTCTTTTACACATATACATATGTCTGTTCTTCCTGGGGTCTTGTTCCCATCTACGTTATGACAGAATGTTGAGTAGTCTTATCTAGGTATTCCGTAGGTCTTTGGTGATTATATATTTCATCTGTGTTTGTACATGTCTGTTAACCCCAAGATCGTAATGAATCCAATCCTCACACCTTTCCATTGGTGAACCATAAGTTTGTTTAATGAATCTGTCATTGCCCTTCTCCGTGGAAATATCTGCCCTGGTATTAATTTTTAGGTAACACCTATAAGTGATATCCTACGATATGTGTCTTTCACTTTCTGACTTACTACAAGTCACGTGATTACCTCTAGACTCACCTACGGTGCTGCAAATGGCATTGTGTCCTTTTTTCCCTTGGGTAATATTGTGTCTTAGCGAGGTCCATTTTCTGCAATGTGATTCCCTGAGGGCTGAGGATTAGCTGACCTGGGAAGCCTGACCCTGCCGGCAAGCCCTCCCCAGGTGTGCCTGGGTTGAGGTCAATATAAACAGCACTCCAGGCAGCAATAGCCCCTGCAGCTGTGCCTGACTCCATATTCTCTGCCCCGTCAGCAGTCTCAAGGCTGTGCTGGTGGGAGGGTGTGAGGGTCCATGGTTTGTTTGTGGCCCGGTGTGAGTGGGGCACTGCTGGACTTTCTGCAGGAGTTCCAGGCTGCCAACTGTAAAGAAGAGGATCTGTCAACCATAACTTCCACTGGAACTTCTCTCCGGGCTGAGGTGAGGAAGGAAAAAAAGGAGTGGGGGCCGGGACAGGAGGGGTATCTCAGGCTGGGAAATGGAAAGCTTCCAGAAGAGCCCCTGGGTCCAGGACCATCCTGGTTGGCCTGCAGGCAGCAAGTTGGCCTGCGTGCTGTCACTGGTGTGGCTCCACGGCCCTTCCTCTAGGCTTTCAAGCCCTTGTACATATTCAGGTGTTTTACCTGGGAAGGGTGAGAACAGTTCAGCAGCAGCAGGCCTGGGGCTCAGCTCACGTTTACTCACAGAGGACTCGGCACCGTCCCCCAGCTTTGCAATGAGGACGCTCCTTGCGTGGGGCTGGGCGGGGCTGCTGGCTGTATGGGAGATGATTCCCCACCTCTGACCAATTTCAGAATTGTTTACCGCTGGAGGATGTGCCTTGGTAGGGTTTTCCTCTGTATAGCTGTTAGGTTCAGGTTTTTTTTTTCTTTTTTCGTTCCAATTACATTTTGTTCCTGTTT
This sequence comes from Mesoplodon densirostris, assembly GCF_025265405.1. NCBI lineage: Eukaryota > Metazoa > Chordata > Mammalia > Artiodactyla > Ziphiidae > Mesoplodon > Mesoplodon densirostris. The sequence goes on along the minus strand of NC_082667.1, from coordinate 84,485,322 downwards.
TATGTATTTATAGATATAAGCATGGAAATAATTCATTCATATAAATACATCTGTGTGAATGGAAGAACTTCTTTCTGTTTTTTTTAAATTTTATTTTTAAAAATTTTGAAATTTAATTTTATTTATTTTTTTATACAGCAGGTTATTATTAGTTATCTATTTTATGCATATGCATGTATACAGGTGAATCCCAATCTCCCAACTCATCCCAACACCACCACCCCATGGCTTCCCCCACTTGGTGTCCATACGTTTGGTCTCTACCTCTGTGTCTCTATTTCTGCCCTGCAAACCAGTTCATCTGTACCATTTTTCTAGGTTCCACATATATGCATTAATATACAATATTTGTTTTTCTCTTTCTGACTTACTTCACTCTGTATGACAGTCTCTAGATCCATCAACTTCTCTACAAATGACCCAGTTTCATTCCTTTTTATGGCTGAGTAATATTCCATTTTATATATGTACCACTTCTTTATCCATTCGTCTGTCTGTGGGCATTTAGGTTGCTTCCATTACCTGGCTATTGTAAATAGTGCTGCAATGAACATTGTGGTGAATGTGTCTTTTTGATTTATGGTTTTCTCTGGGTATATGCCCAGAAGTGGGATTGCTGGATCCTATGGTAATTCTCTTTTTAGTTTTTTAAAGGAACCTCCATAGTGTTCTCCATAGTGACTGTATCAATTTACCTTCCCACCAATAGTGGAAGAGGGTTCCTTTTGTCCACACCCTCCCCAGAATTTGATGTTTGTAGATTTTCTGATGATGCCGATTCTAAGAGGTGTGAGGTCATACCTCATTGTCGTTTGGATTTGCATTTCTCTAATAATTAGTGATATTGAGCAGCTTTTCATGTGCGTCTTGACCATCTCTGTGACTTCTTTGAAGAAACGTATATTTAGATCTTCTGCTCATTTTTGTATTGGGTTGATTTATTAATATTATGCTGCGTGAGCTGTTTATATATATTGGAGATTAAGCGTTTGTCCATTGATTCGTTTGCGATCGTTTTCGCCCATTCTGAGGGTTGCCTTTTTCCATTCCCATTTTTTTAAACCAAAAAAGAATGAAAGCAAAGGAAGCAGAACACTAATGTGCGTGAAATATGCCTCTTGAAACTGTCGTTTTGAAATATGGATGTCTTTTGAATTTTTTGGTCGATATATGACCCCAGGATTTGTTTTCAGGGCAGGTGTCATTTACAGGCCTGCAATGATTTTGAATATCCACTGACCATTAGTGCTGGGATTAAAGCTGCTGTTGTGTGAAACGGCCACAAGGTGGCAGCAGTTCTCCCTTACCAAATCTGGTTACTAGGGCAAAGGAGCCTCAATGGCAGTCATGTTCTAGATTGGAATTTAGAATGGAATGATCCAGGAGAATGCCCCTCAAGTTTGTCTCACTACTTCTTGTTCGTGTTTTTAATTTAATTTTTTATTTTTTTATTACAGCAAGTTTGATGACAACGTTTGGCTTGTTGTAGGTGTGCAAGATGTGGTTCTTTTACACATATACATATGTCTGTTCTTCCTGGGATCCTGTTTCCATGTACATTATGACAGAATGTTGAGTAGTCTTCTCTTGGTATTCCGTAGGTCTTTGGTGATTATATATTTCATCTGTGTTTGTACATGTCTGTTAACCCCAAGATCGTAATGAATCCAATCCTCACACCTTTCCATTGGTGAACCATAAGTTTGTTTAATGAATCTGTCATTGCCCTTCTCCGTGGAAATATCTGCCCTGGTATTAATTTTTAGGTAACACCTATAAGTGATATCCTACGATATGGGTCTTTCACTTTCTGACTTACTACAAGTCACGTGATTACCTCTAGACTCACCTACGGTGCTGCAAATGGCATTGTGTCCTTTTTTCCCTTGAGTAATATTGTGTCTTAGCGAGGTCCATTTTCTGCAATGTGATTCCCTGAGGGCTGAGGATTAGCTGACCTGGGAAGCCTGACCCTGCCGGCAAGCCCTCCCCAGGTGTGCCTGGGTTGAGGTCAATATAAACAGCACTCCAGGCAGCAATAGCCCCTGCAGCTGTGCCTGACTCCATATTCTCTGCCCCGTCAGCAGTCTCAGGGCTGTGCTGGTGGGAGGGTGTGAGGGTCCATGGTTTGTTGGTGGCCCGGTGTGAGTGGGGCTCTGCTGGACTTTCTGCAGGAGTTGCCAGCCTGCCACCTGTAAAGAAGAGGATGTGTCACCCATAACTTCCACTGGAATTTCTCTCCGGGCTGAGGTGAGGAAGGAAAAAAGGGAGTGGGTGCCGGGACAGGAGGGGTATCTCAGGCAGGGAAATGGAAAGCTTCCAGAAGAGCGCCCGGGGTCAGGACCATCCTGGCTGGCTTGCAGGCAGCAATTTGGCCTGCGTGCTGTCGCTGGTGTGGCTCCACGGCCCTTCCTCTAGGCTTTCAAGCCCTTGTACATATTCAGGTGTTTTACCTGGGAAGGGTGGGAACAGTTCAGCAGCAGCTGGCCTGGGGCTCAGCTCACGTTTACTCACAGAGGACTCGGCACTGTACCACAGCTTTGCAATGAGAACACTCCTTGTGTGGTGCTGGGCGGGGCTGCTGGCTGTATGGGAGATGATTCCCCACCTCTGACCAATTTCAGAATTGTTTACCGCTGGAGCATGTGCCTTGGTAGGGTTTTCCTCTGTATAGCTGTTAGGTTCAGGTTTTTTTTTTCTTTTTTCGTTCCAATTACATTTTGTTCCTGTTTTATGTATTTCTAGATATAAGCATGGAAATAATTCATTCATATAAATACATCTGTGTGAATGGAAGAACTTCTTTCTGTTTTTTTTAAATTTTATTTTTAAAAATTTTGAAATTTAATTTTATTTATTTTTTTATACAGCAGGTTATTATTAGTTATCTATTTTATGCATATGCATGTATACAGGTGAATCCCAATCTCCCAACTCATCCCAACACCACCACCCCATGGCTTCCCCCACTTGGTGTCCATACGTTTGGTCTCTACCTCTGTGTCTCTATTTCTGCCCTGCAAACCAGTTCATCTGTACCATTTTTCTAGGTTCCACATATATGCATTAATATACAATATTTGTTTTTCTCTTTCTGACTTACATCACTCTGTATGACAGTCTCTAGATCCATCAACTTCTCTACAAATGACCCAGTTTCATTCCTTTTTATGGCTGAGTAATATTCCATTTTATATATGTACCACTTCTTTATCCATTCGTCTGTCTGTGGGCATTTAGGTTGCTTCCATTACCTGGCTATTGTAAATAGTGCTGCAATGAACATTGTGGTGAATGTGTCTTTTTGATTTATGGTTTTCTCTGGGTATATGCCCAGAAGTGGGATTGCTGGATCCTATGGTAATTCTCTTTTTAGTTTTTTAAAGGAACCTCCATAGTGTTCTCCATAGTGACTGTATCAATTTACCTTCCCACCAATAGTGGAAGAGGGTTCCTTTTGTCCACACCCTCCCCAGAATTTGATGTTTGTAGATTTTCTGATGATGCCGATTCTAAGAGGTGTGAGGTCATACCTCATTGTCGTTTGGATTTGCATTTCTCTAATAATTAGTGATGTTGAGCAGCTTTTCATGTGCATCTTGACCATCTCTGTGACTTCTTTGAAGAAACGTATATTTAGATCTTCTGCTCATTTTTGTATTGGGTTGTTTGTTTTATTAATATTAAGCTGCGTGCGCTGTTTATATATATTGGAGATTAAACCTTTGTCCATTGATTCGTTTGTGATCGTTTTCGCCCATTCTGAGGGTTGCCTTTCTCCATTCCCGTTTTTTTAACCAAAAAGGAAAGAAAGCAAAGGAAGCAGAACACTAATGTGCGTGAAATATGCCTCTTGAAACTGTCGTTTTGAAATATGGATGTCTTTTGAATTTTTTGGTCGATATATGACCCCAGGATTTCTTTTCATTGCAGGTGTCATTTACTGGCCTGCAATGATTTTGAATATCCACTGACCATTAGCGCTGGGATTAAAGCTGCTGTTGTGTGAAACGGCCACAAGGTGGCAGCAGTTCTCCCTTACCAAATCTGGTTACTAGGGCAACAGAGCCTCAATGGAAGTCGTGTTCTAGATTGGAATTTAGAATGGAATGTGCCAGGAGAATGCCCCTCAAGTTTGTCTCACTACTTCTTGTTCGTGTTTTTAATTTAATTTTTTATTTTTTTATTACAGCAAGTTTGATGACAACGTTTGGCTTGTTGTAGGTGTGCAAGATGTGGTTCTTTTACACATATACATATGTCTGTTCTTCCTCGATCCTGTTCCCATCTACGTTATTGACAGAATGTTGACTAGTCTTCTCTTGGTATTCCGTAGGTCTTTGGTGATTATATATTTCACCTGTGTTTGTACATGTCTGTTAACCCCCAGATCGTAATGAATCCAATCCTCACACCTTTCCATTGGTGAACCATAAGTTTGTTTAATGAATCTGTCATTGCCCTTCTCCGTGGAAATATCTGCCCTGGTATCAATTTTTAGGTAACACCTATAAGTGATATCCTACGATATGGGTCTTTCACTTTCTGACTTACTACAAGTCACGTGATTACCTCTAGACTCATCTACGGTGCTGCAAATGGCATTGTGTCCTTTTTTCCCTTGGGTAATATTGTGTCTTAGCGAGGTCCATTTTCTGCAACGTGAGCCCCTGAGGGCTGAGGATTAGCTGACCTGCGCAGCCTGACCCTGCCGGCAAGCCCTCCCCAGGTGTGCCTGGGTTGAGGTCAATATAAACAGCACTCCAGGCAGCAATAGCCCCTGCAGCTGTGCCTGACTCCATATTCTCTGCCCCGTCAGCAGTCTCGGGGCTGTGCTGGTGGGAGGGTGTGAGGGTCCACGGCTTTGTTGGTGGCCCGGTGTGAGTGGGGCTCTGCTTGACTTTCTGCAGGAGTTGCCAGGCTGCCACCTGTAAAGAAGAGGATGTGTCACCCATAACTTCCACTGGAATTTTTCTCCGGGCTGAGGTGAGGAAGGAAAAAAGGGAGTGGGTGCCGGGACAGGAGGGATATCTCAGGCTGGGAAATGGAAAGCTTCCAGAAGAGCACCCGGGGCCAGGACCATCCTGGCTGGCCTGCAGGCAGCAAGTTGGCCTGTGTGCTGTCGCTGGTGTGGCTCCACGGCCCTTCCTCTAGGCTTTCAAGCCCTTGTACATATTCAGGTGTTTTACCTGGGAAGGGTGTGAGCAGTTCAGCAGCAGCTGGCCTGGGGCTCAGCTCACGTTTACTCACAGAGGCCTCGGCACTGTCCCCCAGCTTTGCAATGAGGACGCTCCTTGCGTGTGGGCGGGGCTGCTGGCTGTATGTGAGATGATTCCCCACCTCTGACCAATTTCAGAATTGTTTACCGCTGGTGCAAGTGCCTTGGTTGGGTTTTCCTCTGTATAACTGTTAGGTTCAGGATTTTTTTTTCTTTTTTCATTCCAATTATATTTTGTTCCTGTTTTATGTATTTATAGATATAAGCATGTAAATAATTCATTCATATAAATACATCTGTGTGAATGGAAGAACTTCTTTCTGTTTTTTTTTAATTTTATTTTTAAAAATTTTGAAATTTAATTTTATTTATTTGTTTATACAGCAGGTTATTATTAGTTATCTATTTTATGCATATGCATGTATACAGGTGAATCCCAATCTCCCAACTCATCCCAACACCACCAGCCCATGGCTTCCTCCACTTGGTGTCCATACGTTTGGTCTCTACCCCTGTGTCTCTATTTCTGCCCTGCCAACCAGTTCATCTGTACCATTTTTCTAGGTTCCACATATATGCATTAATATACAATATTTGTTTTTCTCTTTCTGACTTACTTCACTCTGTATGACAGTCTCTAGATCCATCGACTTCTCTACAAATGACCCAGTTTCATTCCTTTTTATGGCTGAGTAATATTCCATTTTATATATGTACCACTTCTTTATCCATTCGTCTGTCTGTGGGCATTTAGGTTGCTTCCATTACCTGGCTATTGTAAATAGTGCTGCAATGAACATTGTGGTGAATGTGTCTTTTTGATTTATGGTTTTCTCTGGGTATATGCCCAGAAGTGGGATTGCTGGATCCTATGGTAATTCTCTTTTTAGTTTTTTAAAGGAACCTCCATAGTGTTCTCCATAGTGACTGTATCAATTTACCTTCCCACCAATAGTGGAAGAGGGTTCCTTTTGTCCACACCCTCCCCAGAATTTGATGTTTGTAGATTTTCTGATGATGCCGATTCTAAGAGGTGTGAGGTCATACCTCATTGTCGTTTGGATTTGCATTTCACTAATAATTAGTGATGTTGAGCAGCTTTTCATGTGCGTCTTGACCATCTCTGTGACTTCTTTGAAGAAACGTATATTTAGATCTTCTGCTCATTTTTGTATTGGGTTGTTTGTTTTATTAATATTAAGCTGCGTGCGCGGTTTATATATATTGGAGATTAAACCTTTGTCCATTGATTCGTTTGTGATCGTTTTCGCCCATTCTGAGGGTTGCCTTTCTCCATTCCCGTTTTTTTAACCAAAAAGGAAAGAAAGCAAAGGAAGCAGAACACTAATGTGCGTGAAATATGCCTCTTGAAACTGTCGTTTTGAAATATGGATGTCTTTTGAATTTTTTGGTCGATATATGACCCCAGGATTTCTTTTCATTGCAGGTGTCATTTACTGGCCTGCAATGATTTTGAATATCCACTGACCATTAGCGCTGGGATTAAAGCTGCTGTTGTGTGAAACGGCCACAAGGTGGCAGCAGTTCTCCCTTACCAAATCTGGTTACTAGGGCAACAGAGCCTCAATGGAAGTCGTGTTCTAGATTGGAATTTAGAATGGAATGTGCCAGGAGAATGCCCCTCAAGTTTGTCTCACTACTTCTTGTTCGTGTTTTTAATTTAATTTTTTATTTTTTTATTACAGCAAGTTTGATGACAACGTTTGGCTTGTTGTAGGTGTGCAAGATGTGGTTCTTTTACACATATACATATGTCTGTTCTTCCTGGGATCCTGTTCCCATGTACGTTATGACAGAATGTTGAGTAGTCTTCTCTTGGTATTCCGTAGGTCTTTGGTGATTATATATTTCACCTGTGTTTGTATATGTGTGTTAACCCCAAGATCGTAATGAATCCAATCCTCACACCTTTCCATTGCTGAACCATAAGTTTGTTTAATGAATCTGTGATTGCCCTTCTCCGTGGAAATATCTGCCCTGGTATCAATTTTTAGGTAACACCTCTAAGTTATATCCTACGATATGGGTCTTTCACTTTCTGACTTACTACAAGTCACGTGATTACCTCTAGACTCATCTACGGTGCTGCAAATGGCATTGTGTCCTTTTTTCCCTTGGGTAATATTGTGTCTTAGCGAGGTCCATTTTATGCAATGTGATTCCCTGAGGGCTGAGGATTAGCTGACCTGGGAAGCCTGACCCTGCCGGCAAGCCCTCCCCAGGTGTGCCTGGGTTGAGGTCAATAAAAACAGCACTCCAGGCAGCAATAGCCACTACAGCTGTGCCTGACTCCATATTCTCTGCCCCATCAGCAGTCTCAGGGCTGTGCTCGTGGGAGGGTGTGATGGTCCATGGTTTGTTGGTGGCCCGGTGTGAGTGGGGCTCTGCTGGACTTTCTGAAGGAGTTGCCAGGCTGCCACCTGTAAAGAAGAGGATGTGTCACCCATAACTTCCACTGGAATTTCTCTCCGGGCTGAGGTGAGGAAGGAAAAAAGGGAGTGGGTGCCGGGACAGGAGGGGTATCTCAGGCAGGGAAATGGAAAGCTTCCAGAAGAGCGCCCAGGGTCAGGACCATCCTGGCTGGCTTGCAGGCAGCAAGTTGGCCTGCGTGCTGTCGCTGGTGTGGCTCCACGGCCCTTCCTCTAGGCTTTCAAGCCCTTGTACATATTCAGGTGTTTTACCTGGGAAGGGTGGGAACAGTTCAGCAGCAGCTGGCCTGGGGCTCAGCTCACGTTTACTCACAGAGGACTCGGCACCGTACCACAGCTTTGCAATGAGAACACTCCTTGTGTGGGGCTGGGCGGGGCTGCTGGCTGTATGGGAGATGATTCCCCACCTCTGACCAATTTCAGAATTGTTTACCGCTGGAGCATGTGCCTTGGTAGGGTTTTCCTCTGTATAGCTGTTAGGTTCAGGTTTTTTTTTTTCTTTTTTCGTTCCAATTACATTTTGTTCCTGTTTTATGTATTTCTAGATATAAGCATGGAAATAATTCATTCATATAAATACATCTGTGTGAATGGAAGAACTTCTTTCTGTTTTTTTTAAATTTTATTTTTAAAAATTTTGAAATTTAATTTTATTTATTTTTTTATACAGCAGGTTATTATTAGTTATCTATTTTATGCATATGCATGTATACAGGTGAATCCCAATCTCCCAACTCATCCCAACACCACCACCCCATGGCTTCCCCCACTTGGTGTCCATACGTTTGGTCTCTACCTCTGTGTCTCTATTTCTGCCTTGCAAACCAGTTCATCTGTACCATTTTTCTAAGTTCCACATATATGCATTAATATACAATATTTGTTTTTCTCTTTCTGACTTACTTCACTCTGTATGACAGTCTCTAGATCCATCGACTTCTCTACAAATGACCCAGTTTCATTCCTTTTTATGGCTGAGTAATATGCCATTTTATATATGTACCAATTCTTTATCCATTCGTCTGTCTGTGGGAATTTAGGTTGTTTCCATTTCCTGGCTATTGTAAATAGTGCTGCAATGAACATTGTGGTGAATGTGTCTTTTTGATTTATGGTTTTCTCTGGGTATATGCCCAGAAGTGGGATTGCTGGATCCTATGGTAATTCTCTTTTTAGTTTTTTAAAGGAACCTCCATAGTGTTCTCCATAGTGACTGTATCAATTTACCTTCCCACCAATAGTGGAAGAGGGTTCCTTTTGTCCACACCCTCCCCAGAATTTGTTGTTTGTAGATTTTCTGATGATGCCGATTCTAAGAGGTGTGAGGTCATACCTCATTGTCGTTTGGATTTGCATTTCTCTAATAATTAGTGATGTTGAGCAGCTTTTCATGTGCGTCTTGACCATCTCTGTGACTTCTTTGAAGAAACGTATATTTAGATCTTCTGCTCATTTTTGTATTGGGTTGTTTTATTAATATTAAGCTGCGTGAGCTGTTTATATATATTGGAGATTAAGCGTTTGTCCATTGATTCGTTTGCGATCGTTTTCGCCCATTCTGAGGGTTGCCTTTTTCCATTCCCATTTTTTTAAACCAAAAAAGAATGAAAGCAAAGGAAGCAGAACACTAATGTGCGTGAAATATGCCTCTTGAAACTGTCGTTTTGAAATATGGATGTCTTTTGAATTTTTTGGTCGATATATGACCCCAGGATTTGTTTTCAGGGCAGGTGTCATTTACAGGTCTGCAATGATTTTGAATATCCACTGACCATTAGTGCTGGGATTAAAGCTGCTGTTGTGTGAAACGGCCACAAGGTGGCAGCAGTTCTCCCTTACCAAATCTGGTTACTAGGGCAAAGGAGCCTCAATGGCAGTCGTGTTCTAGATTGGAATTTAGAATGGAATGATCCAGGAGAATACCCCTCAAGTTTGTCTCACTACTTCTTGTTCGTGTTTTTAATTTAATTTTTTATTTTTTTATTACAGCAAGTTTGATGACAACGTTTGGCTTGTTGTAGGTGTGCAAGATGTGGTTCTTTTACACATATACATATGTCTGTTCTTCCTGGGATCCTGTTCCCATGTACATTATGACAGAATGTTGAGTAGTCTTCTCTTGGTATTCCGTAGGTCTTTGGTGATTATATATTTCATCTGTGTTTGTACATGTCTGTTAACCCCAAGATCGTAATGAATCCAATCCTCACAACTTTCCATTGGTGAACCATAAGTTTGTTTAATGAATCTGTCATTGCCCTTCTCCGTGGAAATATCTGCCCTGGTATTAATTTTTAGGTAACACCTATAAGTGATATCCTACGATATGTGTCTTTCACTTTCTGACTTACTACAAGTCACGTGATTACCTCTAGACTCACCTACGGTGCTGCAAATGGCATTGTGTCCTTTTTTCCCTTGGGTAATATTGTGTCTTAGCGAGGTCCATTTTCTGCAATGTGATTCCCTGAGGGCTGAGGATTAGCTGACCTGGGAAGCCTGACCCTGCCGGCAAGCCCTCCCCAGGTGTGCCTGGGTTGAGGTCAATATAAACAGCACTCCAGGCAGCAATAGCCCCTGCAGCTGTGCCTGACTCCATATTCTCTGCCCCGTCAGCAGTCTCAGGGCTGTGCTGGTGGGAGGGTGTGAGGGTCCATGGTTTGTTGGTGGCCCGGTGTGAGTGGGGCTCTGCTGGACTTTCTGCAGGAGTTGCCAGGCTGCCACCTGTAAAGAAGAGGATGTGTCACCCATAACTTCCACTGGAATTTCTCTCCGGGCTGAGGTGAGGAAGGAAAAAAGGGAGTGGGTGCCGGGACAGGAGGGGTATCTCAGGCAGGGAAATGGAAAACTTCCAGAAGAGCGCCCGGGGTCAGGACCATCCTGGCTGGCTTGCAGGCAGCAATTTGGCCTGCGTGCTGTCGCTGGTGTGGCTCCACGGCCCTTCCTCTAGGCTTTCAAGCCCTTGTACATATTCAGGTGTTTTACCTGGGAAGGGTGGGAACAGTTCAGCAGCAGCTGGCCTGGGGCTCAGCTCACGTTTACTCACAGAGGACTCGGCACTGTACCACAGCTTTGCAATGAGAACACTCCTTGTGTGGGGCTGGGCGGGGCTGCTGGCTGTATGGGAGATGATTCCCCACCTCTGACCAATTTCAGAATTGTTTACCGCTGGAGCATGTGCCTTGGTAGGGTTTTCCTCTGTATAGCTGTTAGGTTCAGGTTTTTTTTTTCTTTTTTCGTTCCAATTACATTTTGTTCCTGTTTTATGTATTTATAGATATAAGCATGGAAATAATTCATTCATATAAATACATATGTGTGAATGGAAGAACTTCTTTCTGTTTTTTTAAATTTTATTTTTAAAAATTTTGAAATTTAATTTTATTTATTTTTTTTATACAGCAGGTTATTATTAGTTATCTATTTTATGCATATGCATGTATACAGGTGAATCCCAATCTCCCAACTCATCCCAACACCACCACCCCATGGCTTCCCCCACTTGGTGTCCATACGTTTGGTCTCTACCTCTGTGTCTCTATTTCTGCCCTGCAAACCAGTTCATCTGTACCATTTTTCTAGGTTCCACATATATGCATTAATACACAATATTTGTTTTTCTCTTTCTGACTTACTTCACTCTGTATGACAGTCTCTAGATCCATCGACTTCTCTACAAATGACCCAGTTTCATTCCTTTTTATGGCTGAGTAATATTCCATTTTATATATGTACCACTTCTTTATCCATTCGTCTGTCTGTGGGCATTTAGGTTGCTTCCATTACCTGGCTATTGTAAATAGTGCTGCAATGAACATTGTGCTGAATGTGTCTTTTTGATTTATGGTTTTCTCTGGGTATATGCCCAGAAGTGGGATTGCTGGATCCTATGGTAATTCTCTTTTTAGTTTTTTAAAGGAACCTCCATAGTGTTCTCCATAGTGACTGTATCAATTTACCTTCCCACCAATAGTGGAAGAGGGTTCCTTTTGTCCACACCCTCCCCAGAATTTGATGTTTGTAGATTTTCTGATGATGCCGATTCTAAGAGGTGTGAGGTCATACCTCATTGTCGTTTGGATTTGCATTTCTCTAATAATTAGTGATGTTGAGCAGCTTTTCATGTGCGTCTTGACCATCTCTGTGACTTCTTTGAAGAAACGTATATTTAGATCTTCTGCTCATTTTTGTATTGGGTTGTTTTATTAATATTAAGCTGCGTGAGCTGTTTATATATATTGGAGATTAAGCGTTTGTCCATTGATTCGTTTGCGATCGTTTTCGCCCATTCTGAGGGTTGCCTTTTTCCATTCCCATTTCTTTAAACCAAAAAAGAATGAAAGCAAAGGAAGCAGAACACTAATGTGCGTGAAATATGCCTCTTGAAACTGTCGTTTTGAAATATGGATGTCTTTTGAATTTTTTGGTCGATATATGACCCCAGGATTTGTTTTCAGGGCAGGTGTCATTTACAGGCCTGCAATGATTTTGAATATCCACTGACCATTAGTGCTGGGATTAAAGCTGCTGTTGTGTGAAACGGCCACAAGGTGGCAGCAGTTCTCCCTTACCAAATCTGGTTACTAGGGCAAAGGAGCCTCAATGGCAGTCGTGTTCTAGATTGGAATTTAGAATGGAATGTTCCAGGAGAATGCCCCTCAAGTTTGTCTCACTACTTCTTGTTCGTGTTTTTAATTTAATTTTTTATTTTTTTATTACAGCAAGTTTGATGACAACGTTTGGCTTGTTGTAGGTGTGCAAGATGTGGTTCTTTTACACATATACATATGTCTGTTCTTCCTGGGATCCTGTTCCCATGTACATTATGACAGAATGTTGAGTAGTCTTCTCTTGGTATTCCGTAGGTCTTTGGTGATTATATATTTCATCTGTGTTTGTACATGTCTGTTAACCCCAAGATCGTAATGAATCCAATCCTCACACCTTTCCATTGGTGAACCATAAGTTTGTTTAATGAATCTGTCATTGCCCTTCTCCGTGGAAATATCTGCCCTGGTATTAATTTTTAGGTAACACCTATAAGTGATATCCTACGATATGTGTCTTTCACTTTCTGACTTACTACAAGTCACGTGATTACCTCTAGACTCACCTACGGTGCTGCAAATGGCATTGTGTCCTTTTTTCCCTTGGGTAATATTGTGTCTTAGCGAGGTCCATTTTCTGCAATGTGATTCCCTGAGGGCTGAGGATTAGCTGACCTGGGAAGCCTGACCCTGCCGGCAAGCCCTCCCCAGGTGTGCCTGGGTTGAGGTCAATATAAACAGCACTCCAGGCAGCAATAGCCCCTGCAGCTGTGCCTGACTCCATATTCTCTGCCCCGTCAGCAGTCTCAGGGCTGTGCTGGTGGTAGGGTGTGAGGGTCCATGGTTTGTTGGTGGCCCGGTGTGAGTGGGGCTCTGCTGGACTTTCTGCAGGAGTTGCCAGGCTGCCACCTGTAAAGAAGAGGGTGTGTCACCCATAACTTCCACTGGAATTTCTCTCCGGGCTGAGGTGAGGAAGGAAAAAAGGGAGTGGGTGCCGGGACAGGAGGGGTATCTCAGGCAGGGAAATGGAAAACTTCCAGAAGAGCGCCCGGGGTCAGGACCATCCTGGCTGGCTTGCAGGCAGCAATTTGGCCTGCGTGCTGTCGCTGGTGTGGCTCCACGGCCCTTCCTCTAGACTTTCAAGCCCTTGTACATATTCAGGTGTTTTACCTGGGAAGGGTGGGAACAGTTCAGCAGCAGCTGGCCTGGGGCTCAGCTCACGTTTACTCACAGAGGACTCGGCACTGTACCACAGCTTTGCAATGAGAACACTCCTTGTGTGGGGCTGGGCGGGGCTGCTGGCTGTATGGGAGATGATTCCCCACCTCTGACCAATTTCAGAATTGTTTACCGCTGGAGCATGTGCCTTGGTAGGGTTTTCCTCTGTATAGCTGTTAGGTTCAGGTTTTTTTTTTCTTTTTTCGTTCCAATTACATTTTGTTCCTGTTTTATGTATTTATAGATATAAGCATGGAAATAATTCATTCATATAAATACATCTGTGTGAATGGAAGAACTTCTTTCTGTTTTTTTTAAATTTTATTTTTAAAAATTTTGAAATTTAATTTTATTTATTTTTTTATACAGCAGGTTATTATTAGTTATCTATTTTATGCATATGCATGTATACAGGTGAATCCCAATCTCCCAATCCATCCCAACACCACCACCCCATGGCTTCCCCCACTTGGTGTCCATACGTTTGGTCTCTACCTCTGTGTCTCTATTTCTGCCCTGCAAACCAGTTCATCTGTACCATTTTTCTAGGTTCCACATATATGCATTAATATACAATATTTGTTTTTCTCTTTCTGACTTACTTCACTCTGTATGACAGTCTCTAGATCCATCGACTTCTCTACAAATGACCCAGTTTCATTCCTTTTTATGGCTGAGTAATATTCCATTTTATATATGTACCACTTCTTTATCCATTCGTCTGTCTGTGGGCATTTAGGTTGCTTCCATTACCTGGCTATTGTAAATAGTGCTGCAATGAACATTGTGCTGAATGTGTCTTTTTGATTTATGGTTTTCTCTGGGTATATGCCCAGAAGTGGGATTGCTGGATCCTATGGTAATTCTCTTTTTAGTTTTTTAAAGGAACCTCCATAGTGTTCTCCATAGTGACTGTATCAATTTACCTTCCCACCAATAGTGGAAGAGGGTTCCTTTTGTCCACACCCTCCCCAGAATTTGATGTTTGTAGATTTCCTTATGATGCCGATTCTAAGAGGTGTGAGGTCATACCTCATTGTCGTTTGGATTTGCATTTCTCTAATAATTAGTGATGTTGAGCAGCTTTTCATGTGCGTCTTGACCATCTCTGTGACTTCTTTGAAGAAACGTATATTTAGATCTTCTGCTCATTTTTGTATTGGGTTGTTTTATTAATATTAAGCTGCGTGAGCTGTTTATATATATTGGAGATTAAACGTTTCTCCATTGATTCGTTTGCGATCGTTTTCGCCCATTCTGAGGGTTGCCTTTTTCCATTCCCATTTTTTTAAACCAAAAAAGAATGAAAGCAAAGGAAGCAGAACACTAATGTGCGTGAAATATGCCTCTTGAAACTGTCGTTTTGAAATATGGATGTCTTTTGAATTTTTTGGTCGATATATGACCCCAGGATTTGTTTTCAGGGCAGGTGTCATTTACAGGCCTGCAATGATTTTGAATATCCACTGACCATTAGTGCTGGGATTAAAGCTGCTGTTGTGTGAAACGGCCACAAGGTGGCAGCAGTTCTCCCTTACCAAATCTGGTTACTAGGGCAAAGGAGCCTCAATGGCAGTCGTGTTCTAGATTGGAATTTAGAATGGAATGTTCCAGGAGAATGCCCCTCAAGTTTGTCTCACTACTTCTTGTTCGTGTTTTTAATTTAATTTTTTATTTTTTTATTACAGCAAGTTTGATGACAACGTTTGGCTTGTTGTAGGTGTGCAAGATGTGGTTCTTTTACACATATACATATGTCTGTTCTTCCTGGGGTCTTGTTCCCATCTACGTTATGACAGAATGTTGAGTAGTCTTCTCTAGGTATTCCGTAGGTCTTTGGTGATTATATATTTCATCTGTGTTTGTACATGTCTGTTAACCCCAAGATCGTAATGAATCCAATCCTCACACCTTTCCATTGGTGAACCATAAGTTTGTTTAATGAATCTGTCATTGCCCTTCTCCGTGGAAATATCTGCCCTGGTATTAATTTTTAGGTAACACCTATAAGTGATAACCTACGATATGTGTCTTTCACTTTCTGACTTACTACAAGTCACGTGATTACCTCTAGACTCACCTACGGTGCTGCAAATGGCATTGTGTCCTTTTTTCCCTTGGGTAATATTGTGTCTTAGCGAGGTCCATTTTCTGCAATGTGATTCCCTGAGGGCTGAGGATTAGCTGACCTGGGAAGCCTGACCCTGCCGGCAAGCCCTCCCCAGGTGTGCCTGGGTTGAGGTCAATATAAACAGCACTCCAGGCAGCAATAGCCCCTGCAGCTGTGCCTGACTCCATATTCTCTGCCCCGTCAGCAGTCTCAAGGCTGTGCTGGTGGGAGGGTGTGAGGGTCCATGGTTTGTTTGTGGCCCGGTGTGAGTGGGGCACTGCTGGACTTTCTGCAGGAGTTCCAGGCTGCCAACTGTAAAGAAGAGGATCTGTCAACCATAACTTCCACTGGAACTTCTCTCCGGGCTGAGGTGAGGAAGGAAAAAAAGGAGTGGGGGCCGGGACAGGAGGGGTATCTCAGGCTGGGAAATGGAAATCTTCCAGAAGAGCCCCTGGGTCCAGGACCATCCCGGTAGGCCTGCAGGCAGCAAGTTGGCCTGCGTGCTGTCACTGGTGTGGCTCCACGGCCCTTCCTCTAGGCTTTCAAGCCCTTGTACATATTCAGGTGTTTTACCTGGGAAGGGTGAGAACAGTTCAGCAGCAGCAGGCCTGGGGCTCAGCTCACGTTTACTCACAGAGGACTCGGCACCGTCCCCCAGCTTTGCAATGAGGACGCTCCTTGCGTGGGGCTGGGCGGGGCTGCTGGCTGTATGGGAGATGATTCCCCACCTCTGACCAATTTCAGAATTGTTTACCGCTGGAGGATGTGCCTTGGTAGGGTTTTCCTCTGTATAGCTGTTAGGTTCAGGTTTTTTTTTTCTTTTTTCGTTCCAATTACATTTTGGTCCTGTTTTATGTATTTATAGATATAAGCATGGAAATAATTCATTCATATAAATACATATGTGTGAATGGAAGAACTTCTTTCTGTTTTTTTAAATTTTATTTTTAAAAATTTTGAAATTTAATTTTATTTATTTTTTTATACAGCAGGTTATTATTAGTTATCTATTTTATGCATATGCATGTATACAGGTGAATCCCAATCTCCCAACTCAACCCAACACCACCACCCCATGGCTTCCCCCACTTGGTGTCCATACGTTTGGTCTCTACCTCTGTGTCTCTATTTCTGCCCTGCAAACCAGTTCATCTGTACCATTTTTCTATGTTCCACATATATGCATTAATACACAATATTTGTTTTTCTCTTTCTGACTTACATCACTCTGTATGACAGTCTCTAGATCCATCGACTTCTCTTCAAATGATCCAGTTTCATTCCTTTTTATGGCTGAGTAATATTCCATTTTATATATGTACCACTTCTTTATCCATTCGTCTGTCTGTGGGCATTTAGGTTGCTTCCATTACCTGGCTATTGTAAATAGTGCTGCAATGAACATTGTGGTGAATGTGTCTTTTTGATTTATGGTTTTCTCTGGGTATATGCCCAGAAGTGGGATTGCTGGATCCTATGGTAATTCTCTTTTTAGTTTTTTAAAGGAACCTCCATAGTGTTCTCCATAGTGACTGTATCAATTTACCTTCCCACCAATAGTGGAAGAGGGTTCCTTTTGTCCACACCCTCCCCAGAATTTGATGTTTGTAGATTTCCTTATGATGCCGATTCTAAGAGGTGTGAGGTCATACCTCATTGTCGTTTGGATTTGCATTTCTCTAATAATTAGTGATGTTGAGCAGCTTTTCATGTGCGTCTTGACCATCTCTGTGACTTCTTTGAAGAAACGTATATTTAGATCTTCTGCTCATTTTTGTATTGGGTTGTTTTATTAATATTAAGCTGCGTGAGCTGTTTATATATATTGGAGATTAAGCGTTTGTCCATTGATTCGTTTGCGATCGTTTTCGCCCATTCTGAGGGTTGCCTTTTTCCATTCCCATTTTTTTAAACCAAAAAAGAATGAAAGCAAAGGAAGCAGAACACTAATGTGCGTGAAATATGCCTCTTGAAACTGTCGTTTTGAAATATGGATGTCTTTTGAATTTTTTGGTCGATATATGACCCCAGGATTTGTTTTCAGGGCAGGTGTCATTTACAGGTCTGCAATGATTTTGAATATCCACTGACCATTAGTGCTGGGATTAAAGCTGCTGTTGTGTGAAACGGCCACAAGGTGGCAGCAGTTCTCCCTTACCAAATCTGGTTACTAGGGCAAAGGAGCCTCAATGGCAGTCGTGTTCTAGATTGGAATTTAGAATGGAATGATCCAGGAGAATACCCCTCAAGTTTGTCTCACTACTTCTTGTTCGTGTTTTTAATTTAATTTTTTATTTTTTTATTGCAGCAAGTTTGATGACAACGTTTGGCTTGTTGTAGGTGTGCAAGATGTGGTTCTTTTACACATATACATATGTCTGTTCTTCCTGGGATCCTGTTCCCATGTACATTATGACAGAATGTTGAGTAGTCTTCTCTTGGTATTCCGTAGGTGTTTGGTGATTATATATTTCATCTGTGTTTGTACATGTCTGTTAACCCCAAGATCGTAATGAATCCAATCCTCACACCTTTCCATTGGTGAACCATAAGTTTGTTTAATGAAACTGTCATTGCCCTTCTCCGTGGAAATATCTGTCCTGGTATTAATTTTTAGGTAACACCTATAAGTGATATCCTACGATATGTGTCTTTCACTTTCTGACTTACTACAAGTAACGTGATTACCTCTAGACTCACCTACGGTGCTGCAAATGGCATTGTGTCCTTTTTTCCCTTGGGTAATATTGTGTCTTAGCGAGGTCCATTTTCTGCAATGTGATTCCCTGAGGGCTGAGGATTAGCTGACCTGGGAAGCCTGACCCTGCCGGCAAGCCCTCCCCAGGTGTGCCTGGGTTGAGGTCAATATAAACAGCACTCCAGGCAGCAATAGCCCCTGCAGCTGTGCCTGACTCCATATTCTCTGCCCCGTCAGCAGTCTCAGGGCTGTGCTGGTGGGAGGGTGTGAGGGTCCATGGTTTGTTGGTGGCCCGGTGTGAGTGGGGCTCTGCTGGACTTTCTGCAGGAGTTGCCAGGCTGCCACCTGTAAAGAAGAGGATGTGTCACCCATAACTTCCACTGGAATTTCTCTCCGGGCTGAGGTGAGGAAGGAAAAAAGGGAGTGGGTGCCGGGACAGGAGGGGTATCTCAGGCAGGGAAATGGAAAACTTCCAGAAGAGCGCCCGGGGTCAGGACCATCCTGACTGGCTTGCAGGCAGCAATTTGGCCTGCGTGCTGTCGCTGGTGTGGCTCCACGGCCCTTCCTCTAGGCTTTCAAGCCCTTGTACATATTCAGGTGTTTTACCTGGGAAGGGTGGGAACAGTTCAGCAGCAGCTGGCCTGGGGCTCAGCTCACGTTTACTCACAGAGGACTCGGCACTGTACCACAGCTTTGCAATGAGAACACTCCTTGTGTAGGGCTGGGCGGGGCTGCTGGCTGTATGGGAGATGATTCGCCACCTCTGACCAATTTCAGAATTGTTTACCGCTGGAGCATGTGCCTTGGTAGGGTTTTCCTCTGTATAGCTGTTAGGTTCAGGTTTTTTTTTTCTTTTTTCGTTCCAATTACATTTTGTTCCTGTTTTATGTATTTATAGATATAAGCATGGAAATAATTCATTCATATAAATACATATGTGTAAATGGAAGAACTTCTTTCTGTTTTTTTAAATTTTATTTTTAAAAATTTTGAAATTTAATTTTATTTATTTTTTTATACAGCAGGTTATTATTAGTTATCTATTTTATGCATATGCATGTATACAGGTGAATCCCAATCTCCCAACTCATCCCAACACCACCAACCCATGGCTTCCCCCACTTGGTGTCCATACGTTTGGTCTCTACCTCTGTGTCTCTATTTCTGCCCTGCAAACCAGTTCATCTGTACCATTTTTCTAGGTTCCACATATATGCATTAATACACAATATTTGTTTTTCTCTTTCTGACTTACTTCACTCTGTATGACAGTCTCTAGATCCATCGACTTCTCTACAAATGACCCAGTTTCATTCCTTTTTATGGCTGAGTAATATTCCATTTTATATATGTACCACTTCTTTATCCATTCGTCTGTCTGTGGGCATTTAGGTTGCTTCCATTACCTGGCTATTGTAAATAGTGCTGCAATGAACATTGTGCTGAATGTGTCTTTTTGATTTATGGTTTTCTCTTGGTATATGCCCAGAAGTGGGATTGCTGGATCCTATGGTAATTCTCTTTTTAGTTTTTTAAAGGAACCTCCATAGTGTTCTCCATAGTGACTGTATCAATTTACCTTCCCACCAATAGTGGAAGAGGGTTCCTTTTGTCCACACCCTCCCCAGAATTTGATGTTTGTAGATTTTCTGATGATGCCGATTCTAAGAGGTGTGAGGTCATACCTCATTGTCGTTTGGATTTGCATTTCTCTAATAATTAGTGATGTTGAGCAGCTTTTCATGTGCGTCTTGACCATCTCTGTGACTTCTTTGAAGAAACGTATATTTAGATCTTCTGCTCATTTTTGTATTGGGTTGTTTTATTAATATTAAGCTGCGTGAGCTGTTTATATATATTGGAGATTAAGCGTTTGTCCATTGATTCGTTTGCGATCGTTTTCGCCCATTCTGAGGGTTGCCTTTTTCCATTCCCATTTTTTTAAACCAAAAAAGAATGAAAGCAAAGGAAGCAGAACACTAATGTGCGTGAAATATGCCTCTTGAAACTGTCGTTTTGAAATATGGATGTCTTTTGAATTTTTTGGTCGATATATGACCCCAGGATTTGTTTTCAGGGCAGGTGTCATTTACAGGCCTGCAATGATTTTGAATATCCACTGACCATTAGTGCTGGGATTAAAGCTGCTGTTGTGTGAAACGGCCACAAGGTGGCAGCAGTTCTCCCTTACCAAATCTGGTTACTAGGGCAAAGGAGCCTCAATGGCAGTCGTGTTCTAGATTGGAATTTAGAATGGAATGTTCCAGGAGAATGCCCCTCAAGTTTGTCTCACTACTTCTTGTTCGTGTTTTTAATTTAATTTTTTATTTTTTTATTACAGCAAGTTTGATGACAACGTTTGGCTTGTTGTAGGTGTGCAAGATGTGGTTCTTTTACACATATACATATGTCTGTTCTTCCTGGGATCCTGTTCCCATGTACATTATGACAGAATGTTGAGTAGTCTTCTCTTGGTATTCCGTAGGTCCTTGGTGATTATATATTTCATCTGTGTTTGTACATGTCTGTTAACCCCAAGATCGTAATGAATCCAATCCTCACACCTTTCCTTTGGTGAAGCATAAGTTTGTTTCATGAATCTGTCATTGCCCTTCTCCGTGGAAATATCTGCCCTGGTATTAATTTTTAGGTAACACCTATAAGTGATATCCTACGATATGTGTCTTTCACTTTCTGACTTACTACAAGTCACGTGATTACCTCTAGACTCACCTACGGTGCTGCAAATGGCATTGTGTCCTTTTTTCCCTTCGGTAATATTGTGTCTTAGCGAGGTCCATTTTCTGCAATGTGATTCCCTGAGGGCTGAGGATTAGCTGACCTGGGAAGCCTGACCCTGCCGGCAAGCCCTCCCCAGGTGTGCCTGTGTTGAGGTCAATATAAACAGCACTCCAGGCAGCAATAGCCCCTGCAGCTGTGCCTGACTCCATATTCTCTGCCCCGTCAGCAGTCTCAGGGCTGTGCTGGTGGGAGGGTGTGAGGGTCCATGGTTTGTTGGTGGCCCGGTGTGAGTGGGGCTCTGCTGGACTTTCTGCAGGAGTTGCCAGGCTGCCACCTGTAAAGAAGAGGGTGTGTCACCCATAACTTCCACTGGAATTTCTCTCCGGGCTGAGGTGAGGAAGGAAAAAAGGGAGTGGGTGCCGGGACAGGAGGGGTATCTCAGGCAGGGAAATGGAAAACTTCCAGAAGAGCGCCCGGGGTCAGGACCATCCTGGCTGGCTTGCAGGCAGCAATTTGGCCTGCGTGCTGTCCCTGGTGTGGCTCCACGGCCCTTCCTCTAGACTTTCAAGCCCTTGTACATATTCAGGTGTTTTACCTGGGAAGGGTGGGAACAGTTCAGCAGCAGCTGGCCTGGGGCTCAGCTCACGTTTACTCACAGAGGACTCGGCACTGTACCACAGCTTTGCAATGAGAACACTCCTTGTGTGGGGCTGGGTGGGGCTGCTGGCTGTATGGGAGATGATTCCCCACCTCTGACCAATTTCAGAATTGTTTACCGCTGGAGCATGTGCCTTGGTAGGGTTTTCCTCTGTATAGCTGTTAGGTTCAGGTTTTTTTTTTCTTTTTTCGTTCCAATTACATTTTGTTCCTGTTTTATGTATTTCTAGATATAAGCATGGAAATAATTCATTCATATAAATACATCTGTGTGAATGGAAGAACTTCTTTCTGTTTTTTTTAATTTTATTTTTAAAAATTTTGAAATTTAATTTTATTTATTTTTTTATACAGCAGGTTATTATTAGTTATCTATTTTATGCATATGCATGTATACAGGTGAATCCCAATCTCCCAACTCATCCCAACACCACCACCCCATGGCTTCCCCCACTTGGTGTCCATACGTTTGGTCTCTACCTCTGTGTCTCTATTTCTGCCCTGCAAACCAGTTCATCTGTACCATTTTTCTAGGTTCCACATATATGCATTAATATACAATATTTGTTTTTCTCTTTCTGACTTACTTCACTCTGTATGACAGTCTCTAGATCCATCAACTTCTCTACAAATGACCCAGTTTCATTCCTTTTTATGGCTGAGTAATATTCCATTTTATATATGTACCACTTCTTTATCCATTCGTCTGTCTGTGGGCATTTAGGTTGCTTCCATTACCTGGCTATTGTAAATAGTGCTGCAATGAACATTGTGCTGAATGTGTCTTTTTGATTTATGGTTTTCTCTGGGTATATGCCCAGAAGTGGGATTGCTGGATCCTATGGTAATTCTCTTTTTAGTTTTTTAAAGGAACCTCCATAGTGTTCTCCATAGTGACTGTATCAATTTACCTTCCCACCAATAGTGGAAGAGGGTTCCTTTTGTCCACACCCTCCCCAGAATTTGATGTTTGTAGATTTCCTTATGATGCCGATTCTAAGAGGTGTGAGGTCATACCTCATTGTCGTTTGGATTTGCATTTCTCTAATAATTAGTGATGTTGAGCAGCTTTTCATGTGCGTCTTGACCATCTCTGTGACTTCTTTGAAGAAACGTATATTTAGATCTTCTGCTCATTTTTGTATTGGGTTGTTTTATTAATATTAAGCTGCGTGAGCTGTTTATATATATTGGAGATTAAGCGTTTGTCCATTGATTCGTTTGCGATCGTTTTCGCCCATTCTGAGGGTTGCCTTTTTCCATTCCCATTTTTTTAAACCAAAAAAGAATGAAAGCAAAGGAAGCAGAACACTAATGTGCGTGAAATATGCCTCTTGAAACTGTCGTTTTGAAATATGGATGTCTTTTGAATTTTTTGGTCGATATATGACCCCAGGATTTGTTTTCAGGGCAGGTGTCATTTACAGGCCTGCAATGATTTTGAATATCCACTGACTATTAGTGCTGGGATTAAAGCTGCTGTTGTGTGAAACGGCCACAAGGTGGCAGCAGTTCTCCCTTACCAAATCTGGTTACTAGGGCAAAGGAGCCTCAATGGCAGTCGTGTTCTAGATTGGAATTTAGAATGGAATGTTCCAGGAGAATGCCCCTCAAGTTTGTCTCACTACTTCTTGTTCGTGTTTTTAATTTAAGTTTTTATTTTTTTATTACAGCAAGTTTGATGACAACGTTTGGCTTGTTGTAGGTGTGCAAGATGTGGTTCTTTTACACATATACATATGTCTGTTCTTCCTGGGGTCTTGTTCCCATCTACGTTATGACAGAATGTTGAGTAGTCTTATCTAGGTATTCCGTAGGTCTTTGGTGATTATATATTTCATCTGTGTTTGTACATGTCTGTTAACCCCAAGATCGTAATGAATCCAATCCTCACACCTTTCCATTGGTGAACCATAAGTTTGTTTAATGAATCTGTCATTGCCCTTCTCCGTGGAAATATCTGCCCTGGTATTAATTTTTAGGTAACACCTATAAGTGATATCCTACGATATGTGTCTTTCACTTTCTGACTTACTACAAGTCACGTGATTACCTCTAGACTCACCTACGGTGCTGCAAATGGCATTGTGTCCTTTTTTCCCTTGGGTAATATTGTGTCTTAGCGAGGTCCATTTTCTGCAATGTGATTCCCTGAGGGCTGAGGATTAGCTGACCTGGGAAGCCTGACCCTGCCGGCAAGCCCTCCCCAGGTGTGCCTGGGTTGAGGTCAATATAAACAGCACTCCAGGCAGCAATAGCCCCTGCAGCTGTGCCTGACTCCATATTCTCTGCCCCGTCAGCAGTCTCAAGGCTGTGCTGGTGGGAGGGTGTGAGGGTCCATGGTTTGTTTGTGGCCCGGTGTGAGTGGGGCACTGCTGGACTTTCTGCAGGAGTTCCAGGCTGCCAACTGTAAAGAAGAGGATCTGTCAACCATAACTTCCACTGGAACTTCTCTCCGGGCTGAGGTGAGGAAGGAAAAAAAGGAGTGGGGGCCGGGACAGGAGGGGTATCTCAGGCTGGGAAATGGAAAGCTTCCAGAAGAGCCCCTGGGTCCAGGACCATCCTGGTTGGCCTGCAGGCAGCAAGTTGGCCTGCGTGCTGTCACTGGTGTGGCTCCACGGCCCTTCCTCTAGGCTTTCAAGCCCTTGTACATATTCAGGTGTTTTACCTGGGAAGGGTGAGAACAGTTCAGCAGCAGCAGGCCTGGGGCTCAGCTCACGTTTACTCACAGAGGACTCGGCACCGTCCCCCAGCTTTGCAATGAGGACGCTCCTTGCGTGGGGCTGGGCGGGGCTGCTGGCTGTATGGGAGATGATTCCCCACCTCTGACCAATTTCAGAATTGTTTACCGCTGGAGGATGTGCCTTGGTAGGGTTTTCCTCTGTATAGCTGTTAGGTTCAGGTTTTTTTTTTCTTTTTTCGTTCCAATTACATTTTGTTCCTGTTTTATGTATTTATAGATATAAGCATGGAAATAATTCATTCATATAAATACATCTGTGTGAATGGAAGAACTTCTTTCTGTTTTTTTTAAATTTTATTTTTAAAAATTTTGAAATTTAATTTTATTTATTTTTTTATACAGCAGGTTATTATTAGTTATCTATTTTATGCATATGCATGTATACAGGTGAATCCCAATCTCCCAACTCATCCCAACACCACCACCCCATGGCTTCCCCCACTTGGTGTCCATACGTTTGGTCTCTACCTCTGTGTCTCTATTTCTGCCCTGCAAACCAGTTCATCTGTACCATTTTTCTAGGTTCCACATATATGCATTAATATACAATATTTGTTTTTCTCTTTCTGACTTACTTCACTCTGTATGACAGTCTCTAGATCCATCAACTTCTCTACAAATGACCCAGTTTCATTCCTTTTTATGGCTGAGTAATATTCCATTTTATATATGTACCACTTCTTTATCCATTCGTCTGTCTGTGGGCATTTAGGTTGCTTCCATTACCTGGCTATTGTAAATAGTGCTGCAATGAACATTGTGGTGAATGTGTCTTTTTGATTTATGGTTTTCTCTGGGTATATGCCCAGAAGTGGGATTGCTGGATCCTATGGTAATTCTCTTTTTAGTTTTTTAAAGGAACCTCCATAGTGTTCTCCATAGTGACTGTATCAATTTACCTTCCCACCAATAGTGGAAGAGGGTTCCTTTTGTCCACACCCTCCCCAGAATTTGATGTTTGTAGATTTTCTGATGATGCCGATTCTAAGAGGTGTGAGGTCATACCTCATTGTCGTTTGGATTTGCATTTCTCTAATAATTAGTGATATTGAGCAGCTTTTCATGTGCGTCTTGACCATCTCTGTGACTTCTTTGAAGAAACGTATATTTAGATCTTCTGCTCATTTTTGTATTGGGTTGATTTATTAATATTATGCTGCGTGAGCTGTTTATATATATTGGAGATTAAGCGTTTGTCCATTGATTCGTTTGCGATCGTTTTCGCCCATTCTGAGGGTTGCCTTTTTCCATTCCCATTTTTTTAAACCAAAAAAGAATGAAAGCAAAGGAAGCAGAACACTAATGTGCGTGAAATATGCCTCTTGAAACTGTCGTTTTGAAATATGGATGTCTTTTGAATTTTTTGGTCGATATATGACCCCAGGATTTGTTTTCAGGGCAGGTGTCATTTACAGGCCTGCAATGATTTTGAATATCCACTGACCATTAGTGCTGGGATTAAAGCTGCTGTTGTGTGAAACGGCCACAAGGTGGCAGCAGTTCTCCCTTACCAAATCTGGTTACTAGGGCAAAGGAGCCTCAATGGCAGTCATGTTCTAGATTGGAATTTAGAATGGAATGATCCAGGAGAATGCCCCTCAAGTTTGTCTCACTACTTCTTGTTCGTGTTTTTAATTTAATTTTTTATTTTTTTATTACAGCAAGTTTGATGACAACGTTTGGCTTGTTGTAGGTGTGCAAGATGTGGTTCTTTTACACATATACATATGTCTGTTCTTCCTGGGATCCTGTTTCCATGTACATTATGACAGAATGTTGAGTAGTCTTCTCTTGGTATTCCGTAGGTCTTTGGTGATTATATATTTCATCTGTGTTTGTACATGTCTGTTAACCCCAAGATCGTAATGAATCCAATCCTCACACCTTTCCATTGGTGAACCATAAGTTTGTTTAATGAATCTGTCATTGCCCTTCTCCGTGGAAATATCTGCCCTGGTATTAATTTTTAGGTAACACCTATAAGTGATATCCTACGATATGGGTCTTTCACTTTCTGACTTACTACAAGTCACGTGATTACCTCTAGACTCACCTACGGTGCTGCAAATGGCATTGTGTCCTTTTTTCCCTTGAGTAATATTGTGTCTTAGCGAGGTCCATTTTCTGCAATGTGATTCCCTGAGGGCTGAGGATTAGCTGACCTGGGAAGCCTGACCCTGCCGGCAAGCCCTCCCCAGGTGTGCCTGGGTTGAGGTCAATATAAACAGCACTCCAGGCAGCAATAGCCCCTGCAGCTGTGCCTGACTCCATATTCTCTGCCCCGTCAGCAGTCTCAGGGCTGTGCTGGTGGGAGGGTGTGAGGGTCCATGGTTTGTTGGTGGCCCGGTGTGAGTGGGGCTCTGCTGGACTTTCTGCAGGAGTTGCCAGCCTGCCACCTGTAAAGAAGAGGATGTGTCACCCATAACTTCCACTGGAATTTCTCTCCGGGCTGAGGTGAGGAAGGAAAAAAGGGAGTGGGTGCCGGGACAGGAGGGGTATCTCAGGCAGGGAAATGGAAAGCTTCCAGAAGAGCGCCCGGGGTCAGGACCATCCTGGCTGGCTTGCAGGCAGCAATTTGGCCTGCGTGCTGTCGCTGGTGTGGCTCCACGGCCCTTCCTCTAGGCTTTCAAGCCCTTGTACATATTCAGGTGTTTTACCTGGGAAGGGTGGGAACAGTTCAGCAGCAGCTGGCCTGGGGCTCAGCTCACGTTTACTCACAGAGGACTCGGCACTGTACCACAGCTTTGCAATGAGAACACTCCTTGTGTGGTGCTGGGCGGGGCTGCTGGCTGTATGGGAGATGATTCCCCACCTCTGACCAATTTCAGAATTGTTTACCGCTGGAGCATGTGCCTTGGTAGGGTTTTCCTCTGTATAGCTGTTAGGTTCAGGTTTTTTTTTTCTTTTTTCGTTCCAATTACATTTTGTTCCTGTTTTATGTATTTCTAGATATAAGCATGGAAATAATTCATTCATATAAATACATCTGTGTGAATGGAAGAACTTCTTTCTGTTTTTTTTAAATTTTATTTTTAAAAATTTTGAAATTTAATTTTATTTATTTTTTTATACAGCAGGTTATTATTAGTTATCTATTTTATGCATATGCATGTATACAGGTGAATCCCAATCTCCCAACTCATCCCAACACCACCACCCCATGGCTTCCCCCACTTGGTGTCCATACGTTTGGTCTCTACCTCTGTGTCTCTATTTCTGCCCTGCAAACCAGTTCATCTGTACCATTTTTCTAGGTTCCACATATATGCATTAATATACAATATTTGTTTTTCTCTTTCTGACTTACATCACTCTGTATGACAGTCTCTAGATCCATCAACTTCTCTACAAATGACCCAGTTTCATTCCTTTTTATGGCTGAGTAATATTCCATTTTATATATGTACCACTTCTTTATCCATTCGTCTGTCTGTGGGCATTTAGGTTGCTTCCATTACCTGGCTATTGTAAATAGTGCTGCAATGAACATTGTGGTGAATGTGTCTTTTTGATTTATGGTTTTCTCTGGGTATATGCCCAGAAGTGGGATTGCTGGATCCTATGGTAATTCTCTTTTTAGTTTTTTAAAGGAACCTCCATAGTGTTCTCCATAGTGACTGTATCAATTTACCTTCCCACCAATAGTGGAAGAGGGTTCCTTTTGTCCACACCCTCCCCAGAATTTGATGTTTGTAGATTTTCTGATGATGCCGATTCTAAGAGGTGTGAGGTCATACCTCATTGTCGTTTGGATTTGCATTTCTCTAATAATTAGTGATGTTGAGCAGCTTTTCATGTGCATCTTGACCATCTCTGTGACTTCTTTGAAGAAACGTATATTTAGATCTTCTGCTCATTTTTGTATTGGGTTGTTTGTTTTATTAATATTAAGCTGCGTGCGCTGTTTATATATATTGGAGATTAAACCTTTGTCCATTGATTCGTTTGTGATCGTTTTCGCCCATTCTGAGGGTTGCCTTTCTCCATTCCCGTTTTTTTAACCAAAAAGGAAAGAAAGCAAAGGAAGCAGAACACTAATGTGCGTGAAATATGCCTCTTGAAACTGTCGTTTTGAAATATGGATGTCTTTTGAATTTTTTGGTCGATATATGACCCCAGGATTTCTTTTCATTGCAGGTGTCATTTACTGGCCTGCAATGATTTTGAATATCCACTGACCATTAGCGCTGGGATTAAAGCTGCTGTTGTGTGAAACGGCCACAAGGTGGCAGCAGTTCTCCCTTACCAAATCTGGTTACTAGGGCAACAGAGCCTCAATGGAAGTCGTGTTCTAGATTGGAATTTAGAATGGAATGTGCCAGGAGAATGCCCCTCAAGTTTGTCTCACTACTTCTTGTTCGTGTTTTTAATTTAATTTTTTATTTTTTTATTACAGCAAGTTTGATGACAACGTTTGGCTTGTTGTAGGTGTGCAAGATGTGGTTCTTTTACACATATACATATGTCTGTTCTTCCTCGATCCTGTTCCCATCTACGTTATTGACAGAATGTTGACTAGTCTTCTCTTGGTATTCCGTAGGTCTTTGGTGATTATATATTTCACCTGTGTTTGTACATGTCTGTTAACCCCCAGATCGTAATGAATCCAATCCTCACACCTTTCCATTGGTGAACCATAAGTTTGTTTAATGAATCTGTCATTGCCCTTCTCCGTGGAAATATCTGCCCTGGTATCAATTTTTAGGTAACACCTATAAGTGATATCCTACGATATGGGTCTTTCACTTTCTGACTTACTACAAGTCACGTGATTACCTCTAGACTCATCTACGGTGCTGCAAATGGCATTGTGTCCTTTTTTCCCTTGGGTAATATTGTGTCTTAGCGAGGTCCATTTTCTGCAACGTGAGCCCCTGAGGGCTGAGGATTAGCTGACCTGCGCAGCCTGACCCTGCCGGCAAGCCCTCCCCAGGTGTGCCTGGGTTGAGGTCAATATAAACAGCACTCCAGGCAGCAATAGCCCCTGCAGCTGTGCCTGACTCCATATTCTCTGCCCCGTCAGCAGTCTCGGGGCTGTGCTGGTGGGAGGGTGTGAGGGTCCACGGCTTTGTTGGTGGCCCGGTGTGAGTGGGGCTCTGCTTGACTTTCTGCAGGAGTTGCCAGGCTGCCACCTGTAAAGAAGAGGATGTGTCACCCATAACTTCCACTGGAATTTTTCTCCGGGCTGAGGTGAGGAAGGAAAAAAGGGAGTGGGTGCCGGGACAGGAGGGATATCTCAGGCTGGGAAATGGAAAGCTTCCAGAAGAGCACCCGGGGCCAGGACCATCCTGGCTGGCCTGCAGGCAGCAAGTTGGCCTGTGTGCTGTCGCTGGTGTGGCTCCACGGCCCTTCCTCTAGGCTTTCAAGCCCTTGTACATATTCAGGTGTTTTACCTGGGAAGGGTGTGAGCAGTTCAGCAGCAGCTGGCCTGGGGCTCAGCTCACGTTTACTCACAGAGGCCTCGGCACTGTCCCCCAGCTTTGCAATGAGGACGCTCCTTGCGTGTGGGCGGGGCTGCTGGCTGTATGTGAGATGATTCCCCACCTCTGACCAATTTCAGAATTGTTTACCGCTGGTGCAAGTGCCTTGGTTGGGTTTTCCTCTGTATAACTGTTAGGTTCAGGATTTTTTTTTCTTTTTTCATTCCAATTATATTTTGTTCCTGTTTTATGTATTTATAGATATAAGCATGTAAATAATTCATTCATATAAATACATCTGTGTGAATGGAAGAACTTCTTTCTGTTTTTTTTTAATTTTATTTTTAAAAATTTTGAAATTTAATTTTATTTATTTGTTTATACAGCAGGTTATTATTAGTTATCTATTTTATGCATATGCATGTATACAGGTGAATCCCAATCTCCCAACTCATCCCAACACCACCAGCCCATGGCTTCCTCCACTTGGTGTCCATACGTTTGGTCTCTACCCCTGTGTCTCTATTTCTGCCCTGCCAACCAGTTCATCTGTACCATTTTTCTAGGTTCCACATATATGCATTAATATACAATATTTGTTTTTCTCTTTCTGACTTACTTCACTCTGTATGACAGTCTCTAGATCCATCGACTTCTCTACAAATGACCCAGTTTCATTCCTTTTTATGGCTGAGTAATATTCCATTTTATATATGTACCACTTCTTTATCCATTCGTCTGTCTGTGGGCATTTAGGTTGCTTCCATTACCTGGCTATTGTAAATAGTGCTGCAATGAACATTGTGGTGAATGTGTCTTTTTGATTTATGGTTTTCTCTGGGTATATGCCCAGAAGTGGGATTGCTGGATCCTATGGTAATTCTCTTTTTAGTTTTTTAAAGGAACCTCCATAGTGTTCTCCATAGTGACTGTATCAATTTACCTTCCCACCAATAGTGGAAGAGGGTTCCTTTTGTCCACACCCTCCCCAGAATTTGATGTTTGTAGATTTTCTGATGATGCCGATTCTAAGAGGTGTGAGGTCATACCTCATTGTCGTTTGGATTTGCATTTCACTAATAATTAGTGATGTTGAGCAGCTTTTCATGTGCGTCTTGACCATCTCTGTGACTTCTTTGAAGAAACGTATATTTAGATCTTCTGCTCATTTTTGTATTGGGTTGTTTGTTTTATTAATATTAAGCTGCGTGCGCGGTTTATATATATTGGAGATTAAACCTTTGTCCATTGATTCGTTTGTGATCGTTTTCGCCCATTCTGAGGGTTGCCTTTCTCCATTCCCGTTTTTTTAACCAAAAAGGAAAGAAAGCAAAGGAAGCAGAACACTAATGTGCGTGAAATATGCCTCTTGAAACTGTCGTTTTGAAATATGGATGTCTTTTGAATTTTTTGGTCGATATATGACCCCAGGATTTCTTTTCATTGCAGGTGTCATTTACTGGCCTGCAATGATTTTGAATATCCACTGACCATTAGCGCTGGGATTAAAGCTGCTGTTGTGTGAAACGGCCACAAGGTGGCAGCAGTTCTCCCTTACCAAATCTGGTTACTAGGGCAACAGAGCCTCAATGGAAGTCGTGTTCTAGATTGGAATTTAGAATGGAATGTGCCAGGAGAATGCCCCTCAAGTTTGTCTCACTACTTCTTGTTCGTGTTTTTAATTTAATTTTTTATTTTTTTATTACAGCAAGTTTGATGACAACGTTTGGCTTGTTGTAGGTGTGCAAGATGTGGTTCTTTTACACATATACATATGTCTGTTCTTCCTGGGATCCTGTTCCCATGTACGTTATGACAGAATGTTGAGTAGTCTTCTCTTGGTATTCCGTAGGTCTTTGGTGATTATATATTTCACCTGTGTTTGTATATGTGTGTTAACCCCAAGATCGTAATGAATCCAATCCTCACACCTTTCCATTGCTGAACCATAAGTTTGTTTAATGAATCTGTGATTGCCCTTCTCCGTGGAAATATCTGCCCTGGTATCAATTTTTAGGTAACACCTCTAAGTTATATCCTACGATATGGGTCTTTCACTTTCTGACTTACTACAAGTCACGTGATTACCTCTAGACTCATCTACGGTGCTGCAAATGGCATTGTGTCCTTTTTTCCCTTGGGTAATATTGTGTCTTAGCGAGGTCCATTTTATGCAATGTGATTCCCTGAGGGCTGAGGATTAGCTGACCTGGGAAGCCTGACCCTGCCGGCAAGCCCTCCCCAGGTGTGCCTGGGTTGAGGTCAATAAAAACAGCACTCCAGGCAGCAATAGCCACTACAGCTGTGCCTGACTCCATATTCTCTGCCCCATCAGCAGTCTCAGGGCTGTGCTCGTGGGAGGGTGTGATGGTCCATGGTTTGTTGGTGGCCCGGTGTGAGTGGGGCTCTGCTGGACTTTCTGAAGGAGTTGCCAGGCTGCCACCTGTAAAGAAGAGGATGTGTCACCCATAACTTCCACTGGAATTTCTCTCCGGGCTGAGGTGAGGAAGGAAAAAAGGGAGTGGGTGCCGGGACAGGAGGGGTATCTCAGGCAGGGAAATGGAAAGCTTCCAGAAGAGCGCCCAGGGTCAGGACCATCCTGGCTGGCTTGCAGGCAGCAAGTTGGCCTGCGTGCTGTCGCTTGTGTGGCTCCACGGCCCTTCCTCTAGGCTTTCAAGCCCTTGTACATATTCAGGTGTTTTACCTGGGAAGGGTGGGAACAGTTCAGCAGCAGCTGGCCTGGGGCTCAGCTCACGTTTACTCACAGAGGACTCGGCACCGTACCACAGCTTTGCAATGAGAACACTCCTTGTGTGGGGCTGGGCGGGGCTGCTGGCTGTATGGGAGATGATTCCCCACCTCTGACCAATTTCAGAATTGTTTACCGCTGGAGCATGTGCCTTGGTAGGGTTTTCCTCTGTATAGCTGTTAGGTTCAGGTTTTTTTTTTTTCTTTTTTCGTTCCAATTACATTTTGTTCCTGTTTTATGTATTTATAGATATAAGCATGGAAATAATTCATTCATATAAATACATCTGTGTGAATGGAAGAACTTCTTTCTGTTTTTTTTTAATTTTATTTTTAAAATTTTGAAATTTAATTTTATTTATTTGTTTATACAGCAGGTTATTATTAGTTATCTATTTTATGCATATGCATGTATACAGGTGAATCCCAATCTCCCAACTCATCCCAACACCACCACCCCATGGCTTCCCCCACTTGGTGTCCATACGTTTGGTCTCTACCTCTGTGTCTCTATTTCTGCCTTGCAAACCAGTTCATCTGTACCATTTTTCTAGGTTCCACATATATGCATTAATATACAATATTTGTTTTTCTCTTTCTGACTTACTTCACTCTGTATGACAGTCTCTAGATCCATCGACTTCTCTACAAATGACCCAGTTTCATTCCTTTTTATGGCTGAGTAATATTCCATTTTATATATGTACCACTTCTTTATCCATTCGTCTGTCTGTGGGAATTTAGGTTGTTTCCATTTCCTGGCTATTGTAAATAGTGCTGCAATGAACATTGTGGTGAATGTGTCTTTTTGATTTATGGTTTTCTCTGGGTATATGCCCAGAAGTGGGATTGCTGGATCCTATGGTAATTCTCTTTTTAGTTTTTTAAAGGAACCTCCATAGTGTTCTCCATAGTGACTGTATCAATTTACCTTCCCACCAATAGTGGAAGAGGGTTCCTTTTGTCCACACCCTCCCCAGAATTTGTTGTTTGTAGATTTTCTGATGATGCCGATTCTAAGAGGTGTGAGGTCATACCTCATTGTCATTTTGTTTTGCATTTCTCTAATAATTAGTGATTTTGAGCAGCTTTTCATGTGCGTCTTGGCCATCTCTGTGACTTCTTTGAAGAAACGTCTATTTAGATCTTCTGCCCATTTTTGTATTGGGTTGTTTGTTTTATTAATATTAAGCTGCGTGAGCTGTTTATATATATTGGAGATTAAACGTTTGTCCATTGATTCGTTTGCGATCGTTTTCGCCCATTCTGAGGGTTGCCTTTTTCCATTCCCGTTTTTTTAACCAAAAAAGAAAGAAAGCAAAGGAAGCAGAACACTAATGTGCGTGAAATATGCCTCTTGAAACTGTCGTTTTGAAATATGGACGTCTTTTGAATTTTTTGGTCGATATATGACCCCAGGATTTGTTTTCATTGCAGGTGTCATTTACAGGCCTGCAATGATTTTGAATATCCACTGACCATTAGCGCTGGGATTAAAGCTGCTGTTGTGTGAAACGGCCACAAGGTGGCAGCAGTTCTCCCTTACCAAATCTGGTTACTAGGGCAAAGGAGCCTCAATGGCAGTCGTGTTCTAGATTGGAATTTAGAATGGAATGTGCCTGGAGAATGCCCCTCAAGTTTGTCTCACTACTTCTTGTTCGTGTTTTTAATTTAATTTTTTATTTTTTTATTACAGCAAGTTTGATGACAACGTTTGGCTTGTTGTAGGTGTGCAAGATGTGGTTCTTTTACACATATACATATGTCTGTTCTTCCTGGGATCCTGTTCCCATCTACGTTATTGACAGAATGTTGACTAGTCTTCTCTTGGTATTCCGTAGGTCTTTGGTGATTATATATTTCATCTGTGTTTGTACATGTCTGTTAACCCCAAGATCGTAATGAATCCAATCCTCACACCTTTCCATTGGTGAACCATAAGTTTGTTTAATGAATCTGTCATTGCCCTTCTCCGTGGAAATATCTGCCCTGGTATTAATTTTTAGGTAACACCTATAAGTGATATCCTACGATATGTGTCTTTCACTTTCTGACTTACTACAAGTCACGTGATTACCTCTAGACTCACCTACGGTGCTGCAAATGGCATTGTGTCCTTTTTTCCCTTGAGTAATATTGTGTCTTAGCGAGGTCCATTTTCTGCAATGTGATTCCCTGAGGGCTGAGGATTAGCTGACCTGGGAAGCCTGACCCTGCCGGCAAGCCCTCCCCAGGTGTGCCTGGGTTGAGGTCAATATAAACAGCACTCCAGGCAGCAATAGCCCCTGCAGCTGTGCCTGACTCCATATTCTCTGCCCCGTCAGCAGTCTCAGGGCTGTGCTGGTGGGAGGGTGTGAGGGTCCATGGTTTGTTGGTGGCCCGGTGTGAGTGGGGCTCTGCTGGACTTTCTGCAGGAGTTGCCAGGCTGCCACCTGTAAAGAAGAGGATGTGTCACCCATAACTTCCACTGGAATTTCTCTCCGGGCTGAGGTGAGGAAGGAAAAAAGGGAGTGGGTGCCGGGACAGGAAGGGTATCTCAGGCAGGGAAATGGAAAGCTTCCAGAAGAGCGCCCGGGGTCAGGACCATCCTGGCTGGCTTGCAGGCAGCAATTTGGCCTGCGTGCTGTCGCTGGTGTGGCTCCACGGCCCTTCCTCTAGGCTTTCAAGCCCTTGTACATATTCAGGTGTTTTACCTGGGAAGGGTGGGAACAGTTCAGCAGCAGCTGGCCTGGGGCTCAGCTCACGTTTACTCACAGAGGACTCGGCACTGTACCACAGCTTTGCAATGAGAACACTCCTTGTGTGGTGCTGGGCGGGGCTGCTGGCTGTATGGGAGATGATTCCCCACCTCTGACCAATTTCAGAATTGTTTACCGCTGGAGCATGTGCCTTGGTAGGGTTTTCCTCTGTATAGCTGTTAGGTTCAGGTTTTTTTTTTCTTTTTTCGTTCCAATTACATTTTGTTCCTGTTTTATGTATTTCTAGATATAAGCATGGAAATAATTCATTCATATAAATACATCTGTGTGAATGGAAGAACTTCTTTCTGTTTTTTTTAAATTTTATTTTTAAAAATTTTGAAATTTAATTTTATTTATTTTTTTATACAGCAGGTTATTATTAGTTATCTATTTTATGCATATGCATGTATACAGGTGAATCCCAATCTCCCAACTCATCCCAACACCACCACCCCATGGCTTCCCCCACTTGGTGTCCATACGTTTGGTCTCTACCTCTGTGTCTCTATTTCTGCCCTGCAAACCAGTTCATCTGTACCATTTTTCTAGGTTCCACATATATGCATTAATATACAATATTTGTTTTTCTCTTTCTGACTTACTTCACTCTGTATGACAGTCTCTAGATCCATCAACTTCTCTACAAATGACCCAGTTTCATTCCTTTTTATGGCTGAGTAATATTCCATTTTATATATGTACCACTTCTTTATCCATTCGTCTGTCTGTGGGCATTTAGGTTGCTTCCATTACCTGGCTATTGTAAATAGTGCTGCAATGAACATTGTGGTGAATGTGTCTTTTTGATTTATGGTTTTCTCTGGGTATATGCCCAGAAGTGGGATTGCTGGATCCTATGGTAATTCTCTTTTTAGTTTTTTAAAGGAACCTCCATAGTGTTCTCCATAGTGACTGTATCAATTTACCTTCCCACCAATAGTGGAAGAGGGTTCCTTTTGTCCACACCCTCCCCAGAATTTGATGTTTGTAGATTTTCTGATGATGCCGATTCTAAGAGGTGTGAGGTCATACCTCATTGTCGTTTGGATTTGCATTTCTCTAATAATTAGTGATGTTGAGCAGCTTTTCATGTGCATCTTGACCATCTCTGTGACTTCTTTGAAGAAACGTATATTTAGATCTTCTGCTCATTTTTGTATTGGGTTGTTTGTTTTATTAATATTAAGCTGCGTGCGCTGTTTATATATATTGGAGATTAAACCTTTGTCCATTGATTCGTTTGTGATCGTTTTCGCCCATTCTGAGGGTTGCCTTTCTCCATTCCCGTTTTTTTAACCAAAAAGGAAAGAAAGCAAAGGAAGCAGAACACTAATGTGCGTGAAATATGCCTCTTGAAACTGTCGTTTTGAAATATGGATGTCTTTTGAATTTTTTGGTCGATATATGACCCCAGGATTTCTTTTCATTGCAGGTGTCATTTACTGGCCTGCAATGATTTTGAATATCCACTGACCATTAGCGCTGGGATTAAAGCTGCTGTTGTGTGAAACGGCCACAAGGTGGCAGCAGTTCTCCCTTACCAAATCTGGTTACTAGGGCAACAGAGCCTCAATGGAAGTCGTGTTCTAGATTGGAATTTAGAATGGAATGTGCCAGGAGAATGCCCCTCAAGTTTGTCTCACTACTTCTTGTTCGTGTTTTTAATTTAATTTTTTATTTTTTTATTACAGCAAGTTTGATGACAACGTTTGGCTTGTTGTAGGTGTGCAAGATGTGGTTCTTTTACACATATACATATGTCTGTTCTTCCTCGATCCTGTTCCCATCTACGTTATTGACAGAATGTTGACTAGTCTTCTCTTGGTATTCCGTAGGTCTTTGGTGATTATATATTTCACCTGTGTTTGTACATGTCTGTTAA
Source organism: Mesoplodon densirostris (assembly GCF_025265405.1). NCBI lineage: Eukaryota > Metazoa > Chordata > Mammalia > Artiodactyla > Ziphiidae > Mesoplodon > Mesoplodon densirostris. The sequence continues at coordinate 84,448,148 of NC_082667.1, read as the reverse complement.
CCCCCAGATCGTAATGAATCCAATCCTCACACCTTTCCATTGGTGAACCATAAGTTTGTTTAATGAATCTGTCATTGCCCTTCTCCGTGGAAATATCTGCCCTGGTATCAATTTTTAGGTAACACCTATAAGTGATATCCTACGATATGGGTCTTTCACTTTCTGACTTACTACAAGTCACGTGATTACCTCTAGACTCATCTACGGTGCTGCAAATGGCATTGTGTCCTTTTTTCCCTTGGGTAATATTGTGTCTTAGCGAGGTCCATTTTCTGCAACGTGAGCCCCTGAGGGCTGAGGATTAGCTGACCTGCGCAGCCTGACCCTGCCGGCAAGCCCTCCCCAGGTGTGCCTGGGTTGAGGTCAATATAAACAGCACTCCAGGCAGCAATAGCCCCTGCAGCTGTGCCTGACTCCATATTCTCTGCCCCGTCAGCAGTCTCGGGGCTGTGCTGGTGGGAGGGTGTGAGGGTCCACGGCTTTGTTGGTGGCCCGGTGTGAGTGGGGCTCTGCTGGACTTTCTGCAGGAGTTGCCAGGCTGCCACCTGTAAAGAAGAGGATGTGTCACCCATAACTTCCACTGGAATTTTTCTCCGGGCTGAGGTGAGGAAGGAAAAAAGGGAGTGGGTGCCGGGACAGGAGGGATATCTCAGGCTGGGAAATGGAAAGCTTCCAGAAGAGCACCCGGGGCCAGGACCATCCTGGCTGGCCTGCAGGCAGCAAGTTGGCCTGTGTGCTGTCGCTGGTGTGGCTCCACGGCCCTTCCTCTAGGCTTTCAAGCCCTTGTACATATTCAGGTGTTTTACCTGGGAAGGGTGGGAGCAGTTCAGCAGCAGCTGGCCTGGGGCTCAGCTCACGTTTACTCACAGAGGCCTCGGCACTGTCCCCCAGCTTTGCAATGAGGACGCTCCTTGCGTGTGGGCGGGGCTGCTGGCTGTATGTGAGATGATTCCCCACCTCTGACCAATTTCAGAATTGTTTACCGCTGGTGCAAGTGCCTTGGTTGGGTTTTCCTCTGTATAACTGTTAGGTTCAGGATTTTTTTTTCTTTTTTCATTCCAATTATATTTTGTTCCTGTTTTATGTATTTATAGATATAAGCATGTAAATAATTCATTCATATAAATACATCTGTGTGAATGGAAGAACTTCTTTCTGTTTTTTTTTAATTTTATTTTTAAAAATTTTGAAATTTAATTTTATTTATTTGTTTATACAGCAGGTTATTATTAGTTATCTATTTTATGCATATGCATGTATACAGGTGAATCCCAATCTCCCAACTCATCCCAACACCACCACCCCATGGCTTCCCCCACTTGGTGTCCATACGTTTGGTCTCTACCCCTGTGTCTCTATTTCTGCCCTGCCAACCAGTTCATCTGTACCATTTTTCTAGGTTCCACATATATGCATTAATATACAATATTTGTTTTTCTCTTTCTGACTTACATCACTCTGTATGACAGTCTCTAGATCCATCGACTTCTCTACAAATGACCCAGTTTCATTCCTTTTTATGGCTGAGTAATATTCCATTTTATATATGTACCACTTCTTTATCCATTCGTCTGTCTGTGGGCATTTAGGTTGCTTCCATTACCTGGCTATTGTAAATAGTGCTGCAATGAACATTGTGGTGAATGTGTCTTTTTGATTTATGGTTTTCTCTGGGTATATGCCCAGAAGTGGGATTGCTGGATCCTATGGTAATTCTCTTTTTAGTTTTTTAAAGGAACCTCCATAGTGTTCTCCATAGTGACTGTATCAATTTACCTTCCCACCAATAGTGGAAGAGGGTTCCTTTTGTCCACACCCTCCCCAGAATTTGATGTTTGTAGATTTTCTGATGATGCCGATTCTAAGAGGTGTGAGGTCATACCTCATTGTCGTTTGGATTTGCATTTCTCTAATAATTAGTGATGTTGAGCAGCTTTTCATGTGCGTCTTGACCATCTCTGTGACTTCTTTGAAGAAACGTATATTTAGATCTTCTGCTCATTTTTGTATTGGGTTGTTTGTTTTATTAATATTAAGCTGCGTGCGCGGTTTATATATATTGGAGATTAAACCTTTGTCCATTGATTCGTTTGTGATCGTTTTCGCCCATTCTGAGGGTTGCCTTTCTCCATTCCCGTTTTTTTAACCAAAAAGGAAAGAAAGCAAAGGAAGCAGAACACTAATGTGCGTGAAATATGCCTCTTGAAACTGTCGTTTTGAAATATGGACGTCTTTTGAATTTTTTGGTCGATACATGACCCCAGGATTTGTTTTCAGGGCAGGTGTCATTTACAGGCCTGCAATGATTTTGAATATCCACTGACCATTAGCGCTGGGATTAAAGCTGCTGTTGTGTGAAACGGCCACAAGGTGGCAGCAGTTCTCCCTTACCAAATCTGGTTACTAGGGCAAAGGAGCCTCAATGGCAGTCGTGTTCTAGATTGGAATTTAGAATGGAATGTGCCAGGAGAATGCCCCTCAAGTTTGTCTCACTACTTCTTGTTCGTGTTTTTAATTTAAGTTTTTATTTTTTTATTACAGCAAGTTTGATGACAACGTTTGGCTTGTTGTAGGTGTGCAAGATGTGGTTCTTTTACACATATACATATGTCTGTTCTTCCTGGGATCCTGTTCCCATGTACGTTATGACAGAATGTTGAGTAGTCTTCTCTTGGTATTCCGTAGGTCTTTGGTGATTATATATTTCATCTGTGTTTGTATATGTCTGTTAACCACAAGATCGTAATGAATCCAATCCTCACACCTTTCCATTGGTGAACCATAAGTTTGTTTAATGAATCTGTGATTGCCCTTCTCCGTGGAAATATCTGCCCTGGTATCAATTTTTAGGTAACACCTATAAGTGATATCCTACGATATGGGTCTTTCACTTTCTGACTTACTACAAGTCACGTGATTACCTCTAGACTCACCTACGGTGCTGCAAATGGCATTGTGTCCTTTTTTCTCTTGGGTAATATTGTGTCTTAGCGAGGTCCATTTTCTGCAATGTGATTCCCTGAGGGCTGAGGATTAGCTGACCTGGGCAGCCTGACCCTGCCGGCAAGCCCTCCCCAGGTGTGCCTGGATTGAGGTCAATATAAACAGCACTCCTGGCAGCAATAGCCCCTGCAGCTTGGCCTGACTCCATATTCTCTGCCCCGTCAGCAGTCTCGGGGCTGTGCTGGTGGGAGGGTGTGAGGGTCCACGGCTTTGTTGGTGGCCCGGTGTGAGTGGGGCTCTGCTGGACTTTCTGCAGGAGTTGCCAGGCTGCCACCTGTAAAGAAGAGGATGTGTCACCCATAACTTCCACTGGAATTTCTCTCCGGGCTGAGGTGAGGAAGGAAAAAAGGGAGTGGGTGCCGGGACAGGAGGGGTATCTCAGGCTGGGAAATGGAAAACTTCCAGAAGAGCACCCGGGGTCAGGACCATCCTGGCTGGCCTGCAGGCAGCAAGTTGGCCTGCGTGATGTCGCTGGTGTGGCTCCACGGCCCTTCCTCTAGGCTTTCAAGCCCTTGTACATATTCAGGTGTTTTACCTGGGAAGGGTGGGAGCAGTTCAGCAGCAGCTGGCCTGGGGCTCAGCTCACGTTTACTCACAGAGGCCTCGGCACTGTCCCCCAGCATTGCAATGAGGACGCTCTTTGCGCGTGGGGGGGCGGGGCTGCTGGCTCTATGGGAGATGATTCCCCACCTCTGACCAATTTCAGAATTGTTTACCGCTTGTGCAAGTGCCTTGGTTGGGTTTTCCTCTGTATAGCTGTTAGGTTCAGGTTTTTTTTTTCTTTTTTCATTCCAATTATATTTTGTTCCTGTTTTGTGTAGTTATAGATATAAGCATGTAAATAATTCATTCATATAAATACATCTGTGTGAATGGAAGAACTTTTTTCTGGTTTTTTTTTCAATTTTATTTTTAAAAATTTTGAAATTTACTTTTATTTATTTTTTTATACAGCAGGTTATTATTTGTTATCTAATTTATGCATATGCATGTATACAGGTCAATCCCAATCTCCCAACTCATCCCAACACCACCACCCCATGGCTTCCCCCACTTGGTGTCCATACGTTTGGTCTCTACCTCTGTGTCTCTATTTCTGCCCTGCAAAGCAGATCATCTGTACCATTTTTCTAGGTTCCACATATATGCATTAATATACAATATTTGTTTTTCTCTTTCTGACTTACTTCACTCTGTATGACAGTCTCTAGATCCATCGACTCCTCTACAAATGACCCAGTTTCATTCCTTTTTATGGCTGAGTAATATTCCATTTTATATATGTACCACTTCTTTATCCATTCGTCTGTCTGTGGGCATTTAGGTTGCTTCCATTACCTGGCTATTGTAAATAGTGCTGCAATGAACATTGTCGTGAATGTGTCTTTTTGATTTATGGTTTTCTCTGGGTATATGCACAGAAGTGGGATTGCTGGATCCTATGGTAATTCTCTTTTTAGTTTTTTAAAGGAACCTCCATACTGTTCTCCATAGTGACTGTATCAATTTACCTTCCCACCAATAGTCGAAGAGGGTTCCTTTTGTCCACACCCTCCCCAGAATTTGTCGTTTGTAGATTTTCTGATGATGCAATTCTAAGAGGTGTGAGGTCATACCTCATTGTCGTTTGGATTTGCCTTTCTCTAATAATTAGTGATGTTGAGCAGCTTTTCATGTGCGTCTTGACCATCTCTGTGACTTCTTTGAAGAAACGTATATTTAGATCTTCTGCTCATTTTTGTATTGGGTTGTTTGTTTTATTAATATTAAGCTGCGTGAGCTGTTTATATATATTGGAGATTAAACGTTTGTCCATTGATTCGTTTGCGATCGTTTTCGCCCATTCTGAGGGTTGCCTTTTTCCATTCCCATTTTTTTAAACCAAAAAAGAATGAAAGCAAAGGAAGCAGAACACTAATGTGCGTGAAATATGCCTCTTGAAACTGTCGTTTTGAAATATGGACGTCTTTTGAATTTTTTGGTCGATACATGACCCCAGGATTTGTTTTCAGGGCAGGTGTCATTTACAGGCCTGCAATGATTTTGAATATCCACTGACCATTAGCGCTGGGATTAAAGCTGCTGTTGTGTGAAACGGCCACAAGGTGGCAGCAGTTCTCCCTTACCAAATCTGGTTACTAGGGCAAAGGAGCCTCAATGGCAGTCGTGTTCTAGATTGGAATTTAGAATGGAATGTGCCAGGAGAATGCCCCTCAAGTTTGTCTCACTACTTCTTGTTCGTGTTTTTAATTTAATTTTTTATTTTTTTATTACAGCAAGTTTGATGACAACGTTTGGCTTGTTGTAGGTGTGCAAGATGTGGTTCTTTTACACATATACATATGTCTGTTCTTCCTGGGATCCTGTTCCCATGTACGTTATGACAGAATGTTGAGTAGTCTTCTCTTGGTATTCCGTAGGTCTTTGGTGATTATATATTTCATCTGTGTTTGTATATGTCTGTTAACCACAAGATCGTAATGAATCCAATCCTCACACCTTTCCATTGGTGAACCATAAGTTTGTTTAATGAATCTGTGATTGCCCTTCTCCGTGGAAATATCTGCCCTGGTATCAATTTTTAGGTAACACCTATAAGTGATATCCTACGATATGGGTCTTTCACTTTCTGACTTACTACAAGTCACGTGATTACCTCTAGACTCACCTACGGTGCTGCAAATGGCATTGTGTCCTGTTTTCTCTTGGGTAATATTGTGTCTTAGCGAGGTCCTTTTTCTGCAATGTGATTCCCTGAGGGCTGAGGATTAGCTGACCTGGGCAGCCTGACCCTGCCGGCAAGCCCTCCCCAGGTGTGCCTGGGTTGAGGTCAATATAAACAGCACTCCAGGCAGCAATAGCCCCTGCAGCTGTGCCTGACTCCATATTCTCTGCCCCGTCAGCAGTCTCGGGGCTGTGCTGGTGGGAGGGTGTGAGGGTCCACGGCTTTGTTGGTGGCCCGGTGTGAGTGGGGCTCTGCTGGACTTTCTGCAGTAGTTGCCAGGCTGCCACCTGTAAAGAAGAGGATGTGTCACCTATAACTTCCACTGGAATTTCTCTCCGGGCTGAGGTGAGGAAGGAAAAAATGGAGTGGGTGCCGGGACAGGAGGGGTATCTCAGGCTGGGAAATGGAAAGCTTCCAGAAGAGCGCCCGCGTTCAGGACCATACTGGCTGGCTTGCAGGCAGCAAGTTGGCCTGCGTGCTGACGCTGGTGTGGCTCCACGGCCCTTCCTCTCGGCTTTCAAGCCCTTGTACATATTCAGGTGTTTTACCTGGGATGGGTGGGAACAGTTCAGCAGCAGCTGGCCTGGGGCTCAGCTCACGTTTACTCACAGAGGACTCGGCACCGTCCCCCAGCTTTGCAATGAGGACGCTCCTTGCGTGGGGCTGGGCGGGGCTGCTGGCTGTATGGGAGATGATTCCCCACCTCTGACCAATTTCAGAATTGTTTACCGCTGGAGCATGTGCCTTGGTAGGGTTTTCCTCTGTATAGCTTTTAGGTTCATGTTTTTTTTTTCTTTTTTCATTCCAATTACATTTTGTTCCTGTTTTATGTATTTATAGATATAAGCATGGAAATAATTCATTCATATAAATACATCTGTGTGAATGGAAGAACTTCTTTCTGTTTTTTTTAATTTTAGTTTTAAAAATTTTGAAATTTAATTTTATTTATTTTTTTATACAGCAGTTTATTATTAGTTATCTATTTTATGCATATGCATGTATACAGGTCAATCCCAATCTCCCAACTCATCCCAACACCACCACCCCATGGCTTCCCCCACTTGGTGTCCATACGTTTGGTCTCTACCTCTGTGTCTCTATTTCTGCCCTGCAAACCAGTTCATCTGTACCATTTTTCTAGGTTCCACATATATGCATTAATATACAATATTTGTTTTTCTCTTTCTGACTTACTTCACTCTGTATGACAGTCTCTAGATCCATCGACTTCTCTACAAATGACCCAGTTTCATTCCTTTTTATGGCTGAGTAATATTAAATTTTATATATGTACCACTTCTTTATCCATTCGTCTGTTTGTGGGCATTTATGTTGCTTCCATTACCTGGCTATTGTAAATAGTGCTGCAATGAACATTGTGGTGAATGTGTCTTTTTGATTTATGGTTTTCTCTGGGTATATGCCCAGAAGTGGGATTGCTGGATCCTATGGTAATTCTCTTTTTAGTTTTTTAAAGGAACTTCCATACTGTTCTCCATAGTGACTGTATCAATTTACCTTCCCACCAATAGTGGAAGAGGGTTCCTTTTGTCCACACCCTCCCCAGAATTTGATGTTTGTAGATTTTCTGATGATGCCGATTCTAAGAGGTGTGAGGTCATACCTCATTGTCGTTTTGATTTGCATTTCTCTAATAATTAGTGATGTTGAGCAGCTTTTCATGTGCGTCTTGACCATCTCTGTGACTTCTTTGAAGAAACGTATATTTAGATTTTCGGCTCATTTTTGTATTGGGTTGTTTGTTTTATTAATATTAAGCTGCGTGAGCTGTTTATATATATTGGAGATTAAACGTTTGTCCATTGATTCGTTTGTGATCGTTTTCGCCCATTCTGAGGGTTGCCTTTTTCCATTCCCATTTTTTAAAACCAAAAAAGAATGAAAGCAAAGGAAGCAGAATACTAATGTGCGTGAAATATGCCTCTTGAAACTGTCGTTTTGAAATATGGATGTCTTTTGAAATTTTTGGTCGATATATGACCCCAGGATTTCTTTTCAGGGCAGGTGTCATTTACAGGCCTGCAATGATTTTGAATATCCACTGACCATTAGCACTGGGAGTAAAGCTGCTGTTGTGTGAAACGGCCACAAGGTGGCAGCAGTTCTCCCTTACCAAATCTGGTTACTAGGGCAACAGAGCCTCAATGGCAGTCGTGTTCTAGTTTGGAATTTAGAATGGAATGTGCCAGGAGAATGCCCCTCAAGTTTGTCTCACTACTTCTTGTTCGTGTGTTTAATTTTTTATTTTTTTATTACAGCAAGTTTGATGACAACGTTTGGCTTGTTGTAGGTGTGCAGGATGTGATTCTTTTACACATATACATATGTCTGTTCTTCCTGGGATCCTGTTCCCATGTACGTTATGACAGAATGTTGACTAGTCTTCTCTTGGTATTCCGTAGGTCTTTGGTGATTATATATTTCACCTGTGTTTGTACATGTCTGTTAACCCCAAGATCCTAATGAATCCAATCCTCACACCTTTCCATTGGTGAACCATAAGTTTGTTTAATGAATCTGTGATTGCCCTTCTCCGTGTAAATATCTGCCCTGGTATTAATTTTTAGTTAACACCTATAAGTGATATCCTACGATATGTGTCTTTCACTTTCTGACTTACTACAAGTCACGTGATTACCTCTAGACTCACCTACGGTGCTGCAAATGGCATTGTGTCCTTTTTTCCCTTGGGTAATATTGTGTCTTAGCGAGGTCCATTTTCTGCAATGTGATTCCCTGAGGGCTGAGGATTAGCTGACCTGGGCAGCCTGACCCTGCCGGCAAGCCCTCCCCAGGTGTGCCTGGTTTGAGGTCAATATAAACAGCACTCCAGGCAGCAATAGCCCCTGCAGCTGTAACTGACTCCATATTCTCTGCCCCGTCAGCAGTCTCGGGGCTGTGCTGGTGGGAGGGTGTGAGGGTCCACGGCTTTGTTGGTGGCCCGGTGTGAGTGGGGCTCTGCTGGACTTTCTGAAGGAGTTGCCAGGCTGCCACCTGTAAAGAAGAGGATCTGTCAACCATAACTTCCACTGGAACTTCTCTCTGGGCTGAGGTGAGGAAGGAAAAAAAGGAGTGGGGGCCGGGACAGGAGGGGTATCTCAGGCAGGGAAATGGAAAGCTTCAGGAGAGCGCCCGGGGCCAGGACAATCCTGGCTGGCCTGCAGGCAGCAAGTTGGCCTGCGTGCTGTCACTGGTGTGGCTCCACGGCCCTTCCTCTAGGCTTCCAAGCCCTTGTACATATTCAGGTGTTTTACCTGGGAAGGGTGAGAACAGTTCAGCAGCAGCAGGCCTGGGGCTCAGCTCACGTTTACTCACAGAGGACTCGGCACCGTCCCCCAGCTTTGCAATGAGGACGCTCCTTGCGTGGGGCTGGGTGGGGCTGCTGGCTGTATGGGAGATGATTCCCCACCTCTGACCAATTTCAGAATTGTTTACCGCTGGAGGATGTGCCTTGGTAGGGTTTTCCTCTGTATAGCTGTTAGGTTCAGGCTTTTTTTTTTTCTTTTTTTGTTCCAATTACATTTTGTTCCTGTTTTATGTATTTATAGATATAAGCATGGAAATAATTCATTCATATAAATACATCTGTGTGAATGGAAGAACTTCTTTGTGTTTTTTTAATTTTATTTTTAAAAATTTTGAAATTTAATTTTATTTATTTTTTTATACAGCAGGTTATTATTAGTTATCTATTTTATGCATATGCATGTATACAGGTTAATCCCAATCTCCCAACTCATTCCAACACCACCACCCCATGGCTTCCCCCACTTGGTGTCCATACGTTTGGTCTCTACCTCTGTGTCTCTATTTCTGCCCTGCAAACCAGTTCATCTGTACCATTTTTCTAGGTTCCACATATATGCATTAATATACAATATTTGTTTTTCTCTTTCTGACTTACTTCACTCTGTATGACAGTCTCTAGATCCATCGACTTCTCTACAAATAACCCAGTTTCATTCCTTTTTATGGCTGAGTAATATTCCATTTTATATATGTACCACTTCTTTATCCATTCGTCTGTCTGTGGGCATTTTCGTTGCCTCCATTACCTGGCTATTGTAAATAGTGCTGCAATGAACATTGTGGTGAATGTGTCTTTTTGATTTATGGTTTTCTCTGGGTATATGCCCAGAAGTGGGATTGCTGGATCCTATGGTAATTCTCTTTTTAGTTTTTTAAAGGAACCTCCATACTGTTCTCCATAGTGCCTGTATCAATTTACCTTCCCACCAATAGTGGAAGAGGGTTCCTTTTGTCCACACCCTCCCCAGAATTTGTTGTTTGTAGATTTTCTGATGATGCCGATTCTAAGAGGTGTGAGTCATACCTCATTGTCGTTTGGATTTGCATTTCTCTAATAATTAGTGATGTTGAGCAGCTTTTCATGTGCGTCTTGACCATCTCTGTGACTTCTTTGAAGAAACGTATATTTAGATCTTCTGCTCATTTTTGTATTGGGTTGTTTGTTTTATTAATATTAAGCTGCGTGAGCTGTTTATATATATTGGAGATTAAGCGTTTGTCCATTGATTCGTTTGCGATCGTTTTCGCCCATTCTGAGGGTTGTCTTTTTCCATTCCCATTTTTTTAAACCAAAAAAGAATGAAAGCAAAGGAAGCAGAACACTAATGTGCGTGAAATATGCCTCTTGAAACTGTCGTTTTGAAATATGGACGTCTTTTGAATTTTTTGGTCGATATATGACCCCAGGATTTGTTTTCAGGGCAGGTGTCATTTACAGGCCTGCAATGATTTTGAATATCCACTGACCATTAGCGCTGGGATTAAAGCTGCTGTTGTGTGAAACGGCCACAAGGTGGCAGCAGTTCTCCCTTACCAAATCTGGTTACTAGGGCAAAGGAGCCTCAATGGCAGTCGTGTTCTAGATTGGAATTTAGAATGGAATGTGCCAGGAGAATGCCCCTCAAGTTTGTCTCACTACTTCTTGTTCGTGTTTTTAATTTAATTTTTTATTTTTTTATTACAGCAAGTTTGATGACAACGTTTGGCTTGTTGTAGGTGTGCAAGATGTGGTTCTTTTACACATATACATATGTCTGTTCTTCCTGGGATCCTGTTCCCATGTACGTTATGACAGAATGTTGAGTAGTCTTCTCTTGGTATTCCGTAGGTCTTTGGTGATTATATATTTCACCTGTGTTTGTATATGTCTGTTAACCCCAAGATCGTAATGAATCCAATCCTCACACCTTTCCATTGGTGAACCATAAGTTTGTTTAATGAATCTGTGATTGCCCTTCTCCGTGGAAATATCTGCCCTGGTATCAATTTTTAGGTAACACCTATAAGTGATATCCTACGATATGGGTCTTTCACTTTCTGACTTACTACAAGTCACGTGATTACCTCTAGACTCATCTACGGTGCTGCAAATGGCATTGTGTCCTTTTTTCCCTTGGGTAATATTGTGTCTTAGCGAGGTCCATTTTATGCAATGTGATTCCCTGAGGGCTGAGGATTAGCTGACCTGGGCAGCCTGACCCTGCCGGCAAGCCCTCCCCAGGTGTGCCTGGGTTGAGGTCAATATAAACAGCACTCCAGGCAGCAATAGCCCCTGCAGCTGTGCCTGACTCCATATTCTCTGCCCCGTCAGCAGTCTCGGGGCTGTGCTGGTGGGAGGGTGTGAGGGTCCACGGCTTTGTTGGTGGCCCGGTGTGAGTGGGGCTCTGCTGAACTTTCTGCAGTAGTTGCCAGGCTGCCACCTGTAAAGAAGAGGATGTGTCACCCATAACTTCCACTGGAATTTCTCTCCGGGCTGAGGTGAGGAAGGAAAAAAGGGAGTGGGTGCCGGGACAGGAGGGGTATCTCAGGCTGGGAAATGGAAAGCTTCCAGAAGAGCGTCCGGGGCCAGGACCATCCTGGCTGGCCTGCAGGCAGCAAGTTGGCCTGCGTGCTGTCGCTGGTGTGGCTCCACGGCCCTTCCTCTAGGCTTTCAAGCCCTTGTACATATTCAGGTGTTTTACCTGGGAAGGGTGGGAGCAGTTCAGCAGCAGCTGGCCTGGGGCTCAGCTCAGGTTTACTCACAGAGGCCTCGGCACTGTCCCCCAGCTTTGCAATGAGGACGCTCCTTGCGTGTGGGGGGGCGGGGCTGCTGGCTGTATGGGAGATGATTCCCCACCTCTGACCAATTTCAGAATTGTTTACCGCTGGTGCAAGTGCCTTGGTTGGGTTTTCCTCTGTATAACTGTTAGGTTCAGGATTTTTTTTCTTTTTTCATTCCAATTATATTTTGTTCCTGTTTTGTGTATTTATAGATATAAGCATGTAAATAATTCATTCATATAAATACATCTGTGTGAATGGAAAAACTTTTTTCTGTTTTTTTTTTCAATTTTATTTTTAAAAATTTTGAAATTTACATTTATTTATTTTTTTATACAGCATGTTATTATTTGTTATCTAATTTATGCATATGCATGTATACAGGTCAATCCCAATCTCCCAACTCATCCCAACACCACCACCCCATGGCTTCCCCCACTTGGTGTCCATACGTTTGTTCTCTACCTCTGTGTCTCTATTTCTGCCCTGCAAAGCAGATCATCTGTACCATTTTTCTAGGTTCCACATATATGCATTAATATAAAATATTTGTTTTTCTCTTTCTGACTTACTTCACTCTGTATGACAGTCTCTAGATCCATCGACTTCTCTACAAATGACCCAGTTTCATTCCTTTTTTTGGCTGAGTAATATTCCATTTTATATATGTACCACTTCTTTATCCATTCGTCTGTCTGTGGGCATTTAGGTTGCTTCCATTACCTGGCTATTGTAAATAGTGCTGCAATGAACATTGTGGTGAATGTGTCTTTTTGATTTATGGTTTTCTCTGGGTATATGCCCAGAAGTGGGATTGCTGGATCCTATGGTAATTCTCTTTTTAGTTTTTTAAAGGAACCTCCATACTGTTCTCCATAGTGACTGTATCAATTTACCTTCCCACCAATAGTCGAAGAGGGTTCCTTTTGTCCACACCCTCCCCAGAATTTGTCGTTTGTAGATTTTCTGATGATGCAATTCTAAGAGGTGTGAGGTCATACCTCATTGTCGTTTGGATTTGCCTTTCTCTAATAATTAGTGATGTTGAGCAGCTTTTCATGTGCGTCTTGACCATCTCTGTGACTTCTTTGAAGAAACGTATATTTAGATCTTCTGCTCATTTTTGTATTGGGTTGTTTGTTTTATTAATATTAAGCTGCGTGAGCTGTTTATATATATTGGAGATTAAACGTTTGTCCATTGATTCGTTTGCGATCGTTTTCGCCCATTCTGAGGGTTGCCTTTTTCCATTCCCATTTTTTTAAACCAAAAAAGAATGAAAGCAAAGGAAGCAGAACACTAATGTGCGTGAAATATGCCTCTTGAAACTGTCGTTTTGAAATATGGACGTCTTTTGAATTTTTTGGTCGATATATGACCCCAGGATTTGTTTTCAGGGCAGGTGTCATTTACAGGCCTGCAATGATTTTGAATATCCACTGACCATTAGCGCTGGGATTAAAGCTGCTGTTGTGTGAAACGGCCACAAGCTGGCAGCAGTTCTCCCTTACCAAATCTGGTTACTAGGGCAAAGGAGCCTCAATGGCAGTCGTGTTCTAGATTGGAATTTAGAATGGAATGTGCCAGGAGAATGCCCCTCAAGTTTGTCTCACTACTTCTTGTTCGTGTTTTTAATTTAAGTTTTTATTTTTTTATTACAGCAAGTTTGATGACAACGTTTGGCTTGTTGTAGGTGTGCAAGATGTGGTTCTTTTACACATATACATATGTCTGTTCTTCCTGGGATCCTGTTCCCATGTACGTTATGACAGAATGTTGAGTAGTCTTCTCTTGGTATTCCGTAGGTCTTTGGTGATTATATATTTCACCTGTGTTTGTACATGTCTGTTAACCCCAAGATCGTAATGAATCCAATCCTCACACCTTTCCATTGGTGAACCATAAGTTTGTTTAATGAATCTGTGATTGCCCTTCTCCGTGGAAATATCTGCCCTGGTATCAATTTTTAGGTAACACCTCTAAGTGATATCCTACGATATGGGTCTTTCACTTTCTGACTTACTACAAGTCACGTGATTACCTCTAGACTCACCTACAGTGCTGCAAATGGCATTGTGTCCTTTTTTCCCTTGGGTAATATTGTGTCTTAGCGAGGTCCATTTTCTGCAACGTGATTTCCTGAGGGCTGAGGATTAGCTGACCTGGGCAGCCTGACCCTGCCGGCAAGCCCTCCCCAGGTGTGCCTGGGTTGAGGTCAATAGAAACAGCACTCCAGGCAGCAATAGCCCCTGCAGCTGTGCCTGACTCCATATTCTCTGCCCCTTCAGCAGTCTCGGAGCTGTGCTGGTGGGAGGGTGTGAGGGTCCACGGCTTTGTTGGTGGCCCGGTGTGAGTGGGGCTCTGCTGGACTTTCTGCAGGAGTTGCCAGGCTGCCATCTGTAAAGAAGAGGATGTGTCACCCATAACTTCCACTGGAATTTCTCTCCGGGCTGAGGTGAGGAAGGAAAAAAGGGAGTGGGTGCCGGGACAGGAGGGGTATCTCAGGCTGGGAAATGGAAAGCTTACAGAAGAGCACCCGGGGTCAGGACCATCCTGGTTGGCCTGCAGGCAGCAAGTTGGCCTGCGTGTTGTCGCTGGTGTGGCTCCACGGCCCTTCCTCTAGGCTTTCAAGCCCTTGTACATATTCAGGTGTTTTACCTGGGAAGGGTGAGAACAGTTCAGCAGCAGCAGGCCTGGGGCACAGCTCACGTTTACTCACAGAGGACTCGGCACCGTACCCCAGCTTTGCAATGAGGACGCTCCTTGCCTGGGACTGGGCGGGGCTGCTGGCTGTATGGGAGATGATTCCCCACCTCTGACCAATTTCAGAATTGTTTACCGCTGGAGGATGTGCCTTGGTAGGGTTTTCCTCTGTATAGCTGTTAGGTTCAGGTTTTTTTTTTCTTTTTTCGTTCCAATTACATTTTGTTCCTGTTTTATGTATTTATAGATATAAGCATGGAAATAATTCATTCATATAAATACATCTGTGTGTATGGAAGAATTTCTTTCTGTTTTTTTTAATTTTATTTTAAAAAATTTTGAAATTTAATTTAATTTTTTTATAAAGCAGGTTATTATTAGTTATCTATTTTATGCATATGCATGTATACAGGTGAATCCCAATCTCCCAACTCATCCCAACACCACCACCCCATGGCTTCCCCCACTTGGTGTCCATACGTTTGGTCTCTACCTCTGTGTCTCTATTTCTGCCCTGCAAACCAGTTCATCTGTACCATTTTTCTAGGTTCCACATATATGCATTAATATACAATATTGGTTTTTCTCTTTCTGACTTACATCACTCTGTATGACAGTCTCTAGATCCATCGACTTCTCTACAAATGACCCAGTTTCATTCCTTTTTATGGCTGAGTAATATTCCATTTTATATATGTACCACTTCTTTATCCATTCGTCTGTCTGTGGGCATTTAGGTTGCTTCCATTACCTGGCTATTGTAAATAGTGCTGCAATGAACATTGTGGTGAATGTGTCTTTTTGATTTATGGTTTTCTCTGGGTATATGCCCAGAAGTGGGATTGCTGGATCCTATGGTAATTCTCTTTTTAGTTTTTTAAAGGAACCTCCATACTGTTCTCCATAGTGACTGTATCAATTTACCTTCCCACCAATTGTGGAAGAGGGTTCCTTTTGTCCACACCCTCCCCAGAATTTGTTGTTTGTAGATTTTCTGATGATGCCGATTCTAGGAGGTGTGAGGTCATACCTCATTGTCGTTTGGATTTGTATTTCTCTAATAATTAGTGATGTTGAGCAGCTTTTCATGTGCGTCTTGACCATCTCTGTGACTTCTTTGAAGAAACGTATATTTAGATCTTATGCTCATTTTTGTATTGGGTTGTTTGTTTTATTAATATTAAGCTGCGTGAGCTGTATATATATATTGGAGATTAAACGTTTGTCCATTGATTTGTTTGCGATCGTTTTCGCCCATTCTGAGGGTTGCCTTTTTCCATTACCATTTTTTTAAACCAAAAAAGAATGAAAGCAAAGGAAGCAGAACACTAATGTGCGTGAAATATGCCTCTTGAAACTGTCGTTTTGAAATATGGACGTCTTTTGAATTTTTTGGTCGATATATGACCCCAGGATTTGTTTTCAGGGCAGGTGTCATTTACAGGCCTGCAATGATTTTGAATATCCACTGACCATTAGCGCTGGGATTAAAGCTGCTGTTGTGTGAAATGGCCACAAGGTGGCAGCAGTTCTCCCTTACCAAATCTGGTTACTAGGGCAACAGAGCCTCAATGGCAGTCGTGTTCTAGATTGGAATTTAGAATGGATTGTGCCAGGAGAATGCCCCTCAAGTTTGTCTCACTACTTCTTGTTCGTGTTTTTATTTTAATTTTTTATTTTTTTATTACAGCAAGTTTGATGACAACGTTTGGCTTGTTGTAGGTGTGCAAGATGTGGTTCTTTTACACATATACATATGTCTGTTCTTCCTGGGATCCTGTTCCCATGTACGTTATGACAGAATGTTGAGTAGTCTTCTCTTGGTATTCCGTAGGTCTTTGGTGATTATATATTTCACCTGTGTTTGTACATGTCTGTTAACCCCAAGATCGTAATGAATCCAATCCTCACACCTTTCCATTGGTGAACCATAAGTTTGTTTAATGAATCTGTGATTGCCCTTCTCCGTGGAAATATCTGCCCTGGTATCAATTTTTAGGTAACACCTCTAAGTGATATCCTACGATATGGGTCTTTCACTTTCTGACTTACTACAAGTCACGTGATTACCTCTAGACTCATCTACGGTGCTGCAAATGGCATTGTGTCCTTTTTTCCCTTGGGTAATATTGTGTCTTAGCGAGGTCCATTTTCTGCAATGTGATTCCCTGAGGGATGAGGATTAGCTGACCTGGGCAGCCTGAGCCTGCCGGCAAGCCCTCCCCAGGTGTGCCTGGGTTGAGGTCAATATAAACAGCACTCCGGGCAGCAATAGCCCCTGCAGCTGTGCCTGACTCCATATTATCTGCCCCGTCAGCAGTCTCGGGGCTGTGCTGGTGGGAGGGTGTGAGGGTCCATGGCTTTGTTGGTGGCCCGGTGTGAGTGGAGCTCAGCTGGACTTTCTGCCGGAGTTGCCAGGCTGCCACCTGTAAAGAAGAGGATGTGTCACCCATAACTTCCACTGGAATTTCTCTCCGGGCTGAGGTGAGGAAGGAAAAATAGGAGTGGGGCGCGGGACAGGAAGGGTATCTCAGGCTGGGAAATGGAAAGCTTCCAGAAGAGCGCCTGGTTCCAGGACCATCCTGGTTGGCCTGCAGGCAGCAAGTTGGCCTGCGTGCTGTCACTGGTGTGGCTCCACGGCCCTTCCTCTAGGCTTTCAAGCCCTTGTACATATTCAGGTGTTTTACCTGGGAAGGGTGAGAACAGTGCAGCAGCAGCAGGCCTGGGGCTCAGCTCACGTTTACTCACAGAGGACTCGGCACCGTACCCCAGCTTTGCAATGAGGACGCTCCTTGCGTGGGGCTGGGCGGGGCTGCTGGCTGTATGGGAGATGATTCCCCACCTCTGACCAATTTCAGAATTGTTTACCGCTGGAGCATGTGCCTTGGTAGGGTTTTCCTCTGTATAGCTGTTAGGTTCTGTTTTTTTTTTTCTTTTTTCATTCCAATTACATTTTATTCCTGTTTTATCTATTTATAGATATAAGCATGGAAATAATTCATTCATATAAATACATCTGTGTGAATGGAAGAACTTCTTTTTGTTTTTTTTAATTTTATTTTTAAAAATTTTGAAATATAATTTTATTTATTTTTTATACAGCAGGTTATTATTAGTTATCTATTTTATGCATATGCATGTATACAGGTGAATCCCAATCTCCCAACTCATCCCAACACCACCACCCCATGGCTTCCCCCACTTGGTGTCCATACGTTTGGTCTCTACCTCTGTGTCTCTATTTCTGCCCTGCAAACCAGTTCATCTGTACCATTTTTCTAGGTTCCACATATATGCATTAATACACAATATTTGTTTTTCTCTTTCTGACTTACTTCACTCTGTATGACAGTCTCTAGATCCATCGACTTCTCTACAAATGACCCAGTTTCATTCCTTTTTATGGCTGAGTAATATTCCATTTTATATATGTACCACTTCTTTATCCATTCGTCTGTCTGTGGGCATTTAGGTTGCTTCCATTACCTGGCTATTGTAAATAGTGATGCAATGAACATTGTGGTGAATGTGTCTTTTTGATTTATGGTTTTCTCTGGGTATATGCCCAGAAGTGGGATTGCTGGATCCTATGGTAATTCTCTTTTTAGTTTTTTAAAGGAACCTCCATAGTGTTCTCCATAGTGACTGTATCAATTTACCTTCCCACCAATAGTGGAAGAGGGTTCCTTTTGTCCACACCCTCCCCAGAATTTGTTGTTTGTAGATTTTCTGATGATGCCGATTCTAAGAGGTGTGAGGTCATACCTCATTGTCGTTTGGATTTGTATTTCTCTAATAATTAGTGATGTTGAGCAGCTTTTCATGTGCGTCTTGACCATCTCTGTGACTTCTTTGAAGAAACGTATATTTAGATCTTATGCTCATTTTTGTATTGGGTTGTTTGTTTTATTAATATTAAGCTGCGTGAGCTGTATATATATATTGGAGATTAAACGTTTGTCCATTGATTCGTTTGCGATCGTTTTCGCCCATTCTGAGGGTTGCCTTTTTCCATTCCCATTTTTTTAAACCAAAAAAGAATGAAAGCAAAGGAAGCAGAACACTAATGTGCGTGAAATATGCCTCTTGAAACTGTCGTTTTGAAATATGGACGTCTTTTGAATTTTTTGGTCGATATATGACCCCAGGATTTGTTTTCAGGGCAGGTGTCATTTACAGGCCTGCAATGATTTTGAATATCCACTGACCATTAGCGCTGGGATTAAAGCTGCTGTTGTGTGAAACGGCCACAAGGTGGCAGCAGTTCTCCCTTACCAAATCTGGTTACTAGGGCAACAGAGCCTCAATGGCAGTCGTGTTCTAGATTGGAATTTAGAATGGAATGTGCCAGGAGAATGCCCCTCAAGTTTGTCTCACTACTTCTTGTTCGTGTTTTTATTTTAATTTTTTATTTTTTTATTACAGCAAGTTTGATGACAACGTTTGGCTTGTTGTAGGTGTGCAAGATGTGGTTCTTTTACACATATACATATGTCTGTTCTTCCTGGGATCCTGTTCCCATGTACGTTATGACAGAATGTTGAGTAGTCTTCTCTTGGTATTCCGTAGGTCTTTGGTGATTATATATTTCACCTGTGTTTGTACATGTCTGTTAACCCCAAGATCGTAATGAATCCAATCCTCACACCTTTCCATTGGTGAACCATAAGTTTGTTTAATGAATCTGTGATTGCCCTTCTCCATGGAAATATCTGCCCTGGTATCAATTTTTAGGTAACACCTCTAAGTGATATCCTACGATATGGGTCTTTCACTTTCTGACTTACTACAAGTCACGTGATTACCTCTAGACTCATCTACGGTGCTGCAAATGGCATTGTGTCCTTTTTTCTCTTGGGTAATATTGTGTCTTAGCGAGGTCCATTTTCTGCAATGTGATTCCCTGAGGGCTGAGGATTAGCTGACCTGGGCAGCCTGACCCTGCCGGCAAGCCCTCCCCAGGTGTGCCTGGGTTGAGGTCAATATAAACAGCACTCCAGGCAGCAATAGCCCCTGCAGCTTTGCCTGACTCCATATTCTCTGCCCCGTCAGCAGTCTCGGGGCTGTGCTGGTGGGAGGGTGTGAGGGTCCACGGCTTTGTTGGTGGCCCGGTGTGAGTGGGGCTCTGCTGGACTTTCTGCAGTAGTTGCCAGGCTGCCACCTGTAAAGAAGAGGATGTGTCACCCATAACTTCCACTGGAATTTCTCTCCGGGCTGAGGTGAGGAAGGAAAAAAGGGAGTGGGTGCCGGGACAGGAGGGGTATCTCAGGCTGGGAAATGGAAAGCTTCCAGAAGAGCGTCCGGGGCCAGGACCATCCTGGCTGGCCTGCAGGCAGCAAGTTGGCCTGCGTGCTGTCGCTGGTGTGGCTCCACGGCCCTTCCTCTAGGCTTTCAAGCCCTTGTACATATTCAGGTGTTTTACCTGGGAAGGGTGGGAGCAGTTCAGCAGCAGCTGGCCTGGGGCTCAGCTCACGTTTACTCACAGAGGCCTCGGCACTGTCCCCCAGCTTTGCAATGAGGACGCTCCTTGCGTGTGGGGGGGCGGGGCTGCTGGCTGTATGGGAGATGATTCCCCACCTCTGACCAATTTCAGAATTGTTTACCGCTGGTGCAAGTGCCTTGGTTGGGTTTTCCTCTGTATAACTGTTAGGTTCAGGATTTTTTTTTCTTTTTTCATTCCAATTATATTTTGTTCCTGTTTTGTGTATTTATAGATATAAGCATGTAAATAATTCATTCATATAAATACATCTGTGTGAATGGAAAAACTTTTTTCTGTTTTTTTTTTCAATTTTATTTTTAAAAATTTTGAAATTTACATTTATTTATTTTTTTATACAGCATGTTATTATTTGTTATCTAATTTATGCATATGCATGTATACAGGTCAATCCCAATCTCCCAACTCATCCCAACACCACCACCCCATGGCTTCCCCCACTTGGTGTCCATACGTTTGTTCTCTACCTCTGTGTCTCTATTTCTGCCCTGCAAAGCAGATCATCTGTACCATTTTTCTAGGTTCCACATATATGCATTAATATAAAATATTTGTTTTTCTCTTTCTGACTTACTTCACTCTGTATGACAGTCTCTAGATCCATCGACTTCTCTACAAATGACCCAGTTTCATTCCTTTTTTTGGCTGAGTAATATTCCATTTTATATATGTACCACTTCTTTATCCATTCGTCTGCTGTGGGCATTTAGGTTGCTTCCATTACCTGGCTATTGTAAATAGTGCTGCAATGAACATTGTGGTGAATGTGTCTTTTTGATTTATGGTTTTCTCTGGGTATATGCCCAGAAGTGGGATTGCTGGATCCTATGGTAATTCTCTTTTTAGTTTTTTAAAGGAACCTCCATACTGTTCTCCATAGTGACTGTATCAATTTACCTTCCCACCAATAGTCGAAGAGGGTTCCTTTTGTCCACACCCTCCCCAGAATTTGTCGTTTGTAGATTTTCTGATGATGCAATTCTAAGAGGTGTGAGGTCATACCTCATTGTCGTTTGGATTTGCATTTCTCTAATAATTAGTGATGTTGAGCAGCTTTTCATGTGCGTCTTGACCATCTCTGTGACTTCTTTGAAGAAACGTATATTTAGATCTTCTGCTCATTTTTGTATTGGGTTGTTTGTTTTATTAATATTAAGCTGCGTGAGCTGTTTATATATATTGGAGATTAAACGTTTGTCCATTGATTCGTTTGCGATCGTTTTCGCCCATTCTGAGGGTTGCCTTTTTCCATTCCCATTTTTTTAAACCAAAAAAGAATGAAAGCAAAGGAAGCAGAACACTAATGTGCGTGAAATATGCCTCTTGAAACTGTCGTTTTGAAATATGGACGTCTTTTGAATTTTTTGGTCGATATATGACCCCAGGATTTGTTTTCAGGGCAGGTGTCATTTACAGGCCTGCAATGATTTTGAATATCCACTGACCATTAGCGCTGGGATTAAAGCTGCTGTTGTGTGAAACGGCCACAAGCTGGCAGCAGTTCTCCCTTACCAAATCTGGTTACTAGGGCAAAGGAGCCTCAATGGCAGTCGTGTTCTAGATTGGAATTTAGAATGGAATGTGCCAGGAGAATGCCCCTCAAGTTTGTCTCACTACTTCTTGTTCGTGTTTTTAATTTAAGTTTTTATTTTTTTATTACAGCAAGTTTGATGACAACGTTTGGCTTGTTGTAGGTGTGCAAGATGTGGTTCTTTTACACATATACATATGTCTGTTCTTCCTGGGATCCTGTTCCCATGTACGTTATGACAGAATGTTGAGTAGTCTTCTCTTGGTATTCCGTAGGTCTTTGGTGATTATATATTTCACCTGTGTTTGTACATGTCTGTTAACCCCAAGATCGTAATGAATCCAATCCTCACACCTTTCCATTGGTGAACCATAAGTTTGTTTAATGAATCTGTGATTGCCCTTCTCCGTGGAAATATCTGCCCTGGTATCAATTTTTAGGTAACACCTCTAAGTGATATCCTACGATATGGGTCTTTCACTTTCTGACTTACTACAAGTCACGTGATTACCTCTAGACTCACCTACAGTGCTGCAAATGGCATTGTGTCCTTTATTCCCTTGGGTAATATTGTGTCTTAGCGAGGTCCATTTTCTGCAACGTGATTTCCTGAGGGCTGAGGATTAGCTGACCTGGGCAGCCTGAGCCTGCCGGCAAGCCCTCCCCAGGTGTGCCTGGGTTGAGGTCAATAGAAACAGCACTCCAGGCAGCAATAGCCCCTGCAGCTGTGCCTGACTCCATATTCTCTGCCCCGTCAGCAGTCTCGGAGCTGTGCTGGTGGGAGGGTGTGAGGGTCCACGGCTTTGTTGGTGGCCCGGTGTGAGTGGGGCTCTGCTGGACTTTCTGCAGGAGTTGCCAGGCTGCCACCTGTAAAGAAGAGGATGTGTCACCCATAACTTCCACTGGAATTTCTCTCCGGGCTGAGGTGAGGAAGGAAAAAAGGGAGTGGGTGCCGGGACAGGAGGGGTATCTCAGGCTGGGAAATGGAAAGCTTACAGAAGAGCACCCGGGGCCAGGACCATCCTGGTTGGCCTGCAGGCAGCAAGTTGGCCTGCGTGCTGTCGCTGGTGTGGCTCCACGGCCCTTCCTCTATGCTTTCAAGCCCTTGTACATATTGAGGTGTTTTACCTGGGAAGGGTGAGAACAGTTCAGCAGCAGCAGGCCTGGGGCTCAGCTCACGTTTACTCACAGAGGACTCGGCACCGTACCCCAGCTTTGCAATGAGGACGCTCCTTGCGTGGGGCTGGGCGGGGCTGCTGGCTGTATGGGAGATGATTCCCCACCTCTGACCAATTTCAGAATTGTTTACCGCTGGAGGATGTGCCTTGGTAGGGTTTTCCTCTGTATAGCTGTTAGGTTCTGGTTTTTTTTTTCTTTTTTCCTTCCAATTACATTTTGTTCCTGTTTTATGTATTTATAGATATAAGCATGGAAATAATTCATTCATATAAATACATCTGTGTGTATGGAAGAATTTCTTTCTGTTTTTTTTTTAATTTTATTTTTAAAAATTTTGAAATTTAATTTAATTTTTTTATACAGCAGGTTATTATTAGTTATCTATTTTATGCATATGCATGTATACAGGTGAATCCCAATCTCCCAACTCATCCCAACACCACCACCCCATGGCTTCCCCCACTTGGTGTCCATACGTTTGGTCTCTACCTCTGTGTCTCTATTTCTGCCCTGCAAACCAGTTCATCTGTACCATTTTTCTAGGTTCCACATATATGCATTAATATACAATATTTGTTTTTCTCTTTCTGACTTACATCACTCTGTATGACAGTCTCTAGATCCATCGACTTCTCTACAAATGACCCAGTTTCATTCCTTTTTATG
Source organism: Mesoplodon densirostris (assembly GCF_025265405.1). Classification (NCBI taxonomy): domain Eukaryota; kingdom Metazoa; phylum Chordata; class Mammalia; order Artiodactyla; family Ziphiidae; genus Mesoplodon; species Mesoplodon densirostris. The sequence continues at coordinate 84,424,748 of NC_082667.1, read as the reverse complement.
GCTGAGTAATATTCCATTTTATATATGTACCACTTCTTTATCCATTCGTCTGTCTGTGGGCATTTAGGTTGCTTCCATTACCTGGCTATTGTAAATAGTGCTGCAATGAACATTGTTGTGAATGTGTCTTTTTGATTTATGGTTTTCTCTGGGTATATGCCCAGAAGTGGGATTGCTGGATCCTATGGTAATTCTCTTTTTAGTTTTTTAAAGGAACCTCCATACTGTTCTCCATAGTGACTGTATCAATTTACCTTCCCACCAATAGTGGAAGAGGGTTCCTTTTGTCCACACCCTCCCCAGAATTTGTTGTTTGTAGATTTTCTGATGATGCCGATTCTAAGAGGTGTGAGGTCATACCTCATTGTCGTTTGGATTTGTATTTCTCTAATAATTAGTGATGTTGAGCAGCTTTTCATGTGCGTCTTGACCATCTCTGTGACTTCTTTGAAGAAACGTATATTTAGATCTTATGCTCATTTTTGTATTGGGTTGTTTGTTTTATTAATATTAAGCTGCGTGAGCTGTATATATATATTGGAGATTAAACGTTTGTCCATTGATTCGTTTGCGATCGTTTTCGCCCATTCTGAGGGTTGCCTTTTTCCATTCCCATTTTTTTAAACCAAAAAAGAATGAAAGCAAAGGAAGCAGAACACTAATGTTCGTGAAATATGCCTCTTGAAACTGTCATTTTGAAATATGGACGTCTTTTGAATTTTTTGGTCGATATATGACCCCAGGATTTGTTTTCAGGGCAGGTGTCATTTACAGGCCTGCAATGATTTTGAATATCCACTGACCATTAGCGCTGGGATTAAAGCTGCTGTTGTGTGAAACGGCCACAAGGTGGCAGCAGTTCTCCCTTACCAAATCTGGTTACTAGGGCAACAGAGCCTCAATGGCAGTCGTGTTCTAGATTGGAATTTAGAATGGAATGTGCCAGGAGAATGCCCCTCAAGTTTGTCTCACTACTTCTTGTTCGTGTTTTTATTTTAATTTTTTATTTTTTTATTACAGCAAGTTTGATGACAACGTTTGGCTTGTTGTAGGTGTGCAAGATGTGGTTCTTTTACACATATACATATGTCTGTTCTTCCTGGGATCCTGTTCCCATGTACGTTATGACAGAATGTTGAGTAGTCTTCTCTTGGTATTCCGTAGGTCTTTGGTGATTATATATTTCACCTGTGTTTGTACATGTCTGTTAACCCCAAGATCGTAATGAATCCAATCCTCACACCTTTCCATTGGTGAACCATAAGTTTGTTTAATGAATCTGTGATTGCCCTTCTCCGTGGAAATATCTGCCCTGGTATCAATTTTTAGGTAACACCACTAAGTGATATCCTACGATATGGGTCTTTCACTTTCTGACTTACTACAAGTCACGTGATTACCTCTAGACTCATCTACGGTGCTGCAAATGGCATTGTGTCCTTTTTTCCCTTGGGTAATATTGTGTCTTAGCGAGGTCCATTTTCTGCAACGTGATTTCCTGAGGGCTGAGGATTAGCTGACCTGGGCAGCCTGAGCCTGCCGGCAAGCCCTCCCCAGGTGTGCCTGGGTTGAGGTCAATATAAACAGCACTCCGGGCAGCAATAGCCCCTGCAGCTGTGCCTGACTCCATATTATCTGCCCCGTCAGCAGTCTCGGGGCTGTGCTGGTGGGAGGGTGTGAGGGTCCATGGCTTTGTTGGTGGCCCGGTGTGAGTGGAGCTCAGGTGGACTTTCTGCCGGAGTTGCCAGGCTGCCACCTGTAAAGAAGAGGATGTGTCACCCATAACTTCCACTGGAATTTCTCTCCGGGCTGAGGTGAGGAAGGAAAAAAAGGAGTGGGGGCCGGGACAGGAGGGGTATCTCAGGCTGGGAAATGGAAAGCTTCCAGAAGAGCGCCTGGGTCCAGGACCATCCTGGTTGGCCTGCAGGCAGCAAGTTGGCCTGCGTGCTGTCACTGGTGTGGCTCCACGGCCCTTCCTCTAGGCTTTCAAGCCCTTGTACATATTCAGGTGTTTTACCTGGGAAGGGTGAGAACAGTGCAGCAGCAGCAGGCCTGGGGCTCAGCTCACGTTTACTCACAGAGGACTCGGCACCGTCCCCCAGGTTTGCAATGAGGACGCTCCTTGCGTGGGGCTGGGCGGGGCTGCTGGCTGTATGGGAGATGATTCCCCACCTGTGACCAATTTCAGAATTGTTTACCGCTGGAGCATGTGCCTTGGTAGGGTTTTCCTCTGTATAGCTGTTAGGTTCTGGTTTTTTTTTACTTTTTTCATTCCAATTACATTTTGTTCATGTTTTATCTATTTATAGATATAAGCATGGAAATAATTCATTCATATAAATACATCTGTGTGAATGGAAGAACTTCTTTTTGTTTTTTTTTAATTTTATTTTTAAAAATTTTGAAATATAATTTTATTTATTTTTTTATACAGCAGGTTATTATTAGTTATCTATTTTATGCATATGCATGTATACAGGTGAATCCCAATCTCCCAACTCATCCCAACACCACCACCCCATGGCTTCCCCCACTTGGTGTCCATACGTTTGGTCTCTACCTCTGTGTCTGTATTTCTGCCCTGCAAACCAGTTCATCTGTACCATTTTTCTAGGTTCCACATATATGCATTAATACACAATATTTGTTTTTCTCTTTCTGACTTACTTCACTCTGTATGACAGTCTCTAGATCCATCGACTTCTCTACAAATGACCCAGTTTCATTCCTTTTTATGGCTGAGTAATATTCCATTTTATATATGTACCACTTCTTTATCCATTCGTCTGTCTGTGGGCATTTAGGTTGCTTCCATTACCTGGCTATTGTAAATAGTGCTGCAATGAACATTGTGGTGAATGTGTCTTTTTGATTTATGGTTTTCTCTGGGTATATGCCCAGAAGTGGGATTGCTGGATCCTATCGTAATTCTCTTTTTAGTTTTTTAAAGGAACCTCCATAGTGTTCTCCATAGTGACTGTATCAATTTACCTTCCCACCAATAGTGGAAGAGGGTTCCTTTTGTCCACACCCTCCCCAGAATTTGATGTTTGTAGATTTTCTGATGATGCCGATTCTAAGAGGTGTGAGGTCATACCTCATTGTCATTTTGATTTGCATTTCTCTAATAATTAGTGATGTTGAGCAGCTTTTCATGTGCCTCTTGGCCATCTCTGTGACTTCTTTGAAGAAACGTCTATTTAGATCTTCTGCCCATTTTTGTACTGGGTTGTTTGTTTTATTAATATTAAGCTGCGTGAGCTGTTTATATATATTGGAGATTAAACCTTTGTCCATTGATTCGTTTGCGATCGTTTTCGCCCATTCTGAGGGTTGCCTTTTTCCATTCCCGGTTTTTTAACCAAAAAAGAAAGAAAGCAAAGGAAGCAGAACACTAATGTGCGTGAAATATGCCTCTTGAAACTGTCGTTTTGAAATATGGACGTCTTTTGAATTTTTTGGTCGATGTATGACCCCAGGATTTGTTTTCATTGCAGGTGTCATTTACAGGCCTGCAATGATTTTGAATATCCACTGACCATTAGCGCTGGGATTAAAGCTGCTGTTGTGTGAAACGGCCACAAGGTGGCAGCAGTTCTCCCTTACCAAATCTGGTTACTAGGGCAACAGAGCCTCAATGGAAGTCGTGTTCTAGATTGGAATTTAGAATGGAATGTGCCAGGAGAATGCCCCTCAAGTTTGTCTCACTACTTCTTGTTCGTGTTTTTATTTTAAGTTTTTATTTTTTTATTACAGCAAGTTTGATGACAACGTTTGGCTTGTTGTAGGTGTGCAAGATGTGGTTCTTTTACACATATACATATGTCTGTTCTTCCTGGGATCCTGTTCCCATCTACATTATTGACAGAATGTTGAGTAGTCTTCTCTTGGTATTCCGTAGGTCTTTGGTGATTATATATTTCACCTGTGTTTGTATATGTCTGTTAACCCCAAGATCGTAATGAATCCAATCCTCACACCTTTCCATTGGTGAACCATAAGTTTGTTTAATGAATCTGTGATTGCCCTTCTCCGTGGAAATATCTGCCCTGGTATCAATTTTTAGGTAACACCTCTAAGTGATATCCTACGATATGGGTCTTTCACTTTCTGACTTACTACAAGTCACGTGATTACCTCTAGACTCATCTACGGTGCTGCAAATGGCATTGTGTCCTTTTTTCTCTTGGGTAATATTGTGTCTTAGCGAGGTCCATTTTCTGCAATGTGATTCCCTGAGGGCTGAGGATTAGCTGACCTGGGCAGCCTGACCCTGCCGGCAAGCCCTCCCCAGGTGTGCCTGGGTTGAGGTCAATATAAACAGCACTCCAGGCAGCAATAGCCCCTGCAGCTGTGCCTGACTCCATATTCTCTGCCCCGTCAGCAGTCTCGGGGCTGTGCTGGTGGGAGGGTGTGAGGGTCCACGGCTTTGTTGGTGGCCCGGTGTGAGTGGGGCTCTGCTGGACTTTCTGAAGTAGTTGCCAGGCTGCCACCTGTAAAGAAGAGGATGTGTCACCCATAACTTCCACTGGAATTTCTCTCCGGGCTGAGGTGAGGAAGGAAAAAAGGGAGTGGGTGCCGGGACAGGAGGGGTATCTCAGGCTGGGAAATGGAAAGCTTCCAGAAGAGCGTCCGGGGCCAGGACCATCCAGGCTCGCCTGCAGGCAGCAAGTTGGCCTGTGTGCTGTCGCTGGTGTGGCTCCACGGCCCTTCCTCTAGGCTTTCAAGCCCTTGTACATATTCAGGTGTTTTACCTGGGAAGGGTGGGAGCAGTTCAGCAGCAGCTGGCCTGGGGCTCAGCTCACGTTTACTCACAGAGGCCTCGGCACTGTCCCCCAGCTTTGCAATGAGGACGCTCCTTGCGTGTGGGGGGGCGGGGCTGCTGGCTGTATGGGAGATGATTCCCCACCTCTGACCAATTTCAGAATTGTTTACCGCTGGTGCAAGTGCCTTGGTTGGGTTTTCCTCTGTATAACTGTTAGGTTCAGGATTTTTTTTTCTTTTTTCATTCCAATTATATTTTGTTCCTGTTTTGTGTATTTATAGATATAAGCATGTAAATAATTCATTCATATAAATACATCTGTGTGAATGGAAAAACTTTTTTCTGTTTTTTTTTTTTCAATTTTATTTTTAAAAATTTTGAAATTTACATTTATTTATTTTTTTATACAGCATGTTATTATTTGTTATCTAATTTATGCATATGCATGTATACAGGTCAATCCCAATCTCCCAACTCATCCCAACACCACCACCCCATGGCTTCCCCCACTTGGTGTCCATACGTTTGTTCTCTACCTCTGTGTCTCTATTTCTGCCCTGCAAAGCAGATCATCTGTACCATTTTTCTAGGTTCCACATATATGCATTAATATAAAATATTTGTTTTTCTCTTTCTGACTTACTTCACTCTGTATGACAGTCTCTAGATCCATCGACTTCTCTACAAATGACCCAGTTTCATTCCTTTTTTTGGCTGAGTAATATTCCATTTTATATATGTACCACTTCTTTATCCATTCGTCTGTCTGTGGGCATTTAGGTTGCTTCCATTACCTGGCTATTGTAAATAGTGCTGCAATGAACATTGTGGTGAATGTGTCTTTTTGATTTATGGTTTTCTCTGGGTATATGCCCAGAAGTGGGATTGCTGGATCCTATGGTAATTCTCTTTTTAGTTTTTTAAAGGAACCTCCATACTGTTCTCCATAGTGACTGTATCAATTTACCTTCCCACCAATAGTCGAAGAGGGTTCCTTTTGTCCACACCCTCCCCAGAATTTGTCGTTTGTAGATTTTCTGATGATGCAATTCTAAGAGGTGTGAGGTCATACCTCATTGTCGTTTGGATTTGCATTTCTCTAATAATTAGTGATGTTGAGCAGCTTTTCATGTGCGTCTTGACCATCTCTGTGACTTCTTTGAAGAAACGTATATTTAGATCTTCTGCTCATTTTTGTATTGGGTTGTTTGTTTTATTAATATTAAGCTGCGTGAGCTGTTTATATATATTGGAGATTAAACGTTTGTCCATTGATTCGTTTGCGATCGTTTTCGCCCATTCTGAGGGTTGCCTTTTTCCATTCCCATTTTTTTAAACCAAAAAAGAATGAAAGCAAAGGAAGCAGAACACTAATGTGCGTGAAATATGCCTCTTGAAACTGTCGTTTTGAAATATGGACGTCTTTTGAATTTTTTGGTCGATGTATGACCCCAGGATTTGTTTTCATTGCAGGTGTCATTTACAGGCCTGCAATGATTTTGAATATCCACTGACCATTAGCGCTGGGATTAAAGCTGCTGTTGTGTGAAACGGCCACAAGGTGGCAGCAGTTCTCCCTTACCAAATCTGGTTACTAGGGCAACAGAGCCTCAATGGAAGTCGTGTTCTAGATTGGAATTTAGAATGGAATGTGCCAGGAGAATGCCCCTCAAGTTTGTCTCACTACTTCTTGTTCGTGTTTTTATTTTAAGTTTTTATTTTTTTATTACAGCAAGTTTGATGACAACGTTTGGCTTGTTGTAGGTGTGCAAGATGTGGTTCTTTTACACATATACATATGTCTGTTCTTCCTGGGATCCTGTTCCCATCTACATTATTGACAGAATGTTGAGTAGTCTTCTCTTGGTATTCCGTAGGTCTTTGGTGATTATATATTTCACCTGTGTTTGTATATGTCTGTTAACCCCAAGATCGTAATGAATCCAATCCTCACACCTTTCCATTGGTGAACCATAAGTTTGTTTAATGAATCTGTGATTGCCCTTCTCCGTGGAAATATCTGCCCTGGTATCAATTTTTAGGTAACACCTCTAAGTGATATCCTACGATATGGGTCTTTCACTTTCTGACTTACTACAAGTCACGTGATTACCTCTAGACTCATCTACGGTGCTGCAAATGGCATTGTGTCCTTTTTTCTCTTGGGTAATATTGTGTCTTAGCGAGGTCCATTTTCTGCAATGTGATTCCCTGAGGGCTGAGGATTAGCTGACCTGGGCAGCCTGACCCTGCCGGCAAGCCCTCCCCAGGTGTGCCTGGGTTGAGGTCAATATAAACAGCACTCCAGGCAGCAATAGCCCCTGCAGCTGTGCCTGACTCCATATTCTCTGCCCCGTCAGCAGTCTCGGGGCTGTGCTGGTGGGAGGGTGTGAGGGTCCACGGCTTTGTTGGTGGCCCGGTGTGAGTGGGGCTCTGCTGGACTTTCTGAAGTAGTTGCCAGGCTGCCACCTGTAAAGAAGAGGATGTGTCACCCATAACTTCCACTGGAATTTCTCTCCGGGCTGAGGTGAGGAAGGAAAAAAGGGAGTGGGTGCCGGGACAGGAGGGGTATCTCAGGCTGGGAAATGGAAAGCTTCCAGAAGAGCGTCCGGGGCCAGGACCATCCAGGCTCGCCTGCAGGCAGCAAGTTGGCCTGTGTGCTGTCGCTGGTGTGGCTCCACGGCCCTTCCTCTAGGCTTTCAAGCCCTTGTACATATTCAGGTGTTTTACCTGGGAAGGGTGGGAGCAGTTCAGCAGCAGCTGGCCTGGGGCTCAGCTCACGTTTACTCACAGAGGCCTCGGCACTGTCCCCCAGCTTTGCAATGAGGACGCTCCTTGCGTGTGGGGGGGCGGGGCTGCTGGCTGTATGGGAGATGATTCCCCACCTCTGACCAATTTCAGAATTGTTTACCGCTGGTGCAAGTGCCTTGGTTGGGTTTTCCTCTGTATAACTGTTAGGTTCAGGATTTTTTTTTCTTTTTTCATTCCAATTATATTTTGTTCCTGTTTTGTGTATTTATAGATATAAGCATGTAAATAATTCATTCATATAAATACATCTGTGTGAATGGAAAAACTTTTTTCTGTTTTTTTTTTTTCAATTTTATTTTTAAAAATTTTGAAATTTACATTTATTTATTTTTTTATACAGCATGTTATTATTTGTTATCTAATTTATGCATATGCATGTATACAGGTCAATCCCAATCTCCCAACTCATCCCAACACCACCACCCCATGGCTTCCCCCACTTGGTGTCCATACGTTTGTTCTCTACCTCTGTGTCTCTATTTCTGCCCTGCAAAGCAGATCATCTGTACCATTTTTCTAGGTTCCACATATATGCATTAATATAAAATATTTGTTTTTCTCTTTCTGACTTACTTCACTCTGTATGACAGTCTCTAGATCCATCGACTTCTCTACAAATGACCCAGTTTCATTCCTTTTTTTGGCTGAGTAATATTCCATTTTATATATGTACCACTTCTTTATCCATTCGTCTGTCTGTGGGCATTTAGGTTGCTTCCATTACCTGGCTATTGTAAATAGTGCTGCAATGAACATTGTGGTGAATGTGTCTTTTTGATTTATGGTTTTCTCTGGGTATATGCCCAGAAGTGGGATTGCTGGATCCTATGGTAATTCTCTTTTTAGTTTTTTAAAGGAACCTCCATACTGTTCTCCATAGTGACTGTATCAATTTACCTTCCCACCAATAGTCGAAGAGGGTTCCTTTTGTCCACACCCTCCCCAGAATTTGTCGTTTGTAGATTTTCTGATGATGCAATTCTAAGAGGTGTGAGGTCATACCTCATTGTCGTTTGGATTTGCATTTCTCTAATAATTAGTGATGTTGAGCAGCTTTTCATGTGCGTCTTGACCATCTCTGTGACTTCTTTGAAGAAACGTATATTTAGATCTTCTGCTCATTTTTGTATTGGGTTGTTTGTTTTATTAATATTAAGCTGCGTGAGCTGTTTATATATATTGGAGATTAAACGTTTGTCCATTGATTCGTTTGCGATCGTTTTCGCCCATTCTGAGGGTTGCCTTTTTCCATTCCCATTTTTTTAAACCAAAAAAGAATGAAAGCAAAGGAAGCAGAACACTAATGTGCGTGAAATATGCCTCTTGAAACTGTCGTTTTGAAATATGGACGTCTTTTGAATTTTTTGGTCGATATATGACCCCAGGATTTGTTTTCAGGGCAGGTGTCATTTACAGGCCTGCAATGATTTTGAATATCCACTGACCATTAGCGCTGGGATTAAAGCTGCTGTTGTGTGAAACGGCCACAAGCTGGCAGCAGTTCTCCCTTACCAAATCTGGTTACTAGGGCAAAGGAGCCTCAATGGCAGTCGTGTTCTAGATTGGAATTTAGAATGGAATGTGCCAGGAGAATGCCCCTCAAGTTTGTCTCACTACTTCTTGTTCGTGTTTTTAATTTAAGTTTTTATTTTTTTATTACAGCAAGTTTGATGACAACGTTTGGCTTGTTGTAGGTGTGCAAGATGTGGTTCTTTTACACATATACATATGTCTGTTCTTCCTGGGATCCTGTTCCCATGTACGTTATGACAGAATGTTGAGTAGTCTTCTCTTGGTATTCCGTAGGTCTTTGGTGATTATATATTTCACCTGTGTTTGTACATGTCTGTTAACCCCAAGATCGTAATGAATCCAATCCTCACACCTTTCCATTGGTGAACCATAAGTTTGTTTAATGAATCTGTGATTGCCCTTCTCCGTGGAAATATCTGCCCTGGTATCAATTTTTAGGTAACACCTCTAAGTGATATCCTACGATATGGGTCTTTCACTTTCTGACTTACTACAAGTCACGTGATTACCTCTAGACTCACCTACAGTGCTGCAAATGGCATTGTGTCCTTTATTCCCTTGGGTAATATTGTGTCTTAGCGAGGTCCATTTTCTGCAACGTGATTTCCTGAGGGCTGAGGATTAGCTGACCTGGGCAGCCTGACCCTGCCGGCAAGCCCTCCCCAGGTGTGCCTGGGTTGAGGTCAATAGAAACAGCACTCCAGGCAGCAATAGCCCCTGCAGCTGTGCCTGACTCCATATTCTCTGCCCCTTCAGCAGTCTCGGAGCTGTGCTGGTGGGAGGGTGTGAGGGTCCACGGCTTTGTTGGTGGCCCGGTGTGAGTGGGGCTCTGCTGGACTTTCTGCAGGAGTTGCCAGGCTGCCATCTGTAAAGAAGAGGATGTGTCACCCATAACTTCCACTGGAATTTCTCTCCGGGCTGAGGTGAGGAAGGAAAAAAGGGAGTGGGTCCCGGGACAGGAGGGGTATCTCAGGCTGGGAAATGGAAAGCTTACAGAAGAGCACCCGGGGCCAGGACCATCCTGGTTGGCCTGCAGGCAGCAAGTTGGCCTGCGTGCTGTCGCTGGTGTGGCTCCACGGCCCTTCCTCTATGCTTTCAAGCCCTTGTACATATTGAGGTGTTTTACCTGGGAAGGGTGAGAACAGTTCAGCAGCAGCAGGCCTGGGGCTCAGCTCACGTTTACTCACAGAGGACTCGGCACCGTACCCCAGCTTTGCAATGAGGACGCTCCTTGCGTGGGGCTGGGCGGGGCTGCTGGCTGTATGGGAGATGATTCCCCACCTCTGACCAATTTCAGAATTGTTTACCGCTGGAGGATGTGCCTTGGTAGGGTTTTCCTCTGTATAGCTGTTAGGTTCTGTTTTTTTTTTTCTTTTTTCATTCCAATTACATTTTGTTCATGTTTTATCTATTTATAGATATAAGCATGGAAATAATTCATTCATATAAATACATCTGTGTGTATGGAAGAATTTCTTTCTGTTTTTTTTTTAATTTTATTTTTAAAAATTTTGAAATTTAATTTAATTTTTTTATAAAGCAGGTTATTATTAGTTATCTATTTTATGCATATGCATGTATACAGGTGAATCCCAATCTCCCAACTCATCCCAACACCACCACCCCATGGCTTCCCCCACTTGGTGTCCATACGTTTGGTCTCTACCTCTGTGTCTCTATTTCTGCCCTGCAAACCAGTTCATCTGTACCATTTTTCTAGGTTCCACATATATGCATTAATATACAATATTTGTTTTTCTCTTTCTGACTTACATCACTCTGTATGACAGTCTCTAGATCCATCGACTTCTCTACAAATGACCCAGTTTCATTCTTTTTTATGGCTGAGTAATATTCCATTTTATATATGTACCACTTCTTTATCCATTCGTCTGTCTGTGGGCATTTAGGTTGCTTCCATTACCTGGCTATTGTAAATAGTGCTGCAATGAACATTGTGGTGAATGTGTCTTTTTGATTTATGGTTTTCTCTGGGTATATGCCCAGAAGTGGGATTGCTGGATCCTATGGTAATTCTCTTTTTAGTTTTTTAAAGGAACCTCCATACTGTTCTCCATAGTGACTGTATCAATTTACCTTCCCACCAATAGTGGAAGAGGGTTCCTTTTGTCCACACCCTCCCCAGAATTTGTTGTTTGTAGATTTTCTGATGATGCCGATTCTAAGAGGTGTGAGGTCATACCTCATTGTCGTTTGGATTTGTATTTCTCTAATAATTAGTGATGTTGAGCAGCTTTTCATGTGCGTCTTGACCATCTCTGTGACTTCTTTGAAGAAACGTATATTTAGATCTTATGCTCATTTTTGTATTGGGTTGTTTGTTTTATTAATATTAAGCTGCGTGAGCTGTATATATATATTGGAGATTAAACGTTTGTCCATTGATTCGTTTGCGATCGTTTTCGCCCATTCTGAGGGTTGCCTTTTTCCATTCCCATTTTTTTAAACCAAAAAAGAATGAAAGCAAAGGAAGCAGAACACTAATGTGCGTGAAATATGCCTCTTGAAACTGTCGTTTTGAAATATGGACGTCTTTTGAATTTTTTGGTCGATATATGACCCCAGGATTTGTTTTCAGGGCAGGTGTCATTTACAGGCCTGCAATGATTTTGAATATCCACTGACCATTAGCGCTGGGATTAAAGCTGCTATTGTGTGAAACGGCCACAAGGTGGCAGCAGTTCTCCCTTACCAAATCTGGTTACTAGGGCAACAGAGCCTCAATGGCAGTCGTGTTCTAGATTGGAATTTAGAATGGAATGTGCCAGGAGAATGCCCCTCAAGTTTGTCTCACTACTTCTTGTTCGTGTTTTTATTTTAATTTTTTATTTTTTTATTACAGCAAGTTTGATGACAACGTTTGGCTTGTTGTAGGTGTGCAAGATGTGGTTCTTTTACACATATACATATGTCTGTTCTTCCTGGGATCCTGTTCCCATGTACGTTATGACAGAATGTTGAGTAGTCTTCTCTTGGTATTCCGTAGGTCTTTGGTGATTATATATTTCACCTGTGTTTGTACATGTCTGTTAACCCCAACATCGTAATGAATCCAATCCTCACACCTTTCCATTGGTGAACCATAAGATTGTTTAATGAATCTGTGATTGCCCTTCTCCGTGGAAATATCTGCCCTGGTATCAATTTTTAGGTAACACCTCTAAGTGATATCCTACGATATGGGTCTTTCACTTTCTGACTTACTACAAGTCACGTGATTACCTCTAGACTCATCTACGGTGCTGCAAATGGCATTGTGTCCTTTTTTCCCTTGGGTAATATTGTGTCTTAGCGAGGTCCATTTTCTGCAATGTGATTCCCTGAGGGCTGAGGATTAGCTGACCTGGGCAGCCTGAGCCTGCCGGCAAGCCCTCCCCAGGTGTGCCTGGGTTGAGGTCAATATAAACAGCACTCCGGGCAGCAATAGCCCCTGCAGCTGTGCCTGACTCCATATTATCTGCCCCGTCAGCAGTCTCGGGGCTGTGCTGGTGGGAGGGTGTGAGGGTCCATGGCTTTGTTGGTGGCCCGGTGTGAGTGGAGCTCAGCTGGACTTTCTGCCGGAGTTGCCAGGCTGCCACCTGTAAAGAAGAGGATGTGTCACCCATAACTTCCACTGGAATTTCTCTCCGGGCTGAGGTGAGGAAGGAAAAAAAGGAGTGGGGGCCGGGACAGGAGGGGTATCTCAGGCTGGGAAATGGAAAGCTTACAGAAGAGCACCCGGGGCCAGGACCATCCTGGTTGGCCTGCAGGCAGCAAGTTGGCCTGCGTGCTGTCGCTGGTGTGGCTCCACGGCCCTTCCTCTATGCTTTCAAGCCCTTGTACATATTCAGGTGTTTTACCTGGGAAGGGTGAGAACAGTTCAGCAGCAGCAGGCCTGGGGCTCAGCTCACGTTTACTCACAGAGGACTCGGCACCGTACCCCAGCTTTGCAATGAGGACGCTCCTTGCGTGGGGCTGGGCGGGGCTGCTGGCTGTATGGGAGATGATTCCCCACCTCTGACCAATTTCAGAATTGTTTACCGCTGGAGGATGTGCCTTGGTAGGGTTTTCCTCTGTATAGCTGTTAGGTTCTGGTTTTTTTTTTCTTTTTTCATTCCAATTACATTTTGTTCATGTTTTATCTATTTATAGATATAAGCATGGAAATAATTCATTCATATAAATACATCTGTGTGTATGGAAGAATTTCTTTCTGTTTTTTTTTTAATTTTATTTTTAAAAATTTTGAAATTTAATTTAATTTTTTTATAAAGCAGGTTATTATTAGTTATCTATTTTATGCATATGCATGTATACAGGTGAATCCCAATCTCCCAACTCATCCCAACACCACCACCCCATGGCTTCCCCCACTTGGTGTCCATACGTTTGGTCTCTACCTCTGTGTCTCTATTTCTGCCCTGCAAACCAGTTCATCTGTACCATTTTTCTAGGTTCCACATATATGCATTAATATACAATATTTGTTTTTCTCTTTCTGACTTACATCACTCTGTATGACAGTCTCTAGATCCATCGACTTCTCTACAAATGACCCAGTTTCATTCTTTTTTATGGCTGAGTAATATTCCATTTTATATATGTACCACTTCTTTATCCATTCGTCTGTCTGTGGGCATTTAGGTTGCTTCCATTACCTGGCTATTGTAAATAGTGCTGCAATGAACATTGTGGTGAATGTGTCTTTTTGATTTATGGTTTTCTCTGGGTATATGCCCAGAAGTGGGATTGCTGGATCCTATGGTAATTCTCTTTTTAGTTTTTTAAAGGAACCTCCATACTGTTCTCCATAGTGACTGTATCAATTTACCTTCCCACCAATAGTGGAAGAGGGTTCCTTTTGTCCACACCCTCCCCAGAATTTGTTGTTTGTAGATTTTCTGATGATGCCGATTCTAAGAGGTGTGAGGTCATACCTCATTGTCGTTTGGATTTGTATTTCTCTAATAATTAGTGATGTTGAGCAGCTTTTCATGTGCGTCTTGACCATCTCTGTGACTTCTTTGAAGAAACGTATATTTAGATCTTATGCTCATTTTTGTATTGGGTTGTTTGTTTTATTAATATTAAGCTGCGTGAGCTGTATATATATATTGGAGATTAAACGTTTGTCCATTGATTCGTTTGCGATCGTTTTCGCCCATTCTGAGGGTTGCCTTTTTCCATTCCCATTTTTTTAAACCAAAAAAGAATGAAAGCAAAGGAAGCAGAACACTAATGTGCGTGAAATATGCCTCTTGAAACTGTCGTTTTGAAATATGGACGTCTTTTGAATTTTTTGGTCGATATATGACCCCAGGATTTGTTTTCAGGGCAGGTGTCATTTACAGGCCTGCAATGATTTTGAATATCCACTGACCATTAGCGCTGGGATTAAAGCTGCTGTTGTGTGAAACGGCCACAAGGTGGCAGCAGTTCTCCCTTACCAAATCTGGTTACTAGGGCAACAGAGCCTCAATGGAAGTCGTGTTCTAGATTGGAATTTAGAATGGAATGTGCCAGGAGAATGCCCCTCAAGTTTGTCTCACTACTTCTTGTTCGTGTTTTTATTTTAAGTTTTTATTTTTTTATTACAGCAAGTTTGATGACAACGTTTGGCTTGTTGTAGGTGTGCAAGATGTGGTTCTTTTACACATATACATATGTCTGTTCTTCCTGGGATCCTGTTCCCATCTACATTATTGACAGAATGTTGAGTAGTCTTCTCTTGGTATTCCGTAGGTCTTTGGTGATTATATATTTCACCTGTGTTTGTATATGTCTGTTAACCCCAAGATCGTAATGAATCCAATCCTCACACCTTTCCATTGGTGAACCATAAGTTTGTTTAATGAATCTGTGATTGCCCTTCTCCGTGGAAATATCTGCCCTGGTATCAATTTTTAGGTAACACCTCTAAGTGATATCCTACGATATGGGTCTTTCACTTTCTGACTTACTACAAGTCACGTGATTACCTCTAGACTCATCTACGGTGCTGCAAATGGCATTGTGTCCTTTTTTCTCTTGGGTAATATTGTGTCTTAGCGAGGTCCATTTTCTGCAATGTGATTCCCTGAGGGCTGAGGATTAGCTGACCTGGGCAGCCTGACCCTGCCGGCAAGCCCTCCCCAGGTGTGCCTGGGTTGAGGTCAATATAAACAGCACTCCAGGCAGCAATAGCCCCTGCAGCTGTGCCTGACTCCATATTCTCTGCCCCGTCAGCAGTCTCGGGGCTGTGCTGGTGGGAGGGTGTGAGGGTCCACGGCTTTGTTGGTGGCCCGGTGTGAGTGGGGCTCTGCTGGACTTTCTGCAGTAGTTGCCAGGCTGCCACCTGTAAAGAAGAGGATGTGTCACCCATAACTTCCACTGGAATTTCTCTCCGGGCTGAGGTGAGGAAGGAAAAAAGGGAGTGGGTGCCGGGACAGGAGGGGTATCTCAGGCTGGGAAATGGAAAGCTTCCAGAAGAGCGTCCGGGGCCAGGACCATCCAGGCTCGCCTGCAGGCAGCAAGTTGGCCTGTGTGCTGTCGCTGGTGTGGCTCCACGGCCCTTCCTCTAGGCTTTCAAGCCCTTGTACATATTCAGGTGTTTTACCTGGGAAGGGTGGGAGCAGTTCAGCAGCAGCTGGCCTGGGGCTCAGCTCACGTTTACTCACAGAGGCCTCGGCACTGTCCCCCAGCTTTGCAATGAGGACGCTCCTTGCGTGTGGGGGGGCGGGGCTGCTGGCTGTATGGGAGATGATTCCCCACCTCTGACCAATTTCAGAATTGTTTACCGCTGGTGCAAGTGCCTTGGTTGGGTTTTCCTCTGTATAACTGTTAGGTTCAGGATTTTTTTTTCTTTTTTCATTCCAATTATATTTTGTTCCTGTTTTGTGTATTTATAGATATAAGCATGTAAATAATTCATTCATATAAATACATCTGTGTGAATGGAAAAACTTTTTTCTGTTTTTTTTTTTCAATTTTATTTTTAAAAATTTTGAAATTTACATTTATTTATTTTTTTATACAGCATGTTATTATTTGTTATCTAATTTATGCATATGCATGTATACAGGTCAATCCCAATCTCCCAACTCATCCCAACACCACCACCCCATGGCTTCCCCCACTTGGTGTCCATACGTTTGTTCTCTACCTCTGTGTCTCTATTTCTGCCCTGCAAAGCAGATCATCTGTACCATTTTTCTAGGTTCCACATATATGCATTAATATAAAATATTTGTTTTTCTCTTTCTGACTTACTTCACTCTGTATGACAGTCTCTAGATCCATCGACTTCTCTACAAATGACCCAGTTTCATTCCTTTTTTTGGCTGAGTAATATTCCATTTTATATATGTACCACTTCTTTATCCATTCGTCTGTCTGTGGGCATTTAGGTTGCTTCCATTACCTGGCTATTGTAAATAGTGCTGCAATGAACATTGTGGTGAATGTGTCTTTTTGATTTATGGTTTTCTCTGGGTATATGCCCAGAAGTGGGATTGCTGGATCCTATGGTAATTCTCTTTTTAGTTTTTTAAAGGAACCTCCATACTGTTCTCCATAGTGACTGTATCAATTTACCTTCCCACCAATAGTCGAAGAGGGTTCCTTTTGTCCACACCCTCCCCAGAATTTGTCGTTTGTAGATTTTCTGATGATGCAATTCTAAGAGGTGTGAGGTCATACCTCATTGTCGTTTGGATTTGCATTTCTCTAATAATTAGTGATGTTGAGCAGCTTTTCATGTGCGTCTTGACCATCTCTGTGACTTCTTTGAAGAAACGTATATTTAGATCTTCTGCTCATTTTTGTATTGGGTTGTTTGTTTTATTAATATTAAGCTGCGTGAGCTGTTTATATATATTGGAGATTAAACGTTTGTCCATTGATTCGTTTGCGATCGTTTTCGCCCATTCTGAGGGTTGCCTTTTTCCATTCCCATTTTTTTAAACCAAAAAAGAATGAAAGCAAAGGAAGCAGAACACTAATGTGCGTGAAATATGCCTCTTGAAACTGTCGTTTTGAAATATGGACGTCTTTTGAATTTTTTGGTCGATATATGACCCCAGGATTTGTTTTCAGGGCAGGTGTCATTTACAGGCCTGCAATGATTTTGAATATCCACTGACCATTAGCGCTGGGATTAAAGCTGCTGTTGTGTGAAACGGCCACAAGCTGGCAGCAGTTCTCCCTTACCAAATCTGGTTACTAGGGCAAAGGAGCCTCAATGGCAGTCGTGTTCTAGATTGGAATTTAGAATGGAATGTGCCAGGAGAATGCCCCTCAAGTTTGTCTCACTACTTCTTGTTCGTGTTTTTAATTTAAGTTTTTATTTTTTTATTACAGCAAGTTTGATGACAACGTTTGGCTTGTTGTAGGTGTGCAAGATGTGGTTCTTTTACACATATACATATGTCTGTTCTTCCTGGGATCCTGTTCCCATGTACGTTATGACAGAATGTTGAGTAGTCTTCTCTTGGTATTCCGTAGGTCTTTGGTGATTATATATTTCACCTGTGTTTGTACATGTCTGTTAACCCCAAGATCGTAATGAATCCAATCCTCACACCTTTCCATTGGTGAACCATAAGTTTGTTTAATGAATCTGTGATTGCCCTTCTCCGTGGAAATATCTGCCCTGGTATCAATTTTTAGGTAACACCTCTAAGTGATATCCTACGATATGGGTCTTTCACTTTCTGACTTACTACAAGTCACGTGATTACCTCTAGACTCACCTACAGTGCTGCAAATGGCATTGTGTCCTTTATTCCCTTGGGTAATATTGTGTCTTAGCGAGGTCCATTTTCTGCAACGTGATTTCCTGAGGGCTGAGGATTAGCTGACCTGGGCAGCCTGACCCTGCCGGCAAGCCCTCCCCAGGTGTGCCTGGGTTGAGGTCAATAGAAACAGCACTCCAGGCAGCAATAGCCCCTGCAGCTGTGCCTGACTCCATATTCTCTGCCCCTTCAGCAGTCTCGGAGCTGTGCTGGTGGGAGGGTGTGAGGGTCCACGGCTTTGTTGGTGGCCCGGTGTGAGTGGGGCTCTGCTGGACTTTCTGCAGGAGTTGCCAGGCTGCCATCTGTAAAGAAGAGGATGTGTCACCCATAACTTCCACTGGAATTTCTCTCCGGGCTGAGGTGAGGAAGGAAAAAAGGGAGTGGGTCCCGGGACAGGAGGGGTATCTCAGGCTGGGAAATGGAAAGCTTACAGAAGAGCACCCGGGGCCAGGACCATCCTGGTTGGCCTGCAGGCAGCAAGTTGGCCTGCGTGCTGTCGCTGGTGTGGCTCCACGGCCCTTCCTCTATGCTTTCAAGCCCTTGTACATATTCAGGTGTTTTACCTGGGAAGGGTGAGAACAGTTCAGCAGCAGCAGGCCTGGGGCTCAGCTCACGTTTACTCACAGAGGACTCGGCACCGTACCCCAGCTTTGCAATGAGGACGCTCCTTGCGTGGGGCTGGGCGGGGCTGCTGGCTGTATGGGAGATGATTCCCCACCTCTGACCAATTTCAGAATTGTTTACCGCTGGAGGATGTGCCTTGGTAGGGTTTTCCTCTGTATAGCTGTTAGGTTCTGGTTTTTTTTTTCTTTTTTCATTCCAATTACATTTTGTTCATGTTTTATCTATTTATAGATATAAGCATGGAAATAATTCATTCATATAAATACATCTGTGTGTATGGAAGAATTTCTTTCTGTTTTTTTTTTAATTTTATTTTTAAAAATTTTGAAATTTAATTTAATTTTTTTATAAAGCAGGTTATTATTAGTTATCTATTTTATGCATATGCATGTATACAGGTGAATCCCAATCTCCCAACTCATCCCAACACCACCACCCCATGGCTTCCCCCACTTGGTGTCCATACGTTTGGTCTCTACCTCTGTGTCTCTATTTCTGCCCTGCAAACCAGTTCATCTGTACCATTTTTCTAGGTTCCACATATATGCATTAATATACAATATTTGTTTTTCTCTTTCTGACTTACATCACTCTGTATGACAGTCTCTAGATCCATCGACTTCTCTACAAATGACCCAGTTTCATTCCTTTTTATGGCTGAGTAATATTCCATTTTATATATGTACCACTTCTTTATCCATTCGTCTGTCTGTGGGCATTTAGGTTGCTTCCATTACCTGGCTATTGTAAATAGTGCTGCAATGAACATTGTGGTGAATGTGTCTTTTTGATTTATGGTTTTCTCTGGGTATATGCCCAGAAGTGGGATTGCTGGATCCTATGGTAATTCTCTTTTTAGTTTTTTAAAGGAACCTCCATACTGTTCTCCATAGTGACTGTATCAATTTACCTTCCCACCAATAGTGGAAGAGGGTTCCTTTTGTCCACACCCTCCCCAGAATTTGTTGTTTGTAGATTTTCTGATGATGCCGATTCTAAGAGGTGTGAGGTCATACCTCATTGTCGTTTGGATTTGTATTTCTCTAATAATTAGTGATGTTGAGCAGCTTTTCATGTGCGTCTTGACCATCTCTGTGACTTCTTTGAAGAAACGTATATTTAGATCTTATGCTCATTTTTGTATTGGGTTGTTTGTTTTATTAATATTAAGCTGCGTGAGCTGTATATATATATTGGAGATTAAACGTTTGTCCATTGATTCGTTTGCGATCGTTTTCGCCCATTCTGAGGGTTGCCTTTTTCCATTCCCATTTTTTTAAACCAAAAAAGAATGAAAGCAAAGGAAGCAGAACACTAATGTGCGTGAAATATGCCTCTTGAAACTGTCGTTTTGAAATATGGACGTCTTTTGAATTTTTTGGTCGATATATGACCCCAGGATTTGTTTTCAGGGCAGGTGTCATTTACAGGCCTGCAATGATTTTGAATATCCACTGACCATTAGCGCTGGGATTAAAGCTGCTATTGTGTGAAACGGCCACAAGGTGGCAGCAGTTCTCCCTTACCAAATCTGGTTACTAGGGCAACAGAGCCTCAATGGCAGTCGTGTTCTAGATTGGAATTTAGAATGGAATGTGCCAGGAGAATGCCCCTCAAGTTTGTCTCACTACTTCTTGTTCGTGTTTTTATTTTAATTTTTTATTTTTTTATTACAGCAAGTTTGATGACAACGTTTGGCTTGTTGTAGGTGTGCAAGATGTGGTTCTTTTACACATATACATATGTCTGTTCTTCCTGGGATCCTGTTCCCATGTACGTTATGACAGAATGTTGAGTAGTCTTCTCTTGGTATTCCGTAGGTCTTTGGTGATTATATATTTCACCTGTGTTTGTACATGTCTGTTAACCCCAACATCGTAATGAATCCAATCCTCACACCTTTCCATTGGTGAACCATAAGATTGTTTAATGAATCTGTGATTGCCCTTCTCCGTGGAAATATCTGCCCTGGTATCAATTTTTAGGTAACACCTCTAAGTGATATCCTACGATATGGGTCTTTCACTTTCTGACTTACTACAAGTCACGTGATTACCTCTAGACTCATCTACGGTGCTGCAAATGGCATTGTGTCCTTTTTTCCCTTGGGTAATATTGTGTCTTAGCGAGGTCCATTTTCTGCAATGTGATTCCCTGAGGGCTGAGGATTAGCTGACCTGGGCAGCCTGAGCCTGCCGGCAAGCCCTCCCCAGGTGTGCCTGGGTTGAGGTCAATATAAACAGCACTCCGGGCAGCAATAGCCCCTGCAGCTGTGCCTGACTCCATATTATCTGCCCCGTCAGCAGTCTCGGGGCTGTGCTGGTGGGAGGGTGTGAGGGTCCATGGCTTTGTTGGTGGCCCGGTGTGAGTGGAGCTCAGCTGGACTTTCTGCCGGAGTTGCCAGGCTGCCACCTGTAAAGAAGAGGATGTGTCACCCATAACTTCCACTGGAATTTCTCTCCGGGCTGAGGTGAGGAAGGAAAAAAAGGAGTGGGGGCCGGGACAGGAGGGGTATCTCAGGCTGGGAAATGGAAAGCTTACAGAAGAGCACCCGGGGCCAGGACCATCCTGGTTGGCCTGCAGGCAGCAAGTTGGCCTGCGTGCTGTCGCTGGTGTGGCTCCACGGCCCTTCCTCTATGCTTTCAAGCCCTTGTACATATTCAGGTGTTTTACCTGGGAAGGGTGAGAACAGTTCAGCAGCAGCAGGCCTGGGGCTCAGCTCACGTTTACTCACAGAGGACTCGGCACCGTACCCCAGCTTTGCAATGAGGACGCTCCTTGCGTGGGGCTGGGCGGGGCTGCTGGCTGTATGGGAGATGATTCCCCACCTCTGACCAATTTCAGAATTGTTTACCGCTGGAGGATGTGCCTTGGTAGGGTTTTCCTCTGTATAGCTGTTAGGTTCTGGTTTTTTTTTTCTTTTTTCCTTCCAATTATATTTTGTTCCTGTTTTATGTATTTATAGATATAAGCATGTAAATAATTCATTCATATAAATACTTCTGTGTGTATGGAAGAATTTCTTTCTGTTTTTTTTTAATTTTATTTTTAAAAATTTTGAAATTTAATTTAATTTTTTTATAAAGCAGGTTATTATTAGTTATCTATTTTATGCATATGCATGTATACAGGTGAATCCCAATCTCCCAACTCATCCCAACACCACCACCCCATGGCTTCCCCCACTTGGTGTCCATACGTTTGGTCTCTACCTCTGTGTCTCTATTTCTGCCCTGCAAACCAGTTCATCTGTACCATTTTTCTAGGTTCCACATATATGCATTAATATACAATATTTGTTTTTCTCTTTCTGACTTACATCACTCTGTATGACAGTCTCTAGATCCATCGACTTCTCTACAAATGACCCAGTTTCATTCCTTTTTATGGCTGAGTAATATTCCATTTTATATATGTACCACTTCTTTATCCATTCGTCTGTCTGTGGGCATTTAGGTTGCTTCCATTACCTGGCTATTGTAAATAGTGCTGCAATGAACATTGTTGTGAATGTGTCTTTTTGATTTATGGTTTTCTCTGGGTATATGCCCAGAAGTGGGATTGCTGGATCCTATGGTAATTCTCTTTTTAGTTTTTTAAAGGAACCTCCATACTGTTCTCCATAGTGACTGTATCAATTTACCTTCCCACCAATAGTCGAAGAGGGTTCCTTTTGTCCACACCCTCCCCAGAATTTGTCGTTTGTAGATTTTCTGATGATGCAATTCTAAGAGGTGTGAGGTCATACCTCATTGTCGTTTGGATTTGCATTTCTCTAATAATTAGTGATGTTGAGCAGCTTTTCATGTGCGTCTTGACCATCTCTGTGACTTCTTTGAAGAAACGTATATTTAGATCTTCTGCTCATTTTTGTATTGGGTTGTTTGTTTTATTAATATTAAGCTGCGTGAGCTGTTTATATATATTGGAGATTAAACGTTTGTCCATTGATTCGTTTGCGATCGTTTTCGCCCATTCTGAGGGTTGCCTTTTTCCATTCCCATTTTTTTAAACCAAAAAAGAATGAAAGCAAAGGAAGCAGAACACTAATGTGCGTGAAATATGCCTCTTGAAACTGTCGTTTTGAAATATGGACGTCTTTTGAATTTTTTGGTCGATATATGACCCCAGGATTTGTTTTCAGGGCAGGTGTCATTTACAGGCCTGCAATGATTTTGAATATCCACTGACCATTAGCGCTGGGATTAAAGCTGCTGTTGTGTGAAACGGCCACAAGCTGGCAGCAGTTCTCCCTTACCAAATCTGGTTACTAGGGAAAAGGAGCCTCAATGGCAGTCGTGTTCTAGATTGGAATTTAGAATGGAATGTGCCAGGAGAATGCCCCTCAAGTTTGTCTCACTACTTCTTGTTCGTGTTTTTAATTTAAGTTTTTATTTTTTTATTACAGCAAGTTTGATGACAACGTTTGGCTTGTTGTAGGTGTGCAAGATGTGGTTCTTTTACACATATACATATGTCTGTTCTTCCTGGGATCCTGTTCCCATGTACGTTATGACAGAATGTTGAGTAGTCTTCTCTTGGTATTCCGTAGGTCTTTGGTGATTATATATTTCACCTGTGTTTGTACATGTCTGTTAACCCCAAGATCGTAATGAATCCAATCCTCACACCTTTCCATTGGTGAACCATAAGTTTGTTTAATGAATCTGTGATTGCCCTTCTCCGTGGAAATATCTGCCCTGGTATCAATTTTTAGGTAACACCTCTAAGTGATATCCTACGATATGGGTCTTTCACTTTCTGACTTACTACAAGTCACGTGATTACCTCTAGACTCACCTACAGTGCTGCAAATGGCATTGTGTCCTTTATTCCCTTGTGTAATATTGTGTCTTAGCGAGGTCCATTTTCTGCAACGTGATTTCCTGAGGGCTGAGGATTAGCTGACCTGGGCAGCCTGACCCTGCCGGCAAGCCCTCCCCAGGTGTGCCTGGGTTGAGGTCAATAGAAACAGCACTCCAGGCAGCAATAGCCCCTGCAGCTGTGCCTGACTCCATATTCTCTGCCCCTTCAGCAGTCTCGGAGCTGTGCTGGTGGGAGGGTGTGAGGGTCCACGGCTTTGTTGGTGGCCCGGTGTGAGTGGGGCTCTGCTGGACTTTCTGCAGGAGTTGCCAGGCTGCCATCTGTAAAGAAGAGGATGTGTCACCCATAACTTCCACTGGAATTTCTCTCCGGGCTGAGGTGAGGAAGGAAAAAAGGGAGTGGGTGCCGGGACAGGAGGGGTATCTCAGGCTGGGAAATGGAAAGCTTACAGAAGAGCACCCGGGGCCAGGACCATCCTGGTTGGCCTGCAGGCAGCAAGTTGGCCTGCGTGCTGTCGCTGGTGTGGCTCCACGGCCCTTCCTCTATGCTTTCAAGCCCTTGTACATATTCAGGTGTTTTACCTGGGAAGGGTGAGAACAGTTCAGCAGCAGCAGGCCTGGGGCTCAGCTCACGTTTACTCACAGAGGACTCGGCACCGTACCCCAGCTTTGCAATGAGGACGCTCCTTGCGTGGGGCTGGGCGGGGCTGCTGGCTGTATGGGAGATGATTCCCCACCTCTGACCAATTTCAGAATTGTTTACCGCTGGAGGATGTGCCTTGGTAGGGTTTTCCTCTGTATAGCTGTTAGGTTCTGGTTTTTTTTTTCTTTTTTCATTCCAATTACATTTTGTTCATGTTTTATCTATTTATAGATATAAGCATGGAAATAATTCATTCATATAAATACATCTGTGTGTATGGAAGAATTTCTTTCTGTTTTTTTTTTAATTTTATTTTTAAAAATTTTGAAATTTAATTTAATTTTTTTATAAAGCAGGTTATTATTAGTTATCTATTTTATGCATATGCATGTATACAGGTGAATCCCAATCTCCCAACTCATCCCAACACCACCACCCCATGGCTTCCCCCACTTGGTGTCCATACGTTTGGTCTCTACCTCTGTGTCTCTATTTCTGCCCTGCAAACCAGTTCATCTGTACCATTTTTCTAGGTTCCACATATATGCATTAATATACAATATTTGTTTTTCTCTTTCTGACTTACATCACTCTGTATGACAGTCTCTAGATCCATCGACTTCTCTACAAATGACCCAGTTTCATTCTTTTTTATGGCTGAGTAATATTCCATTTTATATATGTACCACTTCTTTATCCATTCGTCTGTCTGTGGGCATTTAGGTTGCTTCCATTACCTGGCTATTGTAAATAGTGCTGCAATGAACATTGTGGTGAATGTGTCTTTTTGATTTATGGTTTTCTCTGGGTATATGCCCAGAAGTGGGATTGCTGGATCCTATGGTAATTCTCTTTTTAGTTTTTTAAAGGAACCTCCATACTGTTCTCCATAGTGACTGTATCAATTTACCTTCCCACCAATAGTGGAAGAGGGTTCCTTTTGTCCACACCCTCCCCAGAATTTGTTGTTTGTAGATTTTCTGATGATGCCGATTCTAAGAGGTGTGAGGTCATACCTCATTGTCGTTTGGATTTGTATTTCTCTAATAATTAGTGATGTTGAGCAGCTTTTCATGTGCGTCTTGACCATCTCTGTGACTTCTTTGAAGAAACGTATATTTAGATCTTATGCTCATTTTTGTATTGGGTTGTTTGTTTTATTAATATTAAGCTGCGTGAGCTGTATATATATATTGGAGATTAAACGTTTGTCCATTGATTCGTTTGCGATCGTTTTCGCCCATTCTGAGGGTTGCCTTTTTCCATTCCCATTTTTTTAAACCAAAAAAGAATGAAAGCAAAGGAAGCAGAACACTAATGTGCGTGAAATATGCCTCTTGAAACTGTCGTTTTGAAATATGGACGTCTTTTGAATTTTTTGGTCGATATATGACCCCAGGATTTGTTTTCAGGGCAGGTGTCATTTACAGGCCTGCAATGATTTTGAATATCCACTGACCATTAGCGCTGGGATTAAAGCTGCTATTGTGTGAAACGGCCACAAGGTGGCAGCAGTTCTCCCTTACCAAATCTGGTTACTAGGGCAACAGAGCCTCAATGGCAGTCGTGTTCTAGATTGGAATTTAGAATGGAATGTGCCAGGAGAATGCCCCTCAAGTTTGTCTCACTACTTCTTGTTCGTGTTTTTATTTTAATTTTTTATTTTTTTATTACAGCAAGTTTGATGACAACGTTTGGCTTGTTGTAGGTGTGCAAGATGTGGTTCTTTTACACATATACATATGTCTGTTCTTCCTGGGATCCTGTTCCCATGTACGTTATGACAGAATGTTGAGTAGTCTTCTCTTGGTATTCCGTAGGTCTTTGGTGATTATATATTTCACCTGTGTTTGTACATGTCTGTTAACCCCAACATCGTAATGAATCCAATCCTCACACCTTTCCATTGGTGAACCATAAGATTGTTTAATGAATCTGTGATTGCCCTTCTCCGTGGAAATATCTGCCCTGGTATCAATTTTTAGGTAACACCTCTAAGTGATATCCTACGATATGGGTCTTTCACTTTCTGACTTACTACAAGTCACGTGATTACCTCTAGACTCATCTACGGTGCTGCAAATGGCATTGTGTCCTTTTTTCCCTTGGGTAATATTGTGTCTTAGCGAGGTCCATTTTCTGCAATGTGATTCCCTGAGGGCTGAGGATTAGCTGACCTGGGCAGCCTGAGCCTGCCGGCAAGCCCTCCCCAGGTGTGCCTGGGTTGAGGTCAATATAAACAGCACTCCGGGCAGCAATAGCCCCTGCAGCTGTGCCTGACTCCATATTATCTGCCCCGTCAGCAGTCTCGGGGCTGTGCTGGTGGGAGGGTGTGAGGGTCCATGGCTTTGTTGGTGGCCCGGTGTGAGTGGAGCTCAGCTGGACTTTCTGCCGGAGTTGCCAGGCTGCCACCTGTAAAGAAGAGGATGTGTCACCCATAACTTCCACTGGAATTTCTCTCCGGGCTGAGGTGAGGAAGGAAAAAAAGGAGTGGGGGCCGGGACAGGAGGGGTATCTCAGTCTGGGAAATGGAAAGCTTACAGAAGAGCACCCGGGGCCAGGACCATCCTGGTTGGCCTGCAGGCAGCAAGTTGGCCTGCGTGCTGTCGCTGGTGTGGCTCCACGGCCCTTCCTCTATGCTTTCAAGCCCTTGTACATATTCAGGTGTTTTACCTGGGAAGGGTGAGAACAGTTCAGCAGCAGCAGGCCTGGGGCTCAGCTCACGTTTACTCACAGAGGACTCGGCACCGTACCCCAGCTTTGCAATGAGGACGCTCCTTGCGTGGGGCTGGGCGGGGCTGCTGGCTGTATGGGAGATGATTCCCCACCTCTGACCAATTTCAGAATTGTTTACCGCTGGAGGATGTGCCTTGGTAGGGTTTTCCTCTGTATAGCTGTTAGGTTCTGGTTTTTTTTTTCTTTTTTCCTTCCAATTACATTTTGTTCCTGTTTTATGTATTTATAGATATAAGCATGTAAATAATTCATTCATATAAATACTTCTGTGTGTATGGAAGAATTTCTTTCTGTTTTTTTTTAATTTTATTTTTAAAAATTTTGAAATTTAATTTAATTTTTTTATACAGCAGGTTATTATTAGTTATCTATTTTATGCATATGCATGTATACAGGTGAATCCCAATCTCCCAACTCATCCCAACACCACCACCCCATGGCTTCCCCCACTTGGTGTCCATACGTTTGGTCTCTACCTCTGTGTCTCTATTTCTGCCCTGCAAACCAGTTCATCTGTACCATTTTTCTAGGTTCCACATATATGCATTAATATACAATATTTGTTTTTCTCTTTCTGACTTACATCACTCTGTATGACAGTCTCTAGATCCATCGACTTCTCTACAAATGACCCAGTTTCATTCCTTTTTATGGCTGAGTAATATTCCATTTTATATATGTACCACTTCTTTATCCATTCGTCTGTCTGTGGGCATTTAGGTTGCTTCCATTACCTGGCTATTGTAAATAGTGCTGCAATGAACATTGTTGTGAATGTGTCTTTTTGATTTATGGTTTTCTCTGGGTATATGCCCAGAAGTGGGATTGCTGGATCCTATGGTAATTCTCTTTTTAGTTTTTTAAAGGAACCTCCATACTGTTCTCCATAGTGACTGTATCAATTTACCTTCCCACCAATAGTGGAAGAGGGTTCCTTTTGTCCACACCCTCCCCAGAATTTGTTGTTTGTAGATTTTCTGATGATGCCGATTCTAAGAGGTGTGAGGTCATACCTCATTGTCGTTTGGATTTGTATTTCTCTAATAATTAGTGATGTTGAGCAGCTTTTCATGTGCGTCTTGACCATCTCTGTGACTTCTTTGAAGAAACGTATATTTAGATCTTATGCTCATTTTTGTATTGGGTTGTTTGTTTTATTAATATTAAGCTGCGTGAGCTGTATATATATATTGGAGATTAAACGTTTGTCCATTGATTCGTTTGCGATCGTTTTCGCCCATTCTGAGGGTTGCCTTTTTCCATTCCCATTTTTTTAAACCAAAAAAGAATGAAAGCAAAGGAAGCAGAACACTAATGTGCGTGAAATATGCCTCTTGAAACTGTCGTTTTGAAATATGGACGTCTTTTGAATTTTTTGGTCGATATATGACCCCAGGATTTGTTTTCAGGGCAGGTGTCATTTACAGGCCTGCAATGATTTTGAATATCCACTGACCATTAGCGCTGGGATTAAAGCTGCTGTTGTGTGAAACGGCCACAAGGTGGCAGCAGTTCTCCCTTACCAAATCTGGTTACTAGGGCAACAGAGCCTCAATGGCAGTCGTGTTCTAGATTGGAATTTAGAATGGAATGTGCCAGGAGAATGCCCCTCAAGTTTGTCTCACTACTTCTTGTTCGTGTTTTTATTTTAATTTTTTATTTTTTTATTACAGCAAGTTTGATGACAACGTTTGGCTTGTTGTAGGTGTGCAAGATGTGGTTCTTTTACACATATACATATGTCTGTTCTTCCTGGGATCCTGTTCCCATGTACGTTATGACAGAATGTTGAGTAATCTTCTCTTGGTATTCCGTAGGTCTTTGGTGATTATATATTTCACCTGTGTTTGTACATGTCTGTTAACCCCAAGATCGTAATGAATCCAATCCTCACACCTTTCCATTGGTGAACCATAAGTTTGTTTAATGAATCTGTGATTGCCCTTCTCCGTGGAAATATCTGCCCTGGTATCAATTTTTAGGTAACACCTCTAAGTGATATCCTACGATATGGGTCTTTCACTTTCTGACTTACTACAAGTCACGTGATTACCTCTAGACTCATCTACGGTGCTGCAAAGGGCATTGTGTCCTTTTTTCCCTTGGGTAATATTGTGTCTTAGCGAGGTCCATTTTCTGCAATGTGATTCCCTGAGGGCTGAGGATTAGCTGACCTGGGCAGCCTGAGCCTGCCGGCAAGCCCTCCCCAGGTGTGCCTGGGTTGAGGTCAATATAAACAGCACTCCAGGCAGCAATAGCCCCTGCAGCTGTGCCTGACTCCATATTATCTGCCCCGTCAGCAGTCTCGGGGCTGTGCTGGTGGGAGGGTGTGAGGGTCCATGGCTTTGTTGGTGGCCCGGTGTGAGTGGAGCTCAGCTGGACTTTCTGCCGGAGTTGCCAGGCTGCCACCTGTAAAGAAGAGGATGTGTCACCCATAACTTCCACTGGAATTTCTCTCCGGGCTGAGGTGAGGAAGGAAAAAAAGGAGTGGGGGCCGGGACAGGAGGGGTATCTCAGGCTGGGAAATGGAAAGCTTCCAGAAGAGCGCCTGGGTCCAGGACCATCCTGGTTGGCCTGCAGGCAGCAAGTTGGCCTGCGTGCTGTCACTGGTGTGGCTCCACGGCCCTTCCTCTAGGCTTTCAAGCCCTTGTACATATTCAGGTGTTTTACCTGGGAAGGGTGAGAACAGTGCAGCAGCAGCAGGCCTGGGGCTCAGCTCACGTTTACTCACAGAGGACTCGGCACCGTCCCCCAGCTTTGCAATGAGGACGCTCCTTGCGTGGGGCTGGGCGGGGCTGCTGGCTGTATGGGAGATGATTCCCCACCTCTGACCAATTTCAGAATTGTTTACCGCTGGAGCATGTGCCTTGGTAGGGTTTTCCTCTGTATAGCTGTTAGGTTCTGGTTTTTTTTTTCTTTTTTCATTCCAATTACATTTTGTTCCTGTTTTATCTATTTATAGATATAAGCATGGAAATAATTCATTCATATAAATACATCTGTGTGAATGGAAGAACTTCTTTTTGTTTTTTTTAATTTTATTTTTAAAAATTTTGAAATATAATTTTATTTATTTTTTTATACAGCAGGTTATTATTAGTTATCTATTTTATGCATATGCATGTATACAGGTGAATCCCAATCTCCCAACTCATCCCAACACCACCACCCCATGGCTTCCCCCACTTGGTGTCCATACGTTTGGTCTCTACCTCTGTGTCTCTATTTCTGCCCTGCAAACCAGTTCATCTGTACCATTTTTCTAGGTTCCACATATATGCATTAATACACAATATTTGTTTTTCTCTTTCTGACTTACATCACTCTGTATGACAGTCTCTAGATCCATCGACTTCTCTACAAATGACCCAGTTTCATTCCTTTTTATGGCTGAGTAATATTCCATTTTATATATGTACCACTTCTTTATCCATTCGTCTGTCTGTGGGCATTTAGGTTGCTTCCATTACCTGGCTATTGTAAATAGTGCTGCAATGAACATTGTGGTGAATGTGTCTTTTTGATTTATGGTTTTCTCTGGGTATATGCCCAGAAGTGGGATTGCTGGATCCTATCGTAATTCTCTTTTTAGTTTTTTAAAGGAACCTCCATAGTGTTCTCCATAGTGACTGTATCAATTTACCTTCCCACCAATAGTGGAAGAGGGTTCCTTTTGTCCACACCCTCCCCAGAATTTGTTGTTTGTAGATTTTCTGATGATGCCGATTCTAAGAGGTGTGAGGTCATACCTCATTGTCATTTTGATTTGCATTTCTCTAATAATTAGTGATTTTGAGCAGCTTTTCAAGTGCGTCTTGGCCATCTCTGTGACTTCTTTGAAGAAACGTCTATTTAGATCTTCTGCCCATTTTTGTATTGGGTTGTTTGTTTTATTAATATTAAGCTGCGTGAGCTGTTTATATATATTGGAGATTAAACCTTTGTCCATTGATTCGTTTGCGATCGTTTTCGCCCATTCTGAGGGTTGCCTTTTTCCATTCCCGTTTTTTTAACCAAAAAAGAAAGAAAGCAAAGGAAGCAGAACACTAATGTGCGTGAAATATGCCTCTTGAAACTGTCGTTTTGAAATATGGACGTCTTTTGAATTTTTTGGTCGATGTATGACCCCAGGATTTGTTTTCATTGCAGGTGTCATTTACAGGCCTGCAATGATTTTGAATATCCACTGACCATTAGCGCTGGGATTAAAGCTGCTGTTGTGTGAAACGGCCACAAGCTGGCAGCAGTTCTCACTTACCAAATCTGGTTACTAGGGCAACAGAGCCTCAATGGAAGTCGTGTTCTAGATTGGAATTTAGAATGGAATGTGCCAGGAGAATGCCCCTCAAGTTTGTCTCACTACTTCTTGTTCGTGTTTTTATTTTAATTTTTTATTTTTTTATTACAGCAAGTTTGATGACAACGTTTGGCTTGTTGTAGGTGTGCAAGATGTGGTTCTTTTACACATATACATATGTCTGTTCTTCCTGGGATCCTGTTCCCATCTACATTATTGACAGAATGTTGAGTAGTCTTCTCTTGGTATTCCGTAGGTCTTTGGTGATTATATATTTCACCTGTGTTTGTATATGTCTGTTAACCCCAAGATCGTAATGAATCCAATCCTCACACCTTTCCATTGGTGAACCATAAGTTTGTTTAATGAATCTGTGATTGCCCTTCTCCGTGGAAATATCTGCCCTGGTATCAATTTTTAGGTAACAGCTATAAGTGATATCCTACGATATGGGTCTTTCACTTTCTGACTTACTACAAGTCACGTGATTACCTCTAGACTCATCTACGGTGCTGCAAATGGCATTGTGTCCTTTTTTCTCTTGGGTAATATTGTGTCTTAGCGAGGTCCATTTTCTGCAATGTGATTCCCTGAGGGCTGAGGATTAGCTGACCTGGGCAGCCTGACCCTGCCGGCAAGCCCTCCCCAGGTGTGCCTGGGTTGAGGTCAATATAAACAGCACTCCAGGCAGCAATAGCCCCTGCAGCTGTGCCTGACTCCATATTCTCTGCCCCGTCAGCAGTCTCGGGGCTGTGCTGGTGGGAGGGTGTGAGGGTCCACGGCTTTGTTGGTGGCCCGGTGTGAGTGGGGCTCTGCTGGACTTTCTGCAGTAGTTGCCAGGCTGCCACCTGTAAAGAAGAGGATGTGTCACCCATAACTTCCACTGGAATTTCTCTCCGGGCTGAGGTGAGGAAGGAAAAAAGGGAGTGGGTGCCGGGACAGGAGGGGTATCTCAGGCTGGGAAATGGAAAGCTTCCAGAAGAGCGTCCGGGGCCAGGACCATCCTGGCTGGCCTGCAGGCAGCAAGTTGGCCTGCGTGCTGTCGCTGGTGTGGCTCCACGGCCCTTCCTCTAGGCTTTCAAGCCCTTGTACATATTCAGGTGTTTTACCTGGGAAGGGTGGGAGCAGTTCAGCAGCAGCTGGCCTGGGGCTCAGCTCACGTTTACTCACAGAGGCCTCGGCACTGTCCCCCAGCTTTGCAATGAGGACGCTCCTTGCGTGTGGGGGGGCGGGGCTGCTGGCTGTATGGGAGATGATTCCCCACCTCTGACCAATTTCAGAATTGTTTACCGCTGGTGCAAGTGCCTTGGTTGGGTTTTCCTCTGTATAACTGTTAGGTTCAGGATTTTTTTTTCTTTTTTCATTCCAATTATATTTTGTACCTGTTTTGTGTATTTATAGATATAAGCATGTAAATAATTCATTCATATAAATACATCTGTGTGAATGGAAAAACTTTTTTCTGTTTTTTTTTTCAATTTTATTTTTAAAAATTTTGAAATTTACATTTATTTATTTTTTATACAGCATGTTATTATTTGTTATCTAATTTATGCATATGCATGTATACAGGTCAATCCCAATCTCCCAACTCATCCCAACACCACCACCCCATGGCTTCCCCCACTTGGTGTCCATACGTTTGTTCTCTACCTCTGTGTCTCTATTTCTGCCCTGCAAAGCAGATCATCTGTACCATTTTTCTAGGTTCCACATATATGCATTAATATAAAATATTTGTTTTGCTCTTTCTGACTTACTTCACTCTGTATGACAGTCTCTAGATCCATCGACTTCTCTACAAATGACCCAGTTTCATTCCTTTTTTTGGCTGAGTAATATTCCATTTTATATATGTACCACTTCTTTATCCATTCGTCTGTCTGTGGGCATTTAGGTTGCTTCCATTACCTGGCTATTGTAAATAGTGCTGCAATGAACATTGTGGTGAATGTGTCTTTTTGATTTATGGTTTTCTCTGGGTATATGCCCAGAAGTGGGATTGCTGGATCCTATGGTAATTCTCTTTTTAGTTTTTTAAAGGAACCTCCATACTGTTCTCCATAGTGACTGTATCAATTTACCTTCCCACCAATAGTCGAAGAGGGTTCCTTTTGTCCACACCCTCCCCAGAATTTGTCGTTTGTAGATTTTCTGATGATGCAATTCTAAGAGGTGTGAGGTCATACCTCATTGTCGTTTGGATTTGCATTTCTCTAATAATTAGTGATGTTGAGCAGCTTTTCATGTGCGTCTTGACCATCTCTGTGACTTCTTTGAAGAAACGTATATTTAGATCTTATGCTCATTTTTGTATTGGGTTGTTTGTTTTATTAATATTAAGCTGCGTGAGCTGTTTATATATATTGGAGATTAAACGTTTGTCCATTGATTCGTTTGCGATCGTTTTCGCCCATTCTGAGGGTTGCCTTTTTCCATTCCCATTTTTTTAAACCAAAAAAGAATGAAAGCAAAGGAAGCAGAACACTAATGTGCGTGAAATATGCCTCTTGAAACTGTCGTTTTGAAATATGGACGTCTTTTGAATTTTTTGGTCGATATATGACCCCAGGATTTGTTTTCAGGGCAGGTGTCATTTACAGGCCTGCAATGATTTTGAATATCCACTGACCATTAGCGCTGGGATTAAAGCTGCTGTTGTGTGAAACGGCCACAAGCTGGCAGCAGTTCTCCCTTACCAAATCTGGTTACTAGGGCAAAGGAGCCTCAATGGCAGTCGTGTTCTAGATTGGAATTTAGAATGGAATGTGCCAGGAGAATGCCCCTCAAGTTTGTCTCACTACTTCTTGTTCGTGTTTTTAATTTAAGTTTTTATTTTTTTATTACAGCAAGTTTGATGACAACGTTTGGCTTGTTGTAGGTGTGCAAGATGTGGTTCTTTTACACATATACATATGTCTGTTCTTCCTGGGATCCTGTTCCCATCTACATTATTGACAGAATGTTGAGTAGTCTTCTCTTGGTATTCCGTAGGTCTTTGGTGATTATATATTTCACCTGTGTTTGTACATGTCTGTTAACCCCAAGATCGTAATGAATCCAATCCTCACACCTTTCCATTGGTGAACCATAAGTTTGTTTAATGAATCTGTGATTGCCCTTCTCCGTGGAAATATCTGCCCTGGTATCAATTTTTAGGTAACACCTCTAAGTGATATCCTACGATATGGGTCTTTCACTTTCTGACTTACTACAAGTCACGTGATTACCTCTAGACTCACCTACAGTGCTGCAAATGGCATTGTGTCCTTTATTCCCTTGGGTAATATTGTGTCTTAGCGAGGTCCATTTTCTGCAACGTGATTTCCTGAGGGCTGAGGATTAGCTGACCTGGGCAGCCTGACCCTGCCGGCAAGCCCTCCCCAGGTGTGCCTGGGTTGAGGTCAATAGAAACAGCACTCCAGGCAGCAATAGCCCCTGCAGCTGTGCCTGACTCCATATTCTCTGCCCCTTCAGCAGTCTCGGAGCTGTGCTGGTGGGAGGGTGT
Organism: Mesoplodon densirostris; assembly: GCF_025265405.1. Taxonomy (NCBI): domain Eukaryota; kingdom Metazoa; phylum Chordata; class Mammalia; order Artiodactyla; family Ziphiidae; genus Mesoplodon; species Mesoplodon densirostris. The sequence goes on along the minus strand of NC_082667.1, from coordinate 84,390,237 downwards.
GAGGGTCCACGGCTTTGTTGGTGGCCCGGTGTGAGTGGGGCTCTGCTGGACTTTCTGCAGGAGTTGCCAGGCTGCCATCTGTAAAGAAGAGGATGTGTCACCCATAACTTCCACTGGAATTTCTCTCCGGGCTGAGGTGAGGAAGGAAAAAAGGGAGTGGGTGCCGGGACAGGAGGGGTATCTCAGGCTGGGAAATGGAAAGCTTACAGAAGAGCACCCGGGGCCAGGACCATCCTGGTTGGCCTGCAGGCAGCAAGTTGGCCTGCGTGCTGTCGCTGGTGTGGCTCCACGGCCCTTCCTCTATGCTTTCAAGCCCTTGTACATATTCAGGTGTTTTACCTGGGAAGGGTGAGAACAGTTCAGCAGCAGCAGGCCTGGGGCTCAGCTCACGTTTACTCACAGAGGACTCGGCACCGTACCCCAGCTTTGCAATGAGGACACTCCTTGCGTGGGGCTGGGCGGGGCTGCTGGCTGTATGGGAGATGATTCCCCACCTCTGACCAATTTCAGAATTGTTTACCGCTGGAGGATGTGCCTTGGTAGGGTTTTCCTCTGTATAGCTGTTAGGTTCTGGTTTTTTTTTTCTTTTTTCGTTCCAATTACATTTTGTTCCTGTTTTATGTATTTATAGATATAAGCATGTAAATAATTCATTCATATAAATACATCTGTGTGTATGGAAGAATTTCTTTCTGTTTTTTTTTAATTTTATTTTTAAAAATTTTGAAATTTAATTTAATTTTTTTATAAAGCAGGTTATTATTAGTTATCTATTTTATGCATATGCATGTATACAGGTGAATCCCAATCTCCCAACTCATCCCAACACCACCACCCCATGGCTTCCCCCACTTGGTGTCCATACGTTTGGTCTCTACCTCTGTGTCTCTATTTCTGCCCTGCAAACCAGTTCATCTGTACCATTTTTCTAGGTTCCACATATATGCATTAATATACAATATTTGTTTTTCTCTTTCTGACTTACATCACTCTGTATGACAGTCTCTAGATCCATCGACTTCTCTACAAATGACCCAGTTTCATTCCTTTTTATGGCTGAGTAATATTCCATTTTATATATGTACCACTTCTTTATCCATTCGTCTGTCTGTGGGCATTTAGGTTGCTTCCATTACCTGGCTATTGTAAATAGTGCTGCAATGAACATTGTGGTGAATGTGTCTTTTTGATTTATGGTTTTCTCTGGGTATATGCCCAGAAGTGGGATTGCTGGATCCTATGGTAATTCTCTTTTTAGTTTTTTAAAGGAACCTCCATAGTGTTCTCCATAGTGACTGTATCAATTTACCTTCCCACCAATAGTGGAAGAGGGTTCCTTTTGTCCACACCCTCCCCAGAATTTGTTGTTTGTAGATTTTCTGATGATGCCGATTCTAAGAGGTGTGAGGTCATACCTCATTGTCGTTTGGATTTGTATTTCTCTAATAATTAGTGATGTTGAGCAGCTTTTCATGTGCGTCTTGACCATCTCTGTGACTTCTTTGAAGAAACGTATATTTAGATCTTATGCTCATTTTTGTATTGGGTTGTTTGTTTTATTAATATTAAGCTGCGTGAGCTGTATATATATATTGGAGATTAAACGTTTGTCCATTGATTCGTTTGCGATCGTTTTCGCCCATTCTGAGGGTTGCCTTTTTCCATTCCCATTTTTTTAAACCAAAAAAGAATGAAAGCAAAGGAAGCAGAACACTAATGTGCGTGAAATATGCCTCTTGAAACTGTCGTTTTGAAATATGGACGTCTTTTGAATTTTTTGGTCGATATATGACCCCAGGATTTGTTTTCAGGGCAGGTGTCATTTACAGGCCTGCAATGATTTTGAATATCCACTGACCATTAGCGCTGGGATTAAAGCTGCTGTTGTGTGAAACGGCCACAAGGTGGCAGCAGTTCTCCCTTACCAAATCTGGTTACTAGGGCAACAGAGCCTCAATGGCAGTCGTGTTCTAGATTGGAATTTAGAATGGAATGTGCCAGGAGAATGCCCCTCAAGTTTGTCTCACTACTTCTTGTTCGTGTTTTTATTTTAATTTTTTATTTTTTTATTACAGCAAGTTTGATGACAACGTTTGGCTTGTTGTAGGTGTGCAAGATGTGGTTCTTTTACACATATACATATGTCTGTTCTTCCTGGGATCCTGTTCCCATGTACGTTATGACAGAATGTTGAGTAGTCTTCTCTTGGTATTCCGTAGGTCTTTGGTGATTATATATTTCACCTGTGTTTGTACATGTCTGTTAACCCCAAGATCGTAATGAATCCAATCCTCACACCTTTCCATTGGTGAACCATAAGTTTGTTTAATGAATCTGTGATTGCCCTTCTCCATGGAAATATCTGCCCTGGTATCAATTTTTAGGTAACACCTCTAAGTGATATCCTACGATATGGGTCTTTCACTTTCTGACTTACTACAAGTCACGTGATTACCTCTAGACTCATCTACGGTGCTGCAAATGGCATTGTGTCCTTTTTTCTCTTGGGTAATATTGTGTCTTAGCGAGGTCCATTTTCTGCAATGTGATTCCCTGAGGGCTGAGGATTAGCTGACCTGGGCAGCCTGACCCTGCCGGCAAGCCCTCCCCAGGTGTGCCTGGGTTGAGGTCAATATAAACAGCACTCCAGGCAGCAATAGCCCCTGCAGCTGTGCCTGACTCCATATTCTCTGCCCCGTCAGCAGTCTCGGGGCTGTGCTGGTGGGAGGGTGTGAGGGTCCACGGCTTTGTTGGTGGCCCGGTGTGAGTGGGGCTCTGCTGGACTTTCTGCAGTAGTTGCCAGGCTGCCACCTGTAAAGAAGAGGATGTGTCACCCATAACTTCCACTGGAATTTCTCTCCGGGCTGAGGTGAGGAAGGAAAAAAGGGAGTGGGTGCCGGGACAGGAGGGGTATCTCAGGCTGGGAAATGGAAAGCTTCCAGAAGAGCGTCCGGGGCCAGGACCATCCTGGCTGGCCTGAAGGCAGCAAGTTGGCCTGCGTGCTGTCGCTGGTGTGGCTCCACGGCCCTTCCTCTAGGCTTTCAAGCCCTTGTACATATTCAGGTGTTTTACCTGGGAAGGGTGGGAGCAGTTCAGCAGCAGCTGGCCTGGGGCTCAGCTCACGTTTACTCACAGAGGCCTCGGCACTGTCCCCCAGCTTTGCAATGAGGACGCTCCTTGCGTGTGGGGGGGCGGGGCTGCTGGCTGTATGGGAGATGATTCCCCACCTCTGACCAATTTCAGAATTGTTTACCGCTGGTGCAAGTGCCTTGGTTGGGTTTTCCTCTGTATAACTGTTAGGTTCAGGATTTTTTTTTCTTTTTTCATTCCAATTATATTTTGTTCCTGTTTTGTGTATTTATAGATATAAGCATGTAAATAATTCATTCATATAAATACATCTGTGTGAATGGAAAAACTTTTTTCTGTTTTTTTTTTCAATTTTATTTTTAAAAATTTTGAAATTTACATTTATTTATTTTTTTATACAGCATGTTATTATTTGTTATCTAATTTATGCATATGCATGTATACAGGTCAATCCCAATCTCCCAACTCATCCCAACACCACCACCCCATGGCTTCCCCCACTTGGTGTCCATACGTTTGTTCTCTACCTCTGTGTCTCTATTTCTGCCCTGCAAAGCAGATCATCTGTACCATTTTTCTAGGTTCCACATATATGCATTAATATAAAATATTTGTTTTTCTCTTTCTGACTTACTTCACTCGGTATGACAGTCTCTAGATCCATCGACTTCTCTACAAATGACCCAGTTTCATTCCTTTTTTTGGCTGAGTAATATTCCATTTTATATATGTACCACTTCTTTATCCATTCGTCTGCTGTGGGCATTTAGGTTGCTTCCATTACCTGGCTATTGTAAATAGTGCTGCAATGAACATTGTGGTGAATGTGTCTTTTTGATTTATGGTTTTCTCTGGGTATATGCCCAGAAGTGGGATTGCTGGATCCTATGGTAATTCTCTTTTTAGTTTTTTAAAGGAACCTCCATACTGTTCTCCATAGTGACTGTATCAATTTACCTTCCCACCAATAGTCGAAGAGGGTTCCTTTTGTCCACACCCTCCCCAGAATTTGTCGTTTGTAGATTTTCTGATGATGCAATTCTAAGAGGTGTGAGGTCATACCTCATTGTCGTTTGGATTTGCATTTCTCTAATAATTAGTGATGTTGAGCAGCTTTTCATGTGCGTCTTGACCATCTCTGTGACTTCTTTGAAGAAACGTATATTTAGATCTTCTGCTCATTTTTGTATTGGGTTGTTTGTTTTATTAATATTAAGCTGCGTGAGCTGTTTATATATATTGGAGATTAAACGTTTGTCCATTGATTCGTTTGCGATCGTTTTCGCCCATTCTGAGGGTTGCCTTTTTCCATTCCCATTTTTTTAAACCAAAAAAGAATGAAAGCAAAGGAAGCAGAACACTAATGTGCGTGAAATATGCCTCTTGAAACTGTCGTTTTGAAATATGGACGTCTTTTGAATTTTTTGGTCGATATATGACCCCAGGATTTGTTTTCAGGGCAGGTGTCATTTACAGGCCTGCAATGATTTTGAATATCCACTGACCATTAGCGCTGGGATTAAAGCTGCTGTTGTGTGAAACGGCCACAAGCTGGCAGCAGTTCTCCCTTACCAAATCTGGTTACTAGGGCAAAGGAGCCTCAATGGCAGTCGTGTTCTAGATTGGAATTTAGAATGGAATGTGCCAGGAGAATGCCCCTCAAGTTTGTCTCACTACTTCTTGTTCGTGTTTTTAATTTAAGTTTTTATTTTTTTATTACAGCAAGTTTGATGACAACGTTTGGCTTGTTGTAGGTGTGCAAGATGTGGTTCTTTTACACATATACATATGTCTGTTCTTCCTGGGATCCTGTTCCCATGTACGTTATGACAGAATGTTGAGTAGTCTTCTCTTGGTATTCCGTAGGTCTTTGGTGATTATATATTTCACCTGTGTTTGTACATGTCTGATAACCCCAAGATCGTAATGAATCCAATCCTCACACCTTTCCATTGGTGAACCATAAGTTTGTTTAATGAATCTGTGATTGCCCTTCTCCGTGGAAATATCTGCCCTGGTATCAATTTTTAGGTAACACCTCTAAGTGATATCCTACGATATGGGTCTTTCACTTTCTGACTTACTACAAGTCACGTGATTACCTCTAGACTCACCTACGGTGCTGCAAATGGCATTGTGTCCTTTTTTCTCTTGGGTAATATTGTGTCTTAGCGAGGTCCATTTTCTGCAATGTGATTCCCTGAGGGCTGAGGATTAGCTGACCTGGGCAGCCTGACCCTGCCGGCAAGCCCTCCCCAGGTGTGCCTGGGTTGAGGTCAATATAAACAGCACTCCGGGCAGCAATAGCCCCTGCAGCTGTGCCTGACTCCATATTCTCTGCCCCGTCAGCAGTCTCGGGGCTGTGCTGGTGGGAGGGTGTGAGGGTCCACGGCTTTGTTGGTGGCCCGGTGTGAGTGGGGCTCTGCTGGACTTTCTGCAGTAGTTGCCAGGCTGCCACCTGTAAAGAAGAGGATGTGTCACCCATAACTTCCACTGGAATTTCTCTCCGGGCTGAGGTGAGGAAGGAAAAAAGGGAGTGGGTGCCGGGACAGGAGGGGTATCTCAGGCTGGGAAATGGAAAGCTTCCAGAAGAGCGTCCGGGGCCAGGACCATCCTGGCTGGCCTGCAGGCAGCAAGTTGGCCTGCGTGCTGTCGCTGGTGTGGCTCCACGGCCCTTCCTCTAGGCTTTCAAGCCCTTGTACATATTCAGGTGTTTTACCTGGGAAGGGTGGGAGCAGTTCAGCAGCAGCTGGCCTGGGGCTCAGCTCACGTTTACTCACAGAGGCCTCGGCACTGTCCCCCAGCTTTGCAATGAGGACGCTCCTTGCGTGTGGGGGGGCGGGGCTGCTGGCTGTATGGGAGATGATTCCCCACCTCTGACCAATTTCAGAATTGTTTACCGCTGGTGCAAGTGCCTTGGTTGGGTTTTCCTCTGTATAACTGTTAGGTTCAGGATTTTTTTTTCTTTTTTCATTCCAATTATATTTTGTTCCTGTTTTGTGTATTTATAGATATAAGCATGTAAATAATTCATTCATATAAATACATCTGTGTGAATGGAAAAACTTTTTTCTGTTTTTTTTTTCAATTTTATTTTTAAAAATTTTGAAATTTACATTTATTTATTTTTTTATACAGCATGTAATTATTTGTTATCTAATTTATGCATATGCATGTATACAGGTCAATCCCAATCTCCCAACTCATCCCAACACCACCACCCCATGGCTTCCCCCACTTGGTGTCCATACGTTTGTTCTCTACCTCTGTGTCTCTATTTCTGCCCTGCAAAGCAGATCATCTGTACCATTTTTCTAGGTTCCACATATATGCATTAATATAAAATATTTGTTTTTCTCTTTCTGACTTACTTCACTCTGTATGACAGTCTCTAGATCCATCGACTTCTCTACAAATGACCCAGTTTCATTCCTTTTTTTGGCTGAGTAATATTCCATTTTATATATGTACCACTTCTTTATCCATTCGTCTGCTGTGGACATTTAGGTTGCTTCCATTACCTGGCTATTGTAAATAGTGCTGCAATGAACATTGTGGTGAATGTGTCTTTTTGATTTATGGTTTTCTCTGGGTATATGCCCAGAAGTGGGATTGCTGGATCCTATGGTAATTCTCTTTTTAGTTTTTTAAAGGAACCTCCATACTGTTCTCCATAGTGACTGTATCAATTTACCTTCCCACCAATAGTCGAAGAGGGTTCCTTTTGTCCACACCCTCCCCAGAATTTGTCGTTTGTAGATTTTCTGATGATGCAATTCTAAGAGGTGTGAGGTCATACCTCATTGTCGTTTGGATTTGCATTTCTCTAATAATTAGTGATGTTGAGCAGGTTTTCATGTGCGTCTTGACCATCTCTGTGACTTCTTTGAAGAAACGTATATTTAGATCTTATGCTCATTTTTGTATTGGGTTGTTTGTTTTATTAATATTAAGCTGCGTGAGCTGTTTATATATATTGGAGATTAAACATTTGTCCATTGATTCGTTTGCGATCGTTTTCGCCCATTCTGAGGGTTGCCTTTTTCCATTCCCATTTTTTTAAACCAAAAAAGAATGAAAGCAAAGGAAGCAGAACACTAATGTGCGTGAAATATGCCTCTTGAAACTGTCGTTTTGAAATATGGACGTCTTTTGAATTTTTTGGTCGATATATGACCCCAGGATTTGTTTTCAGGGCAGGTGTCATTTACAGGCCTGCAATGATTTTGAATATCCACTGACCATTAGCGCTGGGATTAAAGCTGCTGTTGTGTGAAACGGCCACAAGCTGGCAGCAGTTCTCCCTTACCAAATCTGGTTACTAGGGCAAAGGAGCCTCAATGGCAGTCGTGTTCTAGATTGGAATTTAGAATGGAATGTGCCAGGAGAATGCCCCTCAAGTTTGTCTCACTACTTCTTGTTCGTGTTTTTAATTTAATTTTTTATTTTTTTATTACAGCAAGTTTGATGACAACGTTTGGCTTGTTGTAGGTGTGCAAGATGTGGTTCTTTTACACATATACATATGTCTGTTCTTCCTGGGATCCTGTTCCCATGTACGTTATGACAGAATGTTGAGTAGTCTTCTCTTGGTATTCCGTAGGTCTTTGGTGATTATATATTTCACCTGTGTTTGTACATGTCTGATAACCCCAAGATCGTAATGAATCCAATCCTCACACCTTTCCATTGGTGAACCATAAGTTTGTTTAATGAATCTGTGATTGCCCTTCTCCGTGGAAATATCTGCCCTGGTATCAATTTTTAGGTAACACCTCTAAGTGATATCCTACGATATGGGTCTTTCACTTTCTGACTTACTACAAGTCACGTGATTACCTCTAGACTCACCTACAGTGCTGCAAATGGCATTGTGTCCTTTTTTCTCTTGGGTAATATTGTGTCTTAGCGAGGTCCATTTTCTGCAATGTGATTCCCTGAGGGCTGAGGATTAGCTGACCTGGGCAGCCTGACCCTGCCGGCAAGCCCTCCCCAGGTGTGCCTGGGTTGAGGTCAATATAAACAGCACTCCAGGCAGCAATAGCCCCTGCAGCTGTGCCTGACTCCATATTCTCTGCCCCGTCAGCAGTCTCAGGGCTGTGCTGGTGGGAGGGTGTGAGGGTCCACGGCTTTGTTGGTGGCCCGGTGTGAGTGGGGCTCTGCTGGACTTTCTGCAGTAGTTGCCAGGCTGCCACCTGTAAAGAAGAGGATGTGTCACCCATAACTTCCACTGGAATTTCTCTCCGGGCTGAGGTGAGGAAGGAAAAAAGGGAGTGGGTGCCGGGACAGGAGGGGTATCTCAGGCTGGGAAATGGAAAGCTTCCAGAAGAGCGTCCGGGGCCAGGACCATCCTGGCTGGCCTGCAGGCAGCAAGTTGGCCTGCGTGCTGTCGCTGGTGTGGCTCCACGGCCCTTCCTCTAGGCTTTCAAGCCCTTGTACATATTCAGGTGTTTTACCTGGGAAGGGTGGGAGCAGTTCAGCAGCAGCTGGCCTGGGGCTCAGCTCACGTTTACTCACAGAGGCCTCGGCACTGTCCCCCAGCTTTGCAATGAGGACGCTCCTTGCGTGTGGGGGGGCGGGGCTGCTGGCTGTATGGGAGATGATTCCCCACCTCTGACCAATTTCAGAATTGTTTACCGCTGGTGCAAGTGCCTTGGTTGGGTTTTCCTCTGTATAACTGTTAGGTTCAGGATTTTTTTTTCTTTTTTCATTCCAATTATATTTTGTTCCTGTTTTGTGTATTTATAGATATAAGCATGTAAATAATTCATTCATATAAATACATCTGTGTGAATGGAAAAACTTTTTTCTGTTTTTTTTTTCAATTTTATTTTTAAAAATTTTGAAATTTACATTTATTTATTTTTTTATACAGCATGTTATTATTTGTTATCTAATTTATGCATATGCATGTATACAGGTCAATCCCAATCTCCCAACTCATCCCAACACCACCACCCCATGGCTTCCCCCACTTGGTGTCCATACGTTTGTTCTCTACCTCTGTGTCTCTATTTCTGCCCTGCAAAGCAGATCATCTGTACCATTTTTCTAGGTTCCACATATATGCATTAATATAAAATATTTGTTTTTCTCTTTCTGACTTACTTCACTCTGTATGACAGTCTCTAGATCCATCGACTTCTCTACAAATGACCCAGTTTCATTCCTTTTTTTGGCTGAGTAATATTCCATTTTATATATGTACCACTTCTTTATCCATTCGTCTGCTGTGGGCATTTAGGTTGCTTCCATTACCTGGCTATTGTAAATAGTGCTGCAATGAACATTGTGGTGAATGTGTCTTTTTGATTTATGGTTTTCTCTGGGTATATGCCCAGAAGTGGGATTGCTGGATCCTATGGTAATTCTCTTTTTAGTTTTTTAAAGGAACCTCCATACTGTTCTCCATAGTGACTGTATCAATTTACCTTCCCACCAATAGTCGAAGAGGGTTCCTTTTGTCCACACCCTCCCCAGAATTTGTCGTTTGTAGATTTTCTGATGATGCAATTCTAAGAGGTGTGAGGTCATACCTCATTGTCGTTTGGATTTGCATTTCTCTAATAATTAGTGATGTTGAGCAGCTTTTCATGTGCGTCTTGACCATCTCTGTGACTTCTTTGAAGAAACGTATATTTAGATCTTCTGCTCATTTTTGTATTGGGTTGTTTGTTTTATTAATATTAAGCTGCGTGAGCTGTTTATATATATTGGAGATTAAACGTTTGTCCATTGATTCGTTTGCGATCGTTTTCGCCCATTCTGAGGGTTGCCTTTTTCCATTCCCATTTTTTTAAACCAAAAAAGAATGAAAGCAAAGGAAGCAGAACACTAATGTGCGTGAAATATGCCTCTTGAAACTGTCGTTTTGAAATATGGACGTCTTTTGAATTTTTTGGTCGATATATGACCCCAGGATTTGTTTTCAGGGCAGGTGTCATTTACAGGCCTGCAATGATTTTGAATATCCACTGACCATTAGCGCTGGGATTAAAGCTGCTGTTGTGTGAAACGGCCACAAGCTGGCAGCAGTTCTCCCTTACCAAATCTGGTTACTAGGGCAAAGGAGCCTCAATGGCAGTCGTGTTCTAGATTGGAATTTAGAATGGAATGTGCCAGGAGAATGCCCCTCAAGTTTGTCTCACTACTTCTTGTTCGTGTTTTTAATTTAAGTTTTTATTTTTTTATTACAGCAAGTTTGATGACAACGTTTGGCTTGTTGTAGGTGTGCAAGATGTGGTTCTTTTACACATATACATATGTCTGTTCTTCCTGGGATCCTGTTCCCATGTACGTTATGACAGAATGTTGAGTAGTCTTCTCTTGGTATTCCGTAGGTCTTTGGTGATTATATATTTCACCTGTGTTTGTACATGTCTGATAACCCCAAGATCGTAATGAATCCAATCCTCACACGTTTCCATTGGTGAACCATAAGTTTGTTTAATGAATCTGTGATTGCCCTTCTCCGTGGAAATATCTGCCCTGGTATCAATTTTTAGGTAACACCTCTAAGTGATATCCTACGATATGGGTCTTTCACTTTCTGACTTACTACAAGTCACGTGATTACCTCTAGACTCACCTACAGTGCTGCAAATGGCATTGTGTCCTTTATTCCCTTGGGTAATATTGTGTCTTAGCGAGGTCCATTTTCTGCAACGTGATTTCCTGAGGGCTGAGGATTAGCTGACCTGGGCAGCCTGACCCTGCCGGCAAGCCCTCCCCAGGTGTGCCTGGGTTGAGGTCAATAGAAACAGCACTCCAGGCAGCAATAGCCCCTGCAGCTGTGCCTGACTCCATATTCTCCGCCCCTTCAGCAGTCTCGGAGCTGTGCTGGTGGGAGGGTGTGAGGGTCCACGGCTTTGTTGGTGGCCCGGTGTGAGTGGGGATCTGCTGGACTTTCTGCAGGAGTTGCCAGGCTGCCATCTGTAAAGAAGAGGATGTGTCACCCATAACTTCCACTGGAATTTCTCTCCGGGCTGAGGTGAGGAAGGAAAAAAGGGAGTGGGTGCCGGGACAGGAGGGGTATCTCAGGCTGGGAAATGGAAAGCTTACAGAAGAGCACCCGGGGCCAGGACCATCCTGGTTGGCCTGCAGGCAGCAAGTTGGCCTGCGTGCTGTCGCTGGTGTGACTCCACGGCCCTTCCTCTATGCTTTCAAGCCCTTGTACATATTCAGGTGTTTTACCTGGGAAGGGTGAGAACAGTTCAGCAGCAGCAGGCCTGGGGCTCAGCTCACGTTTACTCACAGAGGACTCAGCACCGTACCCCAGCTTTGCAATGAGGACACTCCTTGCGTGGGGCTGGGCGGGGCTGCTGGCTGTATGGGAGATGATTCCCCACCTCTGACCAATTTCAGAATTGTTTACCGCTGGAGGATGTGCCTTGGTAGGGTTTTCCTCTGTATAGCTGTTAGGTTCTGTTTTTTTTTTTCTTTTTTCGTTCCAATTACATTTTGTTCCTGTTTTATGTATTTATAGATATAAGCATGGAAATAATTCATTCATATAAATACATCTGTGTGTATGGAAGAATTTCTTTCTGTATTTTTAATTTTATTTTTAAAAATTTTGAAATTTAATTTAATTTTTTTATAAAGCAGGTTATTATTAGTTATCTATTTTATGCATATGCATGTATACAGGTGAATCCCAATCTCCCAACTCATCCCAACACCACCACCCCATGGCTTCCCCCACTTGGTGTCCATACGTTTGTTCTCTACCTCTGTGTCTCTATTTCTGCCCTGCAAACCAGTTCATCTGTACCATTTTTCTAGGTTCCACATATATGCATTAATATACAATATTTGTTTTTCTCTTTCTGACTTACATCACTCTGTATGACAGTCTCTAGATCCATCGACTTCTCTACAAATGACCCAGTTTCATTCCTTTTTATGGCTGAGTAATATTCCATTTTATATATGTACCACTTCTTTATCCATTCGTCTGTCTGTGGGCATTTAGGTTGCTTCCATTACCTGGCTATTGTAAATAGTGCTGCAATGAACATTGTGGTGAATGTGTCTTTTTGATTTATGGTTTTCTCTGGGTATATGCCCAGAAGTGGGATTGCTGGATCCTATGGTAATTCTCTTTTTAGTTTTTTAAAGGAACCTCCATACTGTTCTCCATAGTGACTGTATCAATTTACCTTCCCACCAATAGTGGAAGAGGGTTCCTTTTGTCCACACCCTCCCCAGAATTTGTTGTTTGTAGATTTTCTGATGATGCCGATTCTAAGAGGTGTGAGGTCATACCTCATTGTCGTTTGGATTTGTATTTCTCTAATAATTAATGATGTTGAGCAGCTTTTCATGTGCGTCTTGACCATCTCTGTGACTTCTTTGAAGAAACGTATATTTAGATCTTATGCTCATTTTTGTATTGGGTTGTTTGTTTTATTAATATTAAGCTGCGTGAGCTGTATATATATATTGGAGATTAAACGTTTGTCCATTGATTCGTTTGCGATCGTTTTCGCCCATTCTGAGGGTTGCCTTTTTCCATTCCCATTTTTTTAAACCAAAAAAGAATGAAAGCAAAGGAAGCAGAACACTAATGTGCGTGAAATATGCCTCTTGAAACTGTCGTTTTGAAATATGGACGTCTTTTGAATTTTTTGGTCGATATATGACCCCAGGATTTGTTTTCAGGGCAGGTGTCATTTACAGGCCTGCAATGATTTTGAATATCCACTGACCATTAGCGCTGGGATTAAAGCTGCTGTTGTGTGAAACGGCCACAAGGTGGCAGCAGTTCTCCCTTACCAAATCTGGTTACTAGGGCAACAGAGCCTCAATGGCAGTCGTGTTCTAGATTGGAATTTAGAATGGAATGTGCCAGGAGAATGCCCCTCAAGTTTGTCTCACTACTTCTTGTTCGTGTTTTTATTTTAATTTTTTATTTTTTTATTACAGCAAGTTTGATGACAACGTTTGGCTTGTTGTAGGTGTGCAAGATGTGGTTCTTTTACACATATACATATGTCTGTTCTTCCTGGGATCCTGTTCCCATGTACGTTATGACAGAATGTTGAGTAGTCTTCTCTTGGTATTCCGTAGGTCTTTGGAGATTATATATTTCACCTGTGTTTGTACATGTCTGTTAACCCCAACATCGTAATGAATCCAATCCTCACACCTTTCCATTGGTGAACCATAAGTTTGTTTAATGAATCTGTGATTGCCCTTCTCCGTGGAAATATCTGCCCTGGTATCAATTTTTAGGTAACACCTCTAAGTGATATCCTACGATATGGGTCTTTCACTTTCTGACTTACTACAAGTCACGTGATTACCTCTAGACTCATCTACGGTGCTGCAAATGGCATTGTGTCCTTTTTTCCCTTGGGTAATATTGTGTCTTAGCGAGGTCCATTTTCTGCAATGTGATTCCCTGAGGGCTGAGGATTAGCTGACCTGGGCAGCCTGAGCCTGCCGGCAAGCCCTCCCCAGGTGTGCCTGGGTTGAGGTCAATATAAACAGCACTCCGGGCAGCAATAGCCCCTGCAGCTGTGCCTGACTCCATATTATCTGCCCCGTCAGCAGTCTCGGGGCTGTGCTGTTGGGAGGGTGTGAGGGTCCATGGCTTTGTTGGTGGCCCGGTGTGAGTGGAGCTCAGCTGGACTTTCTGCCGGAGTTGCCAGGCTGCCACCTGTAAAGAAGAGGATGTGTCACCCATAACTTCCACTGGAATTTCTCTCCGGGCTGAGGTGAGGAAGGAAAAAAAGGAGTGGGGGCCGGGACAGGAGGGGTATCTCAGGCTGGGAAATGGAAAGCTTCCAGAAGAGCGCCTGGGTACAGGACCATCCTGGTTGGCCTGCAGGCAGCAAGTTGGCCTGCGTGCTGTCACTGGTGTGGCTCCACGGCCCTTCCTCTAGGCTTTCAAGCCCTTGTACATATTCAGGTGTTTTACCTGGGAAGGGTGAGAACAGTGCAGCAGCAGGAGGCCTGGGGCTCAGCTCACGTTTACTCACAGAGGACTCGGCACCGTCCCCCAGCTTTGCAATGAGGACGCTCCTTGCGTGGGGCTGGGCGGGGCTGCTGGCTGTATGGGAGATGATTCCCCACCTCTGACCAATTTCAGAATTGTTTACCGCTGGAGCATGTGCCTTGGTAGGGTTTTCCTCTGTATAGCTGTTAGGTTCTGGTTTTTTTTTTCTTTTTTCATTCCAATTACATTTTGTTCCTGTTTTATCTATTTATAGATATAAGCATGGAAATAATTCATTCATATAAATACATCTGTGTGAATGGAAGAACTTCTTTTTGTTTTTTTTTAATTTTATTTTAAAAAATTTTGAAATATAATTTTATTTATTTTTTTATACAGCAGGTTATTATTAGTTATCTATTTTATGCATATGCATGTATACAGGTGAATCCCAATCTCCCAACTCATCCCAACACCACCACCCCATGGCTTCCCCCACTTGGTGTCCATACGTTTGGTCTCTACCTCTGTGTCTCTATTTCTGCCCTGCAAACCAGTTCATCTGTACCATTTTTCTAGGTTCCACATATATGCATTAATACACAATATTTGTTTTTCTCTTTCTGACTTACTTCACTCTGTATGACAGTCTCTAGATCCATCGACTTCTCTACAAATGACCCAGTTTCATTCCTTTTTATGGCTGAGTAATATTCCATTTTATATATGTACCACTTCTTTATCCATTCGTCTGTCTGTGGGCATTTAGGTTGCTTCCATTACCTGGCTATTGTAAATAGTGCTGCAATGAACATTGTGGTGAATGTGTCTTTTTGATTTATGGTTTTCTCTAGGTATATGCCCAGAAGTGGGATTGCTGGATCCTATCGTAATTCTCTTTTTAGTTTTTTAAAGGAACCTCCATAGTGTTCTCCATAGTGACTGTATCAATTTACCTTCCCACCAATAGTGGAAGAGGGTTCCTTTTGTCCACACCCTCCCCAGAATTTGTTGTTTGTAGATTTTCTGATGATGCCGATTCTAAGAGGTGTGAGGTCATACCTCATTGTCATTTTGATTTGCATTTCTCTAATAATTAGTGATTTTGAGCAGCTTTTCATGTGCGTCTTGGCCATCTCTGTGACTTCTTTGAAGAAACGTCTATTTAGATCTTCTGCCCATTTTTGTATTGGGTTGTTTGTTTTATTAATATTAAGCTGCGTGAGCTGTTTATATATATTGGAGATTAAACCTTTGTCCATTGATTCGTTTGCGATCGTTTTCGCCCATTCTGAGGGTTGCCTTTCTCCATTCCCGTTTTTTTAACCAAAAAAGAAAGAAAGCAAAGGAAGCAGAACACTAATGTGCGTGAAATATGCCTCTTGAAACTGTCGTTTTGAAATATGGACGTCTTTTGAATTTTTTGGTCGATGTATGACCCCAGGATTTGTTTTCATTGCAGGTGTCATTTACAGGCCTGCAATGATTTTGAATATCCACTGACCATTAGCGCTGGGATTAAAGCTGCTGTTGTGTGAAACGGCCACAAGGTGGCAGCATTTCTCCCTTACCAAATCTGGTTACTAGGGCAACAGAGCCTCAATGGAAGTCGTGTTCTAGATTGGAATTTAGAATGGAATGTGCCAGGAGAATGCCCCTCAAGTTTGTCTCACTACTTCTTGTTCGTGTTTTTATTTTAATTTTTTATTTTTTTATTACAGCAAGTTTGATGACAACGTTTGGCTTGTTGTAGGTGTGCAAGATGTGGTTCTTTTACACATATACATATGTCTGTTCTTCCTGGGATCCTGTTCCCATCTACATTATTGACAGAATGTTGAGTAGTCTTCTCTTGGTATTCCGTAGGTCTTTGGTGATTATATATTTCACCTGTGTTTGTATATGTCTGTTAACCCCAAGATCGTAATGAATCCAATCCTCACACCTTTCCATTGGTGAACCATAAGTTTGTTTAATGAATCTGTGATTGCCCTTCTCCGTGGAAATATCTGCCCTGGTATCAATTTTTAGGTAACACCTCTAAGTGATATCCTACGATATGGGTCTTTCACTTTCTGACTTACTACAAGTCACGTGATTACCTCTAGACTCATCTACGGTGCTGCAAATGGCATTGTGTCCTTTTTTCTCTTGGGTAATATTGTGTCTTAGCGAGGTCCATTTTCTGCAATGTGATTCCCTGAGGGCTGAGGATTAGCTGACCTGGGCAGCCTGACCCTGCCGGCAAGCCCTCCCCAGGTGTGCCTGGGTTGAGGTCAATATAAACAGCACTCCAGGCAGCAATAGCCCCTGCAGCTGTGCCTGACTCCATATTCTCTGCCCCGTCAGCAGTCTCGGGGCTGTGCTGGTGGGAGGGTGTGAGGGTCCACGGCTTTGTTGGTGGCCCGGTGTGAGTGGGGCTCTGCTGGACTTTCTGCAGTAGTTGCCAGGCTGCCACCTGTAAAGAAGAGGATGTGTCACCCATAACTTCCACTGGAATTTCTCTCCGGGCTGAGGTGAGGAAGGAAAAAAGGGAGTGGGTGCCGGGACAGGAGGGGTATCTCAGGCTGGGAAATGGAAAGCTTCCAGAAGAGCGTCCGGGGCCAGGACCATCCTGGCTGGCCTGCAGGCAGCAAGTTGGCCTGCGTGCTGTCGCTGGTGTGGCTCCACGACCCTTCCTCTAGGCTTTCAAGCCCTTGTACATATTCAGGTGTTTTACCTGGGAAGGGTGGGAGCAGTTCAGCAGCAGCTGGCCTGGGGCTCAGCTCACGTTTACTCACAGAGGCCTCGGCACTGTCCCCCAGCTTTGCAATGAGGACGCTCCTTGCGTGTGGGGGGGCGGGGCTGCTGGCTGTATGGGAGATGATTCCCCACCTCTGACCAATTTCAGAATTGTTTACCGCTGGTGCAAGTGCCTTGGTTGGGTTTTCCTCTGTATAACTGTTAGGTTCAGGATTTTTTTTTCTTTTTTCATTCCAATTATATTTTGTTCCTGTTTTGTATATTTATAGATATAAGCATGTAAATAATTCATTCATATAAATACATCTGTGTGAATGGAAAAACTTTTTTCTGTTTTTTTTTTCAATTTTATTTTTAAAAATTTTGAAATTTACATTTATTTATTTTTTTATACAGCATGTTATTATTTGTTATCTAATTTATGCATATGCATGTATACAGGTCAATCCCAATCTCCCAACTCATCCCAACACCACCACCCCATGGCTTCCCCCACTTGGTGTCCATACGTTTGTTCTCTACCTCTGTGTCTCTATTTCTGCCCTGCAAAGCAGATCATCTGTACCATTTTTCTAGGTTCCACATATATGCATTAATATAAAATATTTGTTTTTCTCTTTCTGACTTACTTCACTCTGTATGACAGTCTCTAGATCCATCGACTTCTCTACAAATGACCCAGTTTCATTCCTTTTTATGGCTGAGTAATATTCCATTTTATATATGTACCACTTCTTTATCCATTCGTCTGTCTGTGGGCATTTAGGTTGCTTCCATTACCTGGCTATTGTAAATAGTGCTGCAATGAACATTGTGGTGAATGTGTCTTTTTGATTTATGGTTTTCTCTGGGTATATGCCCAGAAGTGGGATTGCTGGATCCTATGGTAATTCTCTTTTTAGTTTTTTAAAGGAACCTCCATACTGTTCTCCATAGTGACTGTATCAATTTACCTTCCCACCAATAGTGGAAGAGGGTTCCTTTTGTCCACACCCTCCCCAGAATTTGTTGTTTGTAGATTTTCTGATGATGCCGATTCTAAGAGGTGTGAGGTCATACCTCATTGTCGTTTGGATTTGTATTTCTCTAATAATTAGTGATGTTGAGCAGCTTTTCATGTGCGTCTTGACCATCTCTGTGACTTCTTTGAAGAAACGTTTATTTAGATCTTATGCTCATTTTTGTATTGGGTTGTTTGTTTTATTAATATTAAGCTGCGTGAGCTGTATATATATATTGGAGATTAAACGTTTGTCCATTGATTCGTTTGCGATCGTTTTCGCCCATTCTGAGGGTTGCCTTTTTCCATTCCCATTTTTTTAAACCAAAAAAGAATGAAAGCAAAGGAAGCAGAACACTAATGTGCGTGAAATATGCCTCTTGAAACTGTCGTTTTGAAATATGGACGTCTTTTGAATTTTTTGGTCGATATATGACCCCAGGATTTGTTTTCAGGGCAGGTGTCATTTACAGGCCTGCAATGATTTTGAATATCCACTGACCATTAGCGCTGGGATTAAAGCTGCTGTTGTGTGAAACGGCCACAAGGTGGCAGCAGTTCTCCCTTACCAAATCTGGTTACTAGGGCAACAGAGCCTCAATGGAAGTCGTGTTCTAGATTGGAATTTAGAATGGAATGTGCCAGGAGAATGCCCCTCAAGTTTGTCTCACTACTTCTTGTTCGTGTTTTTATTTTAATTTTTTATTTTTTTATTACAGCAAGTTTGATGACAACGTTTGGCTTGTTGTAGGTGTGCAAGATGTGGTTCTTTTACACATATACATATGTCTGTTCTTCCTGGGATCCTGTTCCCATGTACGTTATGACAGAATGTTGAGTAGTCTTCTCTTGGTATTCCGTAGGTCTTTGGTGATTATATATTTCACCTGTGTTTGTACATGTCTGTTAACCCCAACATCGTAATGAATCCAATCCTCACACCTTTCCATTGGTGAACCATAAGTTTGTTTAATGAATCTGTGATTGCCCTTCTCCGTGGAAATATCTGCCCTGGTATCAATTTTTAGGTAACACCTCTAAGTGATATCCTACGATATGGGTCTTTCACTTTCTGACTTACTACAAGTCACGTGATTACCTCTAGACTCATC
The DNA here is from genome assembly GCF_025265405.1 of Mesoplodon densirostris. Lineage (NCBI taxonomy): Eukaryota > Metazoa > Chordata > Mammalia > Artiodactyla > Ziphiidae > Mesoplodon > Mesoplodon densirostris. Next base: position 84,371,351 of record NC_082667.1, on the reverse strand, counting down.
TACGGTGCTGCAAATGGCATTGTGTCCTTTTTTCCCTTGGGTAATATTGTGTCTTAGCGAGGTCCATTTTCTGCAATGTGATTCCCTGAGGGCTGAGGATTAGCTGACCTGGGCAGCCTGAGCCTGCCGGCAAGCCCTCCCCAGGTGTGCCTGGGTTGAGGTCAATATAAACAGCACTCCGGGCAGCAATAGCCCCTGCAGCTGTGCCTGACTCCATATTATCTGCCCCGTCAGCAGTCTCGGGGCTGTGCTGGTGGGAGGGTGTGAGGGTCCATGGCTTTGTTGGTGGCCCGGTGTGAGTGGAGCTCAGCTGGACTTTCTGCCGGAGTTGCCAGGCTGCCACCTGTAAAGAAGAGGATGTGTCACCCATAACTTCCACTGGAATTTCTCTCCGGGCTGAGGTGAGGAAGGAAAAAAAGGAGTGGGGGCCGGGACAGGAGGGGTATCTCAGGCTGGGAAATGGAAAGCTTCCAGAAGAGCGCCTGGGTACAGGACCATCCTGGTTGGCCTGCAGGCAGCAAGTTGGCCTGCGTGCTGTCACTGGTGTGGCTCCACGGCCCTTCCTCTAGGCTTTCAAGCCCTTGTACATATTCAGGTGTTTTACCTGGGAAGGGTGAGAACAGTGCAGCAGCAGGAGGCCTGGGGCTCAGCTCACGTTTACTCACAGAGGACTCGGCACCGTCCCCCAGCTTTGCAATGAGGACGCTCCTTGCGTGGGGCTGGGCGGGGCTGCTGGCTGTATGGGAGATGATTCCCCACCTCTGACCAATTTCAGAATTGTTTACCGCTGGAGCATGTGCCTTGGTAGGGTTTTCCTCTGTATAGCTGTTAGGTTCTGGTTTTTTTTTTCTTTTTTCATTCCAATTACATTTTGTTCCTGTTTTATCTATTTATAGATATAAGCATGGAAATAATTCATTCATATAAATACATCTGTGTGAATGGAAGAACTTCTTTTTGTTTTTTTTTTAATTTTATTTTTAAAAATTTTGAAATATAATTTTATTTATTTTTTTATACAGCAGGTTATTATTAGTTATCTATTTTATGCATATGCATGTATACAGGTGAATCCCAATCTCCCAACTCATCCCAACACCACCACCCCATGGCTTCCCCCACTTGGTGTCCATACGTTTGGTCTCTACCTCTGTGTCTCTATTTCTGCCCTGCAAACCAGTTCATCTGTACCATTTTTCTAGGTTCCACATATATGCATTAATACACAATATTTGTTTTTCTCTTTCTGACTTACTTCACTCTGTATGACAGTCTCTAGATCCATCGACTTCTCTACAAATGACCCAGTTTCATTCCTTTTTATGGCTGAGTAATATTCCATTTTATATATGTACCACTTCTTTATCCATTCGTCTGTCTGTGGGCATTTAGGTTGCTTCCATTACCTGGCTATTGTAAATAGTGCTGCAATGAACATTGTGGTGAATGTGTCTTTTTGATTTATGGTTTTCTCTGGGTATATGCCCAGAAGTGGGATTGCTGGATCCTATCGTAATTCTCTTTTTAGTTTTTTAAAGGAACCTCCATAGTGTTCTCCATAGTGACTGTATCAATTTACCTTCCCACCAATAGTGGAAGAGGGTTCCTTTTGTCCACACCCTCCCCAGAATTTGTTGTTTGTAGATTTTCTGATGATGCCGATTCTAAGAGGTGTGAGGTCATACCTCATTGTCATTTTGATTTGCATTTCTCTAATAATTAGTGATTTTGAGCAGCTTTTCATGTGCGTCTTGGCCATCTCTGTGACTTCTTTGAAGAAACGTCTATTTAGATCTTCTGCCCATTTTTGTATTGGGTTGTTTGTTTTATTAATATTAAGCTGCGTGAGCTGTTTATATATATTGGAGATTAAACCTTTGTCCATTGATTCGTTTGCGATCGTTTTCGCCCATTCTGAGGGTTGCCTTTTTCCATTCCCGTTTTTTTAACCAAAAAAGAAAGAAAGCAAAGGAAGCAGAACACTAATGTGCGTGAAATATGCCTCTTGAAACTGTCGTTTTGAAATATGGACGTCTTTTGAATTTTTTGGTCGATGTATGACCCCAGGATTTGTTTTCATTGCAGGTGTCATTTACAGGCCTGCAATGATTTTGAATATCCACTGACCATTAGCGCTGGGATTAAAGCTGCTGTTGTGTGAAACGGCCACAAGGTGGCAGCAGTTCTCCCTTACCAAATCTGGTTACTAGGGCAACAGAGCCTCAATGGAAGTCGTGTTCTAGATTGGAATTTAGAATGGAATGTGCCAGGAGAATGCCCCTCAAGTTTGTCTCACTACTTCTTGTTCGTGTTTTTATTTTAATTTTTTATTTTTTTATTACAGCAAGTTTGATGACAACGTTTGGCTTGTTGTAGGTGTGCAAGATGTGGTTCTTTTACACATATACATATGTCTGTTCTTCCTGGGATCCTGTTCCCATCTACATTATTGACAGAATGTTGAGTAGTCTTCTCTTGGTATTCCATAGGTCTTTGGTGATTATATATTTCACCTGTGTTTGTATATGTCTGTTAACCCCAAGATCGTAATGAATCCAATCCTCACACCTTTCCATTGGTGAACCATAAGTTTGTTTAATGAATCTGTGATTGCCCTTCTCCGTGGAAATATCTGCCCTGGTATCAATTTTTAGGTAACACCTCTAAGTGATATCCTACGATATGGGTCTTTCACTTTCTGACTTACTACAAGTCACGTGATTACCTCTAGACTCATCTACGGTGCTGCAAATGGCATTGTGTCCTTTTTTCTCTTGGGTAATATTGTGTCTTAGCGAGGTCCATTTTCTGCAATGTGATTCCCTGAGGGCTGAGGATTAGCTGACCTGGGCAGCCTGACCCTGCCGGCAAGCCCTCCCCAGGTGTGCCTGGGTTGAGGTCAATATAAACAGCACTCCAGGCAGCAATAGCCCCTGCAGCTGTGCCTGACTCCATATTCTCTGCCCCGTCAGCAGTCTCGGGGCTGTGCTGGTGGGAGGGTGTGAGGGTCCACGGCTTTGTTGGTGGCCCGGTGTGAGTGGGGCTCTGCTGGACTTTCTGCAGTAGTTGCCAGGCTGCCACCTGTAAAGAAGAGGATGTGTCACCCATAACTTCCACTGGAATTTCTCTCCGGGCTGAGGTGAGGAAGGAAAAAAGGGAGTGGGTGCCGGGACAGGAGGGGTATCTCAGGCTGGGAAATGGAAAGCTTCCAGAAGAGCGTCCGGGGCCAGGACCATCCTGGCTGGCCTGCAGGCAGCAAGTTGGCCTGCGTGCTGTCGCTGGTGTGGCTCCACGGCCCTTCCTCTAGGCTTTCAAGCCCTTGTACATATTCAGGTGTTTTACCTGGGAAGGGTGGGAGCAGTTCAGCAGCAGCTGGCCTGGGGCTCAGCTCACGTTTACTCACAGAGGCCTCGGCACTGTCCCCCAGCTTTGCAATGAGGACGCTCCTTGCGTGTGGGGGGGCGGGGCTGCTGGCTGTATGGGAGATGATTCCCCACCTCTGACCAATTTCAGAATTGTTTACCGCTGGTGCAAGTGCCTTGGTTGGGTTTTCCTCTGTATAACTGTTAGGTTCAGGATTTTTTTTTCTTTTTTCATTCCAATTATATTTTGTTCCTGTTTTGTGTATTTATAGATATAAGCATGTAAATAATTCATTCATATAAATACATCTGTGTGAATGGAAAAACATTTTTCTGTTTTTTTTTTCAATTTTATTTTTAAAAATTTTGAAATTTACATTTATTTATTTTTTTATACAGCATGTTATTATTTGTTATCTAATTTATGCATATGCATGTATACAGGTCAATCCCAATCTCCCAACTCATCCCAACACCACCACCCCATGGCTTCCCCCACTTGGTGTCCATACGTTTGTTCTCTACCTCTGTGTCTCTATTTCTGCCCTGCAAAGCAGATCATCTGTACCATTTTTCTAGGTTCCACATATATGCATTAATATAAAATATTTGTTTTTCTCTTTCTGACTTACTTCACTCTGTATGACAGTCTCTAGATCCATCGACTTCTCTACAAATGACCCAGTTTCATTCCTTTTTATGGCTGAGTAATATTCCATTTTATATATGTACCACTTCTTTATCCATTCGTCTGTCTGTGGGCATTTAGGTTGCTTCCATTACCTGGCTATTGTAAATAGTGCTGCAATGAACATTGTGGTGAATGTGTCTTTTTGATTTATGGTTTTCTCTGGGTATATGCCCAGAAGTGGGATTGCTGGATCCTATGGTAATTCTCTTTTTAGTTTTTTAAAGGAACCTCCATACTGTTCTCCATAGTGACTGTATCAATTTACCTTCCCACCAATAGTGGAAGAGGGTTCCTTTTGTCCACACCCTCCCCAGAATTTGTTGTTTGTAGATTTTCTGATGATGCCGATTCTAAGAGGTGTGAGGTCATACCTCATTGTCGTTTGGATTTGTATTTCTCTAATAATTAGTGATGTTGAGCAGCTTTTCATGTGCGTCTTGACCATCTCTGTGACTTCTTTGAAGAAACGTATATTTAGATCTTATGCTCATTTTTGTATTGGGTTGTTTGTTTTATTAATATTAAGCTGCGTGAGCTGTTTATATATATTGGAGATTAAACGCTTGTCCATTGATTCGTTTGCGATCGTTTTCGCCCATTCTGAGGGTTGCCTTTTTCCATTCCCATTTTTTTAAACCAAAAAAGAATGAAAGCAAAGGAAGCAGAACACTAATGTGCGTGAAATATGCCTCTTGAAACTGTCGTTTTGAAATATGGACGTCTTTTGAATTTTTTGGTCGATATATGACCCCAGGATTTGTTTTCAGGGCAGGTGTCATTTACAGGCCTGCAATGATTTTGAATATCCACTGACCATTAGCGCTGGGATTAAAGCTGCTGTTGTGTGAAACGGCCACAAGGTGGCAGCAGTTCTCCCTTACCAAATCTGGTTACTAGGGCAACAGAGCCTCAATGGCAGTCGTGTTCTAGATTGGAATTTAGAATGGAATGTGCCAGGAGAATGCCCCTCAAGTTTGTCTCACTACTTCTTGTTCGTGTTTTTATTTTAATTTTTTATTTTTTTATTACAGCAAGTTTGATGACAACGTTTGGCTTGTTGTAGGTGTGCAAGATGTGGTTCTTTTACACATATACATATGTCTGTTCTTCCTGGGATCCTGTTCCCATGTACGTTATGACAGAATGTTGAGTAGTCTTCTCTTGGTATTCCGTAGGTCTTTGGTGATTATATATTTCACCTGTGTTTGTACATGTCTGTTAACCCCAACATCGTAATGAATCCAATCCTCACACCTTTCCATTGGTGAACCATAAGTTTGTTTAATGAATCTGTGATTGCCCTTCTCCGTGGAAATATCTGCCCTGGTATCAATTTTTAGGTAACACCTCTAAGTGATATCCTACGATATGGGTCTTTCACTTTCTGACTTACTACAAGTCACGTGATTACCTCTAGACTCATCTACGGTGCTGCAAATGGCATTGTGTCCTTTTTTCCCTTGGGTAATATTGTGTCTTAGCGAGGTCCATTTTCTGCAATGTGATTCCCTGAGGGCTGAGGATTAGCTGACCTGGGCAGCCTGAGCCTGCCGGCAAGCCCTCCCCAGGTGTGCCTGGGTTGAGGTCAATATAAACAGCACTCCGGGCAGCAATAGCCCCTGCAGCTGTGCCTGACTCCATATTATCTGCCCCGTCAGCAGTCTCGGGGCTGTGCTGGTGGGAGGGTGTGAGGGTCCATGGCTTTGTTGGTGGCCCGGTGTGAGTGGAGCTCAGCTGGACTTTCTGCCGGAGTTGCCAGGCTGCCACCTGTAAAGAAGAGGATGTGTCACCCATAACTTCCACTGGAATTTCTCTCCGGGCTGAGGTGAGGAAGGAAAAAAAGGAGTGGGGGACGGGACAGGAGGGGTATCTCAGGCTGGGAAATGGAAAGCTTCCAGAAGAGCGCCTGGGTACAGGACCATCCTGGTTGGCCTGCAGGCAGCAAGTTGGCCTGCGTGCTGTCACTGGTGTGGCTCCACAGCCCTTCATCTAGGCTTTCAAGCCCTTGTACATATTCAGGTGTTTTACCTGGGAATGGTGAGAACAGTGCAGCAGCAGGAGGCCTGGGGCTCAGCTCACGTTTACTCACAGAGGACTCGGCACCGTACCACAGCTTTGCAATGAGGACGCTCCTTGCGTGGGGCTGGGCGGGGCTGCTGGCTGTATGGGAGATGATTCCCCACCTCTGACCAATTTCAGAATTGTTTACCGCTGGAGCATGTGCCTTGGTAGGGTTTTCCTCTGTATAGCTGTTAGGTTCTGGTTTTTTTTTTTCTTTTTTCATTCCAATTACATTTTGTTCCTGTTTTATCTATTTATAGATATAAGCATGGAAATAATTCATTCATATAAATACATCTGTGTGAATGGAAGAACTTCTTTTTGTTTTTTTTTTAATTTTATTTTTAAAAATTTTGAAATATAATTTTATTTATTTTTTATACAGCAGGTTATTATTAGTTATCTATTTTATGCATATGCATGTATACAGGTGAATCCCAATCTCCCAACTCATCCCAACACCACCACCCCATGGCTTCCCCCACTTGGTGTCCATACGTTTGGTCTCTACCTCTGTGTCTCTATTTCTGCCCTGCAAACCAGTTCATCTGTACCATTTTTCTAGGTTCCACATATATGCATTAATACACAATATTTGTTTTTCTCTTTCTGACTTACTTCACTCTGTATGACAGTCTCTAGATCCATCGACTTCTCTACAAATGACCCAGTTTCATTCCTTTTTATGGCTGAGTAATATTCCATTTTATATATGTACCACTTCTTTATCCATTCGTCTGTCTGTGGGCATTTAGGTTGCTTCCATTACCTGGCTATTGTAAATAGTGCTGCAATGAACATTGTGGTGAATGTGTCTTTTTGATTTATGGTTTTCTCTGGGTATATGCCCAGAAGTGGGATTGCTGGATCCTATCGTAATTCTCTTTTTAGTTTTTTAAAGGAACCTCCATAGTGTTCTCCATAGTGACTGTATCAATTTACCTTCCCAACAATAGTGGAAGAGGGTTCCTTTTGTCCACACCCTCCCCAGAATTTGTTGTTTGTAGATTTTCTGATGATGCCGATTCTAAGAGGTGTGAGGTCATACCTCATTGTCATTTTGATTTGCATTTCTCTAATAATTAGTGATTTTGAGCAGCTTTTCATGTGCGTCTTGGCCATCTCTGTGACTTCTTTGAAGAAACGTCTATTTAGATCTTCTGCCCATTTTTGTATTGGGTTGTTTGTTTTATTAATATTAAGCTGCGTGAGCTGTTTATATATATTGGAGATTAAACCTTTGTCCATTGATTCGTTTGCGATCGTTTTCGCCCATTCTGAGGGTTGCCTTTTTCCATTCCCGTTTTTTTAACCAAAAAAGAAAGAAAGCAAAGGAAGCAGAACACTAATGTGCGTGAAATATGCCTCTTGAAACTGTCGTTTTGAAATATGGACGTCTTTTGAATTTTTTGGTCGATGTATGACCCCAGGATTTGTTTTCATTGCAGGTGTCATTTACAGGCCTGCAATGATTTTGAATATCCACTGACCATTAGCGCTGGGATTAAAGCTGCTGTTGTGTGAAACGGCCACAAGGTGGCAGCAGTTCTCCCTTACCAAATCTGGTTACTAGGGCAACAGAGCCTCAATGGAAGTCGTGTTCTAGATTGGAATTTAGAATGGAATGTGCCAGGAGAATGCCCCTCAAGTTTGTCTCACTACTTCTTGTTCGTGTTTTTATTTTAATTTTTTATTTTTTTATTACAGCAAGTTTGATGACAACGTTTGGCTTGTTGTAGGTGTGCAAGATGTGGTTCTTTTACACATATACATATGTCTGTTCTTCCTGGGATCCTGTTCCCATCTACATTATTGACAGAATGTTGAGTAGTCTTCTCTTGGTATTCCGTAGGTCTTTGGTGATTATATATTTCACCTGTGTTTGTATATGTCTGTTAACCCCAAGATCGTAATGAATCCAATCCTCACACCTTTCCATTGGTGAACCATAAGTTTGTTTAATGAATCTGTGATTGCCCTTCTCCGTGGAAATATCTGCCCTGGTATCAATTTTTAGGTAACACCTCTAAGTGATATCCTACGATATGGGTCTTTCACTTTCTGACTTACTACAAGTCACGTGATTACCTCTAGACTCATCTACGGTGCTGCAAATGGCATTGTGTCCTTTTTTCTCTTGGGTAATATTGTGTCTTAGCGAGGTCCATTTTCTGCAATGTGATTCCCTGAGGGCTGAGGATTAGCTGACCTGGGCAGCCTGAGCCTGCCGGCAAGCCCTCCCCAGGTGTGCCTGGGTTGAGGTCAATATAAACAGCACTCCAGGCAGCAATAGCCCCTGCAGCTGTGCCTGACTCCATATTCTCTGCCCCGTCAGCAGTCTCGGGGCTGTGCTGGTGGGAGGGTGTGAGGGTCCACGGCTTTGTTGGTGGCCCGGTGTGAGTGGGGCTCTGCTGGACTTTCTGCAGTAGTTGCCAGGCTGCCACCTGTAAAGAAGAGGATGTGTCACCCATAACTTCCACTGGAATTTCTCTCCGGGCTGAGGTGAGGAAGGAAAAAAGGGAGTGGGTGCCGGGACAGGAGGGGTATCTCAGGCTGGGAAATGGAAAGCTTCCAGAAGAGCGTCCGGGGCCAGGACCATCCTGGCTGGCCTGCAGGCAGCAAGTTGGCCTGCGTGCTGTCGCTGGTGTGGCTCCACGGCCCTTCCTCTAGGCTTTCAAGCCCTTGTACATATTCAGGTGTTTTACCTGGGAAGGGTGGGAGCAGTTCAGCAGCAGCTGGCCTGGGGCTCAGCTCACGTTTACTCACAGAGGCCTCGGCACTGTCCCCCAGCTTTGCAATGAGGACGCTCCTTGCGTGTGGGGGGGCGGGGCTGCTGGCTGTATGGGAGATGATTCCCCACCTCTGACCAATTTCAGAATTGTTTACCGCTGGTGCAAGTGCCTTGGTTGGGTTTTCCTCTGTATAACTGTTAGGTTCAGGATTTTTTTTTCTTTTTTCATTCCAATTATATTTTGTTCCTGTTTTGTGTATTTATAGATATAAGCATGTAAATAATTCATTCATATAAATACATCTGTGTGAATGGAAAAACTTTTTTCTGTTTTTTTTTTCAATTTTATTTTTAAAAATTTTGAAATTTACATTTATTTATTTTTTTATACAGCATGTTATTATTTGTTATCTAATTTATGCATATGCATGTATACAGGTCAATCCCAATCTCCCAACTCATCCCAACACCACCACCCCATGGCTTCCCCCACTTGGTGTCCATACGTTTGTTCTCTACCTCTGTGTCTCAATTTCTGCCCTGCAAAGCAGATCATCTGTACCATTTTTCTAGGTTCCACATATATGCATTAATATAAAATATTTGTTTTTCTCTTTCTGACTTACTTCACTCTGTATGACAGTCTCTAGATCCATCGACTTCTCTACAAATGACCCAGTTTCATTCCTTTTTTTGGCTGAGTAATATTCCATTTTATATATGTACCACTTCTTTATCCATTCGTCTGTCTGTGGGCATTTAGGTTGCTTCCATTACCTGGCTATTGTAAATAGTGCTGCAATGAACATTGTGGTGAATGTGTCTTTTTGATTTATGGTTTTCTCTGGGTATATGCCCAGAAGTGGGATTGCTGGATCCTATGGTAATTCTCTTTTTAGTTTTTTAAAGGAACCTCCATACTGTTCTCCATAATGACTGTATCAATTTACCTTCCCACCAATAGTCGAAGAGGGTTCCTTTTGTCCACACCCTCCCCAGAATTTGTCGTTTGTAGATTTTCTGATGATGCAATTCTAAGAGGTGTGAGGTCATACCTCATTGTCGTTTGGATTTGCATTTCTCTAATAATTAGTGATGTTGAGCAGCTTTTCATGTGCGTCTTGACCATCTCTGTGACTTCTTTGAAGAAACGTATATTTAGATCTTCTGCTCATTTTTGTATTGGGTTGTTTGTTTTATTAATATTAAGCTGCGTGAGCTGTTTATATATATTGGAGATTAAACGTTTGTCCATTGATTCGTTTGCGATCGTTTTCGCCCATTCTGAGGGTTGCCTTTTTCCATTCCCATTTTTTTAAACCAAAAAAGAATGAAAGCAAAGGAAGCAGAACACTAATGTGCGTGAAATATGCCTCTTGAAACTGTCGTTTTGAAATATGGACGTCTTTTGAATTTTTTGGTCGATATATGACCCCAGGATTTGTTTTCAGGGCAGGTGTCATTTACAGGCCTGCAATGATTTTGAATATCCACTGACCATTAGCGCTGGGATTAAAGCTGCTGTTGTGTGAAACGGCCACAAGCTGGCAGCAGTTCTCCCTTACCAAATCTGGTTACTAGGGCAACAGAGCCTCAATGGAAGTCGTGTTCTAGATTGGAATTTAGAATGGAATGTGCCAGGAGAATGCCCCTCAAGTTTGTCTCACTACTTCTTGTTCGTGTTTTTATTTTAATTTTTTATTTTTTTATTACAGCAAGTTTGATGACAACGTTTGGCTTGTTGTAGGTGTGCAAGATGTGGTTCTTTTACACATATACATATGTCTGTTCTTCCTGGGATCCTGTTCCCATCTACATTATTGACAGAATGTTGAGTAGTCTTCTCTTGGTATTCCGTAGGTCTTTGGTGATTATATATTTCACCTGTGTTTGTATATGTCTGTTAACCCCAAGATCGTAATGAATCCAATCCTCACACCTTTCCATTGGTGAACCATAAGTTTGTTTAATGAATCTGTGATTGCCCTTCTCCGTGGAAATATCTGCCCTGGTATCAATTTTTAGGTAACACCTCTAAGTGATATCCTACGATATGGGTCTTTCACTTTCTGACTTACTACAAGTCACGTGATTACCTCTAGACTCATCTACGGTGCTGCAAATGGCATTGTGTCCTTTTTTCTCTTGGGTAATATTGTGTCTTAGCGAGGTCCATTTTCTGCAATGTGATTCCCTGAGGGCTGAGGATTAGCTGACCTGGGCAGCCTGAGCCTGCCGGCAAGCCCTCCCCAGGTGTGCCTGGGTTGAGGTCAATATAAACAGCACTCCAGGCAGCAATAGCCCCTGCAGCTGTGCCTGACTCCATATTCTCTGCCCCGTCAGCAGTCTCGGGGCTGTGCTGGTGGGAGGGTGTGAGGGTCCACGGCTTTGTTGGTGGCCCGGTGTGAGTGGGGCTCTGCTGGACTTTCTGCAGTAGTTGCCAGGCTGCCACCTGTAAAGAAGAGGATGTGTCACCCATAACTTCCACTGGAATTTCTCTCCGGGCTGAGGTGAGGAAGGAAAAAAGGGAGTGGGTGCCGGGACAGGAGGGGTATCTCAGGCTGGGAAATGGAAAGCTTCCAGAAGAGCGTCCGGGGCCAGGACCATCCTGGCTGGCCTGCAGGCAGCAAGTTGGCCTGCGTGCTGTCGCTGGTGTGGCTCCACGGCCCTTCCTCTAGGCTTTCAAGCCCTTGTACATATTCAGGTGTTTTACCTGGGAAGGGTGGGAGCAGTTCAGCAGCAGCTGGCCTGGGGCTCAGCTCACGTTTACTCACAGAGGCCTCGGCACTGTCCCCCAGCTTTGCAATGAGGACGCTCCTTGCGTGTGGGGGGGCGGGGCTGCTGGCTGTATGGGAGATGATTCCCCACCTCTGACCAATTTCAGAATTGTTTACCGCTGGTGCAAGTGCCTTGGTTGGGTTTTCCTCTGTATAACTGTTAGGTTCAGGATTTTTTTTTCTTTTTTCATTCCAATTATATTTTGTTCCTGTTTTGTGTATTTATAGATATAAGCATGTAAATAATTCATTCATATAAATACATCTGTGTGAATGGAAAAACTTTTTTCTGTTTTTTTTTTCAATTTTATTTTTAAAAATTTTGAAATTTACATTTATTTATTTTTTTATACAGCATGTTATTATTTGTTATCTAATTTATGCATATGCATGTATACAGGTCAATCCCAATCTCCCAACTCATCCCAACACCACCACCCCATGGCTTCCCCCACTTGGTGACCATACGTTTGTTCTCTACCTCTGTGTCTCTATTTCTGCCCTGCAAAGCAGATCATCTGTACCATTTTTCTAGGTTCCACATATATGCATTAATATAAAATATTTGTTTTTCTCTTTCTGACTTACTTCACTCTGTATGACAGTCTCTAGATCCATCGACTTCTCTACAAATGACCCAGTTTCATTCCTTTTTATGGCTGAGTAATATTCCATTTTATATATGTACCACTTCTTTATCCATTCGTCTGTCTGTGGGCATTTAGGTTGCTTCCATTACCTGGCTATTGTAAATAGTGCTGCAATGAACATTGTGGTGAATGTGTCTTTTTGATTTATGGTTTTCTCTGGGTATATGCCCAGAAGTGGGATTGCTGGATCCTATGGTAATTCTCTTTTTAGTTTTTTAAAGGAACCTCCATACTGTTCTCCATAGTGACTGTATCAATTTACCTTCCCACCAATAGTCGAAGAGGGTTCCTTTTGTCCACACCCTCCCCAGAATTTGTCGTTTGTAGATTTTCTGATGATGCAATTCTAAGAGGTGTGAGGTCATACCTCATTGTCGTTTGGATTTGCATTTCTCTAATAATTAGTGATGTTGAGCAGCTTTTCATGTGCGTCTTGACCATCTCTGTGACTTCTTTGAAGAAACGTATATTTAGATCTTCTGCTCATTTTTGTATTGGGTTGTTTGTTTTATTAATATTAAGCTGCGTGAGCTGTTTATATATATTGGAGATTAAACGTTTGTCCATTGATTCGTTTGCGATCGTTTTCGCCCATTCTGAGGGTTGCCTTTTTCCATTCCCATTTTTTTAAACCAAAAAAGAATGAAAGCAAAGGAAGCAGAACACTAATGTGCGTGAAATATGCCTCTTGAAACTGTCGTTTTGAAATATGGACGTCTTTTGAATTTTTTGGTCGATATATGACCCCAGGATTTGTTTTCAGGGCAGGTGTCATTTACAGGCCTGCAATGATTTTGAATATCCACTGACCATTAGCGCTGGGATTAAAGCTGCTGTTGTGTGAAACGGCCACAAGCTGGCAGCAGTTCTCCCTTACCAAATCTGGTTACTAGGGCAAAGGAGCCTCAATGGCAGTCGAGTTCTAGATTGGAATTTAGAATGGAATGTGCCAGGAGAATGCCCCTCAAGTTTGTCTCACTACTTCTTGTTCGTGTTTTTAATTTAAGTTTTTATTTTTTTATTACAGCAAGTTTGATGACAACGTTTGGCTTGTTGTAGGTGTGCAAGATGTGGTTCTTTTACACATATACATATGTCTGTTCTTCCTGGGATCCTGTTCCCATGTACGTTATGACAGAATGTTGAGTAGTCTTCTCTTGGTATTCCGTAGGTCTTTGGTGATTATATATTTCACCTGTGTTTGTACATGTCTGTTAACCCCAAGATCGTAATGAATCCAATCCTCACACCTTTCCATTGGTGAACCATAAGTTTGTTTAATGAATCTGTGATTGCCCTTCTCCGTGGAAATATCTGCCCTGGTATCAATTTTTAGGTAACACCTCTAAGTGATATCCTACGATATGGGTCTTTCACTTTCTGACTTACTACAAGTCACGTGATTACCTCTAGACTCACCTACAGTGCTGCAAATGGCATGGTGTCCTTTTTTCCCTTGGGTAATATTGTGTCTTAGCGAGGTCCATTTTCTGCAACGTGATTTCCTGAGGGCTGAGGATTAGCTGACCTGGGCAGCCTGACCCTGCCGGCAAGCCCTCCCCAGGTGTGCCTGGGTTGAGGTCAATATAAACAGCACTCCAGGCAGCAATAGCCCCTGCAGCTGTGCCTGACTCCATATTCTCTGCCCCTTCAGCAGTCTCGGAGCTGTGCTGGTGGGAGGGTGTGAGGGTCCACGGCTTTGTTGGTGGCCCGGTGTGAGTGGGGCTCTGCTGGACTTTCTGCAGGAGTTGCCAGGCTGCCATCTGTAAAGAAGAGGATGTGTCACCCATAACTTCCACTGGAATTTCTCTCCGGGCTGAGGTGAGGAAGGAAAAAAGGGAGTGGGTGCCGGGACAGGAGGGGTATCTCAGGCTGGGAAATGGAAAGCTTACAGAAGAGCACCCGGGGACAGGACCATCCTGGTTGGCCTGCAGGCAGCAAGTTGGCCTGCGTGCTGTCGCTGGTGTGGCTCCACGGCCCTTCCTCTAGGCTTTCAAGCCCTTGTACATATTCAGGTGTTTTACCTGGGAAGGGTGAGAACAGTTCAGCAGCAGCAGGCCTGGGGCTCAGCTCACGTTTACTCACAGAGGACTCGGCACGGTACCCCAGCTTTGCAATGAGGACGCTCCTTGCGTGGGACTGGGCGGGGCTGCTGGCTGTATGGGAGATGATTCCCCACCTCTGACCAATTTCAGAATTGTTTACCGCTGGAGGATGTGCCTTGGTAGGGTTTTCCTCTGTATAGCTGTTAGGTTCAGGTTTTTTTTTTTCTTTTTTCGTTCCAATTACATTTTGTTCCTGTTTTATGTATTTATAGATATAAGCATGGAAATAATTCATTCATATAAATACATCTGTGTGTATGGAAGAATTTCTTTCTGTTTTTTTTAATTTTATTTTTAAAAATTTTGAAATTTAATTTAATTTTTTTATAAAGCAGGTTATTATTAGTTATCTATTTTATGCATATGCATGTATACAGGTGAATCCCAATCTCCCAACTCATCCCAACACCACCACCCCATGGCTTCCCCCACTTGGTGTCCATACGTTTGGTCTCTACCTCTGTGTCTCTATTTCTGCCCTGCAAACCAGTTCATCTGTACCATTTTTCTAGGTTCCACATATATGCATTAATATACAATATTGGTTTTTCTCTTTCTGACTTACATCACTCTGTATGACAGTCTCTAGATCCATCGACTTCTCTACAAATGACCCAGTTTCATTCCTTTTTATGGCTGAGTAATATTCCATTTTATATATGTACCACTTCTTTATCCATTCGTCTGTCTGTGGGCATTTAGGTTGCTTCCATTACCTGGCTATTGTAAATAGTGCTGCAATGAACATTGTGGTGAATGTGTCTTTTTGATTTATGGTTTTCTCTGGGTATATGCCCAGAAGTGGGATTGCTGGATCCTATGGTAATTCTCTTTTTAGTTTTTTAAAGGAACCTCCATACTGTAATCCATAGTGACTGTATCAATTTACCTTCCCACCAATAGTGGAAGAGGGTTCCTTTTGTCCACACCCTCCCCAGAATTTGTTGTTTGTAGATTTTCTGATGATGCCGATTCTAAGAGGTGTGAGGTCATACCTCATTGTCGTTTGGATTTGTATTTCTCTAATAATTAGTGATGTTGAGCAGCTTTTCATGTGCGTCTTGACCATCTCTGTGACTTCTTTGAAGAAACGTATATTTAGATCTTATGCTCATTTTTGTATTGGGTTGTTTGTTTTATTAATATTAAGCTGCGTGAGCTGTTTATATATATTGGAGATTAAACCTTTGTCCATTGATTCGTTTGCGATCGTTTTCGCCCATTCTGAGGGTTGCCTTTTTCCATTCCCGTTTTTTTAACCTAAAAGGAAAGAAAGCAAAGGAAGCAGAACACTAATGTGCGTGAAATATGCCTCTTGAAACTGTCGTTTTGAAATATGGACGTCTTTTGAATTTTTTGGTCGATGTATGACCCCAGGATTTGTTTTCATTGCAGGTGTCATTTACAGGCCTGCAATGATTTTGAATATCCACTGACCATTAGCGCTGGGATTAAAGCTGCTGTTGTGTGAAACGGCCACAAGGTGGCAGCAGTTCTCCCTTACCAAATCTGGTTACTAGGGCAACAGAGCCTCAATGGAAGTCGTGTTCTAGATTGGAATTTAGAATGGAATGTGCCAGGAGAATGCCCCTCAAGTTTGTCTCACTACTTCTTGTTCGTGTTTTTATTTTAATTTTTTATTTTTTTATTACAGCAAGTTTGATGACAACGTTTGGCTTGTTGTAGGTGTGCAAGATGTGGTTCTTTTACACATATACATATGTCTGTTCTTCCTGGGATCCTGTTCCCATCTATATTATTGACAGAATGTTGAGTAATCTTCTCTTGGTATTCCGTAGGTCTTTGGTGATTATATATTTCACCTGTGTTTGTATATGTCTGTTAACCCCAAGATCGTAATGAATCCAATCCTCACACCTTTCCATTGGTGAACCATAAGTTTGTTTAATGAATCTGTGATTGCCCTTCTCCGTGGAAATATCTGCCCTGGTATCAATTTTTAGGTAACACCTATAAGTGATATCCTACGATATGGGTCTTTCACTTTCTGACTTACTACAAGTCACGTGATTACCTCTAGACTCATCTACGGTGCTGCAAATGGCATTGTGTCCTTTTTTCTCTTGGGTAATATTGTGTCTTAGCGAGGTCCATTTTCTGCAATGTGATTCCCTGAGGGCTGAGGATTAGCTGACCTGGGCAGCCTGACCCTGCCAGCAAGCCCTCCCCAGGTGTGCCTGGGTTGAGGTCAATATAAACAGCACTCCAGGCAGCAATAGCCCGTGCAGCTGTGCCTGACTCCATATTCTCTGCCCCGTCAGCAGTCTCGGGGCTGTGCTGGTGGGAGGGTGTGAGGGTCCACGGCTTTGTTGGTGGCCCGGTGTGAGTGGGGCTCTGCTGGACTTTCTGCAGTAGTTGCCAGGCTGCCACCTGTAAAGAAGAGGATGTGTCACCCATAACTTCCACTGGAATTTCTCTCCGGGCTGAGGTGAGGAAGGAAAAAAGGGAGTGGGTGCCGGGACAGGAGGGGTATCTCAGGCTGGGAAATGGAAAGCTTCCAGAAGAGCGTCCGGGGCCAGGACCATCCTGGCTGGCCTGCAGGCAGCAAGTTGGCCTGCGTGCTGTCGCTGGTGTGGCTCCACGGCCCTTCCTCTAGGCTTTCAAGCCCTTGTACATATTCAGGTGTTTTACCTGGGAAGGGTGGGAGCAGTTCAGCAGCAGCTGGCCTGGGGCTCAGCTCACGTTTACTCACAGAGGCCTCGGCACTGTCCCCCAGCTTTGCAATGAGGACGCTCCTTGCGTGTGGGGGGGCGGGGCTGCTGGCTGTAAGGGAGATGATTCCCCACCTCTGACCAATTTCAGAATTGTTTACCGCTGGTGCAAGTGCCTTGGTTGGGTTTTCCTCTGTATAACTGTTAGGTTCAGGATTTTTTTTTCTTTTTTCATTCCAATTATATTTTGTTCCTGTTTTGTGTATTTATAGATATAAGCATGTAAATAATTCATTCATATAAATACATCTGTGTGAATGGAAAAACTTTTTTCTGTTTTTTTTTTCAATTTTATTTTTAAAAATTTTGAAATTTACATTTATTTATTTTTTTATACAGCATGTTATTATTTGTTATCTAATTTATGCATATGCATGTATACAGGTCAATCCCAATCTCCCAACTCATCCCAACACCACCACCCCATGGCTTCCCCCACTTGGTGTCCATACGTTTGTTCTCTACCTCTGTGTCTCTATTTCTGCCCTGCAAAGCAGATCATCTGTACCATTTTTCTAGGTTCCACATATATGCATTAATATAAAATATTTGTTTTTCTCTTTCTGACTTACTTCACTCTGTATGACAGTCTCTAGATCCATCGACTTCTCTACAAATGACCCAGTTTCATTCCTTTTTTTGGCTGAGTAATATTCCATTTTATATATGTACCACTTCTTTATCCATTCGTCTGTCTGTGGGCATTTAGGTTGCTTCCATTACCTGGCTATTGTAAATAGTGCTGCAATGAACATTGTGGTGAATGTGTCTTTTTGATTTATGGTTTTCTCTGGGTATATGCCCAGAAGTGGGATTGCTGGATCCTATGGTAATTCTCTTTTTAGTTTTTTAAAGGAACCTCCATACTGTTCTCCATAGTGACTGTATCAATTTACCTTCCCACCAATAGTCGAAGAGGGTTCCTTTTGTCCACACCCTCCCCAGAATTTGTCGTTTGTAGATTTTCTGATGATGCAATTCTAAGAGGTGTGAGGTCATACCTCATTGTCGTTTGGATTTGCATTTCTCTAATAATTAGTGATGTTGAGCAGCTTTTCATGTGCGTCTTGACCATCTCTGTGACTTCTTTGAAGAAACGTATATTTAGATCTTCTGCTCATTTTTGTATTGGGTTGTTTGTTTTATTAATATTAAGCTGCGTGAGCTGTTTATATATATTGGAGATTAAACGTTTGTCCATTGATTCGTTTGCGATCGTTTTCGCCCATTCTGAGGGTTGCCTTTTTCCATTCCCATTTTTTTAAACCAAAAAAGAATGAAAGCAAAGGAAGCAGAACACTAATGTGCGTGAAATATGCCTCTTGAAACTGTCGTTTTGAAATATGGACGTCTTTTGAATTTTTTGGTCGATATATGACCCCAGGATTTGTTTTCAGGGCAGGTGTCATTTACAGGCCTGCAATGATTTTGAATATCCACTGACCATTAGCGCTGGGATTAAAGCTGCTGTTGTGTGAAACGGCCACAAGCTGGCAGCAGTTCTCCCTTACCAAATCGGGTTACTAGGGCAAAGGAGCCTCAATGGCAGTCGTGTTCTACATTGGAATTTAGAATGGAATGTGCCAGGAGAATGCCCCTCAAGTTTGTCTCACTACTTCTTGTTCGTGTTTTTAATTTAAGTTTTTATTTTTTTATTACAGCAAGTTTGATGACAACGTTTGGCTTGTTGTAGGTGTGCAAGATGTGGTTCTTTTACACATATACATATGTCTGTTCTTCCTGGGATCCTGTTCCCATGTACGTTATGACAGAATGTTGAGTAGTCTTCTCTTGGTATTCCGTAGGTCTTTGGTGATTATATATTTCACCTGTGTTTGTACATGTCTGTTAACCCCAAGATCGTAATGAATCCAATCCTCACACCTTTCCATTGGTGAACCATAAGTTTGTTTAATGAATCTGTGATTGCCCTTCTCCGTGGAAATATCTGCCCTGGTATCAATTTTTAGGTAACACCTCTAAGTGATATCCTATGATATGGGTCTTTCACTTTCTGACTTACTACAAGTCACGTGATTACCTCTAGACTCACCTACAGTGCTGCAAATGGCATTGTGTCCTTTATTCCCTTGGGTAATATTGTGTCTTAGCGAGGTCCATTTTCTGCAACGTGATTTCCTGAGGGCTGTGGATTAGCTGACCTGGGCAGCCTGACCCTGCCGGCAAGCCCTCCCCAGGTGTGCCTGGGTTGAGGTCAATATAAACAGCACTCCAGGCAGCAATAGCCCCTGCAGCTGTGCCTGACTCCATATTCTCTGCCCCGTCAGCAGTCTCGGGGCTGTGCTGGTGGGAGGGTGTGAGGGTCCACGGCTTTGTTGGTGGCCCGGTGTGAGTGGGGCTCTGCTGGACTTTCTGCAGTAGTTGCCAGGCTGCCACCTGTAAAGAAGAGGATGTGTCACCCATAACTTCCACTGGAATTTCTCTCCGGGCTGAGGTGAGGAAGGAAAAAAGGGAGTGGGTGCTGGGACAGGAGGGGTATCACAGGCTGGGAAATGGAAAGCTTACAGAAGAGCACCCGGGGCCAGGACCATCCTGGTTGGCCTGCAGGCAGCAAGTTGGCCTGCGTGCTGTCGCTGGTGTGGCTCCACGGCCCTTCCTCTATGCTTTCAAGCCCTTGTACATATTCAGGTGTTTTACCTGGGAAGGGTGAGAACAGTTCAGCAGCAGCAGGCCTGGGGCTCAGCTCACGTTTACTCACAAAGGACTTGGCACCGTACCCCAGCTTTGCAATGAGGACGCTCCTTGCGTGGGGCTGGGCGGGGCTGCTGGCTGTATGGGAGATGATTCCCCACCTCTGACCAATTTCAGAATTGTTTACCGCTGGAGGATGTGCCTTGGTAGGGTTTTCCTCTGTATAGCTGTTAGGTTCTGGTTTTTTTTTCTTTTTTCGTTCCAATTACATTTTGTTCCTGTTTTATGTATTTATAGATATAAGCATGTAAATAATTCATTCATATAAATACATCTGTGTGTATGGAAGTATTTCTTTCTGTTTTTTTTTAATTTTATTTTTAAAAATTTTGAAATTTAATTTAATTTTTTTATAAAGCAGGTTATTATTAGTTATCTATTTTATGCATATGCATGTATACAGGTGAATCCCAATCTCCCAACTCATCCCAACACCACCACCCCATGGCTTCCCCCACTTGGTGTCCATACGTTTGGTCTCTACCTCTGTGTCTCTATTTCTGCCCTGCAAACCAGTTCATCTGTACCATTTTTCTAGGTTCCACATATATGCATTAATATACAATATTTGTTTTTCTCTTTCTGACTTACATCACTCTGTATGACAGTCTCTAGATCCATCGACTTCTCTACAAATGACCCAGTTTCATTCCTTTTTATGGCTGAGTAATATTCCATTTTATATATGTACCACTTCTTTATCCATTCGTCTGTCTGTGGGCATTTAGGTTGCTTCCATTACCTGGCTATTGTAAATAGTGCTGCAATGAACATTGTGGTGAATGTGTCTTTTTGATTTATGGTTTCCTCTGGGTATATGCCCAGAAGTGGGATTGCTGGATCCTATGGTAATTCTCTTTTTAGTTTTTTAAAGGAACCTCCATACTGTTCTCCATAGTGACTGTATCAATTTACCTTCCCACCAATAGTGGAAGAGGGTTCCTTTTGTCCACACCCTCCCCAGAATTTGTTGTTTGTAGATTTTCTGATGATGCCGATTCTAAGAGGTGTGAGGTCATACCTCATTGTCGTTTGGATTTGTATTTCTCTAATAATTAGTGATGTTGAGCAGCTTTTCATGTGCGTCTTGACCATCTCTGTGACTTCTTTGAAGAAACGTATATTTAGATCTTATGCTCATTTTTGTATTGGGTTGTTTGTTTTATTAATATTAAGCTGCGTGAGCTGTATATATATATTGGAGATTAAACGTTTGTCCATTGATTCGTTTGCGATCGTTTTCGCCCATTCTGAGGGTTGCCTTTTTCCATTCCCATTTTTTTAAACCAAAAAAGAATGAAAGCAAAGGAAGCAGAACACTAATGTGCGTGAAATATGCCTCTTGAAACTGTCGTTTTGAAATATGGACGTCTTTTGAATTTTTTGGTCGATATATGACCCCAGGATTTGTTTTCAGGGCAGGTGTCATTTACAGGCCTGCAATGATTTTGAATATCCACTGACCATTAGCGCTGGGATTAAAGCTGCTGTTGTGTGAAACGGCCACAAGGTGGCAGCAGTTCTCCCTTACCAAATCTGGTTACTAGGGCAACAGAGCCTCAATGGCAGTCGTGTTCTAGATTGGAATTTAGAATGGAATGTGCCAGGAGAATGCCCCTCAAGTTTGTCTCACTACTTCTTGTTCGTGTTTTTAATTTAATTTTTTATTTTTTTATTACAGCAAGTTTGATGACAACGTTTGGCTTGTTGTAGGTGTGCAAGATGTGGTTCTTTTACACATATACATATGTCTGTTCTTCCTGGGATCCTGTTCCCATGTACGTTATGACAGAATGTTGAGTAGTCTTCTCTTGGTATTCCGTAGGTCTTTGGTGATTATATATTTCACCTGTGTTTGTACATGTCTGTTAACCCCAACATCGTAATGAATCCAATCCTCACACCTTTCCATTGGTGAACCATAAGTTTGTTTAATGAATCTGTGATTGCCCTTCTCCGTGGAAATATCTGCCCTGGTATCAATTTTTAGGTAACACCTCTAAGTGATATCCTACGATATGGGTCTTTCACTTTCTGACTTACTACAAGTCACGTGATTACCGCTAGACTCATCTACGGTGCTGCAAATGGCATTGTGTCCTTTTTTCCCTTGGGTAATATTGTGTCTTAGCGAGGTCCATTTTCTGCAATGTGATTCCCTGAGGGCTGAGGATTAGCTGACCTGGGCAGCCTGAGCCTGCCGGCAAGCCCTCCCCAGGTGTGCCTGGGTTGAGGTCAATATAAACAGCACTCCGGGCAGCAATAGCCCCTGCAGCTGTGCCTGACTCCATATTATCTGCCCCGTCAGCAGTCTCGGGGCTGTGCTGGTGGGAGGGTGTGAGGGTCCATGGCTTTGTTGGTGGCCCGGTGTGAGTGGAGCTCAGCTGGACTTTCTGCCGGAGTTGCCAGGCTGCCACCTGTAAAGAAGAGGATGTGTCACCCATAACTTCCACTGGAATTTCTCTCCGGGCTGAGGTGAGGAAGGAAAAAAAGGAGTGGGGGCCGGGACAGGAGGGGTATCTCAGGCTGGGAAATGGAAAGCTTCCAGAAGAGCGCCTGGGTCCAGGACCATCCTGGTTGGCCTGCAGGCAGCAAGTTGGCCTGCGTGCTGTCACTGGTGTGGCTCCACGGCCCTTCCTCTAGGCTTTCAAGCCCTTGTACATATTCAGGTGTTTTACCTGGGAAGGGTGAGAACAGTGCAGCAGCAGCAGGCCTGGGGCTCAGCTCACGTTTACTCACAGAGGACTCGGCACCGTCCCCCAGCTTTGCAATGAGGACGCTCCTTGCGTGGGGCTGGGCGGGGCTGCTGGCTGTATGGGAGATGATTCCCCACCTCTGACCAATTTCAGAATTGTTTACCGCTGGAGCATGTGCCTTGGTAGGGTTTTCCTCTGTATAGCTGTTAGGTTCTGTTTTTTTTTTCTTTTTTCATTCCAATTACATTTTGTTCCTGTTTTATCTATTTATAGATATAAGCATGGAAATAATTCATTCATATAAATACATCTGTGTGAATGGAAGAACTTCTTTTTGTTTTTTTTTAATTTTATTTTTAAAAATTTTGAAATATAATTTTATTTATTTTTTTATACAGCAGGTTATTATTAGTTATCTATTTTATGCATATGCATGTATACAGGTGAATCCCAATCTCCCAACTCATCCCAACACCACCACCCCATGGCTTCCCCCACTTGGTGTCCATACGTTTGGTCTCTACCTCTGTGTCTCTATTTCTGCCCTGCAAACCAGTTCATCTGTACCATTTTTCTAGGTTCCACATATATGCATTAATACACAATATTTGTTTTTCTCTTTCTGACTTACTTCACTCTGTATGACAGTCTCTAGATCCATCGACTTCTCTACAAATGACCCAGTTTCATTCCTTTTTATGGCTGAGTAATATTCCATTTTATATATGTACCACTTCTTTATCCATTCGTCTGTCTGTGGGCATTTAGGTTGCTTCCATTACCTGGCTATTGTAAATAGTGCTGCAATGAACATTGTGGTGAATGTGTCTTTTTGATTTATGGTTTTCTCTGGGTATATGCCCAGAAGTGGGATTGCTGGATCCTATGGTAATTCTCTTTTTAGTTTTTTAAAGGAACCTCCATACTGTTCTCCATAGTGACTGTATCAATTTACCTTCCCACCAATAGTGGAAGAGGGTTCCTTTTGTCCACACCCTCCCCAGAATTTGTTGTTTGTAGATTTTCTGATGATGCCGATTCTAAGAGGTGTGAGGTCATACCTCATTGTCATTTTGATTTGCATTTCTCTAATAATTAGTGATGTTGAGCAGCTTTTCATGTGCGTCTTGGCCATCTCTGTGACTTCTTTGAAGAAACGTCTATTTAGATCTTCTGCCCATTTTTGTATTGGGTTGTTTGTTTTATTAATATTAAGCTGCGTGAGCTGTTTATATATATTGGAGATTAAACCTTTGTCCATTGATTCGTTTGCGATCGTTTTCGCCCATTCTGAGGGTTGCCTTTTTCCATTCCCGATTTTTTAACCAAAAAAGAAAGAAAGCAAAGGAAGCAGAACACTAATGTGCGTGAAATATGCCTCTTGAAACTGTCGTTTTGAAATATGGACGTCTTTTGAATTTTTTGGTCGATGTATGACCCCAGGATTTGTTTTCATTGCAGGTGTCATTTACAGGCCTGCAATGATTTTGAATATCCACTGACCATTAGCGCTGGGATTAAAGCTGCTGTTGTGTGAAACGGCCACAAGGTGGCAGCAGTTCTCCCTTACCAAATCTGGTTACTAGGGCAACAGAGCCTCAATGGAAGTCGTGTTCTAGATTGGAATTTAGAATGGAATGTGCCAGGAGAATGCCCCTCAAGTTTGTCTCACTACTTCTTGTTCGTGTTTTTATTTTAATTTTTTATTTTTTTATTACAGCAAGTTTGATGACAACGTTTGGCTTGTTGTAGGTGTGCAAGATGTGGTTCTTTTACACATATACATATGTCTGTTCTTCCTGGGATCCTGTTCCTATCTACATTATTGACAGAATGTTGAGTAGTCTTCTCTTGGTATTCCGTAGGTCTTTGGTGATTATATATTTCACCTGTGTTTGTATATGTCTGTTAACCCCAAGATCGAAATGAATCCAATCCTCACACCTTTCCATTGGTGAACCATAAGTTTGTTTAATGAATCTGTGATTGCCCTTCTCCGTGGAAATATCTGCCCTGGTATCAATTTTTAGGTAACACCTCTAAGTGATATCCTACGATATGGGTCTTTCACTTTCTGACTTACTACAAGTCACGTGATTACCTCTAGACTCATCTACGGTGCTGCAAATGGCATTGTGTCCTTTTTTCTCTTGGGTAATATTGTGTCTTAGCGAGGTCCATTTTCTGCAATGTGATTCCCTGAGGGCTGAGGATTAGCTGACCTGGGCAGTTTGACCCTGCCGGCAAGGCCTCCCCAGGTGTGCCTGGGTTGAGGTCAATATAAACAGCACTCCAGGCAGCAATAGCCCCTGCAGCTGTGCCTGACTCCATATTCTCTGCCCCGTCAGCAGTCTCGGGGCTGTGCTGGTGGGAGGGTGTGAGGGTCCACGGCTTTGTTGGTGGCCCGGTGTGAGTGGGGCTCTGCTGGACTTTCTGCAGTAGTTGCCAGGCTGCCACCTGTAAAGAAGAGGATGTGTCACCCATAACTTCCACTGGAATTTCTCTCCGGGCTGAGGTGAGGAAGGAAAAAAAGGAGTGGGGGCCGGGACAGGAGGGGTATCTCAGGCAGGGAAATGGAAAGCTTCCAGAAGAGCGTCCGGGGCCAGGACCATCCAGGCTGGCCTGCAGGCAGCAAGTTGGCCTGCGTGCTGTCGCTGGTGTGGCTCCACGGCCCTTCCTCTAGGCTTTCAAGCCCTTGTACATATTCAGGTGTTTTACCTGGGAAGGGTGGGAGCAGTTCAGCTGCAGCTGGCCTGGGGCTCAGCTCACGTTTACTCACAGAGGCCTCGGCACTGTCCCCCAGCTTTGCAATGAGGACGCTCCTTGCGTGTGGGGGGGCGGGGCTGCTGGCTGTATGGGAGATGATTCCCCACCTCTGACCAATTTCAGAATTGTTTACCGCTGGTGCAAGTGCCTTGGTTGGGTTTTCCTCTGTATAACTGTTAGGTTCAGGATTTTTTTTTCTTTTTTCATTCCAATTATATTTTGTTCCTGTTTTGTGTATTTATAGATATAAGCATGTAAATAATTCATTCATATAAATACATCTGTGTGAATGGAAAAACTTTTTTCTGTTTTTTTTTCAATTTTATTTTTAAAAATTTTGAAATTTACATTTATTTATTTTTTTATACAGCATGTTATTATTTGTTATCTAATTTATGCATATGCATGTATACAGGTCAATCCCAATCTCCCAACTCATCCCAACACCACCACCCCATGGCTTCCCCCACTTGGTGTCCATACGTTTGTTCTCTACCTCTGTGTCTCTATTTCTGCCCTGCAAAGCAGATCATCTGTACCATTTTTCTAGGTTCCACATATATGCATTAATATAAAATATTTGTTTTTCTCTTTCTGACTTACTTCACTCTGTATGACAGTCTCTAGATCCATCGACTTCTCTACAAATGACCCAGTTTCATTCCTTTTTTTGGCTGAGTAATATTCCATTTTATATATGTACCACTTCTTTATCCATTCGTCTGTCTGTGGGCATTTAGGTTGCTTCCATTACCTGGCTATTGTAAATAGTGCTGCAATGAACATTGTGGTGAATGTGTCTTTTTGATTTATGGTTTTCTCTGGGTATATGCCCAGAAGTGGGATTGCTGGATCCTATGGTAATTCTCTTTTTAGTTTTTTAAAGGAACCTCCATACTGTTCTCCATAGTGACTGTATCAATTTACCTTCCCACCAATAGTCGGAGAGGGTTCCTTTTGTCCACACCCTCCCCAGAATTTGTCGTTTGTAGATTTTCTGATGATGCAATTCTAAGAGGTGTGAGGTCATACCTCATTGTCGTTTGGATTTGCATTTCTCTAATAATTAGTGATGTTGAGCAGCTTTTCATGTGCGTCTTGACCATCTCTGTGACTTCTTTGAAGAAACGTATATTTAGATCTTCTGCTCATTTTTGTATTGGGTTGTTTGTTTTATTAATATTAAGCTGCGTGAGCTCTTTATATATATTGGAGATTAAACGTTTGTCCATTGATTCGTTTGCGATCGTTTTCGCCCATTCTGAGGGTTGCCTTTTTCCATTCCCATTTTTTTAAACCAAAAAAGAATGAAAGCAAAGGAAGCAGAACACTAATGTGCGTGAAATATGCCTCTTGAAACTGTCGTTTTGAAATATGGACGTCTTTTGAATTTTTTGGTCGATATATGACCCCAGGATTTGTTTTCAGGGCAGGTGTCATTTACAGGCCTGCAATGATTTTGAATATCCACTGACCATTAGCGCTGGGATTAAAGCTGCTGTTGTGTGAAACGGCCACAAGCTGGCAGCAGTTCTCCCTTACCAAATCTGGTTACTAGGGCAAAGGAGCCTCAATGGCAGTCGTGTTCTACATTGGAATTTAGAATGGAATGTGCCAGGAGAATGCCCCTCAAGTTTGTCTCACTACTTCTTGTTCGTGTTTTTATTTTAATTTTTTTATTTTTTTATTACAGCAAGTTTGATGACAACGTTTGGCTTGTTGTAGGTGTGCAAGATGTGGTTCTTTTACACATATACATATGTCTGTTCTTCCTGGGATCCTGTTCCCATGTACGTTATGACAGAATGTTGAGTAGTCTTCTCTTGGTATTCCGTAGGTCTTTGGTGATTATATATTTCACCTGTGTTTGTACATGTCTGTTAACCCCAACATCGTAATGAATCCAATCCTCACACCTTTCCATTGGTGAACCATAAGTTTGTTTAATGAATCTGTCATTGCCCTTCTCCGTGGAAATATCTGCCCTGGTATCAATTTTTAGGTAACACCTCTAAGTGATATCCTACGATATGGGTCTTTCACTTTCTGACTTACTACAAGTCACGTGATTACCTCTAGACTCACCTACAGTGCTGCAAATGGCATTGTGTCCTTTTTTCCCTTGGGTAATATTGTGTCTTAGCGAGGTCCATTTTCTGCAATGTGATTCCCTGAGGGCTGAGGATTAGCTGACCTGGGCAGCCTGAGCCTGCCGGCAAGCCCTCCCCAGGTGTGCCTGGGTTGAGGTCAATATAAACAGCACTCCGGGCAGCAATAGCCCCTGCAGCTGTGCCTGACTCCATATTATCTGCCCCGTCAGCAGTCTCGGGGCTGTGCTGGTGGGAGGGTGTGAGGGTCCATGGCTTTGTTGGTGGCCCGGTGTGAGTGGAGCTCAGCTGGACTTTCTGCCGGAGTTGCCAGGCTGCCACCTGTAAAGAAGAGGATGTGTCACCCATAACTTCCACTGGAATTTCTCTCCGGGCTGAGGTGAGGAAGGAAAAAAAGGAGTGGGGGCCGGGACAGGAGGGGTATCTCAGGCTGGGAAATGGAAAGCTTCCAGAAGAGCGCCTGGGTCCAGGACCATCCTGGTTGGCCTGCAGGCAGCAAGTTGGCCTGCGTGCTGTCACTGGTGTGGCTCCACGGCCCTTCCTCTAGGCTTTCAAGCCCTTGTACATATTCAGGTGTTTTACCTGGGAAGGGTGAGAACAGTGCAGCAGCAGCAGGCCTGGGGCTCAGCTCACGTTTACTCACAGAGGACTCGGCACCGTCCCCCAGCTTTGCAATGAGGACGCTCCTTGCGTGGGGCTGGGCGGGGCTGCTGGCTGTATGGGAGATGATTCCCCACCTCTGACCAATTTCAGAATTGTTTACCGCTGGAGCATGTGCCTTGGTAGGGTTTTCCTCTGTATAGCTGTTAGGTTCTGGTTTTTTTTTTCTTTTTTCATTCCAATTACATTTTGTTCCTGTTTTATCTATTTATAGATATAAGCATGGAAATAATTCATTCATATAAATACATCTGTGTGAATGGAAGAACTTCTTTTTGTTTTTTTTTAATTTTATTTTTAAAAATTTTGAAATATAATTTTATTTATTTTTTTATACAGCAGGTTATTATTAGTTATCTATTTTATGCATATGCATGTATACAGGTGAATCCCAATCTCCCAACTCATCCCAACACCACCACCCCATGGCTTCCCCCACTTGGTGTCCATACGTTTGGTCTCTACCTCTGTGTCTCTATTTCTGCCCTGCAAACCAGTTCATCTGTACCATTTTTCTAGGTTCCACATATATGCATTAATACACAATATTTGTTTTTCTCTTTCTGACTTACTTCACTCTGTATGACAGTCTCTAGATCCATCGACTTCTCTACAAATGACCCAGTTTCATTCCTTTTTATGGCTGAGTAATATTCCATTTTATATATGTACCACTTCTTTATCCATTCGTCTGTCTGTGGGCATTTAGGTTGCTTCCATTACCTGGCTATTGTAAATAGTGCTGCAATGAACATTGTGGTGAATGTGTCTTTTTGATTTATGGTTTTCTCTGGGTATATGCCCAGAAGTGGGATTGCTGGATCCTATCGTAATTCTCTTTTTAGTTTTTTAAAGGAACCTCCATAGTGTTCTCCATAGTGACTGTATCAATTTACCTTCCCACCAATAGTGGAAGAGGGTTCCTTTTGTCCACACCCTCCCCAGAATTTGTTGTTTGTAGATTTTCTGATGATGCCCATTCTAAGAGGTGTGAGGTCATACCTCATTGTCATTTTGATTTGCATTTCTCTAATAATTAGTGATGTTGAGCAGCTTTTCATGTGCCTCTTGGCCATCTCTGTGACTTCTTTGAAGAAACGTCTATTTAGATCTTCTGCCCATTTTTGTATTGGGTTGTTTGTTTTATTAATATTAAGCTGCGTGAGCTGTTTATATATATTGGAGATTAAACCTTTGTCCATTGATTCGTTTGCGATCGTTTTCGCCCATTCTGAGGGTTGCCTTTTTCCATTCCCGTTTTTTTAACCAAAAAAGAAAGAAAGCAAAGGAAGCAGAACACTAATGTGCGTGAAATATGCCTCTTGAAACTGTCGTTTTGAAATATGGACGTCTTTTGAATTTTTTGGTCGATGTATGACCCCAGGATTTGTTTTCATTGCAGGTGTCATTTACAGGCCTGCAATGATTTTGAATATCCACTGACCATTAGCGCTGGGATTAAAGCTGCTGTTGTGTGAAACGGCCACAAGGTGGCAGCAGTTCTCCCTTACCAAATCTGGTTACTAGGGCAACAGAGCCTCAATGGAAGTCGTGTTCTAGATTGGAATTTAGAATGGAATGTGCCAGGAGAATGCCCCTCAAGTTTGTCTCACTACTTCTTGTTCGTGTTTTTATTTTAATTTTTTATTTTTTTATTACAGCAAGTTTGATGACAACGTTTGGCTTGTTGTAGGTGTGCAAGATGTGGTTCTTTTACACATATACATATGTCTGTTCTTCCTGGGATCCTGTTCCTATCTACATTATTGACAGAATGTTGAGTAGTCTTCTCTTGGTATTCCGTAGGTCTTTGGTGATTATATATTTCACCTGTGTTTGTATATGTCTGTTAACCCCAAGATCGTAATGAATCCAATCCTCACACCTTTCCATTGGTGAACCATAAGTTTGTTTAATGAATCTGTGATTGCCCTTCTCCGTGGAAATATCTGCCCTGGTATCAATTTTTAGGTAACACCTCTAAGTGATATCCTACGATATGGGTCTTTCACTTTCTGACTTACTACAAGTCACGTGATTACCTCTAGACTCATCTACGGTGCTGCAAATGGCATTGTGTCCTTTTTTCTCTTGGGTAATATTGTGTCTTAGCGAGGTCCATTTTCTGCAATGTGATTCCCTGAGGGCTGAGGATTAGCTGACCTGGGCAGCCTGAGCCTGCCGGCAAGGCCTCCCCAGGTGTGCCTGGGTTGAGGTCAATATAAACAGCACTCCAGGCAGCAATAGCCCCTGCAGCTGTGCCTGACTCCATATTCTCTGCCCCGTCAGCAGTCTCGGGGCTGTGCTGGTGGGAGGGTGTGAGGGTCCACGGCTTTGTTGGTGGCCCGGTGTGAGTGGGGCTCTGCTGGACTTTCTGCAGTAGTTGCCAGGCTGCCACCTGTAAAGAAGAGGATGTGTCACCCATAACTTCCACTGGAATTTCTCTCCGGGCTGAGGTGAGGAAGGAAAAAAGGGAGTGGGTGCCGGGACAGGAGGGGTATCTCAGGCTGGGAAATGGAAAGCTTCCAGAAGAGCGTCCGGGGCCAGGACCATCCAGGCTGGCCGGCAGGCAGCAAGTTGGCCTGCGTGCTGTCGCTGGTGTGGCTCCACGGCCCTTCCTCTAGGCTTTCAAGCCCTTGTACATATTCAGGTGTTTTACCTGGGAAGGGTGGGAGCAGTTCAGCTGCAGCTGGCCTGGGGCTCAGCTCACGTTTACTCACAGAGGCCTCGGCACTGTCCCCCAGCTTTGCAATGAGGACGCTCCTTGCGTGTGGGGGGGCGGGGCTGCTGGCTGTATGGGAGATGATTCCCCACCTCTGACCAATTTCAGAATTGTTTACCGCTGGTGCAAGTGCCTTGGTTGGGTTTTCCTCTGTATAACTGTTAGGTTCAGGATTTTTTTTTCTTTTTTCATTCCAATTATATTTTGTTCCTGTTTTGTGTATTTATAGATATAAGCATGTAAATAATTCATTCATATAAATACATCTGTGTGAATGGAAAAACTTTTTTCTGTTTTTTTTTTCAATTTTATTTTTAAAAATTTTGAAATTTACATTTATTTATTTTTTTATACAGCATGTTATTATTTGTTATCTAATTTATGCATATGCATGTATACAGGTCAATCCCAATCTCCCAACTCATCCCAACACCACCACCCCATGGCTTCCCCCACTTGGTGTCCATACGTTTGTTCTCTACCTCTGTGTCTCTATTTCTGCCCTGCAAAGCAGATCATCTGTACCATTTTTCTAGGTTCCACATATATGCATTAATATAAAATATTTGTTTTTCTCTTTCTGACTTACTTCACTCTGTATGACAGTCTCTAGATCCATCGACTTCTCTACAAATGACCCAGTTTCATTCCTTTTTTTGGCTGAGTAATATTCCATTTTATATATGTACCACTTCTTTATCCATTCGTCTGTCTGTGGGCATTTAGGTTGCTTCCATTACCTGGCTATTGTAAATAGTGCTGCAATGAACATTGTGGTGAATGTGTCTTTTTGATTTATGGTTTTCTCTGGGTATATGCCCAGAAGTGGGATTGCTGGATCCTATGGTAATTCTCTTTTTAGTTTTTTAAAGGAACCTCCATACTGTTCTCCATAGTGAATGTATCAATTTACCTTCCCACCAATAGTCGAAGAGGGTTCCTTTTGTCCACACCCTCCCCAGAATTTGTCGTTTGTAGATTTTCTGATGATGCAATTCTAAGAGGTGTGAGGTCATACCTCATTGTCGTTTGGATTTGCATTTCTCTAATAATTAGTGATGTTGAGCAGCTTTTCATGTGCGTCTTGACCATCTCTGTGACTTCTTTGAAGAAACGTATATTTAGATCTTCTGCTCATTTTTGTATTGGGTTGTTTGTTTTATTAATATTAAGCTGCGTGAGCTGTTTATATATATTGGAGATTAAACGTTTGTCCATTGATTCGTTTGCGATCGTTTTTGCCCATTCTGAGGGTTGCCTTTTTCCATTCCCATTTTTTTAAACCAAAAAAGAATGAAAGCAAAGGAAGCAGAACACTAATGTGCGTGAAATATGCCTCTTGAAACTGTCGTTTTGAAATATGGACGTCTTTTGAATTTTTTGGTCGATATATGACCCCAGGATTTGTTTTCAGGGCAGGTGTCATTTACAGGCCTGCAATGATTTTGAATATCCACTGACCATTAGCGCTGGGATTAAAGCTGCTGTTGTGTGAAACGGCCACAAGCTGGCAGCAGTTCTCCCTTACCAAATCTGGTTACTAGGGCAAAGGAGCCTCAATGGCAGTCGTGTTCTAGATTGGAATTTAGAATGGAATGTGCCAGGAGAATGCCCCTCAAGTTTGTCTCACTACTTCTTGTTCGTGTTTTTAATTTAAGTTTTTATTTTTTTATTACAGCAAGTTTGATGACAACGTTTGGCTTGTTGTAGGTGTGCAAGATGTGGTTCTTTTACACATATACATATGTCTGTTCTTCCTGGGATCCTGTTCCCATGTACGTTATGACAGAATGTTGAGTAGTCTTCTCTTGGTATTCCGTAGGTCTTTGGTGATTATATATTTCACCTGTGTTTGTACATGTCTGTTAACCCCAAGATCGTAATGAATCCAATCCTCACACCTTTCCATTGGTGAACCATAAGTTTGTTTAATGAATCTGTGATTGCCCTTCTCCGTGGAAATATCTGCCCTGGTATCAATTTTTAGGTAACACCTCTAAGTGATATCCTACGATATGGGTCTTTCACTTTCTGACTTACTACAAGTCACGTGATTACCTCTAGACTCACCTACAGTGCTGCAAATGGCATTGTGTCCTTTATTCCCTTGGGTAATATTGTGTCTTAGCGAGGTCCATTTTCTGCAACGTGATTTCCTGAGGGCTGAGGATTAGCTGACCTGGGCAGCCTGACCCTGCCGGCAAGCCCTCCCCAGGTGTGCCTGGGTTGAGGTCAATAGAAACAGCACTCCAGGCAGCAATAGCCCCTGCAGCTGTGCCTGACTCCATATTCTCTGCCCCTTCAGCAGTCTCGGAGCTGTGCTGGTGGGAGGGTGTGAGGGTCCACGGCTTTGTTGGTGGCCCGGTGTGAGTGGGGCTCTGCTGGACTTTCTGCAGGAGTTGCCAGGCTGCCATCTGTAAAGAAGAGGATGTGTCACCCATAACTTCCACTGGAATTTCTCTCCGGGCTGAGGTGAGGAAGGAAAAAAGGGAGTGGGTGCCGGGACAGGAGGGGTATCTCAGGCTGGGAAATGGAAAGCTTACAGAAGAGCACCCGGGGACAGGACCATCCTGGTTGGCCTGCAGGCAGCAAGTTGGCCTGCGTGCTGTCGCTGGTGTGGCTCCACGGCCCTTCCTCTATGCTTTCAAGCCCTTGTACATATTCAGGTGTTTTACCTGGGAAGGGTGAGAACAGTTCAGCAGCAGCAGGCCTGGGGCTCAGCTCACGTTTACTCACAGAGGACTCGGCACCGTACCCCAGCTTTGCAATGAGGACGCTCCTTGCGTGGGGCTGGGCGGGGCTGCTGGCTGTATGGGAGATGATTCCCCACCTCTGACCAATTTCAGAATTGTTTACCGCTGGAGGATGTGCCTTGGTAGGGTTTTCCTCTGTATAGCTGTTAGGTTCTGGTTTTTTTTTTCTTTTTTCATTCCAATTACATTTTGTTCATGTTTTATCTATTTATAGATATAAGCATGGAAATAATTCATTCATATAAATACATCTGTGTGTATGGAAGAACTTCTTTCTGTTTTTTTTTAATTTTATTTTTAAAAATTTTGAAATTTAATTTAATTTTTTTATAAAGCAGATTATTATTAGTTATCTATTTTATGCATATGCATGTATACAGGTGAATCCCAATCTCCCAACTCATCCCAACACCACCACCCTATGGCTTCCCCCACTTGGTGTCCATACGTTTGGTCTCTACCTCTGTGTCTCTATTTCTGCCCTGCAAACCAGTTCATCTGTACCATTTTTCTAGGTTCCACATATATGCATTAATATACAATATTTGTTTTTCTCTTTCTGACTTACATCACTCTGTATGACAGTCTCTAGATCCATCGACTTCTCTACAAATGACCCAGTTTCATTCCTTTTTATGGCTGAGTAATATTCCATTTTATATATGTACCACTTCTTTATCCATTCGTCTGTCTGTGGGCATTTAGGTTGCTTCCATTACCTGGCTATTGTAAATAGTGCTGCAATGAACATTGTGGTGAATGTGTCTTTTTGATTTATGGTTTTCTCTGGGTATATGCCCAGAAGTGGGATTGCTGGATCCTATGGTAATTCTCTTTTTAGTTTTTTAAAGGAACCTCCATACTGTTCTCCATAGTGACTGTATCAATTTACCTTCCCACCAATAGTGGAAGAGGGTTCCTTTTGTCCACACCCTCCCCAGAATTTGTTGTTTGTAGATTTTCTGATGATGCCGATTCTAAGAGGTGTGAGGTCATACCTCATTGTCGTTTGGATTTGTATTTCTCTAATAATTAGTGATGTTAAGCAGCTTTTCATGTGCGTCTTGACCATCTCTGTGACTTCTTTGAAGAAACGTATATTTAGATCTTATGCTCATTTTTGTATTGGGTTGTTTGTTTTATTAATATTAAGCTGCGTGAGCAGTATATATATATTGGAGATTAAACGTTTGTCCATTGATTCGTTTGCGATCGTTTTCGCCCATTCTGAGGGTTGCCTTTTTCCATTCCCATTTTTTTAAACCAAAAAAGAATGAAAGCAAAGGAAGCAGAACACTAATGTGCGTGAAATATGCCTCTTGAAACTGTCGTTTTGAAATATGGACGTCTTTTGAATTTTTTGGTCGATATATGACCCCAGGATTTGTTTTCAGGGCAGGTGTCATTTACAGGCCTGCAATGATTTTGAATATCCACTGACCATTAGCGCTGGGATTAAAGCTGCTGTTGTGTGAAACGGCCACAAGCTGGCAGCAGTTCTCCCTTACCAAATCTGGTTACTAGGGCAAAGGAGCCTCAATGGCAGTCGTGTTCTACATTGGAATTTAGAATGGAATGTGCCAGGAGAATGCCCCTCAAGTTTGTCTCACTACTTCTTGTTCGTGTTTTTATTTTAATTTTTTATTTTTTTATTACAGCAAGTTTGATGACAACGTTTGGCTTGTTGTAGGTGTGCAAGATGTGGTTCTTTTACACATATACATATGTCTGTTCTTCCTGGGATCCTGTTCCCATGTACGTTATGACAGAATGTTGAGTAGTCTTCTCTTGGTATTCCGTAGGTCTTTGGTGATTATATATTTCACCTGTGTTTGTACATGTCTGTTAACCCCAACATCGTAATGAATCCAATCCTCACACCTTTCCATTGGTGAACCATAAGTTTGTTTAATGAATCTGTGATTGCCCTTCTCCGTGGAAATATCTGCCCTGGTATCAATTTTTAGGTAACACCTCTAAGTGATATCCTACGATATGGGTCTTTCACTTTCTGACTTACTACAAGTCACGTGATTACCTCTAGACTCATCTACGGTGCTGCAAATGGCATTGTGTCCTTTTTTCCCTTGGGTAATATTGTGTCTTAGCGAGGTCCATTTTCTGCAATGTGATTCCCTGAGGGCTGAGGATTAGCTGACCTGGGCAGCCTGAGCCTGCCGGCAAGCCCTCCCCAGGTGTGCCTGGGTTGAGGTCAATATAAACAGCACTCCGGGCAGCAATAGCCCCTGCAGCTGTGCCTGACTCCATATTATCTGCCCCGTCAGCAGTCTCGGGGCTGTGCTGGTGGGAGGGTGTGAGGGTCCATGGCTTTGTTGGTGGCCCGGTGTGAGTGGAGCTCAGCTGGACTTTCTGCCGGAGTTGCCAGGCTGCCACCTGTAAAGAAGAGGATGTGTCACCCATAACTTCCACTGGAATTTCTCTCCGGGCTGAGGTGAGGAAGGAAAAAAAGGAGTGGGGGCCGGGACAGGAGGGGTATCTCAGGCTGGGAAATGGAAAGCTTCCAGAAGAGCGCCTGGGTCCAGGACCATCCTGGTTGGCCTGCAGGCAGCAAGTTGGCCTGCGTGCTGTCACTGGTGTGGCTCCACGGCCCTTCCTCTAGGCTTTCAAGCCCTTGTACATATTCAGGTGTTTTACCTGGGAAGGGTGAGAACAGTGCAGCAGCAGCAGGCCTGGGGCTCAGCTCACGTTTACTCACAGAGGACTCGGCACCGTCCCCCAGGTTTGCAATGAGGACGCTCCTTGCGTGGGGCTGGGCGGGGCTGCTGGCTGTATGGGAGATGATTCCCCACCTCTGACCAATTTCAGAATTGTTTACCGCTGGAGCATGTGCCTTGGTAGGGTTTTCCTCTGTATAGCTGTTAGGTTCTGGTTTTTTTTTTCTTTTTTCATTCCAATTACATTTTGTTCCTGTTTTATCTATTTATAGATATAAGCATGGAAATAATTCATTCATATAAATACATCTGTGTGAATGGAAGAACTTCTTTTTGTTTTTTTTTAATTTTATTTTTAAAAATTTTGAAATATAATTTTATTTATTTTTTTATACAGCAGGTTATTATTAGTTATCTATTTTATGCATATGCATGTATACAGGTGAATCCCAATCTCCCAACTCATCCCAACACCACCACCCCATGGCTTCCCCCACTTGGTGTCCATACGTTTGGTCTCTACCTCTGTGTCTCTATTTCTGCCCTGCAAACCAGTTCATCTGTACCATTTTTCTAGGTTCCACATATATGCATTAATACACAATATTTGTTCTTCTCTTTCTGACTTACTTCACTCTGTATGACAGTCTCTAGATCCATCGACTTCTCTACAAATGACCCAGTTTCATTCCTTTTTATGGCTGAGTAATATTCCATTTTATATATGTACCACTTCTTTATCCATTCGTCTGTCTGTGGGCATTTAGGTTGCTTCCATTACCTGGCTATTGTAAATAGTGCTGCAATGAACATTGTGGTGAATGTGTCTTTTTGATTTATGGTTTTCTCTGGGTATATGCCCAGAAGTGGGATTGCTGGATCCTATGGTAATTCTCTTTTTAGTTTTTTAAAGGAACCTCCATAGTGTTCTCCATAGTGACTGTATCAATTTACCTTCCCACCAATAGTGGAAGAGGGTTCCTTTTGTCCACACCCTCCCCAGAATTTGTTGTTTGTAGATTTTCTGATGATGCCGATTCTAAGAGGTGTGAGGTCATACCTCATTGTCATTTTGATTTGCATTTCTCTAATAATTAGTGATTTTGAGCAGCTTTTCATGTGCGTCTTGACCATCTCTGTGACTTCTTTGAAGAAACGTCTATTTAGATCTTCTGCCCATTTTTGTATTGGGTTGTTTGTTTTATTAATATTAAGCTGCGTGAGCTGTTTATATATATTGGAGATTAAACCTTTGTCCATTGATTCGTTTGCGATCGTTTTCGCCCATTCTGAGGGTTGCCTTTTTCCATTCCCGTTTTTTTAACCAAAAAAGAAAGAAAGCAAAGGAAGCAGAACACTAATGTGCGTGAAATATGCCTCTTGAAACTGTCGTTTTGAAATATGGACGTCTTTTGAATTTTTTGGTCGATGTATGACCCCAGGATTTGTTTTCATTGCAGGTGTCATTTACAGGCCTGCAATGATTTTGAATATCCACTGACCATTAGCGCTGGGATTAAAGCTGCTGTTGTGTGAAACGGCCACAAGGTGGCAGCAGTTCTCCCTTACCAAATCTGGTTACTAGGGCAACAGAGCCTCAATGGAAGTCGTGTTCTAGATTGGAATTTAGAATGGAATGTGCCAGGAGAATGCCCCTCAAGTTTGTCTCACTACTTCTTGTTCGTGTTTTTATTTTAATTTTTTATTTTTTTATTACAGCAAGTTTGATGACAACGTTTGGCTTGTTGTAGGTGTGCAAGATGTGGTTCTTTTACACATATACATATGTCTGTTCTTCCTGGGATCCTGTTCCCATCTACATTATTGACAGAATGTTGAGTAGTCTTCTCTTGGTATTCCGTAGGTCTTTGGTGATTATATATTTCACCTGTGTTTGTATATGTCTGTTAACCCCAAGATCGTAATGAATCCAATCCTCACACCTTTCCATTGGTGAACCATAAGTTTGTTTAATGAATCTGTGATTGCCCTTCTCCGTGGAAATATCTGCCCTGGTATCAATTTTTAGGTAACACCTCTAAGTGATATCCTACGATATGGGTCTTTCACTTTCTGACTTACTACAAGTCACGTGATTACCTCTAGACTCATCTACGGTGCTGCAAATGGCATTGTGTCCTTTTTTCTCTTGGGTAATATTGTGTCTTAGCGAGGTCCATTTTCTGCAATGTGATTCCCTGAGGGCTGAGGATTAGCTGACCTGGGCAGCCTGACCCTGCCGGCAAGCCCTCCCCAGGTGTGCCTGGGTTGAGGTCAATATAAACAGCACTCCAGGCAGCAATAGCCCCTGCAGCTGTGCCTGACTCCATATTCTCTGCCCCGTCAGCAGTCTCGGGGCTGTGCTGGTGGGAGGGTGTGAGGGTCCACGGCTTTGTTGGTGGCCCGGTGTGAGTGGGGCTCTGCTGGACTTTCTGCAGTAGTTGCCAGGCTGCCACCTGTAAAGAAGAGGATGTGTCACCCATAACTTCCACTGGAATTTCTCTCCGGGCTGAGGTGAGGAAGGAAAAAAGGGAGTGGGTGCCGGGACAGGAGGGGTATCTCAGGCTGGGAAATGGAAAGCTTCCAGAAGAGCGTCCGGGGCCAGGACCATCCTGGCTGGCCTGAAGGCAGCAAGTTGGCCTGCGTGCTGTCGCTGGTGTGGCTCCACGGCCCTTCCTCTAGGCTTTCAAGCCCTTGTACATATTCAGGTGTTTTACCTGGGAAGGGTGGGAGCAGTTCAGCAGCAGCTGGCCTGGGGCTCAGCTCACGTTTACTCACAGAGGCCTCGGCACTGTCCCCCAGCTTTGCAATGAGGACGCTCCTTGCGTGTGGGGGGGCGGGGCTGCTGGCTGTATGGGAGATGATTCCCCACCTCTGACCAATTTCAGAATTGTTTACCGCTGGTGCAAGTGCCTTGGTTGGGTTTTCCTCTGTATAACTGTTAGGTTCAGGATTTTTTTTTCTTTTTTCATTCCAATTATATTTTGTTCCTGTTTTGTGTATTTATAGATATAAGCATGTAAATAATTCATTCATATAAATACATCTGTGTGAATGGAAAAACTTTTTTCTGTTTTTTTTTTCAATTTTATTTTTAAAAATTTTGAAATTTACATTTATTTATTTTTTTATACAGCATGTTATTATTTGTTATCTAATTTATGCATATGCATGTATACAGGTCAATCCCAATCTCCCAACTCATCCCAACACCACCACCCCATGGCTTCCCCCACTTGGTGTCCATACGTTTGTTCTCTACCTCTGTGTCTCTATTTCTGCCCTGCAAAGCAGATCATCTGTACCATTTTTCTAGGTTCCACATATATGCATTAATATAAAATATTTGTTTTTCTCTTTCTGACTTACTTCACTCTGTATGACAGTCTCTAGATCCATCGACTTCTCTACAAATGACCCAGTTTCATTCCTTTTTTTGGCTGAGTAATATTCCATTTTATATATGTACCACTTCTTTATCCATTCGTCTGTCTGTGGGCATTTAGGTTGCTTCCATTACCTGGCTATTGTAAATAGTGCTGCAATGAACATTGTGGTGAATGTGTCTTTTTGATTTATGGTTTTCTCTGGGTATATGCCCAGAAGTGGGATTGCTGGATCCTATGGTAATTCTCTTTTTAGTTTTTTAAAGGAACCTCCATACTGTTCTCCATAGTGACTGTATCAATTTACCTTCCCACCAATAGTCGAAGAGAGTTCCTTTTGTCCACACCCTCCCCAGAATTTGTCGTTTGTAGATTTTCTGATGATGCAATTCTAAGAGGTGTGAGGTCATACCTCATTGTCGTTTGGATTTGCATTTCTCTAATAATTAGTGATGTTGAGCAGCTTTTCATGTGCGTCTTGACCATCTCTGTGACTTCTTTGAAGAAACGTATATTTAGATCTTCTGCTCATTTTTGTATTGGGTTGTTTGTTTTATTAATATTAAGCTGCGTGAGCTGTTTATATATATTGGAGATTAAACGTTTGTCCATTGATTCGTTTGCGATCGTTTTCGCCCATTCTGAGGGTTGCCTTTTTCCATTCCCATTTTTTTAAACCAAAAAAGAATGAAAGCAAAGGAAGCAGAACACTAATGTGCGTGAAATATGCCTCTTGAAACTGTCGTTTTGAAATATGGACGTCTTTTGAATTTTTTGGTCGATATATGACCCCAGGATTTGTTTTCAGGGCAGGTGTCATTTACAGGCCTGCAATGATTTTGAATATCCACTGACCATTAGCGCTGGGATTAAAGCTGCTGTTGTGTGAAACGGCCACAAGCTGGCAGCAGTTCTCCCTTACCAAATCTGGTTACTAGGGCAAAGGAGCCTCAATGGCAGTCGTGTTCTAGATTGGAATTTAGAATGGAATGTGCCAGGAGAATGCCCCTCAAGTTTGTCTCACTACTTCTTGTTCGTGTTTTTAATTTAAGTTTTTATTTTTTTATTACAGCAAGTTTGATGACAACGTTTGGCTTGTTGTAGGTGTGCAAGATGTGGTTCTTTTACACATATACATATGTCTGTTCTTCCTGGGATCCTGTTCCCATGTACGTTATGACAGAATGTTGAGTAGTCTTCTCTTGGTATTCCGTAGGTCTTTGGTGATTATATATTTCACCTGTGTTTGTACATGTCTGTTAACCCCAAGATCGTAATGAATCCAATCCTCACACCTTTCCATTGGTGAACCATAAGTTTGTTTAATGAATCTGTGATTGCCCTTCTCCGTGGAAATATCTGCCCTGGTATCAATTTTTAGGTAACACCTCTAAGTGATATCCTACGATATGGGTCTTTCACTTTCTGACTTACTACAAGTCACGTGATTACCTCTAGACTCACCTACAGTGCTGCAAATGGCATTGTGTCCTTTTTTCCCTTGGGTAATATTGTGTCTTAGCGAGGTCCATTTTCTGCAACGTGATTTCCTGAGGGCTGAGGATTAGCTGACCTGGGCAGCCTGACCCTGCCGGCAAGCCCTCCCCAGGTGTGCCTGGGTTGAGGTCAATAGAAACAGCACTCCAGGCAGCAATAGCCCCTGCAGCTGTGCCTGACTCCATATTCTCTGCCCCTTCAGCAGTCTCGGAGCTGTGCTGGTGGGAGGGTGTGAGGGTCCACGGCTTTGTTGGTGGCCCGGTGTGAGTGGGGCTCTGCTGGACTTTCTGCAGGAGTTGCCAGGCTGCCATCTGTAAAGAAGAGGATGTGTCACCCATAACTTCCACTGGAATTTCTCTCCGGGCTGAGGTGAGGAAGGAAAAAAGGGAGTGGGTGCCGGGACAGGAGGGGTATCTCAGGCTGCGAAATGGAAAGCTTACAGAAGAGCACCCGGGGCCAGGACCATCCTGGTTGGCCTGCAGGCAGCAAGTTGGCCTGCGTGCTGTTGCTGGTGTGGCTCCACGGCCCTTCCTCTAGGCTTTCAAGCCCTTGTACATATTCAGGTGTTTTACCTGGGAAGGGTGAGAACAGTTCAGCAGCAGCAGGCCTGGGGCTCAGCTCACGTTTACTCACAGAGGACTCGGCACCGTCCCCCAGCTTTGCAATGAGGACGCTCCTTGCGTGGGGCTGGGCGGGGCTGCTGGCTGTATGGGAGATGATTCCCCACCTCTGACCAATTTCAGAATTGTTTACAGCTGGAGGATGTGCCTTGGTAGGGTTTTCCTCTGTATAGCTGTTAGGTTCTCGTTTTTTTTTTTTCTTTTTTCGTTCCAATTACATTTTGTTCCTGTTTTATGTATTTATAGATATAAGCATGTAAATAATTCATTCATATAAATACATCTGTGTGTATGGAAGAATTTCTTTCTGTTTTTTTTTAATTTTATTTTTAAAAATTTTGAAATTTAATTTAATTTTTTTATACAGCAGTTTATTATTAGTTATCTATTTTATGCATATGCATGTATACAGGTGAATCCCAATCTCCCAACTCATCCCAACACCACCACCCCATGGCTTCCCCCACTTGGTGTCCATACGTTTGGTCTCTACCTCTGTGTCTCTATTTCTGCCCTGCAAACCAGTTCATCTGTACCATTTTTCTAGGTTCCACATATATGCATTAATATACAATATTTGTTTTTCTCTTTCTGACTTATATCACTCTGTATGACAGTCTCTAGATCCATCGACTTCTCTACAAATGACCCAGTTTCATTCCTTTTTATGGCTGAGTAATATTCCATTTTATATATGTACCACTTCTTTATCCATTCGTCTGTCTGTGGGCATTTAGGTTGCTTCCATTACCTGGCTATTGTAAATAGTGCTGCAATGAACATTGTGGTGAATGTGTCTTTTTGATTTATGGTTTTCTCTGGGTATATGCCCAGAAGTGGGATTGCTGGATCCTATGGTAATTCTCTTTTTAGTTTTTTAAAGGAACCTCCATAGTGTTCTCCATAGTGACTGTATCAATTTACCTTCCCACCAGTAGTGGAAGAGGGTTCCTTTTGTCCACACCCTCCCCAGAATTTGTTGTTTGTAGATTTTCTGATGATGCCGATTCTAAGAGGTGTGAGGTCATACCTCATTGTCGTTTGGATTTGTATTTCTCTAATAATTAGTGATGTTGAGCAGCTTTTCATGTGCGTCTTGACCATCTCTGTGACTTCTTTGAAGAAACGTATATTTAGATCTTATGCTCATTTTTGTATTGGGTTGTTTGTTTTATTAATATTAAGCTGCGTGAGCTGTTTATATATATTGGAGATTAAACGTTTGTCCATTGATTCGTTTGCGATCGTTTTCGCCCATTCTGAGGGTTGCCTTTTTCCATTCCCATTTTTTTAAACCAAAAAAGAATGAAAGCAAAGGAAGCAGAACACTAATGTGCGTGAAATATGCCTCTTGAAACTGTCGTTTTGAAATATGGACGTCTTTTGAATTTTTTGGTCGATATATGACCCCAGGATTTGTTTTCAGGGCAGGTGTCATTTACAGGCCTGCAATGATTTTGAATATCCACTGACTATTAGCGCTGGGATTAAAGCTGCTGTTGTGTGAAACGGCCACAAGGTGGCAGCAGTTCTCCCTTACCAAATCTGGTTACTAGGGCAACAGAGCCTCAATGGCAGTCGTGTTCTAGATTGGAATTTAGAATGGAATGTGCCAGGAGAATGCCCCTCAAGTTTGTCTCACTACTTCTTGTTCGTGTTTTTATTTTAATTTTTTATTTTTTTATTACAGCAAGTTTGATGACAACGTTTGGCTTGTTGTAGGTGTGCAAGATGTGGTTCTTTTACACATATACATATGTCTGTTCTTCCTGGGATCCTGTTCCCATGTACGTTATGACAGAATGTTGAGTAGTCTTCTCTTGGTATTCCGTAGGTCTTTGGTGATTATATATTTCACCTGTGTTTGTACATGTCTGTTAACCCCAAGATCGTAATGAATCCAATCCTCACACCTTTCCATTGGTGAACCATAAGTTTGTTTAATGAATCTGTGATTGCCCTTCTCCGTGGAAATATCTGCCCTGGTATCAATTTTTAGGTAACACCTCTAAGTGATATCCTACGATATGGGTTTTTCACTTTCTGACTTACTACAAGTCACGTGATTACCTCTAGACTCATCTACGGTGCTGCAAATGGCATTGTGTCCTTTTTTCCCTTGGGTAATATTGTGTCTTAGCGAGGTCCATTTTCTGCAATGTGATTCCC
Organism: Mesoplodon densirostris; assembly: GCF_025265405.1. NCBI lineage: Eukaryota > Metazoa > Chordata > Mammalia > Artiodactyla > Ziphiidae > Mesoplodon > Mesoplodon densirostris. The sequence goes on along the minus strand of NC_082667.1, from coordinate 84,327,478 downwards.
TGAGGGCTGAGGATTAGCTGACCTGGGCAGCCTGACCCTGCCGGCAAGCCCTCCCCTTGTGTGCCTGGGTTGAGGTCAATAGAAACAGCACTCCAGGCAGCAATAGCCCCTGCAGCTGTGCCTGACTCCATATTCTCTGCCCCTTCAGCAGTCTCCGAGCTGTGCTGGTGGGAGGGTGTGAGGGTCCACGGCTTTGTTGGTGGCCCGGTGTGAGTGGGGCTCTGCTGGACTTTCTGCAGGAGTTGCCAGGCTGCCATCTGTAAAGAAGAGGATGTGTCACCCATAACTTCCACTGGAATTTCTCTCCGGGCTGAGGTGAGGAAGGAAAAAAGGGAGTGGGTGCCGGGACAGGAGGGGTATCTCAGGCTGGGAAATGGAAAGCTTCCAGAAGAGCACCCGGGGCCAGGACCATCCTGGCTGGCCTGCAGGCAGCAAGTTGGCCTGCGTGCTGTCGCTGGTGTGGCTCCACGGCCCTTCCTCTAGGCTTTCAAGCCCTTGTACATATTCAGGTGTTTTACCTGGGAAGGGTGGGAGCAGTTCAGCAGCAGCTTGCCTGGGGCTCAGCTCACATTTACTCACAGAAGCCTCGGCACTGTCCCCCAGCTTTGCAATGAGGACGCTCCTTGCGTGTGGGGGGGCGGGGATGCTGGCTGTATGGGAGATGATTCCCCACCTCTGACCAATTTCAGAATTGTTTACTGCTGGAGGATGTGCCTTGGTAGGGTTTTCCTCTGTATAGCTGTTAGGTTCTGGTTTTCTTTTTCTTTATTCGTTCCAATTACATTTTGTTCCTGTTTTATGTATTTATAGATATAAGCATGTAAATAATTCATTCATATAAATACATCTGTGTGTATGGAAGAATTTCTTTCTGTTTTTTTTTAATTTTATTTTTAAAAATTTTGAAATTTAATTTAATTTTTTTATACAGCAGGTTATTATTAGTTATCTATTTTATGCATATGCATGTATACAGGTGAATCCCAATCTCCCAACTCATCCCAACACCACCACCCCATGGCTTCCCCCACTTGGTGTCCATACGTTTGGTCTCTACCTCTGTGTCTCTATTTCTGCCCTGCAAACCAGTTCATCTGTACCATTTTTCTAGGTTCCACATATATGCATTAATATACAATATTTGTTTTTCTCTTTTTGACCTACATCACTCTGTATGACAGTCTCTAGATCCATCGACTTCTCTACAAATGACCCAGTTTCATTCCTTTTTATGGCTGAGTAATATTCCATTTTATATATGTACCACTTCTTTATCCATTCGTCTGTCTGTGGGCATTTAGGTTGCTTCCATTACCTGGCTATTGTAAATAGTGCTGCAATGAACATTGTGGTGAATGTGTCTTTTTGATTTATGGTTTTCTCTGGGTATATGCCCAGAAGTGGGATTGCTGGATCCTATGGTAATTCTCTTTTTAGTTTTTTAAAGGAACCTCCATAGTGTTCTCCATAGTGACTGTATCAATTTACCTTCCCACCAATAGTGGAAGAGGGTTCCTTTTGTCCACACCCTCCCCAGAATTTGTTGTTTGTAGATTTTCTGATGATGCCGATTCTAAGAGGTGTGAGGTCATACCTCATTGTCGTTTGGATTTGTATTTCTCTAATAATTAGTGATGTTGAGCAGCTTTTCATGTGAGTCTTGACCATCTCTGTGACTTCTTTGAAGAAACGTATATTTAGATCTTATGCTCATTTTTGTATTGGGTTGTTTGTTTTATTAATATTAAGCTGCGTGAGCTGTATATATATATTGGAGATTAAACCTTTGTCCATTGATTCGTTTGCGATCATTTTCGCCCATTCTGAGGGTTGCCTTTTTCCATTCCCATTTTTTTAAACCAAAAAGGAATGAAAGCAAAGGAAGCAGAACACTAATGTGCGTGAAATATGCCTCTTGAAACTGTCGTTTTGAAATATGGACGTCTTTTGAATTTTTTGGTCGATATATGACCCCAGGATTTGTTTTCAGGGCAGGTGTCATTTACAGGCCTGCAATGATTTTGAATATCCACTGACTATTAGCGCTGGGATTAAAGCTGCTGTTGTGTGAAACGGCCACAAGGTGGCAGCAGTTCTCCCTTACCAAATCTGGTTACTAGGGCAAAGGAGCCTCAATGGCAGTCGTGTTCTAGATTGGAATTTAGAATGGAATGTGCCAGGAGAATGCCCCTCAAGTTTGTCTCACTACTTCTTGTTCGTGTTTTTATTTTAATTTTTTATTTTTTTATTACAGCAAGTTTGATGACAACGTTTGGCTTGTTGTAGGTGTGCAAGATGTGGTTCTTTTACACATATACATATGTCTGTTCTTCCTGGGATCCTGTTCCCATGTACGTTATGACAGAATGTTGAGTAGTCTTCTCTTGGTATTCCGTAGGTCTTTGGTGATTATATATTTCACCTGTGTTTGTACATGTCTGTTAACCCCAAGATCGTAATGAATCCAATCCTCACACCTTTCCATTGGTGAACCATAAGTTTGTTTAATGAATCTGTGATTGCCCTTCTCCGTGGAAATATCTGCCCTGGTATCAATTTTTAGGTAACACCTCTAAGTGATATCCTACGATATGGGTCTTTCACTTTCTGACTTACTACAAGTCACGTGATTACCTCTAGACTCATCTACGGTGCTGCAAATGGCATTGTGTCCTTTTTTCCCTTGGGTAATATTGTGTCTTAGCGAGGTCCATTTTTTGCAATGTGATTCCCTGAGGGCTGAGGATTAGCTGACCTGGGCAGCCTGACCCTGCCGGCAAGCCCTCCCCAGGTGTACCTGGGTTGAGGTCAATATAAACAGCACTCCGGGCAGCAATAGCCCCTGCAGCTGTGCCTGACTCCATATTATCTGCCCCGTCAGCAGTCTCGGGGCTGTGCTGGTGGGAGGGTGTGAGGGTCCATGGCTTTGTTGGTGGCCCGGTGTGAGTGGAGCTAAGCTGGACTTTCTGCCGGAGTTGCCAGGCTGCCACCTGTAAAGAAGAGGATGTGTCACCCATAACTTCCACTGGAATTTCTCTCCGGGCTGAGGTGAGGAAGGAAAAAAAGGAGTGGGGGCCGGGACAGGAGGGGTATCTCAGGCTGGGAAATGGAAAGCTTCCAGAAGAGCGCCCGGGTCCAGGACCATCCTGGTTGGCCTGCAGGCAGCAAGTTGGCCTGCGTGCTGTCACTGGTGTGGCTCCACGGCCCTTCCTCTAGGCTTTCAAGCCCTTGTACATATTCAGGTGTTTTACCTGGGAAGGGTGAGAACAGTGCAGCAGCAGCAGGCCTGGGGCTCAGCTCACGTTTACTCACAGAGGACTCGGCACCATCCCCCAGCTTTGCAATGAGGACGCTCCTTGCGTGGGGCTGGGCGGGGCTGCTGGCTGTATGGGAGATGATTCCCCACCTCTGACCAATTTCAGAATTGTTTACCGCTGGAGCATGTGCCTTGGTAGGGTTTTCCTCTGTATAGCTGTTAGGTTCTGGTTTTTTTTTTCTTTTTTCATTCCAATTACATTTTGTTCCTGTTTTATCTATTTATAGATATAAGCATGGAAATAATTCATTCATATAAATACATCTGTGTGAATGGAAGAACTTCTTTTTGTTTTTTTTTAATTTTATTTTTAAAAATTTTGAAATATAATTTTATTTATTTTTTTATACAGCAGGTTATTATTAGTTATCTATTTTATGCATATGCATGTATACAGGTGAATCCCAATCTCCCAACTCATCCCAACACCACCACCCCATGGCTTCCCCCACTTGGTGTCCATACGTTTGGTCTCTACCTCTGTGTCTCTATTTCTGCCCTGCAAACCAGTTCATCTGTACCATTTTTCTAGGTTCCACATATATGCATTAATATACAATATTTGTTTTTCTCTTTCTGACTTATATCACTCTGTATGACAGTCTCTAGATCCATCGACTTCTCTACAAATGACCCAGTTTCATTCCTTTTTATGGCTGAGTAATATTCCATTTTATATATGTACCACTTCTTTATCCATTCGTCTGTCTGTGGGCATTTAGGTTGCTTCCATTACCTGGCTATTGTAAATAGTGCTGCAATGAACATTGTGGTGAATGTGTCTTTTTGATTTATGGTTTTCTCTGGGTATATGCCCAGAAGTGGGATTGCTGGATCCTATGGTAATTCTCTTTTTAGTTTTTTAAAGGAACCTCCATAGTGTTCTCCATAGTGACTGTATCAATTTACCTTCCCACCAATAGTGGAAGAGGGTTCCTTTTGTCCACACCCTCCCCAGAATTTGTTGTTTGTAGATTTTCTGATGATGCCGATTCTAAGAGGTGTGAGGTCATACCTCATTGTCATTTTGATTTGCATTTCTCTAATAATTAGTGATTTTGAGCAGCTTTTCATGTGCGTCTTGGCCATCTCTGTGACTTCTTTGAAGAAACGTCTATTTAGATCTTCTGCCCATTTTTGTATTGGGTTGTTTGTTTTATTAATATTAAGCTGCGTGAGCTGTTTATATATATTGGAGATTAAACCTTTGTCCATTGATTCGTTTGCGATTGTTTTTGCCCATTCTGAGGGTTGCCTTTTTCCATTCCCGTTTTTTTAACCAAAAAAGAAAGAAAGCAAAGGAAGCAGAACACTAATGTGCGTGAAATATGCCTCTTGAAACTGTCGTTTTGAAATATGGACGTCTTTTGAATTTTTTGGTCGATGTATGACCCCAGGATTTGTTTTCATTGCAGTTGTCATTTACAGGCCTGCAATGATTTTGAATATCCACTGACCATTAGCGCTGGGATTAAAGCTGCTGTTGTGTGAAACGGCCACAAGGTGGCAGCAGTTCTCCCTTACCAAATCTGGTTACTAGGGCAACAGAGCCTCAATGGAAGTCGTGTTCTAGATTGGAATTTAGAATGGAATGTGCCAGGAGAATGCCCCTCAAGTTTGTCTCACTACTTCTTGTTCGTGTTTTTATTTTAATTTTTTATTTTTTTATTACAGCAAGTTTGATGACAACGTTTGGCTTGTTGTAGGTGTGCAAGATGTGGTTCTTTTACACATATACATATGTCTGTTCTTCCTGGGATCCTGTTCCCATCTACATTATTGACAGAATGTTGAGTAGTCTTCTCTTGGTATTCCGTAGGTCTTTGGTGATTATATATTTCACCTGTGTTTGTACATGTCTGTTAACCCCAAGATCGTAATGAATCCAATCCTCACACCTTTCCATTGGTGAACCATAAGTTTGTTTAATGAATCTGTGATTGCCCTTCTCCGTGGAAATATCTGCCCTGGTATCAATTTTTAGGTAACACCTCTAAGTGATATCCTACGATATGGGTTTTTCACTTTCTGACTTACTACAAGTCACGTGATTACCTCTAGACTCACCTACAGTGCCGCAAATGGCATTGTGTCCTTTTTTCCCTTGGGTAGTATTGTGTCTTAGCGAGGTCCATTTTCTGCAACGTGATTTCCTGAGGGCTGAGGATTAGCTGACCTGGGCAGCCTGACCCTGCCGGCAAGCCCTCCCCAGGTGTGCCTGGGTTGAGGTCAATATAAACAGCACTCCAGGCAGCAATAGCCCCTGCAGCTGTGCCTGACTCCATATTATCTGCCCCGTCAGCAGTCTCGGGGCTGTGCTGGTGGGAGGGTGTGAGGGTCCACGGCTTTGTTGGTGGCCCGGTGTGAGTGGGGCTCTGCTTGAGTTTCTGCAGGAGTTGCCAGGCTGCCATCTGTAAAGAAGAGGATGTGTCACCCATAACTTCCACTGGAATTTCTCTCCGGGCTGAGGTGAGGAAGGAAAAAAGGGAGTGGGTGCCGGGACAGGAGGGGTATCTCAGGCTGCGAAATGGAAAGCTTACAGAAGAGCACCCGGGGCCAGGACCATCCTGGCTGGCCTGCAGGCAGCAAGTTGGCCTGCGTGCTGTCGCTGGTGTGGCTCCACGGCCCTTCCTATAGGCTTTCAAGCCCTTGTACATATTCAGGTGTTTTACCTGGGAAGGGTGGGAGCAGTTCAGCAGCAGCTGGCCTGGGACTCAGCTCACGTTTACTCACAGAGGCCTCGGCACTGTCCCCCAGCTTTGCAATGAGGACGCTCCTTGCGTGTGGGTGGGCGGGGATGCTGGCTGTATGGGGGATGATTCCCCACCTCTGACCAATTTCAGAATTGTTTACCGCTGGTGCAAGTGGCTTGGTTGGGTTTTCCTCTGTATAACTGTTAGGTTCAGGGTTTTTTTTTCTTTTTTCGTTCCAATTACATTTTGTTCCTGTTTTATGTATTTATAGATATAAGCATGTAAATAATTCATTCATATAAATACATCTGTGTGAATGGAAGAACTTCTTTCTGTTTTATTTAATTTTAGTTTTAAAAATTTTGAAATTTAATTTTATTTATTTTTTTATACAGGTTATTATTAGTTATCTATTTTATGCATATACATGTATACAGGTTAGTCCCAATCTCCCAACTCATCCCACCACCACCACCCCATGGCTTCCCCCACTTGGTGTCCATACATTTGGTCTCTACCTCTGTGTCTCTATTTCTGCCCTGCAAACCAGTTCATCTGTACCATTTTTCTAGGTTCCACATATATGCATTAATATACAATATTTGTTTTTCTCTTTCTGACTTACATCACTCTGTATGACAGTCTCTAGATCCATCGACTTCTCTACAAATGACCCAGTTTCATTCCTTTTTATGGCTGAGTAATATTCCATTTTATATATGTACCACTTCTTTATCCATTCGTCTGTCTGTGGGCATTTAGGTTGCTTCCATTACCTGGCTATTGTAAATAGTGCTGCAATGAACATTGTGGTGAATGTGTCTTTTTGATTTATGGTTTTCTCTGGGTATATGCCCAGAAGTGGGATTGCTGGATCCTATGGTAATTCTCTTTTTAGTTTTTTAAAGGAACCTCCATACTGTTCTCCATAGTGACTGTATCAATTTACCTTCCCACCAATAGTGGAAGAGGGTTCCTTTTGTCCACACCCTCCCCAGAATTTGTTGTTTGTAGATTTTCTGATGATGCCGATTCTAAGAGGTGTGAGGTCATACCTCATTGTCGTTTGGATTTGTATTTCTCTAATAATTAGTGATGTTGAGCAGCTTTTCATGTGCGTCTTGACCATCTCTGTGACTTCTTTGAAGAAACGTATATTTAGATCTTATGCTCATTTTTGTATTGGGTTGTTTGTTTTATTAATATTAAGCTGCGTGAGCTGTTTATATATATTGGAGATTAAACGTTTGTCCATTGATTCGTTTGCGATCGTTTTCGCCCATTCTGAGGGTTGCCTTTTTCCATTCCCATTTTTTTAAACCAAAAAAGAATGAAAGCAAAGGAAGCAGAACACTAATGTGCGTGAAATATGCCTCTTGAAACTGTCGTTTTGAAATATGGACGTCTTTTGAATTTTTTGGTCGATATATGACCCCAGGATTTGTTTTCAGGGCAGGTGTCATTTACAGGCCTGCAATGATTTTGAATATCCACTGACTATTAGCGCTGGGATTAAAGCTGCTGTTGTGTGAAACGGCCACAAGGTGGCAGCAGTTCTCCCTTACCAAATCTGGTTACTAGGGCAACAGAGCCTCAATGGCAGTCGTGTTTTAGATTGGAATTTAGAATGGAATGTGCCAGGAGAATGCCCCTCAAGTTTGTCTCACTACTTCTTGTTCGTGTTTTTATTTTAATTTTTTATTTTTTTATTACAGCAAGTTTGATGACAACGTTTGGCTTGTTGTAGGTGTGCAAGATGTGGTTCTTTTACACATATACATATGTCTGTTTTTCCTGGGATCCTGTTCCCATGTACGTTATGACAGAATGTTGAGTAGTCTTCTCTTGGTATTCCGTAGGTCTTTGGTGATTATATATTTCACCTGTGTTTGTACATGTCTGTTAACCCCAAGATCGTAATGAATCCAATCCTCACACCTTTCCATTGGTGAACCATAAGTTTGTTTAATGAATCTGTGATTGCCCTTCTCCGTGGAAATATCTGCCCTGGTATCAATTTTTAGGTAACACCTCTAAGTGATATCCTACGATATGGGTCTTTCACTTTCTGACTTACTACAAGTCACGTGATTACCTCTAGACTCACCTACAGTGCTGCAAATGGCATTGTGTCCTTTTTTCCCTTGGGTAATATTGAGTCTTAGCGAGGTCCATTTTCTGCAATGTGATTCCCTGAGGGCTGAGGATTAGCTGACCTGGGAAGCCTGACCCTGCCGGCAAGCCCTCCCCTTGTGTGCCTGGGTTGAGGTCAATAGAAACAGCACTCCAGGCAGCAATAGCCCCTGCAGCTGTGCCTGACTCCATATTCTCTGCCCCTTCAGCAGTCTCGGAGCTGTGCTGGTGGGAGGGTGTGAGGGTCCACGGCTTTGTTGGTGGCCCGGTGTGAGTGGGGCTCTGCTGGACTTTCTGCAGGAGTTGCCAGGCTGCCATCTGTAAAGAAGAGGATGTGTCACCCATAACTTCCACTGGAATTTCTCTCCGGGCTGAGGTGAGGAAGGAAAAAAGGGAGTGGGTGCCGGGACAGGAGGGGTATCTCAGGCTGCGAAATGGAAAGCTTCCAGAAGAGCACCCGGGGCCAGGACCATCCTGGCTGGCCTGCAGGCAGCAAGTTGGCCTGCGTGCTGTCGCTGGTGTGGCTCCACGGCCCTTCCTCTAGGCTTTCAAGCCCTTGTACATATTCAGGTGTTTTACCTGGGAAGGGTGGGAGCAGTTCAGCAGCAGCTTGCCTGGGGCTCAGCTCACATTTACTCACAGAAGCCTCGGCACTGTCCCCCAGCTTTGCAATGAGGACGCTCCTTGCGTGTGGTGGGGCGGGGATGCTAGCTGTATGGGAGATGATTCCCCACCTCTGACCAATTTCAGAATTGTTTACTGCTGGAGGATGTGCCTTGGTAGGGTTTTCCTCTGTATAGCTGATAGGTTCTGGTTTTCTTTTTCTTTATTCGTTCCAATTACATTTTGTTCCTGTTTTATGTATTTATAGATATAAGCATGTAAATAATTCATTCATATAAATACATCTGTGTGTATGGAAGAATTTCTTTCTGTTTTTTTTTAATTTTATTTTTAAAAATTTTGAAATTTAATTTAATTTTTTTATACAGCAGGTTATTATTAGTTATCTATTTTATGCATATGCATGTATACAGGTGAATCCCAATCTCCCAACTCATCCCAACACCACCACCCCATGGCTTCCCCCACTTGGTGTCCATACGTTTGGTCTCTACCTCTGTGTCTCTATTTCTGCCCTGCAAACCAGTTCATCTGTACCATTTTTCTAGGTTCCACATATATGCATTAATATACAATATTTGTTTTTCTCTTTCTGACCTACATCACTCTGTATGACAGTCTCTAGATCCATCGACTTCTCTACAAATGACCCAGTTTCATTCCTTTTTATGGCTGAGTAATATTCCATTTTATATATGTACCACTTCTTTATCCATTCGTCTGTCTGTGGGCATTTAGGTTGCTTCCATTACCTGGCTATTGTAAATAGTGCTGCAATGAACATTGTGGTGAATGTGTCTTTTTGATTTATGGTTTTCTCTGGGTATATGCCCAGAAGTGGGATTGCTGGATCCTATGGTAATTCTCTTTTTAGTTTTTTAAAGGAACCTCCATAGTGTTCTCCATAGTGACTGTATCAATTTACCTTCCCACCAATAGTCGAAGAGGGTTCCTTTTGTCCACACCCTCCCCAGAATTTGTTGTTTGTAGATTTTCTGATGATGCCGATTCTAAGAGGTGTGAGGTCATACCTCATTGTCGTTTGGATTTGTATTTCTCTAATAATTAGTGATGTTGAGCAGCTTTTCATGTGAGTCTTGACCATCTCTGTGACTTCTTTGAAGAAACGTATATTTAGATCTTATGCTCATTTTTGTATTGGGTTGTTTGTTTTATTAATATTAAGCTGCGTGAGCTGTATATATATATTGGAGATTAAACCTTTGTCCATTGATTCGTTTGCGATCATTTTCGCCCATTCTGAGGGTTGCCTTTTTCCATTCCCATTTTTTTAAACCAAAAAGGAATGAAAGCAAAGGAAGCAGAACACTAATGTGCGTGAAATATGCCTCTTGAAACTGTCGTTTTGAAATATGGACGTCTTTTGAATTTTTTGGTCGATATATGACCCCAGGATTTGTTTTCAGGGCAGGTGTCATTTACAGGCCTGCAATGATTTTGAATATCCACTGACTATTAGCGCTGGGATTAAAGCTGCTGTTGTGTGAAACGGCCACAAGGTGGCAGCAGTTCTCCCTTACCAAATCTGGTTACTAGGGCAAAGGAGCCTCAATGGCAGTCGTGTTCTAGATTGGAATTTAGAATGGAATGTGCCAGGAGAATGCCCCTCAAGTTTGTCTCACTACTTCTTGTTCGTGTTTTTATTTTAATTTTTTATTTTTTTATTACAGCAAGTTTGATGACAACGTTTGGCTTGTTGTAGGTGTGCAAGATGTGGTTCTTTTACACATATACATATGTCTGTTCTTCCTGGGATCCTGTTCCCATGTACGTTATGACAGAATGTTGAGTAGTCTTCTCTTGGTATTCCGTAGGTCTTTGGTGATTATATATTTCACCTGTGTTTGTACATGTCTGTTAACCCCAAGATCGTAATGAATCCAATCCTCACACCTTTCCATTGGTGAACCATAAGTTTGTTTAATGAATCTGTGATTGCCCTTCTCCGTGGAAATATCTGCCCTGGTATCAATTTTTAGGTAACACCTCTAAGTGATATCCTACGATATGGGTCTTTCACTTTCTGACTTACTACAAGTCACGTGATTACCTCTAGACTCATCTACGGTGCTGCAAATGGCATTGTGTCCTTTTTTCCCTTGGGTAATATTGTGTCTTAGCGAGGTCCATTTTTTGCAATGTGATTCCCTGAGGGCTGAGGATTAGCTGACCTGGGCAGCCTGACCCTGCCGGCAAGCCCTCCCCAGGTGTACCTGGGTTGAGGTCAATATAAACAGCACTCCGGGCAGCAATAGCCCCTGCAGCTGTGCCTGACTCCATATTATCTGCCCCGTCAGCAGTCTCGGGGCTGTGCTGGTGGGAGGGTGTGAGGGTCCATGGCTTTGTTGGTGGCCCGGTGTGAGTGGAGCTAAGCTGGACTTTCTGCCGGAGTTGCCAGGCTGCCACCTGTAAAGAAGAGGATGTGTCACCCATAACTTCCACTGGAATTTCTCTCCGGGCTGAGGTGAGGAAGGAAAAAAAGGAGTGGGGGCCGGGACAGGAGGGGTATCTCAGGCTGGGAAATGGAAAGCTTCCAGAAGAGCGCCCGGGTCCAGGACCATCCTGGTTGGCCTGCAGGCAGCAAGTTGGCCTGCGTGCTGTCACTGGTGTGGCTCCACGGCCCTTCCTCTAGGCTTTCAAGCCCTTGTACATATTCAGGTGTTTTACCTGGGAAGGGTGAGAACAGTGCAGCAGCAGCAGGCCTGGGGCTCAGCTCACGTTTACTCACAGAGGACTCGGCACCATCCCCCAGCTTTGCAATGAGGACGCTCCTTGCGTGGGGCTGGGCGGGGCTGCTGGCTGTATGGGAGATGATTCCCCACCTCTGACCAATTTCAGAATTGTTTACCGCTGGAGCATGTGCCTTGGTAGGGTTTTCCTCTGTATAGCTGTTAGGTTCTGGTTTTTTTTTTCTTTTTTCATTCCAATTACATTTTGTTCCTGTTTTATCTATTTATAGATATAAGCATGGAAATAATTCATTCATATAAATACATCTGTGTGAATGGAAGAACTTCTTTTTGTTTTTTTTTAATTTTATTTTTAAAAATTTTGAAATATAATTTTATTTATTTTTTTATACAGCAGGTTATTATTAGTTATCTATTTTATGCATATGCATGTATACAGGTGAATCCCAATCTCCCAACTCATCCCAACACCACCACCCCATGGCTTCCCCCACTTGGTGTCCATACGTTTGGTCTCTACCTCTGTGTCTCTATTTCTGCCCTGCAAACCAGTTCATCTGTACCATTTTTCTAGGTTCCACATATATGCATTAATATACAATATTTGTTTTTCTCTTTCTGACTTATATCACTCTGTATGACAGTCTCTAGATCCATCGACTTCTCTACAAATGACCCAGTTTCATTCCTTTTTATGGCTGAGTAATATTCCATTTTATATATGTACCACTTCTTTATCCATTCGTCTGTCTGTGGGCATTTAGGTTGCTTCCATTACCTGGCTATTGTAAATAGTGCTGCAATGAACATTGTGGTGAATGTGTCTTTTTGATTTATGGTTTTCTCTGGGTATATGCCCAGAAGTGGGATTGCTGGATCCTATGGTAATTCTCTTTTTAGTTTTTTAAAGGAACCTCCATAGTGTTCTCCATAGTGACTGTATCAATTTACCTTCCCACCAATAGTGGAAGAGGGATCCTTTTGTCCACACCCTCCCCAGAATTTGTTGTTTGTAGATTTTCTGATGATGCCGATTCTAAGAGGTGTGAGGTCATACCTCATTGTCATTTTGATTTGCATTTCTCTAATAATTAGTGATTTTGAGCAGCTTTTCATGTGCGTCTTGGCCATCTCTGTGACTTCTTTGAAGAAACGTCTATTTAGATCTTCTGCCCATTTTTGTATTGGGTTGTTTGTTTTATTAATATTAAGCTGCGTGAGCTGTTTATATATATTGGAGATTAAACCTTTGTCCATTGATTCGTTTGCGATTGTTTTTGCCCATTCTGAGGGTTGCCTTTTTCCATTCCCGTTTTTTTAACCAAAAAAGAAAGAAAGCAAAGGAAGCAGAACACTAATGTGCGTGAAATATGCCTCTTGAAACTGTCGTTTTGAAATATGGACGTCTTTTGAATTTTTTGGTCGATGTATGACCCCAGGATTTGTTTTCATTGCAGTTGTCATTTACAGGCCTGCAATGATTTTGAATATCCACTGACCATTAGCGCTGGGATTAAAGCTGCTGTTGTGTGAAACGGCCACAAGGTGGCAGCAGTTCTCCCTTACCAAATCTGGTTACTAGGGCAACAGAGCCTCAATGGAAGTCGTGTTCTAGATTGGAATTTAGAATGGAATGTGCCAGGAGAATGCCCCTCAAGTTTGTCTCACTACTTCTTGTTCGTGTTTTTATTTTAATTTTTTATTTTTTTATTACAGCAAGTTTGATGACAACGTTTGGCTTGTTGTAGGTGTGCAAGATGTGGTTCTTTTACACATATACATATGTCTGTTCTTCCTGGGATCCTGTTCCCATCTACATTATTGACAGAATGTTGAGTAGTCTTCTCTTGGTATTCCGTAGGTCTTTGGTGATTATATATTTCACCTGTGTTTGTACATGTCTGTTAACCCCAAGATCGTAATGAATCCAATCCTCACACCTTTCCATTGGTGAACCATAAGTTTGTTTAATGAATCTGTGATTGCCCTTCTCCGTGGAAATATCTGCCCTGGTATCAATTTTTAGGTAACACCTCTAAGTGATATCCTACGATATGGGTTTTTCACTTTCTGACTTACTACAAGTCACGTGATTACCTCTAGACTCACCTACAGTGCCGCAAATGGCATTGTGTCCTTTTTTCCCTTGGGTAGTATTGTGTCTTAGCGAGGTCCATTTTCTGCAACGTGATTTCCTGAGGGCTGAGGATTAGCTGACCTGGGCAGCCTGACCCTGCCGGCAAGCCCTCCCCAGGTGTGCCTGGGTTGAGGTCAATATAAACAGCACTCCAGGCAGCAATAGCCCCTGCAGCTGTGCCTGACTCCATATTATCTGCCCCGTCAGCAGTCTCGGGGCTGTGCTGGTGGGAGGGTGTGAGGGTCCACGGCTTTGTTGGTGGCCCGGTGTGAGTGGGGCTCTGCTTGAGTTTCTGCAGGAGTTGCCAGGCTGCCATCTGTAAAGAAGAGGATGTGTCACCCATAACTTCCACTGGAATTTCTCTCCGGGCTGAGGTGAGGAAGGAAAAAAGGGAGTGGGTGCCGGGACAGGAGGGGTATCTCAGGCTGCGAAATGGAAAGCTTACAGAAGAGCACCCGGGGCCAGGACCATCCTGGCTGGCCTGCAGGCAGCAAGTTGGCCTGCGTGCTGTCGCTGGTGTGGCTCCACGGCCCTTCCTATAGGCTTTCAAGCCCTTGTACATATTCAGGTGTTTTACCTGGGAAGGGTGGGAGCAGTTCAGCAGCAGCTGGCCTGGGACTCAGCTCACGTTTACTCACAGAGGCCTCGGCACTGTCCCCCAGCTTTGCAATGAGGACGCTCCTTGCGTGTGGGTGGGCGGGGATGCTGGCTGTATGGGAGATGATTCCCCACCTCTGACCAATTTCAGAATTGTTTACCGCTGGTGCAAGTGGCTTGGTTGTGTTTTCCTCTGTATAACTGTTAGGTTCAGGGTTTTTTTTTCTTTTTTCGTTCCAATTACATTTTGTTCCTGTTTTATGTATTTATAGATATAAGCATGGAAATAATTCATTCATATAAATACATCTGTGTGAATGGAAGAACTTCTTTCTGTTTTATTTAATTTTAGTTTTAAAAATTTTGAAATTTAATTTTATTTATTTTTTTATACAGGTTATTATTAGTTATCTATTTTATGCATATACATGTATACAGGTTAGTCCCAATCTCCCAACTCATCCCACCACCACCACCCCATGGCTTCCCCCACTTGGTGTCCATACATTTGGTCTCTACCTCTGTGTCTCTATTTCTGCCCTGCAAACCAGTTCATCTGTACCATTTTTCTAGGTTCCACATATATGCATTAATATACAATATTTGTTTTTCTCTTTCTGACTTACATCACTCTGTATGACAGTCTCTAGATCCATCGACTTCTCTACAAATGACCCAGTTTCATTCCTTTTTATGGCTGAGTAATATTCCATTTTATATATGTACCACTTCTTTATCCATTCGTCTGTCTGTGGGCATTTAGGTTGCTTCCATTACCTGGCTATTGTAAATAGTGCTGCAATGAACATTGTGGTGAATGTGTCTTTTTGATTTATGGTTTTCTCTGGGTATATGCCCAGAAGTGGGATTGCTGGATCCTATGGTAATTCTCTTTTTAGTTTTTTAAAGGAACCTCCATACTGTTCTCCATAGTGACTGTATCAATTTACCTTCCCACCAATAGTGGAAGAGGGTTCCTTTTGTCCACACCCTCCCCAGAATTTGTTGTTTGTAGATTTTCTGATGATGCCGATTCTAAGAGGTGTGAGGTCATACCTCATTGTCGTTTGGATTTGTATTTCTCTAATAATTAGTGATGTTGAGCAGCTTTTCATGTGCGTCTTGACCATCTCTGTGACTTCTTTGAAGAAACGTATATTTAGATCTTATGCTCATTTTTGTATTGGGTTGTTTGTTTTATTAATATTAAGCTGCGTGAGCTGTTTATATATATTGGAGATTAAACGTTTGTCCATTGATTCGTTTGCGATCGTTTTCGCCCATTCTGAGGGTTGCCTTTTTCCATTCCCATTTTTTTAAACCAAAAAAGAATGAAAGCAAAGGAAGCAGAACACTAATGTGCGTGAAATATGCCTCTTGAAACTGTCGTTTTGAAATATGGACGTCTTTTGAATTTTTTGGTCGATATATGACCCCAGGATTTGTTTTCAGGGCAGGTGTCATTTACAGGCCTGCAATGATTTTGAATATCCACTGACTATTAGCGCTGGGATTAAAGCTGCTGTTGTGTGAAACGGCCACAAGGTGGCAGCAGTTCTCCCTTACCAAATCTGGTTACTAGGGCAACAGAGCCTCAATGGCAGTCGTGTTTTAGATTGGAATTTAGAATGGAATGTGCCAGGAGAATGCCCCTCAAGTTTGTCTCACTACTTCTTGTTCGTGTTTTTATTTTAATTTTTTATTTTTTTATTACAGCAAGTTTGATGACAACGTTTGGCTTGTTGTAGGTGTGCAAGATGTGGTTCTTTTACACATATACATATGTCTGTTTTTCCTGGGATCCTGTTCCCATGTACGTTATGACAGAATGTTGAGTAGTCTTCTCTTGGTATTCCGTAGGTCTTTGGTGATTATATATTTCACCTGTGTTTGTACATGTCTGTTAACCCCAAGATCGTAATGAATCCAATCCTCACACCTTTCCATTGGTGAACCATAAGTTTGTTTAATGAATCTGTGATTGCCCTTCTCCGTGGAAATATCTGCCCTGGTATCAATTTTTAGGTAACACCTCTAAGTGATATCCTACGATATGGGTCTTTCACTTTCTGACTTACTACAAGTCACGTGATTACCTCTAGACTCACCTACAGTGCTGCAAATGGCATTGTGTCCTTTTTTCCCTTGGGTAATATTGAGTCTTAGCGAGGTCCATTTTCTGCAATGTGATTCCCTGAGGGCTGAGGATTAGCTGACCTGGGAAGCCTGACCCTGCCGGCAAGCCCTCCCCTTGTGTGCCTGGGTTGAGGTCAATAGAAACAGCACTCCAGGCAGCAATAGCCCCTGCAGCTGTGCCTGACTCCATATTCTCTGCCCCTTCAGCAGTCTCGGAGCTGTGCTGGTGGGAGGGTGTGAGGGTCCACGGCTTTGTTGGTGGCCCGGTGTGAGTGGGGCTCTGCTGGACTTTCTGCAGGAGTTGCCAGGCTGCCATCTGTAAAGAAGAGGATGTGTCACCCATAACTTCCACTGGAATTTCTCTCCGGGCTGAGGTGAGGAAGGAAAAAAGGGAGTGGGTGCCGGGACAGGAGGGGTATCTCAGGCTGCGAAATGGAAAGCTTCCAGAAGAGCACCCGGGGCCAGGACCATCCTGGCTGGCCTGCAGGCAGCAAGTTGGCCTGCGTGCTGTCGCTGGTGTGGCTCCACGGCCCTTCCTCTAGGCTTTCAAGCCCTTGTACATATTCAGGTGTTTTACCTGGGAAGGGTGGGAGCAGTTCAGCAGCAGCTTGCCTGGGGCTCAGCTCACATTTACTCACAGAAGCCTCGGCACTGTCCCCCAGCTTTGCAATGAGGACGCTCCTTGCGTGTGGGGGGGCGGGGATGCTAGCTGTATGGGAGATGATTCCCCACCTCTGACCAATTTCAGAATTGTTTACTGCTGGAGGATGTGCCTTGGTAGGGTTTTCCTCTGTATAGCTGTTAGGTTCTGGTTTTCTTTTTCTTTATTCGTTCCAATTACATTTTGTTCCTGTTTTATGTATTTATAGATATAAGCATGTAAATAATTCATTCATATAAATACATCTGTGTGTATGGAAGAATTTCTTTCTGTTTTTTTTTAATTTTATTTTTAAAAATTTTGAAATTTAATTTAATTTTTTTATACAGCAGGTTATTATTAGTTATCTATTTTATGCATATGCATGTATACAGGTGAATCCCAATCTCCCAACTCATCCCAACACCACCACCCCATGGCTTCCCCCACTTGGTGTCCATACGTTTGGTCTCTACCTCTGTGTCTCTATTTCTGCCCTGCAAACCAGTTCATCTGTACCATTTTTCTAGGTTCCACATATATGCATTAATATACAATATTTGTTTTTCTCTTTCTGACCTACATCACTCTGTATGACAGTCTCTAGATCCATCGACTTCTCTACAAATGACCCAGTTTCATTCCTTTTTATGGCTGAGTAATATTCCATTTTATATATGTACCACTTCTTTATCCATTCGTCTGTCTGTGGGCATTTAGGTTGCTTCCATTACCTGGCTATTGTAAATAGTGCTGCAATGAACATTGTGGTGAATGTGTCTTTTTGATTTATGGTTTTCTCTGGGTATATGCCCAGAAGTGGGATTGCTGGATCCTATGGTAATTCTCTTTTTAGTTTTTTAAAGGAACCTCCATAGTGTTCTCCATAGTGACTGTATCAATTTACCTTCCCACCAATAGTGGAAGAGGGTTCCTTTTGTCCACACCCTCCCCAGAATTTGTTGTTTGTAGATTTTCTGATGATGCCGATTCTAAGAGGTGTGAGGTCATACCTCATTGTCGTTTGGATTTGTATTTCTCTAATAATTAGTGATGTTGAGCAGCTTTTCATGTGAGTCTTGACCATCTCTGTGACTTCTTTGAAGAAACGTATATTTAGATCTTATGCTCATTTTTGTATTGGGTTGTTTGTTTTATTAATATTAAGCTGCGTGAGCTGTATATATATATTGGAGATTAAACCTTTGTCCATTGATTCGTTTGCGATCATTTTCGCCCATTCTGAGGGTTGCCTTTTTCCATTCCCATTTTTTTAAACCAAAAAGGAATGAAAGCAAAGGAAGCAGAACACTAATGTGCGTGAAATATGCCTCTTGAAACTGTCGTTTTGAAATATGGACGTCTTTTGAATTTTTTGGTCGATATATGACCCCAGGATTTGTTTTCAGGGCAGGTGTCATTTACAGGCCTGCAATGATTTTGAATATCCACTGACTATTAGCGCTGGGATTAAAGCTGCTGTTGTGTGAAACGGCCACAAGGTGGCAGCAGTTCTCCCTTACCAAATCTGGTTACTAGGGCAAAGGAGCCTCAATGGCAGTCGTGTTCTAGATTGGAATTTAGAATGGAATGTGCCAGGAGAATGCCCCTCAAGTTTGTCTCACTACTTCTTGTTCGTGTTTTTATTTTAATTTTTAATTTTTTTATTACAGCAAGTTTGATGACAACGTTTGGCTTGTTGTAGGTGTGCAAGATGTGGTTCTTTTACACATATACATATGTCTGTTCTTCCTGGGATCCTGTTCCCATGTACGTTATGACAGAATGTTGAGTAGTCTTCTCTTGGTATTCCGTAGGTCTTTGGTGATTATATATTTCACCTGTGTTTGTACATGTCTGTTAACCCCAAGATCGTAATGAATCCAATCCTCACACCTTTCCATTGGTGAACCATAAGTTTGTTTAATGAATCTGTGATTGCCCTTCTCCGTGGAAATATCTGCCCTGGTATCAATTTTTAGGTAACACCTCTAAGTGATATCCTACGATATGGGTCTTTCACTTTCTGACTTACTACAAGTCACGTGATTACCTCTAGACTCATCTACGGTGCTGCAAATGGCATTGTGTCCTTTTTTCCCTTGGGTAATATTGTGTCTTAGCGAGGTCCATTTTTTGCAATGTGATTCCCTGAGGGCTGAGGATTAGCTGACCTGGGCAGCCTGACCCTGCCGGCAAGCCCTCCCCAGGTGTGCCTGGGTTGAGGTCAATATAAATAGCACTCCGGGCAGCAATAGCCCCTGCTGCTGTGCCTGACTCCATATTATCTGCCCCGTCAGCAGTCTCGGGGCTGTGCTGGTGGGAGGGTGTGAGGGTCCATGGCTTTGTTGGTGGCCCGGTGTGAGTGGAGCTAAGCTGGACTTTCTGCCGGAGTTGCCAGGCTGCCACCTGTAAAGAAGAGGATGTGTCACCCATAACTTCCACTGGAATTTCTCTCCGGGCTGAGGTGAGGAAGGAAAAAAAGGAGTGGGGGCCGGGACAGGAGGGGTATCTCAGGCTGGGAAATGGAAAGCTTCCAGAAGAGCGCCCGGGTCCAGGACCATCCTGGTTGGCCTGCAGGCAGCAAGTTGGCCTGCGTGCTGTCACTGGTGTGGCTCCACGGCCCTTCCTCTAGGCTTTCAAGCCCTTGTACATATTCAGGTGTTTTACCTGGGAAGGGTGAGAACAGTGCAGCAGCAGCAGGCCTGGGGCTCAGCTCACGTTTACTCACAGAGGACTCGGCACCATCCCCCAGCTTTGCAATGAGGACGCTCCTTGCGTGGGGCTGGGCGGGGCTGCTGGCTGTATGGGAGATGATTCCCCACCTCTGACCAATTTCAGAATTGTTTACCGCTGGAGCATGTGCCTTGGTAGGGTTTTCCTCTGTATAGCTGTTAGGTTCTGGTTTTTTTTTTCTTTTTTCATTCCAATTACATTTTGTTCCTGTTTTATCTATTTATAGATATAAGCATGGAAATAATTCATTCATATAAATACATCTGTGTGAATGGAAGAACTTCTTTTTGTTTTTTTTTAATTTTATTTTTAAAAATTTTGAAATTTAATTTAATTTATTTTTTTATACAGCAGGTTATTATTAGTTATCTATTTTATGCATATGCATGTATACAGGTGAATCCCAATCTCCCAACTCATCCCAACACCACCACCCCATGGCTTCCTCCACTTGGTGTCCATACGTTTGGTCTCTACCTCTGTGTCTCTATTTCTGCCCTGCAAACCAGTTCATCTGTACCATTTTTCTAGGTTCCACATATATGCATTAATATACAATATTTGTTTTTCTCTTTCTGACTTACATCACTCTGTATGACAGTCTCTAGATCCATCAACTTCTCTACAAATGACCCAGTTTCATTCCTTTTTATGGCTGAGTAATATTCCATTTTATATATGTACCACTTCTTTATCCATTCGTCTGTCTGTGGGCATTTAGGTTGCTTCCATTACCTGGCTATTGTAAATAGTGCTGCAATGAACATTGTGGTGAATGTGTCTTTTTGATTTATGGTTTTCTCTGGGTATATGCCCAGAAGTGGGATTGCTGGATCCTATGGTAATTCTCTTTTTAGTTTTTTAAAGGAACCTCCATAGTGTTCTCCATAGTGACTGTATCAATTTACCTTCCCACCAATAGTGGAAGAGGGTTCCTTTTGTCCACACCCTCCCCAGAATTTGTTGTTTGTAGATTTTCTGATGATGCCGATTCTAAGAGGTGTGAGGTCATACCTCATTGTCGTTTTGATTTGCATTTCTCTAATAATTAGTGATTTTGAGCAGCTTTTCATGTGCGTCTTGGCCATCTCTGTGACTTTTTTGAAGAAACGTCTATTTAGATCTTCTGCCCATTTTTGTATTGGGTTGTTTGTTTTATTAATATTAAGCTGCGTGAGCTGTTTATATATATTGGAGATTAAACCTTTGTCCATTGATTCGTTTGCGATCGTTTTCGCCCATTCTGAGGGTTGCCTTTTTCCATTCCCGTTTTTTTAACCAAAAAAGAAAGAAAGCAAAGGAAGCAGAACACTAATGTGCGTGAAATATGCCTCTTGAAACTGTCGTTTTGAAATATGGACGTCTTTTGAATTTTTTGGTCGATGTATGACCCCAGGATTTGTTTTCATTGCAGGTGTCATTTACAGGCCTGCAATGATTTTGAATATCCACTGACCATTAGCGCTGGGATTAAAGCTGCTGTTGTGTGAAACGGCCACAAGGTGGCAGCAGTTCTCCCTTACCAAATATGGTTACTAGGGCAACAGAGCCTCAATGGAAGTCGTGTTCTAGATTGGAATTTAGAATGGAATGTGCCAGGAGAATGCCCCTCAAGTTTGTCTCACTACTTCTTGTTCGTGTTTTTATTTTAATTTTTTATTTTTTTATTACAGCAAGTTTGATGACAACGTTTGGCTTGTTGTAGGTGTGCAAGATGTGGTTCTTTTACACATATACATATGTCTGTTCTTCCTGGGATCCTGTTCCCATCTACATTATTGACAGAATGTTGAGTAGTCTTCTCTTGGTATTCCGTAGGTCTTTGGTGATTATATATTTCACCTGTGTTTGTACATGTCTGTTAACCCCAAGATCGTAATGAATCCAATCCTCACACCTTTCCATTGGTGAACCATAAGTTTGTTTAATGAATCTGTGATTGCCCTTCTCCGTGGAAATATCTGCCCTGGTATCAATTTTTAGGTAACACCTCTAAGTGATATCCTACGATATGGGTTTTTCACTTTCTGACTTACTACAAGTCACGTGATTACCTCTAGACTCACCTACAGTGCCGCAAATGGCATTGTGTCCTTTTTTCCCTTGGGTAGTATTGTGTCTTAGCGAGGTCCATTTTCTGCAACGTGATTTCCTGAGGGCTGAGGATTAGCTGACCTGGGCAGCCTGACCCTGCCGGCAAGCCCTCCCCAGGTGTGCCTGGGTTGGGGTCAATATAAACAGCACTCCAGGCAGCAATAGCCCCTGCAGCTGTGCCTGACTCCATATTCTCTGCCCCGTCAGCTGTCTCGGGGCTGTGCTGGTGGGAGGGTGTGAGGGTCCACGGCTTTGTTGGTGGCCCGGTGTGAGTGGGGCTCTGCTGGAGTTTCTGCAGGAGTTGCCAGGCTGCCATCTGTAAATAAGAGGATGTGTCACCCATAACTTCCACTGGAATTTCTCTCCGGGCTGAGGTGAGGAAGGAAAAAAGGGAGTGGGTGCCGGGACAGGAGGGGTATCTCAGGCTGCGCAATGGAAAGCTTACAGAAGAGCACCCGGGGCCAGGACCATCCTGGCTGGCCTGCAGGCAGCAAGTTGGCCTGCGTGCTGTCGCTGGTGTGGCTCCACGGCCCTTCCTATAGGCTTTCAAGCCCTTGTACATATTCAGGTGTTTTACCTGGGAAGGGTGGGAGCAGTTCAGCAGCAGCTGGCCTGGGACTCAGCTCACGTTTACTCACAGAGGCCTCGGCACTGTCCCCCAGCTTTGCAATGAGGACGCTCCTTGCGTGTGGGGGGGCGGGGATGCTGGCTGTATGGGAGATGATTCCCCACCTCTGACCAATTTCAGAATTGTTTACCGCTGGTGCAAGTGGCTTGGTTGGGTTTTCCTCTGTATAACTGTTAGGTTCAGGGTTTTTTTTTCTTTTTTCGTTCCAATTACATTTTGTTCCTGTTTTATGTATTTATAGATATAAGCATGGAAATAATTCATTCATATAAATACATCTGTGTGAATGGAAGAACTTCTTTCTGTTTTATTTAATTTTAGTTTTAAAAATTTTGAAATTTAATTTTATTTATTTTTTTATACAGGTTATTATTAGTTATCTATTTTATGCATATACATGTATACAGGTCAGTCCCAATCTCCCAACTCATCCCACCACCACCACCCCATGGCTTCCCCCACTTGGTGTCCATACATTTGGTCTCTACCTCTGTGTCTCTATTTCTGCCCTGCAAACCAGTTCATCTGTACCATTTTTCTAGGTTCCACATATATGCATTAATATACAATATTTGTTTTTCTCTTTCTGACTTACATCACTCTGTATGACAGTCTCTAGATCCATCGACTTCTCTACAAATGACCCAGTTTCATTCCTTTTTATGGCTGAGTAATATTCCATTTTATATATGTACCACTTCTTTATCCATTCGTCTGTCTGTGGGCATTTAGGTTGCTTCCATTACCTGGCTATTGTAAATAGTGCTGCAATGAACATTGTGGTGAATGTGTCTTTTTGATTTATGGTTTTCTCTGGGTATATGCCCAGAAGTGGGATTGCTGGATCCTATGGTAATTCTCTTTTTAGTTTTTTAAAGGAACCTCCATACTGTTCTCCATAGTGACTGTATCAATTTACCTTCCCACCAATAGTGGAAGAGGGTTCCTTTTGTCCACACCCTCCCCAGAATTTGTTGTTTGTAGATTTTCTGATGATGCCGATTCTAAGAGGTGTGAGGTCATACCTCATTGTCGTTTGGATTTGTATTTCTCTAATAATTAGTGATGTTGAGCAGCTTTTCATGTGCGTCTTGACCATCTCTGTGACTTCTTTGAAGAAACGTATATTTAGATCTTATGCTCATTTTTGTATTGGGTTGTTTGTTTTATTAATATTAAGCTGCGTGAGCTGTTTATATATATTGGAGATTAAACGTTTGTCCATTGATTCGTTTGCGATCGTTTTCGCCCATTCTGAGGGTTGCCTTTTTCCATTCCCATTTTTTTAAACCAAAAAAGAATGAAAGCAAAGGAAGCAGAACACTAATGTGCGTGAAATATGCCTCTTGAAACTGTCGTTTTGAAATATGGACGTCTTTTGAATTTTTTGGTCGATATATGACCCCAGGATTTGTTTTCAGGGCAGGTGTCATTTACAGGCCTGCAATGATTTTGAATATCCACTGACTATTAGCGCTGGGATTAAAGCTGCTGTTGTGTGAAACGGCCACAAGGTGGCAGCAGTTCTCCCTTACCAAATCTGGTTACTAGGGCAACAGAGCCTCAATGGCAGTCGTGTTTTAGATTGGAATTTAGAATGGAATGTGCCAGGAGAATGCCCCTCAAGTTTGTCTCACTACTTCTTGTTCGTGTTTTTATTTTAATTTTTTATTTTTTTATTACAGCAAGTTTGATGACAACGTTTGGCTTGTTGTAGGTGTGCAAGATGTGGTTCTTTTACACATATACATATGTCTGTTTTTCCTGGGATCCTGTTCCCATGTACGTTATGACAGAATGTTGAGTAGTCTTCTCTTGGTATTCCGTAGGTCTTTGGTGATTATATATTTCACCTGTGTTTGTACATGTCTGTTAACCCCAAGATCGTAATGAATCCAATCCTCACACCTTTCCATTGGTGAACCATAAGTTTGTTTAATGAATCTGTGATTGCCCTTCTCCGTGGAAATATCTGCCCTGGTATCAATTTTTAGGTAACACCTCTAAGTGATATCCTACGATATGGGTCTTTCACTTTCTGACTTACTACAAGTCACGTGATTACCTCTAGACTCACCTACAGTGCTGCAAATGGCATTGTGTCCTTTTTTCCCTTGGGTAATATTGTGTCTTAGCGAGGTCCATTTTCTGCAATGTGATTCCCTGAGGGCTGAGGATTAGCTGACCTGGGCAGCCTGATCCTGCCGGCAAGCCCTCCCCAGGTGTGCCTGGGTTGAGGTCAATATAAACAGCACTCCAGGCAGCAATAGCCCCTGCAGCTTTGCCTGACTCCATATTCTCTGCCCCGTCAGCAGTCTCGGGGCTGTGCTGGTGGGAGGGTGTGAGGGTCCACGGCTTTGTTGGTGGCCCGGTGTGAGTGGGGCTCTGCTGGACTTTCTGCAGGAGTTGCCAGGCTGCCACCTGTAAAGAAGAGGATGTGTCACCCATAACTTCCACTGCAATTTCTCTCCGGGCTGAGGTGAGGAAGGAAAAAAGGGAGTGGGTGCCGGGACAGGAGGGGTATCTCAGGCTGGGAAATGGAAAGCTTCCAGAAGAGCACCCGGGGTCAGGACCATCCTGGCTGGCCTGCAGGCAGCAAGTTGGCCTGCGTGCTGTCGCTGGTGTGGCTCCACGGCCCTTCCTCTAGGCTTTCAAGCCCTTGTACATATTCAGGTGTTTTACCTGGGAAGGGTTGGAGCAGTTCAGCAGCAGCTGGCCTGGGGCTCAGCTCACGTTTACTCACAGAGGCCTCGGCACTGTCCCCCAGCATTGCAATGAGGACGCTCTTTGCGTGTGGGGGGGCGGGGCTGCTGGCTGTATGGGAGATGATTCCCCACCTCTGACCAATTTCAGAATTGTTTACCGCTGGTGCAAGTGCCTTGGTTGGGTTTTCCTCTGTATAACTGTTAGGTTCAGGATTTTTTTTTCTTTTTTCATTCCAATTATATTTTGTTCCTGTTTTGTGTATTTATAGATATAAGCATGTAAATAATTCATTCATATAAATACATCTATGTGAATGGAAAAACTTTTTTCTGGTTTTTTTTTCAATTTTATTTTTAAAAATTTTGAAATTTACTTTTATTTATTTTTTATACAGCATGTTATTATTTGTTATCTAATTTATGCATATGCATGTATACAGGTCAATCCCAATCTCCCAACTCATCCCAACACCACCACCCCATGGCTTCCCCCACTTGGTGTCCATACGTTTGTTCTCTACCTCTGTGTCTCTATTTCTGCCCTGCAAAGCAGATCATCTGTACCATTTTTCTAGGTTCCACATATATGCATTAATATACAATATTTGTTTTTCTCTTTCTGACTTACTTCACTCTGTATGACAGTCTCTAGATCCATCGACTTCTCTACAAATGACCCAGTTTCATTCCTTTTTTTGGCTGAGTAATATTCCATTTTATATATGTACCACTTCTTTATCCATTCGTCTGTCTGTGGGCATTTAGGTTGCTTCCATTACCTGGCTATTGTAAATAGTGCTGCAATGAACATTGTGGTGAATGTGTCTTTTTGATTTATGGTTTTCTCTGGGTATATGCCCAGAAGTGGGATTGCTGGATCCTATGGTAATTCTCTTTTTAGTTTTTTAAAGGAACCTCCATACTGTTCTCCATAGTGACTGTATCAATTTACCTTCCCACCAATAGTCGAAGAGGGTTCCTTTTGTCCACACCCTCCCCAGAATTTGTCGTTTGTAGATTTTCTGATGATGCAATTCTAAGAGGTGTGAGGTCATACCTCATTGTCGTTTGGATTTGCATTTCTCTAATAATTAGTGATGTTGAGCAGCTTTTCATGTGCGTCTTGGCCATCTCTGTGACTTCTTTGAAGAAACGTATATTTAGATCTTCTGCTCATTTTTGTATTGGGTTGTTTGTTTTATTAATATTAAGCTGCGTGAGCTGTTTATATATATTGGAGATTAAACGTTTGTCCATTGATTCGTTTGCGATCGTTTTCGCCCATTCTGAGGGTTGCCTTTTTCCATTCCCATTTTTTTAAACCAAAAAAGAATGAAAGCAAAGGAAGCAGAACACTAATGTGCGTGAAATATGCCTCTTGAAACTGTCGTTTTGAAATATGGACGTCTTTTGAATTTTTTGGTCGATATATGACCCCAGGATTTGTTTTCAGGGCAGGTGTCATTTACAGGCCTGCAATGATTTTGAATATCCACTGACCATTAGCGCTGGGATTAAAGCTGCTGTTGTGTGAAACAGCCACAAGGTGGCAGCAGTTCTCCCTTACCAAATCTGGTTACTAGGGCAAAGGAGCCTCAATGGCAGTCGTGTTCTAGATTGGAATTTAGAATGGAATGTGCCAGGAGAATGCCCCTCAAGTTTGTCTCACTACTTCTTGTTCGTGTTTTTAATTTAATTTTTTATTTTTTTATTACAGCAAGTTTGATGACAACGTTTGGCTTGTTGTAGGTGTGCAAGATGTGGTTCTTTTACACATATACATATGTCTGTTCTTCCTGGGATCCTGTTCCCATGTACGTTATGACAGAATGTTGAGTAGTCTTCTCTTGGTATTCCGTAGGTCTTTGGTGATTATATATTTCACCTGTGTTTGTACATGTCTGTTAACCCCAAGATCGTAATGAATCCAATCCTCACACCTTTCCATTGGTGAACCATAAGTTTGTTTAATGAATCTGTGATTGCCCTTCTCCGTGGAAATATCTGCCCTGGTATCAATTTTTAGGTAACACCTCTAAGTGATATCCTACGATATGGGTCTTTCACTTTCTGACTTACTACAAGTCACGTGATTACCTCTAGACTCACCTACAGTGCTGCAAATGGCATTGTGTCCTTTTTTCCCTTGGGTAATATTGTGTCTTAGCGAGGTCCATTTTCTGCAATGTGATTCCCTGAGGGCTGAGGATTAGCTGACCTGGGCAGCCTGATCCTGCCGGCAAGCCCTCCCCAGGTGTGCCTGGGTTGAGGTCAATATAAACAGCACTCCAGGCAGCAATAGCCCCTGCAGCTTTGCCTGACTCCATATTCTCTGCCCCGTCAGCAGTCTCGGGGCTGTGCTGGTGGGAGGGTGTGAGGGTCCACGGCTTTGTTGGTGGCCCGGTGTGAGTGGGGCTCTGCTGGACTTTCTGCAGGAGTTGCCAGGCTGCCACCTGTAAAGAAGAGGATGTGTCACCCATAACTTCCACTGCAATTTCTCTCCGGGCTGAGGTGAGGAAGGAAAAAAGGGAGTGGGTGCCGGGACAGGAGGGGTATCTCAGGCTGGGAAATGGAAAGCTTCCAGAAGAGCACCCGGGGTCAGGACCATCCTGGATGGCCTGCAGGCAGCAAGTTGGCCTGCGTGCTGTCGCTGGTGTGGCTCCACGGCCCTTCCTCTAGGCTTTCAAGCCCTTGTACATATTCAGGTGTTTTACCTGGGAAGGGTTGGAGCAGTTCAGCAGCAGCTGGCCTGGGGCTCAGCTCACGTTTACTCACAGAGGCCTCGGCACTGTCCCCCAGCATTGCAATGAGGACGCTCTTTGCGTGTGGGGGGGCGGGGCTGCTGGCTGTATGGGAGATGATTCCCCACCTCTGACCAATTTCAGAATTGTTTACCGCTGGTGCAAGTGCCTTGGTTGGGTTTTCCTCTGTATAACTGTTAGGTTCAGGATTTTTTTTTCTTTTTTCATTCCAATTATATTTTGTTCCTGTTTTGTGTATTTATAGATATAAGCATGTAAATAATTCATTCATATAAATACATCTGTGTGAATGGAAAAACTTTTTTCTGGTTTTTTTTTCAATTTTATTTTTAAAAATTTTGAAATTTACTTTTATTTATTTTTTATACAGCATGTTATTATTTGTTATCTAATTTATGCATATGCATGTATACAGGTCAATCCCAATCTCCCAACTCATCCCAACACCACCACCCCATGGCTTCCCCCACTTGGTGTCCATACGTTTGGTCTCTACCTCTGTGTCTCTATTTCTGCCCTGCAAACCAGTTCATCTGTACCATTTTTCTAGGTTCCACATATATGCATTAATATACAATATTTGTTTTTCTCTTTCTGACTTATACCACTCTGTATGACAGTCTCTAGATCCATCGACTTCTCTACAAATGACCCAGTTTCATTCCTTTTTATGGCTGAGTAATATTCCATTTTATATATGTACCACTTCTTTATCCATTCGTCTGTCTGTGGGCATTTAGGTTGCTTCCATTACCTGGCTATTGTAAATAGTGCTGCAATGAACATTGTGGTGAATGTGTCTTTTTGATTTATGGTTTTCTCTGGGTATATGCCCAGAAGTGGGATTGCTGGATCCTATGGTAATTCTCTTTTTAGTTTTTTAAAGGAACCTCCATACTGTTCTCCATAGTGACTGTATCAATTTACCTTCCCACCAATAGTGGAAGAGGGTTCCTTTTGTCCACACCCTCCCCAGAATTTGTTGTTTGTAGATTTTCTGATGATGCCGATTCTAAGAGGTGTGAGGTCATACCTCATTGTCGTTTGGATTTGTATTTCTCTAATAATTAGTGATGTTGAGCAGCTTTTCATGTGCGTCTTGACCATCTCTGTGACTTCTTTGAAGAAACGTATATTTAGATCTTATGCTCATTTTTGTATTGGATTGTTTGTTTTATTAATATTAAGCTGCGTGAGCTGTTTATATATATTGGAGATTAAACGTTTGTCCATTGATTCGTTTGCGATCGTTTTCGCCCATTCTGAGGGTTGCCTTTTTCCATTCCCATTTTTTTAAACCAAAAAAGAATGAAAGCAAAGGAAGCAGAACACTAATGTGCGTGAAATATGCCTCTTGAAACTGTCGTTTTGACATATGGACGTCTTTTGAATTTTTTGGTCGATATATGACCCCAGGATTTGTTTTCAGGGCAGGTGTCATTTACAGGCCTGCAATGATTTTGAATATCCACTGACTATTAGTGCTGGGATTAAAGCTGCTGTTGTGTGAAACGGCCACAAGGTGGCAGCAGTTCTCCCTTACCAAATCTGGTTACTAGGGCAACAGAGCCTCAATGGCAGTCGTGTTCTAGATTGGAATTTAGAATGGAATGTGCCAGGAGAATGCCCCTCAAGTTTGTCTCACTACTTCTTGTTCGTGTTTTTATTTTAATTTTTTATTTTTTTATTACAGCAAGTTTGATGACAACGTTTGGCTTGTTGTAGGTGTGCAAGATGTGGTTCTTTTACACATATACATATGTCTGTTCTTCCTGGGATCCTGTTCCCATGTACGTTATGACAGAATGTTGAGTAGTCTTCTCTTGGTATTCCGTAGGTCTTTGGTGATTATATATTTCACCTGTGTTTGTACATGTCTGTTAACCCCAAGATCGTAATGAATCCAATCCTCACACCTTTCCATTGGTGAACCATAAGTTTGTTTAATGAATCTGTGATTGCCCTTCTCCGTGGAAATATCTGCCCTGGTATCAATTTTTAGGTAACACCTCTAAGTGATATCCTACGATATGGGTTTTTCACTTTCTGACTTACTACAAGTCACGTGATTACCTCTAGACTCATCTACGGTGCTGCAAATGGCATTGTGTCCTTTTTTCCCTTGGGTAATATTGTGTCTTAGCGAGGTCCATTTTCTGCAATGTGATTCCCTGAGGGCTGAGGATTAGCTGACCTGGGAAGCCTGACCCTGCCGGCAAGCCCTCCCCAGGTGTGCCTGGGTTGAGGTCAATAGAAACAGCATTCCAGGCAGCAATAGCCCCTGCAGCTGTGCCTGACTCCATATTCTCTGCCCCTTCAGCAGTCTCGGAGCTGTGCTGGTGGGAGGGTGTGAGGGTCCACGGCTTTGTTGGTGGCCCGTTGTGAGTGGGGCTCTGCTGGAGTTTCTGCAGGAGTTGCCAGGCTGCCATCTGTAAAGAAGAGGATGTGTCACCCATAACTTCCACTGGAATTTCTCTCCGGGCTGAGGTGAGGAAGGAAAAAAGGGAGTGGGTGCCAGGACAGGAGGGGTATCTCAGGCTGCGAAATGGAAAGCTTACAGAAGAGCACCCGGGGCCAGGACCATCCTGGCTGGCCTGCAGGCAGCAAGTTGGCCTGCGTGCTGTCGCTGGTGTTGCTCCACGGCCCTTCCTCTAGGCTTTCAAGCCCTTGTACATATTCAGGTGTTTTACCTGGGAAGGGTGGGAGCAGTTCAGCAGCAGCTTGCCTGGGGCTCAGCTCACGTTTACTCACAGAAGCCTCGGCACTGTCCCCCAGCTTTGCAATGAGGACGCTCCTTGCGTGTGGGGGGGCGGGGATGCTGGCTGTATGGGAGATGATTCCCCACCTCTGACCAATTTCAGAATTGTTTACTGCTGGAGGATGTGCCTTGGTAGGGTTTTCCTCTGTATAGCTGTTAGGTTCTGGTTTTTTTTTTCTTTTTTCATTCCAATTACATTTTGTTCCTCTTTTATGTATTTATAGATATAAGCATGTAAATAATTCATTCATATAAATACATCTGTGTGTATGGAAGAATTTCTTTCTGTTTTTTTTTAATTTTATTTTTAAAAATTTTGAAATTTAATTTAATTTTTTTATACAGCAGGTTATTATTAGTTATCTATTTTATGCATATGCATGTATACAGGTGAATCCCAATCTCCCAACTCATCCCAACACCACCACCCCATGGCTTCCCCCACTTGGTGTCCATACGTTTGGTCTCTACCTCTGTGTCTCTATTTCTGCCCTGCAAACCAGTTCATCTGTACCATTTTTCTAGGTTCCACATATATGCATTAATATAAAATATTTGTTTTTCTCTTTCTGACTTACATCACTCTGTATGACAGTCTCTAGATCCATCGACTTCTCTACAAATGACCCAGTTTCATTCCTTTTTATGGCTGAGTAATATTCCATTTTATATATGTACCACTTCTTTATCCATTCGTCTGTCTGTGGGCATTTAGGTTGCTTCCATTACCTGGCTATTGTAAATAGTGCTGCAATGAACATTGTGGTGAATGTGTCTTTTTGATTTATGGTTTTCTCTGGGTATAAGCCCAGAAGTGGGATTGCTGGATCCTATGGTAATTCTCTTTTTAGTTTTTTAAAGGAACCTCCATAGTGTTCTCCATAGTGACTGTATCAATTTACCTTCCCACCAATAGTGGAAGAGGGTTCCTTTTGTCCACACCCTCCCCAGAATTTGTTGTTTGTAGATTTTCTGATGATGCCGATTCTAAGAGGTGTGAGGTCATACCTCATTGTCGTTTGGATTTGTATTTCTCTAATAATTAGTGATTTTGAGCAGCTTTTCATGTGAGTCTTGACCATCTCTGTGACTTCTTTGAAGAAACGTATATTTAGATCTTATGCTCATTTTTGTATTGGGTTGTTTGTTTTATTAATATTAAGCTGCGTGAGCTGTATATATATATTGGAGATTAAACGTTTGTCCATTGATTCGTTTGCGATCGTTTTCGCCCATTCTGAGGGTTGCCTTTTTCCATTCCCATTTTTTTAAACCAAAAAGGAATGAAAGCAAAGGAAGCAGAACACTAATGTGCGTGAAATATGCCTCTTGAAACTGTCGTTTTGAAATATGGACGTCTTTTGAATTTTTTGGTCGATATATGACCCCAGGATTTGTTTTCAGGGCAGGTGTCATTTACAGGCCTGCAATGATTTTGAATATCCACTGACTATTAGCGCTGGGATTAAAGCTGCTGTTGTGTGAAACGGCCACAATGTGGCAGCAGTTCTCCCTTACCAAATCTGGTTACTAGGGCAAAGGAGCCTCAATGGCAGTCGTGTTCTAGATTGGAATTTAGAATGGAATGTGACAGGAGAATGCCCCTCAAGTTTGTCTCACTACTTCTTGTTCGTGTTTTTATTTTAATTTTTTATTTTTTTATTACAGCAAGTTTGATGACAACGTTTGGCTTGTTGTAGGTGTGCAAGATGTGGTTCTTTTACACATATACATATGTCTGTTCTTCCTGGGATCCTGTTCCCATGTACGTTATGACAGAATGTTGAGTAGTCTTCTCTTGGTATTCCGTAGGTCTTTGGTGATTATATATTTCACCTGTGTTTGTACATGTCTGTTAACCCCAAGATCGTAATGAATCCAATCCTCACACCTTTCCATTGGTGAACCATAAGTTTGTTTAATGAATCTGTGATTGCCCTTCTTCGTGGAAATATCTGCCCTGGTATCAATTTTTAGGTAACACCTCTAAGTGATATCGTACGATATGGGTCTTTCACTTTCTGACTTACTACAAGTCACGTGATTACCTCTAGACTCATCTACGGTGCTGCAAATGGCATTGTGTCCTTTTTTCCCTTGGGTAATATTGTGTCTTAGCGAGGTCCATTTTTTGCAATGTGATTCCCTGAGGGCTGAGGATTAGCTGACCTGGGCAGCCTGACCCTGCCGGCAAGCCCTCCCCAGGTGTGCCTGGGTTGAGGTCAATATAAACAGCACTCCGGGCAGCAATAGCCCCTGCAGCTGTGCCTGACTCCATATTATCTGCCCCGTCAGCAGTCTCGGGGCTGTGCTGGTGGGAGGGTGGGAGGGTCCATGGCTTTGTTGGTGGCCCGGTGTGAGTGGAGCTAAGCTGGACTTTCTGCCGGAGTTGCCAGGCTGCCACCTGTAAAGAAGAGGATGTGTCACCCATAACTTCCACTGGAATTTCTCTCCGGGCTGAGGTGAGGAAGGAAAAAAAGGAGTGGGGGCCGGGACAGGAGGGGTATCTCAGGCTGGGAAATGGAAAGCTTCCAGAAGAGCACCCGGGTCCAGGACCATCCTGGTTGGCCTGCAGGCAGCAAGTTGGCCTGCGTGCTGTCACTGGTGTGGCTCCACGGCCCTTCCTCTAGGCTTTCAAGCCCTTGTACATATTCAGGTGTTTTACCTGGGAAGGGTGAGAACAGTGCAGCAGCTGCAGGCGTGGGGCTCAGCTCACGTTTACTCACAGAGGACTCGGCACCGTCCCCCAGCTTTGCAATGAGGACGCTCCTTGCGTGGGGCTGGGCGGGGCTGCTGGCTGTATGGGAGATGATTCCCCACCTCTGACCAATTTCAGAATTGTTTACCGCTGGAGCATGTGCCTTGGTAGGGTTTTCCTCTGTATAGCTGTTAGGTTCTGGTTTTTTTTTTTCTTTTTTCATTCCAATTACATTTTGTTCCTGTTTTATCTATTTATAGATATAAGCATGGAAATAATTCATTCATATAAATACATCTGTGTGAATGGAAGAACTTCTTTTTGTTTTTTTTTAATTTTATTTTTAAAAATTTTGAAATATAATTTTATTTATTTTTTATACAGCAGGTTATTATTAGTTATCTATTTTATGCATATGCATGTATACAGGTGAATCCCAATCTCCCAACTCATCCCAACACCACCACCCCATGGCTTCCCCCACTTGGTGTCCATACGTTTGGTCTCTACCTCTGTGTCTCTATTTCTGCCCTGCAAACCAGTTCATCTGTACCATTTTTCTAGGTTCCACATATATGCATTAATATACAATATTTGTTTTTCTCTTTCTCACTTACTTCACTCTGTATGACAGTCTCTAGATCCATCGACTTCTCTACAAATGACCCAGTTTCATTCCTTTTTATGGCTGAGTAATATTCCATTTTATATATGTACCACTTCTTTATCCATTTGTCTGTCTTTGGGCATTTAGGTTGCTTCCATTACCTGGCTATTGTAAATAGTGCTGCAATGAACATTGTGGTGAATGTGTCTTTTTGATTTATGGTTTTCTCTGGGTATATGCCCAGAAGTGGGATTGCTGGATCCTATGGTAATTCTCTTTTTAGTTTTTTAAAGGAACCTCCATACTGTTCTCCATAGTGACTGTATCAATTTACCTTCCCACCAATAGTGGAAGAGGGTTCCTTTTGTCCACACCCTCCCCAGAATTTGTTGTTTGTAGATTTTCTGATGATGCCGATTCTAAGAGGTGTGAGGTCATACCTCATTGTCATTTTGATTTGCATTTCTCTAATAATTAGTGATTTTGAGCAGCTTTTCATGTGCGTCTTGGCCATCTCTGTGACTTCTTTGAAGAAACGTCTATTTAGATCTTCTGCCCATTTTTGTATTGGGTTGTTTGTTTTATTAATATTAAGCTGCGTGAGCTGTTTATATATATTGGAGATTAAACCTTTGTCCATTGATTCGTTTGCGATCGTTTTCGCCCATTCTGAGGGTTGCCTTTTTCCATTCCCGTTTTTTTAACCAAAAAAGAAAGAAAGCAAAGGAAGCAGAACACTAATGTGCGTGAAATATGCCTCTTGAAACTGTCGTTTTGAAATATGGACGTCTTTTGAATTTTTTGGTCGATGTATGACCCCAGGATTTGTTTTCATTGCAGTTGTCATTTACAGGCCTGCAATGATTTTGAATATCCACTGACCATTAGCGCTGGGATTAAAGCTGCTGTTGTGTGAAACGGCCACAAGGTGGCAGCAGTTCTCCCTTACCAAATCTGGTTACTAGGGCAACAGAGCCTCAATGGAAGTCGTGTTCTAGATTGGAATTTAGAATGGAATGTGCCAGGAGAATGCCCCTCAAGTTTGTCTCACTACTTCTTGTTCGTGTTTTTATTTTAATTTTTTATTTTTTTATTACAGCAAGTTTGATGACAACGTTTGGCTTGTTGTAGGTGTGCAAGATGTGGTTCTTTTACACATATACATATGTCTGTTCTTCCTGGGATCCTGTTCCCATCTACATTATTGACAGAATGTTGAGTAGTCTTCTCTTGGTATTCCGTAGGTCTTTGGTGATTATATATTTCACCTGTGTTTGTACATGTCTGTTAACCCCAAGATCGTAATGAATCCAATCCTCACACCTTTCCATTGGTGAACCATAAGTTTGTTTAATGAATCTGTGATTGCCCTTCTCCGTGGAAATATCTGCCCTGGTATCAATTTTTAGGTAACACCTCTAAGTGATATCCTACGATATGGGTCTTTCACTTTCTGACATACTACAAGTCACGTGATTACCTCTAGACTCACCTACAGTGCCGCAAATGGCATTGTGTCCTTTTTTCCCTTGGGTAATATTGTGTCTTAGCGAGGTCCATTTTCTGCAACGTGATTTCCTGAGGGCTGAGGATTAGCTGACCTGGGCAGCCTGACCCTGCCGGCAAGCCCTCCCCAGGTGTGCCTGGGTTGAGGTCAATATAAACAGCACTCCAGGCAGCAATAGCCCCTGCAGCTGTGCCTGACTCCATATTCTCTGCCCCGTCAGCAGTCTCGGGGCTGTGCTGGTGGGAGGGTGTGAGGGTCCACGGCTTTGTTGGTGGTCCGGTGTGAGTGGGGCTCTGCTGGAGGTTCTGCAGGAGTTGCCAGGCTGCCATCTGTAAAGAAGAGGATGTGTCACCCATAACTTCCACTGGAATTTCTCTCCGGGCTGAGGTGAGGAAGGAAAAAAGGGAGTGGGTGCCGGGAAAGGAGGGGTATCTCAGGCTGCGAAATGGAAAGCTTACAGAAGAGCACCCGGGGCCAGGACCATCCTGGCTGGCCTGCAGGCAGCAAGTTGGCCTGCGTGCTGTTGCTGGTGTGGCTCCACGGCCCTTCCTCTAGGCTTTCAAGCCCTTGTACATATTAAGGTGTTTTACCTGGGAAGGGTTGGAGCAGTTCAGCAGCAGCTGGCCTGTGGCTCAGCTCACGTTTACTCACAGAGGCCTCGGCACTGTCCCCCAGCATTGCAATGAGGACACTCTTTGCGTGTGGGGGGGCGGGGCTGCTGGCTGTATGGGAGATGATTCCCCACCTCTGACCAATTTCAGAATTGTTTACTGCTGGTGCAAGTGCCTTGGTTGGGTTTTCCTCTGTATAACTGTTAGGTTCAGGATTTTTTTTTTCTTTTTTCATTCCAATTATATTTTGTTCCTGTTTTGTGTATTTATAGATATAAGCATGTAAATAATTCATTCATATAAATACATCTGTGTGAATGGAAAAACTTTTTTCTGGTTTTTTTTTCAATTTTATTTTTAAAAATTTTGAAATTTACTTTTATTTATTTTTTTATACAGCATGTTATTATTTGTTATCTAATTTATGCATATGCATGTATACAGGTCAATCCCAATCTCCCAACTCATCCCAACACCACCACCCCATGGCTTCCCCCACTTGGTGTCCATACGTTTGTTCTCTACCTCTGTGTCTCTATTTCTGCCCTGCAAAGCAGATCATCTGTACCATTTTTCTAGGTTCCACATATATGCATTAATATACAATATTTGTTTTTCTCTTTCTGACTTACTTCACTCTGTATGACAGTCTCTAGATCCATCGACTTCTCTACAAATGACCCAGTTTCATTCCTTTTTATGGCTGAGTAATATTCCATTTTATATATGTACCACTTCTTTATCCATTCGTCTGTCTGTGGGCATTTAGGTTGCTTCCATTACCTGGCTATTGTAAATAGTGCTGCAATGAACATTGTGGTGAATGTGTCTTTTTGATTTATGGTTTTCTCTGGGTATATGCCCAGAAGTGGGATTGCTGGATCCTATGGTAATTCTCTTTTTAGTTTTTTAAAGGAACCTCCATACTGTTCTCCATAGTGACTGTATCAATTTACCTTCCCACCAATAGTCGAAGAGGGTTCCTTTTGTCCACACCCTCCCCAGAATTTGTTGTTTGTAGATTTTCTGATGATGCCGATTCTAAGAGGTGTGAGGTCATACCTCATTGTCGTTTGGATTTGCATTTCTCTAATAATTAGTGATGTTGAGCAGCTTTTCATGTGCGTCTTGACCATCTCTGTGACTTCTTTGAAGAAACGTATATTTAGATCTTCTGCTCATTTTTGTATTGGGTTGTTTGTTTTATTAATATTAAGCTGCGTGAGCTGTTTATATATATTGGAGATTAAACGTTTGTCCATTGATTCGTTTGCGATCGTTTTCGCCCATTCTGAGGGTTGCCTTTTTCCATTCCCATTTTTTTAAACCAAAAAAGAATGAAAGCAAAGGAAGCAGAACACTAATGTGCGTGAAATATGCCTCTTGAAACTGTCGTTTTGAAATATGGACGTCTTTTGAATTTTTTGGTCGATATATGACCCCAGGATTTGTTTTCAGGGCAGGTGTCATTTACAGGCCTGCAATGATTTTGAATATCCACTGACTATTAGCGCTGGGATTAAAGCTGCTGTTGTGTGAAACGGCCACAAGGTGGCAGCAGTTCTCCCTTACCGAATCTGGTTACTAGGGCAACAGAGCCTCAATGGCAGTCGTGTTCTAGATTGGAATTTAGAATGGAATGTGCCAGGAGAATGCCCCTCAAGTTTGTCTCACTACTTCTTGTTCGTGTTTTTATTTTAATTTTTTATTTTTTTATTACAGCAAGTTTGATGACAACGTTTGGCTTGTTGTAGGTGTGCAAGATGTGGTTCTTTTACACATATACATATGTCTGTTCTTCCTGGGATCCTGTTCCCATGTACGTTATGACAGAATGTTGAGTAGTCTTCTCTTGGTATTCCGTAGGTCTTTGGTGATTATATATTTCACCTGTGTTTGTACATGTCTGTTAACCCCAAGATCGTAATGAATCCAATCCTCACACCTTTCCATTGGTGAACCATAAGTTTGTTTAATGAATCTGTGATTGCCCTTCTCCGTGGAAATATCTGCCCTGGTATCAATTTTTAGGTAACACCTCTAAGTGATATCCTACGATATGGGTCTTTCACTTTCTGACTTACTACAAGTCACGTGATTACCTCTAGACTCACCTACAGTGCTGCAAATGGCATTGTGTCCTTTTTTCCCTTGGGTAATATTGTGTCTTAGCGAGGTCCATTTTCTGCAATGTGATTCCCTGAGGGCTGAGGATTAGCTGACCTGGGCAGCCTGACCCTGCCGGCAAGCCCTCCCCAGGTGTGCCTGGGTTGAGGTCAATATAAACAGCACTCCGGGCAGCAATAGCCCCTGCAGCTTTGCCTGACTCCATATTCTCTGCCCCGTCAGCAGTCTCGGGGCTGTGCTGGTGGGAGGGTGTGAGGGTCCACGGCTTTGTTAGTGGCCCGGTGTGAGTGGGGCTCTGCTGGACTTTCTGCAGGAGTTGCCAGGCTGCCACCTGTAAAGAAGAGGATGTGTCACCCATAAATTCCACTGGAATTTCTCTCCGGGCTGAGGTGAGGAAGGAAAAAAGGGAGTGGGTGCCAGGACAGGAGGGGTATCTCAGGCTGGGAAATGGAAAGCTTCCAGAAGAGCACCCGGGGTCAGGACCATCCTGGCTGGCCTGCAGGCAGCAAGTTGGCCTGCGTGCTGTCGCTGGTGTGGCTCCACGGCCCTTCCTCTAGGCTTTCAAGCCCTTGTACATATTAAGGTGTTTTACCTGGGAAGGGTTGGAGCAGTTCAGCAGCAGCTGGCCTGTGGCTCAGCTCACGTTTACTCACAGAGGCCTCGGCACTGTCCCCCAGCATTGCAATGAGGACACTCTTTGCGTGTGGGGGGGCGGGGCTGCTGGCTGTATGGGAGATGATTCCCCACCTCTGACCAATTTCAGAATTGTTTACCGCTGGTGCAAGTGCCTTGGTTGGGTTTTCCTCTGTATAACTGTTAGGTTCAGGATTTTTTTTTTCTTTTTTCATTCCAATTATATTTTGTTCCTGTTTTGTGTATTTATAGATATAAGCATGTAAATAATTCATTCATATAAATACATCTGTGTGAATGGAAAAACTTTTTTCTGGTTTTTTTTTCAATTTTATTTTTAAAAATTTTGAAATTTACTTTTATTTATTTTTTTATACAGCATGTTATTATTTGTTATCTAATTTATGCATATGCATGTATACAGGTCAATCCCAATCTCCCAACTCATCCCAACACCAACACCCCATGGCTTCCCCCACTTGGTGTCCATACGTTTGGTCTCTACCTCTGTGTCTCTATTTCTGCCCTGCAAAGCAGATCATCTGTACCATTTTTCTAGGTTCCACATATATGCATTAATATACAATATTTGTTTTTCTCTTTCTGACTTACTTCACTCTGTATGACAGTCTCTAGATCCATCGACTTCTCTACAAATGACCCAGTTTCATTCCTTTTTTTGGCTGAGTAATATTCCATTTTATATATGTACCACTTCTTTATCCATTCGTCTGTCTGTGGGCATTTAGGTTGCTTCCATTACCTGGCTATTGTAAATAGTGCTGCAATGAACATTGTGGTGAATGTGTCTTTTTGATTTATGGTTTTCTCTGGGTATATGCCCAGAAGTCGGATTGCTGGATCCTATGGTAATTCTCTTTTTAGTTTTTTAAAGGAACCTCCATACTGTTCTCCATAGTGACTGTATCAATTTACCTTCCCACCAATAGTCGAAGAGGGTTCCTTTTGTCCACACCCTCCCCAGAATTTGTCGTTTGTAGATTTTCTGATGATGCAATTCTAAGAGGTGTGAGGTCATACCTCATTGTCGTTTGGATTTGCATTTCTCTAATAATTAGTGATGTTGAGCAGCTTTTCATGTGCGTCTTGACCATCTCTGTGACTTCTTTGAAGAAACGTATATTTAGATCTTATGCTCATTTTTGTATTGGGTTGTTTGTTTTATTAATATTAAGCTGCGTGAGCTGTTTATATATATTGGAGATTAAACGTTTGTCCATTGATTCGTTTGCGATCGTTTTCGCCCATTCTGAGGGTTGCCTTTTTCCATTCCCATTTTTTTAAACCAAAAAAGAATGAAAGCAAAGGAAGCAGAACACTAATGTGCGTGAAATATGCCTCTAGAAACTGTCGTTTTGAAATATGGACGTCTTTTGAATTTTTTGGTCGATATATGACCCCAGGATTTGTTTTCAGGGCAGGTGTCATTTACAGGCCTGCAATGATTTTGAATATCCACTGACCATTAGCGCTGGGATTAAAGCTGCTGTTGTGTGAAACGGCCACAAGGTGGCAGCAGTTCTCCCTTACCAAATCTGGTTACTAGGGCAAAGGAGCCTCAATGGCAGTCGTGTTCTAGATTGGAATTTAGAATGGAATGTGCCAGGAGAATGCCCCTCAAGTTTGTCTCACTACTACTTGTTCGTGTTTTTAATTTATTTTTTTATTTTTTTATTACAGCAAGTTTGATGACAACGTTTGGCTTGTTGTAGGTGTGCAAGATGTGGTTCTTTTACACATATACATATGTCTGTTCTTCCTGGGATCCTGTTCCCATGTACGTTATGACAGAATGTTGAGTAGTCTTCTCTTGGTATTCCGTAGGTCTTTGGTGATTATATATTTCACCTGTGTTTGTACATGTCTGTTAACCCCAAGATCGTAATGAATCCAATCCTCACAACTTTCCATTGGTGAACCATAAGTTTGTTTAATGAATCTGTGATTGCCCTTCTCCGTGGAAATATCTGCCCTGGTATCAATTTTTAGGTAACACCTCTAAGTGATATCCTACGATATGGGTCTTTCACTTTCTGACTTACTACAAGTCACGTGATTACCTCTAGACTCACCTACAGTGCTGCAAATGGCATTGTGTCCTTTTTTCCCTTGGGTAATATTGTGTCTTAGCGAGGTCCATTTTCTGCAACGTGATTTCCTGAGGGCTGAGGATTAGCTGACCTGGGCAGCCTGACCCTGCCGGCAAGCCCTCCCCAGGTGTGCCTGGGTTGAGGTCAATAGAAACAGCATTCCAGGCAGCAATAGCCCCTGCAGCTGTGCCTGACTCCATATTCTCTGCCCCTTCAGCAGTCTCGGAGCTGTGCTGGTGGGAGGGTGTGAGGGTCCACGGCTTTGTTGGTGGCCCGGTGTGAGTGGGGCTCTGCTGGACTTTCTGCAGGAGTTGCCAGGCTGCCATCTGTAAAGAAGAGGATGTGTCACCCATAACTTCCACTGGAATTTCTCTCCGGGCTGAGGTGAGGAAGGAAAAAAGGGAGTGGGTGCCGGGACAGGAGGGGTATCTCAGGCTGCGAAATGGAAAGCTTACAGAAGAGCACCCGGGGCCAGGACCATCCTGGTTGGCCTGCAGGCAGCAAGTTGGCCTGCGTGCTGTCGCTGGTGTGGCTCCACGGCCCTTCCTCTAGGCTTTCAAGCCCTTGTACATATTCAGGTGTTTTACCTGGGAAGGGTGAGAACAGTTCAGCAGCAGCAGGCCTGGGGCTCAGCTCACGTTTACTCACAGAGGACTCGGCACCGTCCCCCAGCTTTGCAATGAGGACGCTCCTTGCGTGGGGCTGGGCGGGGCTGCTGGCTGTATGGGAGATGATTCCCCACCTCTGACCAATTTCAGAATTGTTTACCGCTGGAGGATGTGCCTTGGTAGGGTTTTCCTCTGTATAGCTGTTAGGTTCTGTTTTTTTTTTTCTTTTTTCGTTCCAATTACATTTTGTTCCTGTTTTATGTATTTATAGATATAAGCATGTAAATAATTCATTCATATAAATACATCTGTGTGTATGGAAGAATTTCTTTCTGTTTTTTTTTAATTTTATTTTTAAAAATTTTGAAATTTAATTTAATATTTTTATACAGCAGGTTATTATTAGTTATCTATTTTATGCATATGCATGTATACAGGTGAATCCCAATCTCCCAACTCATCCCAACACCACCACTCCATGGCTTCCCACACTTGGTGTCCATACGTTTGGTCTCTACCTCTGTGTCTCTATTTCTGCCCTGCAAACCAGTTCATCTGTACCATTTTTCTAGGTTCCACATATATGCATTAATATACAATATTTGTTTTTCTCTTTCTGACTTACTTCACTCTGTATGACAGTCTCTAGATCCATCGACTTCTCTACAAATGACCCAGTTTCATTCCTTTTTATGGCTGAGTAATATTCCATTTTATATATGTACCACTTCTTTATCCATTCGTCTGTCTGTGGGCATTTAGGTTGCTTCCATTACCTGGCTATTGTAAATAGTGCTGCAATGAACATTGTGGTGAATGTGTCTTTTTGATTTATGGTTTTC
Source organism: Mesoplodon densirostris (assembly GCF_025265405.1). Lineage (NCBI taxonomy): Eukaryota > Metazoa > Chordata > Mammalia > Artiodactyla > Ziphiidae > Mesoplodon > Mesoplodon densirostris. Next base: position 84,285,064 of record NC_082667.1, on the reverse strand, counting down.
TCTGGGTATATGCCCAGAAGTGGGATTGCTGGATCCTATGGTAATTCTCTTTTTAGTTTTTTAAAGGAACCTCCATAGTGTTCTCCATAGTGACTGTATCAATTTACCTTCCCACCAATAGTGGAAGAGGGTTCCTTTTGTCCACACCCTCCCCAGAATTTGTTGTTTGTAGATTTTCTGATGATGCCGATTCTAAGAGGTGTGAGGTCATACCTCATTGTCGTTTGGATTTGTATTTCTCTAATAATTAGTGATGTTGAGCAGCTTTTCATGTGCGTCTTGACCATCTCTGTGACTTCTTTGAAGAAACGTATATTTAGATCTTATGCTCATTTTTGTATTGGGTTGTTTGTTTTATTAATATTAAGCTGCGTGAGCTGTTTATATATATTGGAGATTAAACGTTTGTCCATTGATTCGTTTGCGATCGTTTTCGCCCATTCTGAGGGTTGCCTTTTTCCATTCCCATTTTTTTAAACCAAAAAAGAATGAAAGCAAAGGAAGCAGAACACTAATGTGCGTGAAATATGCCTCTTGAAACTGTCGTTTTGAAATATGGACGTCTTTTGAATTTTTTGGTCGATATATGACCCCAGGATTTGTTTTCAGGGCAGGTGTCATTTACAGGCCTGCAATGATTTTGAATATCCACTGACTATTAGCGCTGGGATTAAAGCTGCTGTTGTGTGAAACGGCCACAAGGTGGCAGCAGTTCTCCCTTACCAAATCTGGTTACTAGGGCAAAGGAGCCTCAATGGCAGTCGTGTTCTAGATTGGAATTTAGAATGGAATGTGCCAGGAGAATGCCCCTCAAGTTTGTCTCACTACTTCTTGTTCGTGTTTTTATTTTAATTTTTTATTTTTTTATTACAGCAAGTTTGATGACAACGTTTGGCTTGTTGTAGGTGTGCAAGATGTGGTTCTTTTACACATATACATATGTCTGTTCTTCCTGGGATCCTGTTCCCATGTACGTTATGACAGAATGTTGAGTAGTCTTCTCTTGGTATTCCGTAGGTCTTTGGTGATTATATATTTCACCTGTGTTTGTACATGTCTGTTAACCCCAAGATCGTAATGAATCCAATCCTCACACCTTTCCATTGGTGAACCATAAGTTTGTTTAATGAATCTGTGATTGCCCTTCTCCGTGGAAATATCTGCCCTGGTATCAATTTTTAGGTAACACCTCTAAGTGATATCCTACGATATGGGTTTTTCACTTTCTGACTTACTACAAGTCACGTGATTACCTCTAGACTCATCTACGGTGCTGCAAATGGCATTGTGTCCTTTTTTCCCTTGGGTAATATTGTGTCTTAGCGAGGTCCATTTTCTGCAATGTGATTCCCTGAGGGCTGAGGATTAGCTGACCTGGGAAGCCTGACCCTGCCGGCAAGCCCTCCCCAGGTGTGCCTGAGTTGAGGTCAATATAAACAGCACTTCAGGCAGCAATAGCCCCTGCAGCTGTGCCTGACTCCATATTCTCTGCCCCGTCAGCAGTCTCGGGGCTGTGCTGGTTGGAGGGTGTGAGGGTCCACGGCTTTGATGGTGGCCCGGTGTGAGTGGGGCTCTGCTGGACTTTCTGCCGGAGTTGCCAGGCTGCCACCTGTAAAGAAGAGGATGTGTCACCCATAACTTCCACTGGAATTCCTCTCCGGGCTGAGGTGAGGAAGGAAAAAAAGGAGTGGGTGCTGGGACAGGAGGGGTATCTCAGGCTGGGAAATGGAAAGCTCTCAGAAGAGCGCCGGGGTCCAGGACCATCCTGGTTGGCCTGCAGGCAGCAAGTTGGCCTGCGTGCTGTCACTGGTGTGGCTCCACGGCCCTTCCTCTAGGCTTTCAAGCCCTTGTACATATTCAGGTGTTTTACCTGGGAAGGGTGAGAACAGTGCAGCAGCAGCAGGCCTGGGGCTCAGCTCACGTTTACTCACAGAGGACTCGGCACCGTCCCCCAGCTTTGCAATGAGGACGCTCCTTGCGTGGGGCTGGGCGGGGCTGCTGGCTGTATGGGAGATGATTCCCCACCTCTGACCAATTTCAGAATTGTTTACCGCTGGAGCATGTGCCTTGGTAGGGTTTTCCTCTGTATAGCTGTTAGGTTCTGGTTTTTTTTTCCTTTTTTCATTCCAATTACATTTTGTTCCTGTTTTATCTATTTATAGATATAAGCATGGAAATAATTCATTCATATAAATACATCTGTGTGAATGGAAGAACTTCTTTCTGTTTTTTTTAAATTTTAGTTTTAAAAATTTTGAAATTTAATATTATTTATTTTTTTATACAGCAGGTTATTATTAGTTATCTATTTTATGCATATGCATGTATACAGGTCAATCCCAATCTCCCAACTCATCCCAACACCACCACCCCATGGCTTCCCCCACTTGGTGTCCATACGTTTGGTCTCTACCTCTGTGTCTCTATTTCTGCCCTGCAAACCAGTTCATCTGTACCATTTTTCTAGGTTCCACATATATGCATTAATATACAATATTTGTTTTTCTCTTTCTGACTTACTTCACTCTGTATGACAGTCTCTAGATCCATCGACTTCTCTACAAATGACCCAGTTTCATTCCTTTTTATGGCTGAGTAATATTCCATTTTATATATGTACCACTTCTTTATCCATTCGTCTGTCTGTGGGCATTTAGGTTGCTTCCATTACCTGGCTATTGTAAATAGTGCTGCAATGAACATTGTGGTGAATGTGTCTTTTTGATTTATGGTTTTCTCTGGGTATATGCCCAGAAGTGGGATTGCTGGATCCTATGGTAATTCTCTTTTTAGTTTTTTAAAGGAACCTCCATAGTGTTCTCCATAGTGACTGTATCAATTTACCTTCCCACCAATAGTGGAAGAGGGTTCCTTTTGTCCACACCCTCCCCAGAATTTGTTGTTTGTAGATTTTCTGATGATGCCGATTCTAAGAGGTGTGAGGTCATACCTCATTGTCGTTTGGATTTGTATTTCTCTAATAATTAGTGATGTTGAGCAGCTTTTCATGTGCGTCTTGACCATCTCTGTGACTTCTTTGAAGAAACGTATATTTAGATCTTATGCTCATTTTTGTATTGGGTTGTTTGTTTTATTAATATTAAGCTGCGTGAGCTGTTTATATATATTGGAGATTAAACGTTTGTCCATTGATTCGTTTGCGATCGTTTTCGCCCATTCTGAGGGTTGCCTTTTTCCATTCCCATTTTTTTAAACCAAAAAAGAATGAAAGCAAAGGAAGCAGAACACTAATGTGCGTGAAATATGCCTCTTGAAACTGTCGTTTTGAAATATGGACGTCTTTTGAATTTTTTGGTCGATATATGACCCCAGGATTTGTTTTCAGGGCAGGTGTCATTTACAGGCCTGCAATGATTTTGAATATCCACTGACTATTAGCGCTGGGATTAAAGCTGCTGTTGTGTGAAACGGCCACAAGGTGGCAGCAGTTCTTCCTTACCAAATCTGGTTACTAGGGCAAAGGAGCCTCAATGGCAGTCGTGTTCTAGATTGGAATTTAGAATGGAATGTGCCAGGAGAATGCCCCTCAAGTTTGTCTCACTACTTCTTGTTCGTGTTTTTAATTTAATTTTTTATTTTTTTATTACAGCAAGTTTGATGACAACGTTTGGCTTGTTGTAGGTGTGCAAGATGTGGTTCTTTTACACATATACATATGTCTGTTCTTCCTGGGATCCTGTTCCCATGTACGTTATGACAGAATGTTGAGTAGTCTTCTCTTGGTATTCAGTAGGTCTTTGGTGATTATATATTTCAACTGTGTTTGTATATGTCTGTTAACCCCAAGATCGTAATGAATCCAATCCTCACACCTTTCCATTGGTGAACCATAAGTTTTTTTAATGAATCTGTGATTGCCCTTCTCCGTGGAAATATCTGCCCTGGTATCAATTTTTAGGTAACACCTCTAAGTGATATCCTACGATATGGGTCTTTCACTTTCTGACTTACTACAAGTCACGTGAATACTTCTAGACTCATCTACGGTGCTGCAAATGGCATTGTGTCCTTTTTTCCCTTGGGTAATATTATGTCTTAGCGAGGTCCATTTTCTGCAATGTGATTCCCTGAGGGCTGAGGATTAGCTGACCTGGGCAGCCTGACCCTGCCGGCAAGCCCTCCCCAGGTGTGCCGGGGTTGAGGTCAGTATAAACAGCACTCCGAGCAGCAATAGCCCCTGCAGCTGTGCCTGACTCCATATTCTCTGCCCCGTCAGCAGTCTCGGGGCTGTGCTGGTGGGAGGGTGTGAGGGTCCACGGCTTTGTTGGTGGCCCGGTGTGAGTGGGGCTCTGCTGGACTTTCTGCAGGGGTTGCCAGGCTGCCACCTGTAAAGAAGAGGATGTGTCACCCATAACTTCCACTGGAATTTCTCTCCGGGCTGAGGTGAGGAAGGAAAAAAAGGAGTGGGGGCCGGGACAGGAGGGGTATCTCAGGCAGGGAAATGGAAAGCTGCCAGAAGAGCGCCCGGGGTCATGACCATCCTGGCTGGCCTGCAGGCAGCAAGTTGGCCTGCGTGCTGTCGCTGGTGTGGCTCCACGGCCCTTCCTCTAGGCTTTCAAGCCCTTGTACATATTCAGGTGTTTTACCTGGGAAGGGTGGGAACAGTTCAGCAGCAGCTGGCCTGGGGCTCAGCTCACGTTTACTCACAGAGGACTCGGCACCGTACCCCAGCTTTGCAATGAGGACGCTCCTTGCGTGGGGCTGGGTGGGGCTGCTGGCTGTATGGGAGATGATTCCCCACCTCTGACCAATTTCAGAATTGTTTACCGCTGGAGCATGTGCCTTGGTAGGGATTTCCTCTGTATAGCTGTTAGGTTCAGTTTTTTTTTTCTTTTTTCGTTCCAATTACATTTTGTTCCTGTTTTATGTATTTATAGATATAAGCATGGAAATAATTCATTCATATAAATACATCTGTGTGTATGGAAGAATTTCTTTCTGTTTTTTTTAATTTTATTTTTAAAAATTTTGAAATTTAATTTAATTTTTTTATACAGCAGGTTATTATTAGTTATCTATTTTATGCATATGCATGTATACAGGTGAATCCCAATCTCCCAACTCATCCCAACACCACCACCCCATGGCTTCCCCCACTTGGTGTCCATACGTTTGGTCTCTACCTCTGTGTCTCTATTTCTGCCCTGCAAACCAGTTCATCTGTACCATTTTTCTAGGTTCCACATATATGCATTAATACACAATATTTGTTTTTCTCTTTCTGACTTACTTCACTCTGTATGACAGTCTCTAGATCCATCAACTTCTCTACAAATGACCCAGTTTCATTCCTTTTTATGGCTGAGTAATATTCCATTTTATATATGTACCACTTCTTTATCCATTCGTCTGTCTGTGGGCATTTAGGTTGCTTCCATTACCTGGCTATTGTAAATAGTGCTGCAATGAACATTGTGGTGAATGTGTCTTTTTGATTTATGGTTTTCTCTGGGTATATGCCCAGAAGTGGGATTGCTGGATCCTATGGTAATTCTCTTTTTAGTTTTTTAAAGGAACCTCCATAGTGTTCTCCATAGTGACTGTATCAATTTACCTTCCCACCAATAGTGGAAGAGGGTTCCTTTGTCCACACCCTCCCCAGAATTTGTTGTTTGTAGATTTTCTGATGATGCCGATTCTAAGAGGTGTGAGGTCATACCTCATTGTCATTTTGATTTGCATTTCTCTAATAATTAGTGATGTTGAGCAGCTTTTCATGTGCGTCTTGGCCATCTCTGTGACTTCTTTGAAGAAACGTCTATTTAGATCTTCTGCCCATTTTTGTATTGGATTGTTTGTTTTATTAATATTAAGCTGCGTGCGCTGTTTATATATATTGGAGATTAAACCTTTGTCCATTGATTCATTTGGGATCGTTTTCACACATTCTGAGGGCTGCCTTTTTCCATTCCCGTTTTTTTAACCAAAAAAGAAAGAAAGCAGAGGAAGCAGAACACTAATGTGCGTGAAATATGCCTCTTGAAACTGTCGTTTTGAAATATGGACGTCTTTTGAATTTTTTGGTCGATATATGACCCCAGGATTTGTTTTCAGGGCGGGTGTAATTTACAGGCCTGCAATGATTTTGAATATCCACTGACCATTAGCGCTGGGATTAAAGCTGCTGTTGTGTGAAACGGCCACAAGGTGGCAGCAGTTCTCCCTTACCAAATCTGGTTACTAGGGCAACAGAGCCTCAGTGGAAGTCATGTTCTAGATTGGAATTTAGAATGGAATGTGCCAGGAGAATGCCCCTCAAGTTTGTCTCACTACTTCTTGTTCGTGTTTTTAATTTAATTTTTTATTTTTTTATTACAGCAAGTTTGATGACAATGTTTGGCTTGTTGTAGGTGTGCAAGATGTGGTTCTTTTACACATATACATATGTCTGTTCTTCCTGGGATCCTGTTCCCATGTAAGTTATGACAGAATGTTGAGTAGTCTTCTCTTGGTATTCCATAGGTCTTTGGTGATTATATATTTCACCTGTGTTTGTATATGTCTGTTAATCCCAATATCGTAATGAATCCAATCCTCACACCTTTCCATTGGTGAACCATAAGTTTGTTTAATGAGTCTGTGATTGCCCTTCTCCGTGGAAATATCTGCCCTGGTATCAATTTTTAGGTAACACCCATAAGTGATATCCTACAATATGTGTCTTTCACTTTCTGACTTACTACAAGTCACGTGATTACCTCTAGACTCATCTACGGTGCTGCAAGTGGCATTGTGTCCTTTTTTTCCCTTGGCCAATATTGTGTCTTAGCGAGGTCCATTTTCTGGAACGTGAGCCCCTGAGGGCTGAGGATTAGCTGACCTGGGCAGCCTGACCCTGCCGGCAAGCCCTCCCCAGGTGTGCCTGGGTTGAGGTCAATATAAACAGCACTCCAGGCAGCAATAGCCCCTGCAGCTGTGACTGACTCTATGTTCTATGCCTCGTTAGCAGTCTCGGGGCTGTGCTGGTGGGAGGGTGTGAGGGTCCACGGTTTGTTGGTGGCCCGGTGTGAGTGGGGCTCTGCTGGACTTTCTGCAGGAGTTGCCAGGCTGCCACCTGTAAAGAAGAGGATGTGTCACGCATAACTTCCACTGGAATTTCTCTCCGGGCTGAGGTGAGGAAGGAAAAAAAGGAGTGGGGGCCCAGACAGGAGGGGTATCTCAGGCAGGGAAATGGAAAGCTTCCAGAAGAGCACCCGGGGCCAGGACCATCCTGGCTGGCCTGCAGGCAGCAAGTTGGCCTGCGTGCTGTCGCTGGTGTGGCTCCACGGCCCTTCCTCTAGGCTTTCAAGCCCTTGTACATATTCAGGTGTTTTACCTGGGAAGGGTTGGAGCAGTTCAGCAGCAGCTGGCCTGGGGCTCAGCTCACGTTTACTCACAGAGGCCTCGGCACTGTCCCCCAGCTTTGCAATGAGGACGCTCTTTGCGTGTGGGGGGGCGGGGCTGCTGGCTGTATGGGAGATGATTCCCCACCTCTGACCAATTTCAGAATTGTTTACCGCTGGTGCAAGTGCCTTGGTTGGGTTTTCCTCTGTATAACTGTTAGGTTCTGGTTTTTTTTTCTTTTTTCCTTCCAATTACATTTTGTTCCTGTTTTATATATTTATAGATATAAGCATGGAAATAATTCATTCATATAAATACATTTGTGTGTATGGAAGAATTTCTTTCTGTTTTTTTTTAATTTTATTTTTAAAAATTTTGAAATTTAATTTAATTTTTTTATACAGCAGGTTATTATTAGTTATCTATTTTATGCATATGCATGTATACAGGTGAATCCCAATCTCCCAACTCATCCCAACACCACCACCCCATGGCTTCCCCCACTTGGTGTCCATACGTTTGGTCTCTACCTCTGTGTCTCTATTTCTGCCCTGCAAACCAGTTCATCTGTACCATTTTTCTAGGTTCCACATATATGCATTAATATACAATATTTGTTTTTCTCTTTCTGACTTACTTCACTCTGTATGACAGTCTCTAGATCCATCGACTTCTCTACAAATGACCCAGTTTCATTCCTTTTTTTGGCTGAGTAATATTCCATTTTATATATGTACCACTTCTTTATCCATTCGTCTGTCTGTGGGCATTTAGGTTGCTTCCATTACCTGGCTATTGTAAATAGTGCTGCAATGAACATTGTGGTGAATGTGTCTTTTTGATTTATGGTTTTCTCTGGGTATATGCCCAGAAGTGGGATTGCTGGATCCTATGGTAATTCTCTTTTTAGTTTTTTAAAGGAACCTCCATACTGTTCTCCATAGTGACTGTATCAATTTACCTTCCCACCAATAGTCGAAGAGGGTTCCTTTTGTCCACACCCTCCCCAGAATTTGTCGTTTGTAGATTTTCTGATGATGCAATTCTAAGAGGTGTGAGGTCATACCTCATTGTCGTTTGGATTTGCATTTGTCTAATAATTAGTGATGTTGAGCAGCTTTTCATGTGCGTCTTGACCATCTCTGTGACTTCTTTGAAGAAACGTATATTTAGATCTTCTGCTCATTTTTGTATTGGGTTGTTTGTTTTATTAATATTAAGCTGCGTGAGCTGTTTATATATATTGGAGATTAAACGTTTGTCCATTGATTCGTTTGCGATCGTTTTCGCCCATTCTGAGGGTTGCCTTTTTCCATTCCCATTTTTTTAAACCAAAAAAGAATGAAAGCAAAGGAAGCAGAACACTAATGTGCGTGAAATATGCCTCTTGAAACTGTCGTTTTGAAATATGGACGTCTTTTGAATTTTTTGGTCGATATATGACCCCAGGATTTGTTTTCAGGGCAGGTGTCATTTACAGGCCTGCAATGATTTTGAATATCCACTGACCATTAGCGCTGGGATTAAAGCTGCTGTTGTGTGAAACGGCCACAAGGTGGCAGCAGTTCTCCCTTACCAAATCTGGTTACTAGGGCAAAGGAGCCTCAATGGCAGTCGTGTTCTAGATTGGAATTTAGAATGGAATGTGCCAGGAGAATGCCCCTCAAGTTTGTCTCACTACTTCTTGTTCGTGTTTTTAATTTAATTTTTTATTTTTTTATTACAGCAAGTTTGATGACAACGTTTGGCTTGTTGTAGGTGTGCAAGATGTGGTTCTTTTACACATATACATATGTCTGTTCTTCCTGGGATCCTGTTCCCATGTACGTTATGACAGAATGTTGAGTAGTCTTCTCTTGGTATTCCGTAGGTCTTTGGTGATTATATATTTCACCTGTGTTTGTACATGTCTGTTAACCCCAAGATCGTAATGAATCCAATCCTCACACCTTTCCATTGGTGAACCATAAGTTTGTTTAATGAATCTGTGATTGCCCTTCTCCGTGGAAATATCTGCCCTGGTATCAATTTTTAGGTAACACCTCTAAGTGATATCCTACGATATGGGTCTTTCACTTTCTGACTTACTACAAGTCACGTGATTACCTCTAGACTCACCTACAGTGCTGCAAATGGCATTGTGTCCTTTTTTCCCTTGGGTAATATTGTGTCTTAGCGAGGTCCATTTTCTGCAACGTGATTTCCTGAGGGCTGAGGATTAGCTGACCTGGGCAGCCTGACCCTGCCGGCAAGCCCTCCCCAGGTGTGCCTGGGTTGAGGTCAATAGAAACAGCACTCCAGGCAGCAATAGCCCCTGCAGCTGTGCCTGACTCCATATTCTCTGCCCCTTCAGCAGTCTCGGAGCTGTGCTGCTGGGAGGGTGTGAGGGTCCACGGCTTTGTTGGTGGCCCGGTGTGAGTGGGGCTCTGCTGGACTTTCTGCAGGAGTTGCCAGGCTGCCATCTGTAAAGAAGAGGATGTGTCACCCATAACTTCCACTGGAATTTCTCTCCGGGCTGAGGTGAGGAAGGAAAAAAAGGAGTGGGTGCTGGGACAGGAGGGGTATCTCAGGCTGCGAAATGGAAAGCTTACAGAAGAGCACCCGGGGCCAGGACCATCCTGGTTGGCCTGCAGGCAGCAAGTTGGCCTGCGTGCTGTCGCTGGTGTGGCTCCACGGCCCTTCCTCTAGGCTTTCAAGCCCTTGTACATATTCAGGTGTTTTACCTGGGAAGGGTGAGAACAGTTCAGCAGCAGCAGGCCTGGGGCTCAGCTCACGTTTACTCACAGAGGACTCGGCACCATACCCCAGCTTTGCAATGAGGACGCTCCTTGCGTGGGGCTGGGCGGGGCTGCTGGCTGTATGGGAGATGATTCCCCACCTCTGACCAATTTCAGAATTGTTTACCGCTGGAGGATGTGCCTTGGTAGGGTTTTCCTCTGTATAGCTGTTAGGTTCTTTTTTTTTTTTCTTTTTTAGTTCCAATTACATTTTGTTCCTGTTTTATGTATTTATAGATATAAGCATGGAAATAATTCATTCATATAAATACATCTGTGTGTATGGAAGAATTTCTTTCTGTATTTTTTTAATTTTATTTTTAAAAATTTTGAAATTTAATTTAATTTTTTTATACAGCAGGTTATTATTAGTTATCTATTTTATGCATATGCATGTATACAGGTGAATCCCAATCTCCCAACTCATCCCAACACCACCACCCAATGGCTTCCCCCACTTGGTGTCCATACGTTTGGTCTCTACCTCTGTGTCTCTATTTCTGCCCTGCAAACCAGTTCATCTGTACCATTTTTCTAGGTTCCACATATATGCATTAATACACAATATTTGTTTTTCTCTTTCTGACTTACTTCACTCTGTATGACAGTCTCTAGATCCATCGACTTCTCTACAAATGACCCAGTTTCATTCCTTTTTATGGCTGAGTAATATTCCATTTTATATATGTACCACTTCTTTATCCATTCGTCTGTCTGTGGGCATTTAGGTTGCTTCCATTACCTGGCTATTGTAAATAGTGCTGCAATGAACATTGTGGTGAATGTGTCTTTTTGATTTATGGTTTTCTCTGGGTATATGCCCAGAAGTGGGATTGCTGGATCCTATCGTAATTCTCTTTTTAGTTTTTTAAAGGAACCTCCATAGTGTTCTCCATAGTGACTGTATCAATTTACCTTCCCACCAATAGTGGAAGAGGGTTCCTTTTGTCCACACCCTCCCCAGAATTTGTTGTTTGTAGATTTTCTGATGATGCCCATTCTAAGAGGTGTGAGGTCATACCTCATTGTCATTTTGATTTGCATTTCTCTAATAATTAGTGATTTTGAGCAGCTTTTCATGTGCGTCTTGGCAATCTCTGTGACTTCTTTGAAGAAACGTCTATTTAGATCTTCTGCCCATTTTTGTATTGGGTTGTTTGTTTTATTAATATTAAGCTGCGTGAGCTGTTTATATATATTGGAGATTAAACCTTTGTCCATTGATTCGTTTGCGATCGTTTTCGCCCATTCTGAGGGTTGCCTTTTTCCATTCCCGTTTTTTTAACCAAAAAAGAAAGAAAGCAAAGGAAGCAGAGCACTAATGTGCGTGAAATATGCCTCTTGAAACTGTCGTTTTGAAATATGGATGTCTTTTGAATTTTTTGGTCGATATATGACCCCAGGATTTGTTTTCATTGCAGGTGTCATTTACAGGCCTGCAATGATTTTGAATATCTACTGACCATTAGCGCTGGGATTAAAGCTGCTGTTGTGTGAAACGGCCACAAGGTGGCAGCAGTTCTCCCTTACCAAATCTGGTTACTAGGGCAACGGAGCCTCAATGGAAGTCGTGTTCTAGATTGGAATTTAGAATGGAATGTGCCAGGAGAATGCCCATCAAGTTTGTCTCACTACTTCTTGTTCGTGTTTTTAATTTAATTTTTTATTTTTTTATTACAGCAAGTTTGATGACAACGTTTGGCTTGTTGTAGGTGTGCAAGATGTGGTTCTTTTACACATATACATATGTCTGTTCTTCCTGGGATCCTGTTCCCATCTACATTATTGACAGAATGTTGAGTAGTCTTCTCTTGGTATTCCGTAGGTCTTTGGTGATTATATATTTCACCTGTGTTTGTACATGTCTGTTAACCCCAAGATCGTAATGAATCCAATCCTCACACCTTTCCATTGGTGAACCATAAGTTTGTTTAATGAATCTGTGATTGCCCTTCTCCGTGGAAATATCTGCCCTGGTATCAATTTTTAGGTAACACCTCTAAGTGATATCCTACGATATGGGTCTTTCACTTTCTGACTTACTACAAGTCACGTGATTACCTCTAGACTCACCTACAGTGCCGCAAATGGCATTGTGTCCTTTTTTCCCTTGGGTAATATTGTGTCTTATCGAGGTCCATTTTCTACAACGTGAGTTCCTGAGGGCTGAGGATTAGCTGACCTGGGCAGCCTGACCCTGCCGGCAAGCCCTCCCCAGGTGTGCCTGGGTTGAGGTCAATATAAACAGCACTCCAGGCAGCAATAGCCCCTGCAGCTGTGCCTGACTCCATATTCTCTGCCCGGTCAGCAGTCTAGGGGCTGTGCTGGTGGGAGGGTGTGAGGGTCCACGGCTTTGTTGGTGGCCCGGTGTGAGTGGGGCTCTGCTGGACTTTCTGCAGGGGTTGCCAGGCTGCCACCTGTAAAGAAGAGGATGTGTCACCCATAACTTCCACTGGAATTTCTCTCCGGGCTGAGGTGAGGAAGGAAAAAAGGGAGTGGGTGCCGGGACAGGAGGGGTATCTCAGGCTGCGAAATGGAAAGCTTACAGAAGAGCACCCGGGGCCAGGACCATCCTGGCTGGCCTGCAGGCAGCAAGTTGGCCTGCGTGCTGTCGCTGGTGTGGCTCCACGGCCCTTCCTCTAGGCTTTCAAGCCCTTGTACATATTCAGGTGTTTTACCTGGGAAGGGTGGGAGCAGTTCAGCAGCAGCTGGCCTGGGGCTCAGCTCACGTTTACTCACAGAGGCCTCGGCACTGTCCCCCAGCTTTGCAATGAGGACGCTCCTTGCGTGGGGCTGGGCGGGGCTGCTGGCTGTATGGGAGATGATTCCCCACCTCTGACCAATTTCAGAATTGTTTACCGCTGGAGCATGTGCCTTGGTAGGGTTTTCCTCTGTATAGCTGTTAGGTTCTGGTTTTTTTTTTCTTTTTTCATTCCAATTACATTTTGTTCCTGTTTTATCTATTTATAGATATAAGCATGGAAATAATTCATTCATATAAATACATCTGTGTGAATGGAAGAACTTCTTTTTGTTTTTTTTTAATTTTATTTTTAAAAATTTTGAAATATAATTTTATTTATTTTTTTATACAGCAGGTTATTATTAGTTATCTATTTTATGCATATGCATGTATACAGGTGAATCCCAATCTCCCAACTCATCCCAACACCACCACCCCATGGCTTCCCCCACTTGGTGTCCATACGTTTGGTCTCTACCTCTGTGTCTCTATTTCGGCCCTGCAAACCAGTTCATCTGTACCATTTTTCTAGGTTCCACATATATGCATTAATACACAATATTTGTTTTTCTCTTTCTGACTTACTTCACTCTGTATGACAGTCTCTAGATCCATCGACTTCTCTACAAATGACCCAGTTTCATTCCTTTTTATGGCTGAGTAATATTCCATTTTATATATGTACCACTTCTTTATCCATTCGTCTGTCTGTGGGCATTTAGGTTGCTTCCATTACCTGGCTATTGTAAATAGTGCTGCAATGAACATTGTGGTGAATGTGTCTTTTTGACTTATGGTTTTCTCTGGGTATATGCCCAGAAGTGGGATTGCTGGATCCTATCGTAATTCTCTTTTTAGTTTTTTAAAGGAACCTCCATAGTGTTCTCCATAGTGACTGTATCAATTTACCTTCCCAAAAATAGTGGAAGAGGGTTCCTTTTGTCCACACCCTCCCCAGAATTTGTTGCTTGTAGATTTTCTGATGATGCCGATTCTAAGAGGTGTGAGGTCATACCTCATTGTCATTTTGATTTGCATTTCTCTAATAATTAGTGATTTTGAGCAGCTTTTCATGTGCGTCTTGGCCATCTCTGTGACTTCTTTGAAGAAACGTCTATTTAGATCTTCTGCCCAGTTTTGTATTGGGTTGTTTGTTTTATTAATATTAAGCTGCGTGAGCTGTTTATATATATTGGAGATTAAACCTTTGTCCATTGATTCGTTTGCGATCGTTTTCGCCCATTCTGAGGGTTGCCTTTTTCCATTCCCGTTTTTTTAACCAAAAAAGAAAGAAAGCAAAGGAAGCAGAACACTAATGTGCGTGAAATATGCCTCTTGAAACTGTCGTTTTGAAATATGGACGTCTTTTGAATTTTTTGGTCGATGTATGACCCCAGGATTTGTTTTCATTGCAGGTGTCATTTACAGGCCTGCAATGATTTTGAATATCCACTGACCATTAGCGCTGGGATTAAAGCTGCTGTTGTGTGAAACGGCCACAAGGTGGCAGCAGTTCTCCCTTACCAAATCTGGTTACTAGGGCAACAGAGCCTCAATGGAAGTCGTGTTCTAGATTGGAATTTAGAATGGAATGTGCCAGGAGAATGCCCATCAAGTTTGTCTCACTACTTCTTGTTCGTGTTTTTATTTTAATTTTTTATTTTTTTATTACAGCAAGTTTGATGACAACGTTTGGCTTGTTGTAGGTGTGCAAGATGTGGTTCTTTTACACATATACATATGTCTGTTCTTCCTGGGATCCTGTTCCCATCTACATTATTGACAGAATGTTGAGTAGTCTTCTCTTGGTATTCCGTAGGTCTTTGGTGATTATATATTTCACCTGTGTTTGTACATGTCTGTTAACCCCAAGATCGTAATGAATCCAATCCTCACACCTTTCCATTGGTGAACCATAAGTTTGTTTAATGAATCTGTGATTGCCCTTCTCCGTGGAAATATCTGCCCTGGTATCAATTTTTAGGTAACACCTCTAAGTGATATCCTACGATATGGGTCTTTCACTTTCTGACTTACTACAAGTCACGTGATTACCTCTAGACTCACCTACAGTGCCGCAAATGGCATTGTGTCCTTTTTTCCCTTGGGTAATATTGTGTCTTAGCGAGGTCCATTTTCTGCAACGTGATTTCCTGAGGGCTGAGGATTAGCTGACCTGGGCAGCCTGACCCTGCCGGCAAGCCCTCCCCAGGTGTGCCTGGGTTGAGGTCAATATAAACAGCACTCCAGGCAGCAATAGCCCCTGCAGCTGTGCCTGACTCCATATTCTCTGCCCCGTCAGCAGTCTCGGGGCTGTGCTGGTGGGAGGGTGTGAGGGTCCACGGCTTTGTTGGTGGCCCGGTGTGAGTGGGGCTCTGCTGGAGTTTCTGCAGGAGTTGCCAGGCTGCCATCTGTAAAGAAGAGGATGTGTCACCCATAACTTCCACTGGAATTTCTCTCCGGGCTGAGGTGAGGAAGGAAAAAAGGGAGTGGGTGCCAGGACAGGAGGGGTATCTCAGGCTGCGAAATGGAAAGCTTACAGAAGAGCACCCGGGGCCAGGACCATCCTGGCTGGCCTGCAGGCAGCAAGTTGGCCTGCGTGCTGTCGCTGGTGTGGCTCCACGGCCCTTCCTCTAGGCTTTCAAGCCCTTGTACATATTCAGGTGTTTTACCTGGGAAGGGTGGGAGCAGTTCAGCAGCAGCTGGCCTGGGGCTCAGCTCACGTTTACTCACAGAGGCCTCGGCACTGTCCCCCAGCTTTGCAATGAGGACGCTCCTTGCGTGTGGGGGGGCGGGGATGCTGGCTCTATGGGAGATGATTCCCCACCTCTGACCAATTTCAGAATTGTTTACCGCTGGTGCAAGTGGCTTGGTTGGGTTTTCCTCTGTATAACTGTTAGGTTCAGGGTTTTTTTTTTCTTTTTTCGTTCCAATTACATTTTGTTCCTGTTTTATGTATTTATAGATATAAGCATGGAAATAATTCATTCATATAAATACATCTGTGTGAATGGAAGAACTTCTTTCTGTTTTTTTTTTAATTTTAGTTTTAAAAATTTTGAAATTTAATTTTATTTATTTTTTTATACAGCAGGTTATTATTAGTTATCTATTTTATGCATATGCATGTATACAGGTCAATCCCAATCTCCCAACTCATCCCAACACCACCACCCCATGGCTTCCCCCACTTGGTGTCCATACGTTTGGTCTCTACCTCTGTGTCTCTATTTCTGCCCTGCAAACCAGTTCATCTGTACCATTTTTCTAGGTTCCACATATATGCATTAATATACAATATTTGTTTTTCTCTTTCTGACTTACTTCACTCTGTATGACAGTCTCTAGATCCATCGACTTCTCTACAAATGACCCAGTTTCATTCCTTTTTATGGCTGAGTAATATTCCATTTTATATATGTACCACTTCTTTATCCATTCGTCTGTCTGTGGGCATTTAGGTTGCTTCCATTACCTGGCTATTGTAAATAGTGCTGCAATGAACATTGTGGTGAATGTGTCTTTTTGATTTATGGTTTTCTCTGGGTATATGCCCAGAAGTGGGATTGCTGGATCCTATGGTAATTCTCTTTTTAGTTTTTTAAAGGAACCTCCATACTGTTCTCCATAGTGACTGTATCAATTTACCTTCCCACCAATAGTGGAAGAGGGTTCCTTTTGTCCACACCCTCCCCAGAATTTGTTGTTTGTAGATTTTCTGATGATGCCGATTCTAAGAGGTGTGAGGTCATACCTCATTGTCGTTTGGATTTGTATTTCTCTAATAATTACTGATGTTGAGCAGCTTTTCATGTGCGTCTTGACCATCTCTGTGACTTCTTTGAAGAAACGTATATTTAGATCTTATGCTCATTTTTGTATTGGGTTGTTTGTTTTATTAATATTAAGCTGCGTGAGCTGTTTATATATATTGGAGATTAAACGTTTGTCCATTGATTCGTTTGCGATCGTTTTCGCCCATTCTGAGGGTTGCCTTTTTCCATTCCATTTTTTTAAACCAAAAAAGAATGAAAGCAAAGGAAGCAGAACACTAATGTGCGTGAAATATGCCTCTTGAAACTGTCGTTTTGAAATATGGACGTCTTTTGAATTTTTTGGTCGATATATGACCCCAGGATTTGTTTTCAGGGCAGGTGTCATTTACAGGCCTGCAATGATTTTGAATATCCACTGACTATTAGCGCTGGGATTAAAGCGGCTGTTGTGTGAAACGGCCACAAGGTGGCAGCAGTTCTTCCTTACCAAATCTGGTTACTAGGGCAAAGGAGCCTCAATGGCAGTCGTGTTCTAGATTGGAATTTAGAATGGAATGTGCCAGGAGAATGCCCCTCAAGTTTGTCTCACTACTTCTTGTTCGTGTTTTTAATTTAATTTTTTATTTTTTTATTACAGCAAGTTTGATGACAACGTTTGGCTTGTTGTAGGTGTGCAAGATGTGGTTCTTTTACACATATACATATGTCTGTTCTTCCTGGGATCCTGTTCCCATGTACGTTATGACAGAATGTTGAGTAGTCTTCTCTTGGTATTCCGTAGGTCTTTGGTGATTATATATTTCAACTGTGTTTGTATATGTCTGTTAACCCCAAGATCGTAATGAATCCAATCCTCACACCTTTCCATTGGTGAACCATAAGTTTTTTTAATGAATCTGTGATTGCCCTTCTCCGTGGAAATATCTGCCCTGGTATCAATTTTTAGGTAACACCTCTAAGTGATATCCTACGATATGGGTCTTTCACTTTCTGACTTACTACAAGTCACGTGATTACTTCTAGACTCATCTACGGTGCTGCAAATGGCATTGTGTCCTTTTTTCCCTTGGGTAATATTGTGTCTTAGCGAGGTCCATTTTCTGCAATGTGATTCCCTGAGGGCTGAGGATTAGCTGACCTGGGCAGCCTGACCCTGCCGGCAAGCCCTCCCCAGGTGTGCCTGGGTTGAGGTCAATATAAACAGCACTCCGGGCAGCAATAGCCCCTGCAGCTGTGCCTGACTCCATATTCTCTGCCCCGTCAGCAGTCTCGGGGCTGTGCTGGTGGGAGGGTGTGAGGGTCCACGGTTTGTTGGTGGCCCGGTGTGAGTGGGGCTCTGCTGGAGTTTCTGGCGGAGTTGCCAGGCTGCCACCTGTAAAGAAGAGGATGTGTCACGCATAACTTCCACTGGAATTTCTCTCTGGGCTGAGGTGAGGAAGGAAAAAAAGGAGTGGGCGCCGGAACAGGAGGGGTATCTCAGGCAGGGAAATGGAAAGCTTCCAGAAGAGCGCCCGGGGTCAGGACCATCCTGGCTGGCTTGCAGGCAGCAAGTTGGCCTGCGTGCTGTCGCTGGTGTGGCTCCACGGCCCTTCCTCTAGGCTTTCAAGCCCTTGTACATATTCAGGTGTTTTACCTGGGAAGGGTGGGAACAGTTCAGCAGCAGCTGGCCTGGGGCTCAGCTCACGTTTACTCACAGAGGACTCGGCACCGTACCCCAGCTTTGCAATGAGGACGCTCCTTGCGTGGGGCTGGGTGGGGCTGCTGGCTGTATGGGAGATGATTCCCCACCTCTGACCAATTTCAGAATTGTTTACCGCTGGAGCATGTGCCTTGGTAGGGTTTTCCTCTGTATAGCTGTTAGGTTCAGTTTTTTTTTTTCTTTTTTCGTTCCAATTACATTTTGTTCCTGTTTTATGTATTTATAGATATAAGCATGGAAATAATTCATTCATATAAATACATCTGTGTGAATGGAAGAACTTTTTTCTGTTTTTTTTTCAATTTTATTTTTAAAAATTTTGAAATTTAATTTTATTTATTTTTTTATACAGGTTATTATTAGTTATCTATTTTATGCATATACATGTATACAGGTCAGTCCCAATCTCCCAACTCATCCCACCACCACCACCCCATGGCTTCCCCCACTTGGTGTCCATACATTTGGTCTCACCTCTGTGTCTCTATTTCTGCCCTGCAAACCAGTTCATCTGTACCATTTTTCTAGGTTCCACATATATGCATTAATATACAATATTTGTTTTTCTCTTTCTGACTTACTTCACTCTGTATGACAGTCTCTAGATCCATCGACTTCTCTACAAATGACCCAGTTTCATTCCTTTTTATGGCTGAGTAATATTCCATTTTATATATGTACCACTTCTTTATCCATTCGTCTGTCTGTGGGCATTTAGGTTGCTTCCATTACCTGGCTATTGTAAATAGTGCTGCAATGAACATTGTGGTGAATGTGTCTTTTTGATTTATGGTTTTCTCTGGGTATATGCCCAGAAGTGGGATTGCTGGATCCTACGGTAATTCTCTTTTTAGTTTTTTAAAGGAACCTCCATCCTGTTTTCCATAGTGATTGTATCAATTTACCTTCCCACCAATAGTGGAAGAGGGTTCCTTTTGTCCACACCCTCCCCAGAATTTGTTGTTTGTAGATTTTCTGATGATGCCGATTCTAAGAGGTGTGAGGTCATACCTCATTGTCATTTTGATTTGCATTTCTCTAATAATTAGTGATGTTGAGCAGCTTTTCATGTGCGTCTTGGCCATCTCTGTGACTTCTTTGAAGAAACGTCTATTTAGATCTTCTGCCCATTTTTGTATTGGATTGTTTGTTTTATTAATATTAAGCTGCGTGAGCTGTTTATATATATTGGAGATTAAACCTTTGTCCATTGATTCATTTGCGATCGTTTTCACCCATTCTGAGGGCGGCCTTTTTCCATTCCCGTTTTTTTAACCAAAAAAGAAAGAAAGCAGAGGAAGCAGAACACTAATGTGCGTGAAATATGCCTCTTGAAACTGTCGTTTTGAAATATGGACGTCTTTTGAAATTTTTGGTCGATATATGACCCCAGGATTTGTTTTCAGGGCAGGTGTCATTTACAGGCCTGCAATGATTTTGAATATCCACTGACCATTAGCGCTGGGATTAAAGCTGCTGTTGTGTGAAACGGCCACAAGGTGGCAGCAGTTCTCCCTTACCAAATCTGGTTACTAGGGCAACAGAGCCTCAGTGGAAGTCATGTTCTAGATTGCAATTTAGAATGGAATGTGCCAGGAGAATGCCCCTCAAGTTTGTCTCACTACTTCTTGTTCGTGTATTTAATTTAATTTTTTTATTTTTTTATTACAGCAAGTTTGATGACAACGTTTGGCTTGTTGTAGGTGTGCAAGATGTGGTTCTTTTACACATATACATATGTCTGTTCTTCCTGGGATCCTGTTCCCATGTACGTTATGACAGAATGTTGAGTAGTCTTCTCTTCGTATTCCGTAGGTCTTTGGTGATTATATATTTCACCTGTGTTTGTATATGTCTGTTAATCCCAATATCGTAATGAATCCAATCCTCACACCTTTCCATTGGTGAACCATAAGTTTGTTTAATGAGTCTGTGATTGCCCTTCTCCGTGGAAATATCTGCCCTGGTATCAATTTTTAGGTAACACCCTTAAGTGATATCCTACAATATGTGTCTTTCACTTTCTGACTTACTACAAGTCACGTGATTACCTCTAGACTCATCTACGGTGCTGCAAGTGGCATTGTGTCCTTTTTTTCCCTTGGCCAATATTGTGTCTTAGCGAGGTCCATTTTCTGCAACGTGAGCCCCTGAGGGCTGAGGATTAGCTGACCTGGGCAGCCTAACCCTGCCGGCAAGCCCTCCCCAGGTGTGCCTGGGTTGAGGTCAATATAAACAGCACTCCAGGCAGCAATAGCCCCTGCAGCTGTGCCTGACTCCATGTTCTCTGCCCCGTTAGCAGTCTCGGGGCTGTGCTGGTGGGAGGGTGTGAGGGTCCACGGTTTGTTGGTGGCCCGGTGTGAGTGGGCCTCTGCTGGACTTTCTGCAGGAGTTGCCAGGCTGCCACCTGTAAAGAAGAGGATGTGTCACCCATAACTTCCACTGGAATTTCTCTCCTGGCTGAGGTGAGGAAGGAAAAAAAGGAGTGGGGGCCCAGACAGGAGGGGTATCTCAGGCAGGGAAATGGAAAGCTTCCAGAAGAGCACCCGGGGCCAGGACCATCCTGGCTGGCCTGCAGGCAGCAAGTTGGCCTGCGTGCTGTCGCTGGTGTGGCTCCACGGCCCTTCCTCTAGGCTTTCAAGCCCTTGTACATATTCAGGTGTTTTACCTGGGAAGGGTTGGAGCAGTTCAGCAGCAGCTGGCCTGGGGCTCAGCTCACGTTTACTCACAGAGGCCTCGCCACTGTCCCCCAGCATTGCAATGAGGACGCTCTTTGCGTGTGGGGGGGCGGGGCTGCTGGCTGTATGGGAGATGATTCCCCACCTCTGACCAATTTCAGAATTGTTTACCGCTGGTGCAAGTGCCTTAGTTGGGTTTTCGTCTGTATAACTGATAGGTTCAGGATTTTTTTTTTTCATTCCAATTATATTTTGTTCCCGTTTTGTGTATTTATAGATATAAGCATGTAAATAATTCATTCATATAAATACATCTGTGTGAATGGAAAAACTTTTTTCTGTTTTTTTTTCAATTTTATTTTTAAAAATTTTGAAATTTACTTTTATTTATTTTTTTATATAGCATGTTATTATTTGTTATCTAATTTATGCATATGCATGTATACAGGTCAATCCCAATCTCCCAACTCATCCCAACACCACCACCCCATGGCTTCCCCCACTTGGTGTCCATACGTTTGTTCTCTACCTCTGTGTCTCTATTTCTGCCCTGCAAAGCAGATCATCTGTACCATTTTTCTAGGTTCCACATATATGCATTAATATACAATATTTGTTTTTCTCTTTCTGACTTACTTCACTCTGTATGACAGTCTCTAGATCCATCGACTTCTCTACAAATGACACAGTTTCATTCCTTTTTTTGGCTGAGTAATATTCCATTTTATATATGTACCACTTCTTTATCCATTCGTCTGTCTGTGGGCATTTAGGTTGCTTCCATTACCTGGCTATTGTAAATAGTGCTGCAATGAACATTGTGGTGAATGTGTCTTTTTGATTTATGGTTTTCTCTGGGTATATGCCCAGAAGTGGGATTGCTGGATCCTATGGTAATTCTCTTTTTAGTTTTTTAAAGGAACCTCCATAGTGTTCTCCAAAGTGACTGTATCAATTTACCTTCCCACCAATAGTCGAAGAGGGTTCCTTTTGTCCACACCCTCCCCAGAATTTGTCGTTTGTAGATTTTCTGATGATGCAATTCTAAGAGGTGTGAGGTCATACCTCATTGTCGTTTGGATTTGCATTTCTCTAATAATTAGTGATGTTGAGCAGCTTTTCATGTGCGTCTTGACCATCTCTGTGACTTCTTTGAAGAAACGTATATTTAGATCTTCTGCTCATTTTTGTATTGGGTTGTTTGTTTTATTAATATTAAGCTGCGTGAGCTGTTTATATATATTGGAGATTAAACGTTTGTCCATTGATTCGTTTGCGATCGTTTTCGCCCATTCTGAGGGTTGCCTTTTTCCATTCCCATTTTTTTAAACCAAAAAAGAATGAAAGCAAAGGAAGCAGAACACTAATGTGCGTGAAATATGCCTCTTGAAACTGTCGTTTTGAAATATGGACGTCTTTTGAATTTTTTGGTCGATATATGACCCCAGGATTTGTTTTCAGGGCAGGTGTCATTTACAGGCCTTCAATGATTTTGAATATCCACTGACCATTAGCGCTGGGATTAAAGCTGCTGTTGTGTGAAACGGCCACAAGGTGGCAGCAGTTCTCCCTTACCAAATCTGGTTACTAGGGCAAAGGAGCCTCAATGGCAGTCGTGTTCTAGATTGGAATTTAGAATGGAATGTGCCAGGAGAATGCCCCTCAAGTTTGTCTCACTACTTCTTGTTCGTGTTTTTAATTTAATTTTTTATTTTTTTATTACAGCAAGTTTGATGACAACGTTTGGCTTGTTGTAGGTGTGCAAGATGTGGTTCTTTTACACATATACATATGTCTGTTCTTCCTGGGATCCTGTTCCCCTGTACGTTATGACAGAATGTTGAGTAGTCTTCTCTTGGTATTCCGTAGGTCTTTGGTGATTATATATTTCACCTGTGTTTGTACATGTCTGTTAACCCCAAGATCGTAGTGAATCCAATCCTCACACCTTTCCATTGGTGAACCATAAGTTTGTTTAATGAATCTGTGATTGCCCTTCTCCGTGGAAATATCTGCCCTGGTATCAATTTTTAGGTAACACCTCTAAGTGATATCCTACGA
Organism: Mesoplodon densirostris; assembly: GCF_025265405.1. Lineage (NCBI taxonomy): Eukaryota > Metazoa > Chordata > Mammalia > Artiodactyla > Ziphiidae > Mesoplodon > Mesoplodon densirostris. The sequence continues at coordinate 84,261,986 of NC_082667.1, read as the reverse complement.
TATGGGTCTTTCACTTTCTGACTTACTACAAGTCACGTGATTACCTCTAGACTCACCTACAGTGCTGCAAATGGCATTGTGTCCTTTTTCCCTTGGGTAATATTGTGTCTTAGCGAGGTCCACTTTCTGCAACGTGATTTCCTGAGGGCTGAGGATTAGCTGACCTGGGCAGCCTGACCCTGCCGGCAAGCCCTCCCCAGGTGTGCCTGGGTTGAGGTCAATATAAACAGCACTCCAGGCAGCAATAGCCCCTGCAGCTGTGCCTGACTCCATATTCTCTGCCCCGTCAGCAGTCTCGGGGCTGTGCTGGTGGGAGGGTGTGAGGGTCCACGGCTTTGTTGGTGGCCCGGTGTGAGTGGGGCTCTGCTGGAGGTTCTGCAGGAGTTGCCAGGCTGCCATCTGTAAAGAAGAGGATGTGTCACCCATAACTTCCACTGGAATTTCTCTCCGGGCTGAGGTGAGGAAGGAAAAAAGGGAGTGGGTGCCGGGAAAGGAGGGGTATCTCAGGCTGCGAAATGGAAAGCTTACAGAAGAGCACCCGGGGCCAGGACCATCCTGGCTGGCCTGCAGGCAGCAAGTTGGCCTGCGTGCTGTCGCTGGTGTTGCTCCACGGCCCTTCCTCTATGCTTTCAAGCCCTTGTACATATTCAGGTGTTTTACCTGGGAAGGGTGGGAGCAGTTCAGCAGCAGCTTGCCTGGGGCTCAGCTCACGTTTACTCACAGAAGCCTCGGCACTGTCCCCCAGCTTTGCAATGAGGACGCTCCTTGCGTGTGGGGGGGCGGGGATGCTGGCTGTATGGGAGATGATTCCCCACCTCTGACCAATTTCAGAATTGTTTACTGCTGGAGGATGTGCCTTGGTAGGGTTTTCCTCTGTATAGCTGTTAGGTTCTGGTTTTTTTTTTCTTTTTTCGTTCCAATTACATTTTGTTCCTCTTTTATGTATTTATAGATATAAGCATGTAAATAATTCATTCATATAAATACATCTGTGTGTATGGAAGAATTTCTTTCTGTTTTTTTTTAATTTTATTTTTAAAAATTTTGAAATTTAATTTAATTTTTTTATACAGCAGGTTATTATTAGTTATCTATTTTATGCATATGCATGTATACAGGTGAATCCCAATCTCCCAACTCATCCCAACACCACCACCCCATGGCTTCCCCCACTTGGTGTCCATACGTTTGGTCTCTACCTCTGTGTCTCTATTTCTGCCCTGCAAACCAGTTCATCTGTACCATTTTTCTAGGTTCCACATATATGCATTAATATAAAATATTTGTTTTTCTCTTTCTGACTTACATCACTCTGTATGACAGTCTCTAGATCCATCGACTTCTCTACAAATGACCCAGTTTCATTCCTTTTTATGGCTGAGTAATATTCCATTTTATATATGTACCACTTCTTTATCCATTCGTCTGTCTGTGGGCATTTAGGTTGCTTCCATTACCTGGCTATTGTAAATAGTGCTGCAATGAACATTGTGGTGAATGTGTCTTTTTGATTTATGGTTTTCTCTGGGTATAAACCCAGAAGTGGGATTGCTGGATCCTATGGTAATTCTCTTTTTAGTTTTTTAAAGGAACCTCCATAGTGTTCTCCATAGTGACTGTATCAATTTACCTTCCCACCAATAGTGGAAGAGGGTTCCTTTTGTCCACACCCTCCCCAGAATTTGTTGTTTGTAGATTTTCTGATGATGCCGATTCTAAGAGGTGTGAGGTCATACCTCATTGTCGTTTGGATTTGTATTTCTCTAATAATTAGTGATGTTGAGCAGCTTTTCATGTGAGTCTTGACCATCTCTGTGACTTCTTTGAAGAAACGTCTATTTAGATCTTATGCTCATTTTTGTATTGGGTTGTTTGTTTTATTAATATTAAGCTGCGTGAGCTGTATATATATATTGGAGATTAAACCTTTGTCCATTGATTCGTTTGCGATCGTTTTCGCCCATTCTGAGGGTTGCCTTTTTCCATTCCCATTTTTTTAAACCAAAAAGGAATGAAAGCAAAGGAAGCAGAACACTAATGTGCGTGAAATATGCCTCTTGAAACTGTCGTTTTGAAATATGGACGTCTTTTGAATTTTTTGGTCGATATATGACCCCAGGATTTGTTTTCAGGGCAGGTGTCATTTACAGGCCTGCAATGATTTTGAATATCCACTGACTATTAGCGCTGGGATTAAAGATGCTGTTGTGTGAAACGGCCACAATGTGGCAGCAGTTCTCCCTTACCAAATCTGGTTACTAGGGCAAAGGAGCCTCAATGGCAGTCGTGTTCTAGATTGGAATTTAGAATGGAATGTGCCAGGAGAATGCCCCTCAAGTTTGTCTCACTACTTCTTGTTCGTGTTTTTATTTTAATTTTTTATTTTTTTATTACAGCAAGTTTGATGACAACGTTTGGCTTGTTGTAGGTGTGCAAGATGTGGTTCTTTTACACATATACATATGTCTGTTCTTCCTGGGATCCTGTTCCCATCTACATTATTGACAGAATGTTGAGTAGTCTTCTCTTGGTATTCCGTAGGTCTTTGGTGATTATATATTTCACCTGTGTTTGTACATGTCTGTTAACCCCAAGATCGTAATGAATCCAATCCTCACACCTTTCCATTGGTGAACCATAAGTTTGTTTAATGAATCTGTGATTGCCCTTCTTCGTGGAAATATCTGCCCTGGTATCAATTTTTAGGTAACACCTCTAAGTGATATCCTACGATATGGGTCTTTCACTTTCTGACTTACTACAAGTCACGTGATTACCTCTAGACTCATCTACGGTGCTGCAAATGGCATTGTGTCCTTTTTTCCCTTGGGTAATATTGTGTCTTAGCGAGGTCCATTTTTTGCAATGTGATTCCCTGAGGGCTGAGGATTAGCTGACCTGGGCAGCCTGACCCTGCCGGCAAGCCCTCCCCAGGTGTGCCTGGGTTGAGGTCAATATAAACAGCACTCCGGGCAGCAATAGCCCCTGCAGCTGTGCCTGACTCCATATTATCTGCCCCGTCAGCAGTCTCGGGGCTGTGCTGGTGGGAGGGTGGGAGGGTCCATGGCTTTGTTGGTGGCCCGGTGTGAGTGGAGCTAAGCTGGACTTTCTGCCGAAGTTGCCAGGCTGCCACCTGTAAAGAAGAGGATGTGTCACCCATAACTTCCACTGGAATTTCTCTCCGGGCTGAGGTGAGGAAGGAAAAAAAGGAGTGGGGGCCGGGACAGGAGGGGTATCTCAGGCTGGGAAATGGAAAGCTTCCAGAAGAGCACCCGGGTCCAGGACCATCCTGGTTGGCCTGCAGGCAGCAAGTTGGCCTGCGTGCTGTCACTGGTGTGGCTCCACGTCCCTTCCTCTAGGCTTTCAAGCCCTTGTACATATTCAGGTGTTTTACCTGGGAAGGGTGAGAACAGTGCAGCAGCAGCAGGCGTGGGGCTCAGCTCACGTTTACTCACAGAGGACTCGGCACCGTCCCCCAGCTTTGCAATGAGGACGCTCCTTGCGTGGGGCTGGGCGGGGCTGCTGGCTGTATGGGAGATGATTCCCCACCTCTGACCAATTTCAGAATTGTTTACCGCTGGAGCATGTGCCTTGGTAGGGTTTTCCTCTGTATAGCTGTTAGGTTCTGGTTTTTTTTTTTCTTTTTTCATTCCAATTACATTTTGTTCCTGTTTTATCTATTTATAGATATAAGCATGGAAATAATTCATTCATATAAATACATCTGTGTGAATGGAAGAACTTCTTTTTGTTTTTTTTTAATTTTATTTTTAAAAATTTTGAAATATAATTTTATTTATTTTTTATACAGCAGGTTATTATTAGTTATCTATTTTATGCATATGCATGTATACAGGTGAATCCCAATCTCCCAACTCATCCCAACACCACCACCCCATGGCTTCCCCCACTTGGTGTCCATACGTTTGGTCTCTACCTCTGTGTCTCTATTTCTGCCCTGCAAACCAGTTCATCTGTACCATTTTTCTAGGTTCCACATATATGCATTAATATACAATATTTGTTTTTCTCTTTCTCACTTACTTCACTCTGTATGACAGTCTCTAGATCCATCGACTTCTCTACAAATGACCCAGTTTCATTCCTTTTTATGGCTGAGTAATATTCCATTTTATATATGTACCACTTCTTTATCCATTTGTCTGTCTTTGGGCATTTAGGTTGCTTCCATTACCTGGCTATTGTAAATAGTGCTGCAATGAACATTGTGGTGAATGTGTCTTTTTGATTTATGGTTTTCTCTGGGTATATGCCCAGAAGTGGGATTGCTGGATCCTATGGTAATTCTCTTTTTAGTTTTTTAAAGGAACCTCCATACTGTTCTCCATAGTGACTGTATCAATTTACCTTCCCACCAATAGTGGAAGAGGGTTCCTTTTGTCCACACCCTCCCCAGAATTTGTTGTTTGTAGATTTTCTGATGATGCCGATTCTAAGAGGTGTGAGGTCATACCTCATTGTCATTTTGATTTGCATTTCTCTAATAATTAGTGATTTTGAGCAGCTTTTCATGTGCGTCTTGGCCATCTCTGTGACTTCTTTGAAGAAACGTCTATTTAGATCTTCTGCCCATTTTTGTATTGGGTTGTTTGTTTTATTAATATTAAGCTGCGTGAGCTGTTTATATATATTGGAGATTAAACCTTTGTCCATTGATTCGTTTGCGATCGTTTTCGCCCATTCTGAGGGTTGCCTTTTTCCATTCCCGTTTTTTTAACCAAAAAAGAAAGAAAGCAAAGGAAGCAGAACACTAATGTGCGTGAAATATGCCTCTTGAAACTGTCGTTTTGAAATATGGACGTCTTTTGAATTTTTTGGTCGATGTATGACACCAGGATTTGTTTTCATTGCAGTTGTCATTTACAGGCCTGCAATGATTTTGAATATCCACTGACCATTAGCGCTGGGATTAAAGCTGCTGTTGTGTGAAACGGCCACAAGGTGGCAGCAGTTCTCCCTTACCAAATCTGGTTACTAGGGCAACAGAGCCTCAATGGAAGTCGTGTTCTAGATTGGAATTTAGAATGGAATGTGCCAGGAGAATGCCCCTCAAGTTTGTCTCACTACTTCTTGTTCGTGTTTTTATTTTAATTTTTTATTTTTTTATTACAGCAAGTTTGATGACAACGTTTGGCTTGTTGTAGGTGTGCAAGATGTGGTTCTTTTACACATATACATATGTCTGTTCTTCCTGGGATCCTGTTCCCATCTACATTATTGACAGAATGTTGAGTAGTCTTCTCTTGGTATTCCGTACGTCTTTGGTGATTATATATTTCACCTGTGTTTGTACATGTCTGTTAACCCCAAGATCGTAATGAATCCAATCCTCACACCTTTCCATTGGTGAACCATAAGTTTGTTTAATGAATCTGTGATTGCCCTTCTCCGTGGAAATATCTGCCCTGGTATCAATTTTTAGGTAACACCACTAAGTGATATCCTACGATATGGGTCTTTCACTTTCTGACTTACTACAAGTCACGTGATTACCTCTAGACTCACCTACAGTGCCGCAAATGGCATTGTGTCCTTTTTTCCCTTGGGTAATATTGTGTCTTAGCGAGGTCCATTTTCTGCAACGTGATTTCCTGAGGGCTGAGGATTAGCTGACCTGGGCAGCCTGACCCTGCCGGCAAGCCCTCCCCAGGTGTGCCTGGGTTGAGGTCAATATAAACAGCACTCCAGGCAGCAATAGCCCCTGCAGCTGTGCCTGACTCCATATTCTGTGCCCCGTCAGCAGTCTCGGGGCTGTGCTGGTGGGAGGGTGTGAGGGTCCACGGCTTTGTTGGTGGCCCGGTGTGAGTGGGGCTCTGCTGGAGGTTCTGCAGGAGTTGCCAGGCTGCCATCTGTAAAGAAGAGGATGTGTCACCCATAACTTCCACTGGAATTTCTCTCCGGGCTGAGGTGAGGAAGGAAAAAAGGGAGTGGGTTCCGGGAAAGGAGGGGTATCTCAGGCTGCGAAATGGAAAGCTTACAGAAGAGCACCCGGGGCCAGGACCATCCTGGCTGGCCTGCAGGCAGCAAGTTGGCCTGCGTGCTGTTGCTGGTGTGGCTCCACGGCCCTTCCTCTAGGCTTTCAAGCCCTTGTACATATTCAGGTGTTTTACCTGGGAAGGGTGGGAGCAGTTCAGCAGCAGCTGGCCTGGGACTCAGCTCACGTTTACTCACAGAGGCCTCGGCACTGTCCCCCAGCTTTGCAATGAGGACGCTCCTTGCGTGTGGGGGGGCGGGGATGCTGGCTGTATGGGAGATGATTCCCCACCTCTGACCAATTTCAGAATTGTTTACCGCTGGTGCAAGTGGCTTGGTTGGGTTTTCCTCTGTATAACTGTTAGGTTCAGGGTTTTTTTTTCTTTTTTCGTTCCAATTACATTTTGTTCCTGTTTTATGTATTTATAGATATAAGCATGGAAATAATTCATTCATATAAATACATCTGTGTGAATGGAAGAACTTCTTTCTGTTTTTTTTTAATTTTAGTTTTAAAAATTTTGAAATTTAATTTTATTTATTTTTTTATACAGGTTATTATTAGTTATCTATTTTATGCATATACATGTATACAGGTCAGTCCCAATCTCCCAACTCATCCCACCACCACCACCCCATGGCTTCCCCCACTTGGTGTCCATACATTTGGTCTCTACCTCTGTGTCTCTATTTCTGCCCTGCAAACCAGTTCATCTGTACCATTTTTCTAGGTTCCACATATATGCATTAATATACAATATTTGTTTTTCTCTTTCTGACTTACATCACTCTGTATGACAGTCTCTAGATCCATCGACTTCTCTACAAATGACCCAGTTTCATTCCTTTTTATGGCTGAGTAATATTCCATTTTATATATGTACCACTTCTTTATCCATTCGTCTGTCTGTGGGCATTTAGGTTGCTTCCATTACCTGGCTATTGTAAATAGTGCTGCAATGAACATTGTGGTGAATGTGTCTTTTTGATTTATGGTTTTCTCTGGGTATATGCCCAGAAGTGGGATTGCTGGATCCTATGGTAATTCTCTTTTTAGTTTTTTAAAGGAACCTCCATAGTGTTCTCCATAGTGACTGTATCAATTTACCTTCCCACCAATAGTCGAAGAGGGTTCCTTTTGTCCACACCCTCCCCAGAATTTGTTGTTTGTAGATTTTCTGATGATGCCGATTCTAAGAGGTGTGAGGTCATACCTCATTGTCGTTTGGATTTGTATTTCTCTAATAATTAGTGATGTTGAGCAGCTTTTCATGTGAGTCTTGACCATCTCTGTGACTTCTTTGAAGAAACGTCTATTTAGATCTTATGCTCATTTTTGTATTGGGTTGTTTGTTTTATTAATATTAAGCTGCGTGAGCTGTATATATATATTGGAGATTAAACCTTTGTCCATTGATTCGTTTGCGATCGTTTTCGCCCATTCTGAGGGTTGCCTTTTTCCATTCCCATTTTTTTAAACCAAAAAAGAATGAAAGCAAAGGAAGCAGAACACTAATGTGCGTGAAATATGCCTCTTGAAACTGTCGTTTTGAAATATGGACGTCTTTTGAATTTTTTGGTCGATATATGACCCCAGGATTTGTTTTCAGGGCAGGTGTCATTTACAGGCCTGCAATGATTTTGAATATCCACTGACCATTAGCGCTGGGATTAAAGCTGCTGTTGTGTGAAACGGCCACAAGGTGGCAGCAGTTCTCCCTTACCAAATCTGGTTACTAGGGCAAAGGAGCCTCAATGGCAGTCGTGTTCTAGATTGGAATTTAGAATGGAATGTGCCAGGAGAATGCCCCTCAAGTTTGTCTCACTACTTCTTGTTCGTGTTTTTAATTTAATTTTTTATTTTTTTATTACAGCAAGTTTGATGACAACGTTTGGCTTGTTGTAGGTGTGCAAGATGTGGTTCTTTTACACATATACATATGTCTGTTCTTCCTGGGATCCTGTTCCCATGTACGTTATGACAGAATGTTGAGTAGTCTTCTCTTGGTATTCCGTAGGTCTTTGGTGATTATATATTTCACCTGTGTTTGTACATGTCTGTTAACCCCAAGATCGTAATGAATCCAATCCTCACACCTTTCCATTGGTGAACCATAAGTTTGTTTAATGAATCTGTGATTGCCCTTCTCCGTGGAAATATCTGCCCTGGTATCAATTTTTAGGTAACACCTCTAAGTGATATCCTACGATATGGGTCTTTCACTTTCTGACTTACTACAAGTCACGTGATTACCTCTAGACTCACCTACAGTGCTGCAAATGGCATTGTGTCCTTTTTTCCCTTGGGTAATATTGTGTCTTAGCGAGGTCCATTTTCTGCAACGTGATTTCCTGAGGGCTGAGGATTAGCTGACCTGGGCAGCCTGACCCTGCCGGCAAGCCCTCCCCAGGTGTGCCTGGGTTGAGGTCAATAGAAACAGCACTCCAGGCAGCAATAGCCCCTGCAGCTGTGCCTGACTCCATATTCTCTGCCCCTTCAGCAGTCTCGGAGCTGTGCTGGTGGGAGGGTGTGAGGGTCCACGGCTTTGTTGGTGGCCCGGTGTGAGTGGGGCTCTGCTGGACTTTCTGCAGGAGTTGCCAGGCTGCCATCTGTAAAGAAGAGGATGTGTCACCCATAACTTCCACTGGAATTTCTCTCCGGGCTGAGGTGAGGAAGGAAAAAAAGGAGTGGGTGCTGGGACAGGAGGGGTATCTCAGGCTGCGAAATGGAAAGCTTACAGAAGAGCACCCGGGGCCAGGACCATCCTGGTTGGCCTGCAGGCAGCAAGTTGGCCTGCGTGCTGTCGCTGGTGTGGCTCCACGGCCCTTCCTCTAGGCTTTCAAGCCCTTGTACATATTCAGGTGTTTTACCTGGGAAGGGTGAGAACAGTTCAGCAGCAGCAGGCCTGGGGCTCAGCTCACGTTTACTCACAGAGGACTCGGCACCATACCCCAGCTTTGCAATGAGGACGCTCCTTGCGTGGGGCTGGGCGGGGCTGCTGGCTGTATGGGAGATGATTCCCCACCTCTGACCAATTTCAGAATTGTTTACCGCTGGAGGATGTGCCTTGGTAGGGTTTTCCTCTGTATAGCTGTTAGGTTCTTTTTTTTTTTTTCTTTTTTAGTTCCAATTACATTTTGTTCCTGTTTTATGTATTTATAGATATAAGCATGGAAATAATTCATTCATATAAATACATCTGTGTGTATGGAAGAATTTCTTTCTGTATTTTTTTAATTTTATTTTTAAAAATTTTGAAATTTAATTTAATTTTTTTATACAGCAGGTTATTATTAGTTATCTATTTTATGCATATGCATGTATACAGGTGAATCCCAATCTCCCAACTCATCCCAACACCACCACCCAATGGCTTCCCCCACTTGGTGTCCATACGTTTGGTCTCTACCTCTGTGTCTCTATTTCTGCCCTGCAAACCAGTTCATCTGTACCATTTTTCTAGGTTCCACATATATGCATTAATACACAATATTTGTTTTTCTCTTTCTGACTTACTTCACTCTGTATGACAGTCTCTAGATCCATCGACTTCTCTACAAATGACCCAGTTTCATTCCTTTTTATGGCTGAGTAATATTCCATTTTATATATGTACCACTTCTTTATCCATTCGTCTGTCTGTGGGCATTTAGGTTGCTTCCATTACCTGGCTATTGTAAATAGTGCTGCAATGAACATTGTGGTGAATGTGTCTTTTTGATTTATGGTTTTCTCTGGGTATATGCCCAGAAGTGGGATTGCTGGATCCTATGGTAATTCTCTTTTTAGTTTTTTAAAGGAACCTCCATAGTGTTCTCCATAGTGACTGTATCAATTTACCTTCCCACCAATAGTGGAAGAGGGTTCCTTTTGTCCACACCCTCCCCAGAATTTGTTGTTTGTAGATTTTCTGATGATGCCGATTCTAAGATGTGTGAGGTCATACCTCATTGTCATTTTGATTTGCATTTCTCTAATAATTAGTGATTTTGAGCAGCTTTTCATGTGCGTCTTGGCAATCTCTGTGACTTCTTTGAAGAAACGTCTATTTAGATCTTCTGCCCATTTTTGTATTGGGTTGTTTGTTTTATTAATATTAAGCTGCGTGAGCTGTTTATATATATTGGAGATTAAACCTTTGTCCATTGATTCGTTTGCGATCGTTTTCGCCCATTCTGAGGGTTGCCTTTTTCCATTCCCGTTTTTTTAACCAAAAAAGAAAGAAAGCAAAGGAAGCAGAGCACTAATGTGCGTGAAATATGCCTCTTGAAACTGTCGTTTTGAAATATGGACGTCTTTTGAATTTTTTGGTCGATATATGACCCCAGGATTTGTTTTCATTGCAGGTGTCATTTACAGGCCTGCAATGATTTTGAATATCTACTGACCATTAGCGCTGGGATTAAAGCTGCTGTTGTGTGAAACGGCCACAAGGTGGCAGCAGTTCTCCCTTACCAAATCTGGTTACTAGGGCAACAGAGCCTCAATGGAAGTCGTGTTCTAGATTGGAATTTAGAATGGAATGTGCCAGGAGAATGCCCATCAAGTTTGTCTCACTACTTCTTGTTCGTGTTTTTAATTTAATTTTTTATTTTTTTATTACAGCAAGTTTGATGACAACGTTTGGCTTGTTGTAGGTGTGCAAGATGTGGTTCTTTTACACATATACATATGTCTGTTCTTCCTGGGATCCTGTTCCCATCTACATTATTGACAGAATGTTGAGTAGTCTTCTCTTGGTATTCCGTAGGTCTTTGGTGATTATATATTTCACCTGTGTTTGTACATGTCTGTTAACCCCAAGATCGTAATGAATCCAATCCTCACACCTTTCCATTGGTGAACCATAAGTTTGTTTAATGAATCTGTGATTGCCCTTCTCCGTGGAAATATCTGCCCTGGTATCAATTTTTAGGTAACACCTCTAAGTGATATCCTACGATATGGGTCTTTCACTTTCTGACTTACTACAAGTCACGTGATTACCTCTAGACTCACCTACAGTGCCGCAAATGGCATTGTGTCCTTTTTTCCCTTGGGTAATATTGTGTCTTATCGAGGTCCATTTTCTACAACGTGAGTTCCTGAGGGCTGAGGATTAGCTGACCTGGGCAGCCTGACCCTGCCGGCAAGCCCTCCCCAGGTGTGCCTGGGTTGAGGTCAATATAAACAGCACTCCAGGCAGCAATAGCCCCTGCAGCTGTGCCTGACTCCATATTCTCTGCCCGGTCAGCAGTCTAGGGGCTGTGCTGGTGGGAGGGTGTGAGGGTCCACGGCTTTGTTGGTGGCCCGGTGTGAGTGGGGCTCTGCTGGACTTTCTGCAGGGGTTGCCAGGCTGCCACCTGTAAAGAAGAGGATGTGTCACCCATAACTTCCACTGGAATTTCTCTCCGGGCTGAGGTGAGGAAGGAAAAAAGGGAGTGGGTGCCGGGACAGGAGGGGTATCTCAGGCTGCGAAATGGAAAGCTTACAGAAGAGCACCCGGGGCCAGGACCATCCTGGCTGGCCTGCAGGCAGCAAGTTGGCCTGCGTGCTGTCGCTGGTGTGGCTCCACGGCCCTTCCTCTAGGCTTTCAAGCCCTTGTACATATTCAGGTGTTTTACCTGGGAAGGGTGGGAGCAGTTCAGCAGCAGCTGGCCTGGGGCTCAGCTCACGTTTACTCACAGAGGCCTCGGCACTGTCCCCCAGCTTTGCAATGAGGACGCTCCTTGCGTGGGGCTGGGCGGGGCTGCTGGCTGTATGGGAGATGATTCCCCACCTCTGACCAATTTCAGAATTGTTTACCGCTGGAGCATGTGCCTTGGTAGGGTTTTCCTCTGTATAGCTGTTAGGTTCTGGTTTTTTTTTTCTTTTTTCATTCCAATTACATTTTGTTCCTGTTTTATCTATTTATAGATATAAGCATGTAAATAATTCATTCATATAAATACATCTGTGTGAATGGAAGAACTTCTTTTTGTTTTTTTTTAATTTTATTTTTAAAAATTTTGAAATATAATTTTATTTATTTTTTTATACAGCAGGTTATTATTAGTTATCTATTTTATGCATATGCATGTATACAGGTGAATCCCAATCTCCCAACTCATCCCAACACCACCACCCCATGGCTTCCCCCACTTGGTGTCCATACGTTTGGTCTCTACCTCTGTGTCTCTATTTCTGCCCTGCAAACCAGTTCATCTGTACCATTTTTCTAGGTTCCACATATATGCATTAATACACAATATTTGTTTTTCTCTTTCTGACTTACTTCACTCTGTATGACAGTCTCTAGATCCATCGACTTCTCTACAAATGACCCAGTTTCATTCCTTTTTATGGCTGAGTAATATTCCATTTTATATATGTACCACTTCTTTATCCATTCGTCTGTCTGTGGGCATTTAGGTTGCTTCCATTACCTGGCTATTGTAAATAGTGCTGCAATGAACATTGTGGTGAATGTGTCTTTTTGACTTATGGTTTTCTCTGGGTATATGCCCAGAAGTGGGATTGCTGGATCCTATCGTAATTCTCTTTTTAGTTTTTTAAAGGAACCTCCATAGTGTTCTCCATAGTGACTGTATCAATTTACCTTCCCACCAATAGTGGAAGAGGGTTCCTTTTGTCCACACCCTCCCCAGAATTTGTTGCTTGTAGATTTTCTGATGATGCCGATTCTAAGAGGTGTGAGGTCATACCTCATTGTCATTTTGATTTGCATTTCTCTAATAATTAGTGATTTTGAGCAGCTTTTCATGTGCGTCTTGGCCATCTCTGTGACTTCTTTGAAGAAACGTCTATTTAGATCTTATGCTCATTTTTGTATTGGGTTGTTTGTTTTATTAATATTAAGCTGCGTGAGCTGTTTATATATATTGGAGATTAAACGTTTGTCCATTGATTCGTTTGCGATCGTTTTCGCCCATTCTGAGGGTTGCCTTTTTCCATTCCCATTTTTTTAAACCAAAAAAGAATGAAAGCAAAGGAAGCAGAACACTAATGTGCGTGAAATATGCCTCTAGAAACTGTCGTTTTGAAATATGGACGTCTTTTGAATTTTTTGGTCGATATATGACCCCAGGATTTGTTTTCAGGGCAGGTGTCATTTACAGGCCTGCAATGATTTTGAATATCCACTGACCATTAGCGCTGGGATTAAAGCTGCTGTTGTGTGAAACGGCCACAAGGTGGCAGCAGTTCTCCCTTACCAAATCTGGTTACTAGGGCAAAGGAGCCTCAATGGCAGTCGTGTTCTAGATTGGAATTTAGAATGGAATGTGCCAGGAGAATGCCCCTCAAGTTTGTCTCACTACTACTTGTTCGTGTTTTTAATTTATTTTTTTATTTTTTTATTACAGCAAGTTTGATGACAACGTTTGGCTTGTTGTAGGTGTGCAAGATGTGGTTCTTTTACACATATACATATGTCTGTTCTTCCTGGGATCCTGTTCCCATGTACGTTATGACAGAATGTTGAGTAGTCTTCTCTTGGTATTCCGTAGGTCTTTGGTGATTATATATTTCACCTGTGTTTGTACATGTCTGTTAACCCCAAGATCGTAATGAATCCAATCCTCACAACTTTCCATTGGTGAACCATAAGTTTGTTTAATGAATCTGTGATTGCCCTTCTCCGTGGAAATATCTGCCCTGGTATCAATTTTTAGGTAACACCTCTAAGTGATATCCTACGATATGGGTCTTTCACTTTCTGACTTACTACAAGTCACGTGATTACCTCTAGACTCACCTACAGTGCTGCAAATGGCATTGTGTCCTTTTTTCCCTTGGGTAATATTGTGTCTTAGCGAGGTCCATTTTCTGCAACGTGATTTCCTGAGGGCTGAGGATTAGCTGACCTGGGCAGCCTGACCCTGCCGGCAAGCCCTCCCCAGGTGTGCCTGGGTTGAGGTCAATAGAAACAGCACTCCAGGCAGCAATAGCCCCTGCAGCTGTGCCTGACTCCATATTCTCTGCCCCTTCAGCAGTCTCGGAGCTGTGCTGGTGGGAGGGTGTGAGGGTCCACGGCTTTGTTGGTGGCCCGGTGTGAGTGGGGCTCTGCTGGACTTTCTGCAGGAGTTGCCAGGCTGCCATCTGTAAAGAAGAGGATGTGTCACCCATAACTTCCACTGGAATTTCTCTCCGGGCTGAGGTGAGGAAGGAAAAAAGGGAGTGGGTGCCGGGACAGGAGGGGTATCTCAGGCTGCGAAATGGAAAGCTTACAGAAGAGCACCCGGGGCCAGGACCATCCTGGTTGGCCTGCAGGCAGCAAGTTGGCCTGCGTGCTGTCGCTGGTGTGGCTCCACGGCCCTTCCTCTAGGCTTTCAAGCCCTTGTACATATTCAGGTGTTTTACCTGGGAAGGGTGAGAACAGTTCAGCAGCAGCAGGCCTGGGGCTCAGCTCACGTTTACTCACAGAGGACTCGGCACCGTCCCCCAGCTTTGCAATGAGGACGCTCCTTGCGTGGGGCTGGGCGGGGCTGCTGGCTGTATGGGAGATGATTCCCCACCTCTGACCAATTTCAGAATTGTTTACCGCTGGAGGATGTGCCTTGGTAGGGTTTTCCTCTGTATAGCTGTTAGGTTCTGTTTTTTTTTTTCTTTTTTCGTTCCAATTACATTTTGTTCCTGTTTTATGTATTTATAGATATAAGCATGTAAATAATTCATTCATATAAATACATCTGTGTGTATGGAAGAATTTCTTTCTGTTTTTTTTTAATTTTATTTTTAAAAATTTTGAAATTTAATTTAATATTTTTATACAGCAGGTTATTATTAGTTATCTATTTTATGCATATGCATGTATACAGGTGAATCCCAATCTCCCAACTCATCCCAACACCACCACTCCATGGCTTCCCACACTTGGTGTCCATACGTTTGGTCTCTACCTCTGTGTCTCTATTTCTGCCCTGCAAACCAGTTCATCTGTACCATTTTTCTAGGTTCCACATATATGCATTAATATACAATATTTGTTTTTCTCTTTCTGACTTACTTCACTCTGTATGACAGTCTCTAGATCCATCGACTTCTCTACAAATGACCCAGTTTCATTCCTTTTTATGGCTGAGTAATATTCCATTTTATATATGTACCACTTCTTTATCCATTCGTCTGTCTGTGGGCATTTAGGTTGCTTCCATTACCTGGCTATTGTAAATAGTGCTGCAATGAACATTGTGGTGAATGTGTCTTTTTGATTTATGGTTTTCTCTGGGTATATGCCCAGAAGTGGGATTGCTGGATCCTATGGTAATTCTCTTTTTAGTTTTTTAAAGGAACCTCCATAGTGTTCTCCATAGTGACTGTATCAATTTACCTTCCCACCAATAGTGGAAGAGGGTTCCTTTTGTCCACACCCTCCCCAGAATTTGTTGTTTGTAGATTTTCTGATGATGCCGATTCTAAGAGGTGTGAGGTCATACCTCATTGTCGTTTGGATTTGTATTTCTCTAATAATTAGTGATGTTGAGCAGCTTTTCATGTGCGTCTTGACCATCTCTGTGACTTCTTTGAAGAAACGTATATTTAGATCTTATGCTCATTTTTGTATTGGGTTGTTTGTTTTATTAATATTAAGCTGCGTGAGCTGTTTATATATATTGGAGATTAAACGTTTGTCCATTGATTCGTTTGCGATCGTTTTCGCCCATTCTGAGGGTTGCCTTTTTCCATTCCCATTTTTTTAAACCAAAAAAGAATGAAAGCAAAGGAAGCAGAACACTAATGTGCGTGAAATATGCCTCTTGAAACTGTCGTTTTGAAATATGGACGTCTTTTGAATTTTTTGGTCGATATATGACCCCAGGATTTGTTTTCAGGGCAGGTGTCATTTACAGGCCTGCAATGATTTTGAATATCCACTGACTATTAGCGCTGGGATTAAAGCTGCTGTTGTGTGAAACGGCCACAAGGTGGCAGCAGTTCTCCCTTACCAAATCTGGTTACTAGGGCAAAGGAGCCTCAATGGCAGTCGTGTTCTAGATTGGAATTTAGAATGGAATGTGCCAGGAGAATGCCCCTCAAGTTTGTCTCACTACTTCTTGTTCGTGTTTTTATTTTAATTTTTTATTTTTTTATTACAGCAAGTTTGATGACAACGTTTGGCTTGTTGTAGGTGTGCAAGATGTGGTTCTTTTACACATATACATATGTCTGTTCTTCCTGGGATCCTGTTCCCATGTACGTTATGACAGAATGTTGAGTAGTCTTCTCTTGGTATTCCGTAGGTCTTTGGTGATTATATATTTCACCTGTGTTTGTACATGTCTGTTAACCCCAAGATCGTAATGAATCCAATCCTCACACCTTTCCATTGGTGAACCATAAGTTTGTTTAATGAATCTGTGATTGCCCTTCTCCGTGGAAATATCTGCCCTGGTATCAATTTTTAGGTAACACCTCTAAGTGATATCCTACGATATGGGTTTTTCACTTTCTGACTTACTACAAGTCACGTGATTACCTCTAGACTCATCTACGGTGCTGCAAATGGCATTGTGTCCTTTTTTCCCTTGGGTAATATTGTGTCTTAGCGAGGTCCATTTTCTGCAATGTGATTCCCTGAGGGCTGAGGATTAGCTGACCTGGGAAGCCTGACCCTGCCGGCAAGCCCTCCCCAGGTGTGCCTGAGTTGAGGTCAATATAAACAGCACTTCAGGCAGCAATAGCCCCTGCAGCTGTGCCTGACTCCATATTCTCTGCCCCGTCAGCAGTCTCGGGGCTGTGCTGGTTGGAGGGTGTGAGGGTCCACGGCTTTGATGGTGGCCCGGTGTGAGTGGGGCTCTGCTGGACTTTCTGCCGGAGTTGCCAGGCTGCCACCTGTAAAGAAGAGGATGTGTCACCCATAACTTCCACTGGAATTCCTCTCCGGGCTGAGGTGAGGAAGGAAAAAAAGGAGTGGGTGCTGGGACAGGAGGGGTATCTCAGGCTGGGAAATGGAAAGCTCTCAGAAGAGCGCCGGGGTCCAGGACCATCCTGGTTGGCCTGCAGGCAGCAAGTTGGCCTGCGTGCTGTCACTGGTGTGGCTCCACGGCCCTTCCTCTAGGCTTTCAAGCCCTTGTACATATTCAGGTGTTTTACCTGGGAAGGGTGAGAACAGTGCAGCAGCAGCAGGCCTGGGGCTCAGCTCACGTTTACTCACAGAGGACTCGGCACCGTCCCCCAGCTTTGCAATGAGGACGCTCCTTGCGTGGGGCTGGGCGGGGCTGCTGGCTGTATGGGAGATGATTCCCCACCTCTGACCAATTTCAGAATTGTTTACCGCTGGAGCATGTGCCTTGGTAGGGTTTTCCTCTGTATAGCTGTTAGGTTCTGGTTTTTTTTTCCTTTTTTCATTCCAATTACATTTTGTTCCTGTTTTATCTATTTATAGATATAAGCATGGAAATAATTCATTCATATAAATACATCTGTGTGAATGGAAGAACTTCTTTCTGTTTTTTTTAAATTTTAGTTTTAAAAATTTTGAAATTTAATATTATTTATTTTTTTATACAGCAGGTTATTATTAGTTATCTATTTTATGCATATGCATGTATACAGGTCAATCCCAATCTCCCAACTCATCCCAACACCACCACCCCATGGCTTCCCCCACTTGGTGTCCATACGTTTGGTCTCTACCTCTGTGTCTCTATTTCTGCCCTGCAAACCAGTTCATCTGTACCATTTTTCTAGGTTCCACATATATGCATTAATATACAATATTTGTTTTTCTCTTTCTGACTTACTTCACTCTGTATGACAGTCTCTAGATCCATCGACTTCTCTACAAATGACCCAGTTTCATTCCTTTTTATGGCTGAGTAATATTCCATTTTATATATGTACCACTTCTTTATCCATTCGTCTGTCTGTGGGCATTTAGGTTGCTTCCATTACCTGGCTATTGTAAATAGTGCTGCAATGAACATTGTGGTGAATGTGTCTTTTTGATTTATGGTTTTCTCTGGGTATATGCCCAGAAGTGGGATTGCTGGATCCTATGGTAATTCTCTTTTTAGTTTTTTAAAGGAACCTCCATAGTGTTCTCCATAGTGACTGTATCAATTTACCTTCCCACCAATAGTGGAAGAGGGTTCCTTTTGTCCACACCCTCCCCAGAATTTGTTGTTTGTAGATTTTCTGATGATGCCGATTCTAAGAGGTGTGAGGTCATACCTCATTGTCGTTTGGATTTGTATTTCTCTAATAATTAGTGATGTTGAGCAGCTTTTCATGTGCGTCTTGACCATCTCTGTGACTTCTTTGAAGAAACGTATATTTAGATCTTATGCTCATTTTTGTATTGGGTTGTTTGTTTTATTAATATTAAGCTGCGTGAGCTGTTTATATATATTGGAGATTAAACGTTTGTCCATTGATTCGTTTGCGATCGTTTTCGCCCATTCTGAGGGTTGCCTTTTTCCATTCCCATTTTTTTAAACCAAAAAAGAATGAAAGCAAAGGAAGCAGAACACTAATGTGCGTGAAATATGCCTCTTGAAACTGTCGTTTTGAAATATGGACGTCTTTTGAATTTTTTGGTCGATATATGACCCCAGGATTTGTTTTCAGGGCAGGTGTCATTTACAGGCCTGCAATGATTTTGAATATCCACTGACTATTAGCGCTGGGATTAAAGCTGCTGTTGTGTGAAACGGCCACAAGGTGGCAGCAGTTCTTCCTTACCAAATCTGGTTACTAGGGCAAAGGAGCCTCAATGGCAGTCGTGTTCTAGATTGGAATTTAGAATGGAATGTGCCAGGAGAATGCCCCTCAAGTTTGTCTCACTACTTCTTGTTCGTGTTTTTAATTTAATTTTTTATTTTTTTATTACAGCAAGTTTGATGACAACGTTTGGCTTGTTGTAGGTGTGCAAGATGTGGTTCTTTTACACATATACATATGTCTGTTCTTCCTGGGATCCTGTTCCCATGTACGTTATGACAGAATGTTGAGTAGTCTTCTCTTGGTATTCCGTAGGTCTTTGGTGATTATATATTTCAACTGTGTTTGTATATGTCTGTTAACCCCAAGATCGTAATGAATCCAATCCTCACACCTTTCCATTGGTGAACCATAAGTTTTTTTAATGAATCTGTGATTGCCCTTCTCCGTGGAAATATCTGCCCTGGTATCAATTTTTAGGTAACACCTCTAAGTGATATCCTACGATATGGGTCTTTCACTTTCTGACTTACTACAAGTCACGTGAATACTTCTAGACTCATCTACGGTGCTGCAAATGGCATTGTGTCCTTTTTTCCCTTGGGTAATATTATGTCTTAGCGAGGTCCATTTTCTGCAATGTGATTCCCTGAGGGCTGAGGATTAGCTGACCTGGGCAGCCTGACCCTGCCGGCAAGCCCTCCCCAGGTGTGCCGGGGTTGAGGTCAGTATAAACAGCACTCCGAGCAGCAATAGCCCCTGCAGCTGTGCCTGACTCCATATTCTCTGCCCCGTCAGCAGTCTCGGGGCTGTGCTGGTGGGAGGGTGTGAGGGTCCACGGCTTTGTTGGTGGCCCGGTGTGAGTGGGGCTCTGCTGGACTTTCTGCAGGGGTTGCCAGGCTGCCACCTGTAAAGAAGAGGATGTGTCACCCATAACTTCCACTGGAATTTCTCTCCGGGCTGAGGTGAGGAAGGAAAAAAAGGAGTGGGGGCCGGGACAGGAGGGGTATCTCAGGCAGGGAAATGGAAAGCTGCCAGAAGAGCGCCCGGGGTCATGACCATCCTGGCTGGCCTGCAGGCAGCAAGTTGGCCTGCGTGCTGTCGCTGGTGTGGCTCCACGGCCCTTCCTCTAGGCTTTCAAGCCCTTGTACATATTCAGGTGTTTTACCTGGGAAGGGTGGGAACAGTTCAGCAGCAGCTGGCCTGGGGCTCAGCTCACGTTTACTCACAGAGGACTCGGCACCGTACCCCAGCTTTGCAATGAGGACGCTCCTTGCGTGGGGCTGGGTGGGGCTGCTGGCTGTATGGGAGATGATTCCCCACCTCTGACCAATTTCAGAATTGTTTACCGCTGGAGCATGTGCCTTGGTAGGGATTTCCTCTGTATAGCTGTTAGGTTCAGTTTTTTTTTTCTTTTTTCGTTCCAATTACATTTTGTTCCTGTTTTATGTATTTATAGATATAAGCATGGAAATAATTCATTCATATAAATACATCTGTGTGTATGGAAGAATTTCTTTCTGTTTTTTTTAATTTTATTTTTAAAAATTTTGAAATTTAATTTAATTTTTTTATACAGCAGGTTATTATTAGTTATCTATTTTATGCATATGCATGTATACAGGTGAATCCCAATCTCCCAACTCATCCCAACACCACCACCCCATGGCTTCCCCCACTTGGTGTCCATACGTTTGGTCTCTACCTCTGTGTCTCTATTTCTGCCCTGCAAACCAGTTCATCTGTACCATTTTTCTAGGTTCCACATATATGCATTAATACACAATATTTGTTTTTCTCTTTCTGACTTACTTCACTCTGTATGACAGTCTCTAGATCCATCAACTTCTCTACAAATGACCCAGTTTCATTCCTTTTTATGGCTGAGTAATATTCCATTTTATATATGTACCACTTCTTTATCCATTCGTCTGTCTGTGGGCATTTAGGTTGCTTCCATTACCTGGCTATTGTAAATAGTGCTGCAATGAACATTGTGGTGAATGTGTCTTTTTGATTTATGGTTTTCTCTGGGTATATGCCCAGAAGTGGGATTGCTGGATCCTATGGTAATTCTCTTTTTAGTTTTTTAAAGGAACCTCCATAGTGTTCTCCATAGTGACTGTATCAATTTACCTTCCCACCAATAGTGGAAGAGGGTTCCTTTGTCCACACCCTCCCCAGAATTTGTTGTTTGTAGATTTTCTGATGATGCCGATTCTAAGAGGTGTGAGGTCATACCTCATTGTCATTTTGATTTGCATTTCTCTAATAATTAGTGATGTTGAGCAGCTTTTCATGTGCGTCTTGGCCATCTCTGTGACTTCTTTGAAGAAACGTCTATTTAGATCTTCTGCCCATTTTTGTATTGGATTGTTTGTTTTATTAATATTAAGCTGCGTGCGCTGTTTATATATATTGGAGATTAAACCTTTGTCCATTGATTCATTTGGGATCGTTTTCACACATTCTGAGAGCTGCCTTTTTCCATTCCCGTTTTTTTAACCAAAAAAGAAAGAAAGCAGAGGAAGCAGAACACTAATGTGCGTGAAATATGCCTCTTGAAACTGTCGTTTTGAAATATGGACGTCTTTTGAATTTTTTGGTCGATATATGACCCCAGGATTTGTTTTCAGGGCGGGTGTAATTTACAGGCCTGCAATGATTTTGAATATCCACTGACCATTAGCGCTGGGATTAAAGCTGCTGTTGTGTGAAACGGCCACAAGGTGGCAGCAGTTCTCCCTTACCAAATCTGGTTACTAGGGCAACAGAGCCTCAGTGGAAGTCATGTTCTAGATTGGAATTTAGAATGGAATGTGCCAGGAGAATGCCCCTCAAGTTTGTCTCACTACTTCTTGTTCGTGTTTTTAATTTAATTTTTTATTTTTTTATTACAGCAAGTTTGATGACAATGTTTGGCTTGTTGTAGGTGTGCAAGATGTGGTTCTTTTACACATATACATATGTCTGTTCTTCCTGGGATCCTGTTCCCATGTAAGTTATGACAGAATGTTGAGTAGTCTTCTCTTGGTATTCCATAGGTCTTTGGTGATTATATATTTCACCTGTGTTTGTATATGTCTGTTAATCCCAATATCGTAATGAATCCAATCCTCACACCTTTCCATTGGTGAACCATAAGTTTGTTTAATGAGTCTGTGATTGCCCTTCTCCGTGGAAATATCTGCCCTGGTATCAATTTTTAGGTAACACCCATAAGTGATATCCTACAATATGTGTCTTTCACTTTCTGACTTACTACAAGTCACGTGATTACCTCTAGACTCATCTACGGTGCTGCAAGTGGCATTGTGTCCTTTTTTTCCCTTGGCCAATATTGTGTCTTAGCGAGGTCCATTTTCTGGAACGTGAGCCCCTGAGGGCTGAGGATTAGCTGACCTGGGCAGCCTGACCCTGCCGGCAAGCCCTCCCCAGGTGTGCCTGGGTTGAGGTCAATATAAACAGCACTCGAGGCAGCAATAGCCCCTGCAGCTGTGACTGACTCTATGTTCTATGCCTCGTTAGCAGTCTCGGGGCTGTGCTGGTGGGAGGGTGTGAGGGTCCACGGTTTGTTGGTGGCCCGGTGTGAGTGGGGCTCTGCTGGACTTTCTGCAGGAGTTGCCAGGCTGCCACCTGTAAAGAAGAGGATGTGTCACGCATAACTTCCACTGGAATTTCTCTCCGGGCTGAGGTGAGGAAGGAAAAAAAGGAGTGGGGGCCCAGACAGGAGGGGTATCTCAGGCAGGGAAATGGAAAGCTTCCAGAAGAGCACCCGGGGCCAGGACCATCCTGGCTGGCCTGCAGGCAGCAAGTTGGCCTGCGTGCTGTCGCTGGTGTGGCTCCACGGCCCTTCCTCTAGGCTTTCAAGCCCTTGTACATATTCAGGTGTTTTACCTGGGAAGGGTTGGAGCAGTTCAGCAGCAGCTGGCCTGGGGCTCAGCTCACGTTTACTCACAGAGGCCTCGGCACTGTCCCCCAGCTTTGCAATGAGGACGCTCTTTGCGTGTGGGGGGGCGGGGCTGCTGGCTGTATGGGAGATGATTCCCCACCTCTGACCAATTTCAGAATTGTTTACCGCTGGTGCAAGTGCCTTGGTTGGGTTTTCCTCTGTATAACTGTTAGGTTCAGGATTTTTTTTTCTTTTTTCATTCCAATTATATTTTGTTCCTGTTTTGTGTATTTATAGATATAAGCATGTAAATAATTCATTCATATAAATACATCTGTGTGAATGGAAAAACTTTTTTCTGGTTTTTTTTTCAATTTTATTTTTAAAAATTTTGAAATTTACTTTTATTTATTTTTTTATACAGCATGTTATTATTTGTTATCTAATTTATGCATATGCATGTATACAGGTCAATCCCAATCTCCCAACTCATCCCAACACCACCACCCCATGGCTTCCCCCACTTGGTGTCCATACGTTTGTTCTCTACCTCTGTGTCTCTATTTCTGCCCTGCAAAGCAGATCATCTGTACCATTTTTCTAGGTTCCACATATATGCATTAATATACAATATTTGTTTTTCTCTTTCTGACTTACTTCACTCTGTATGACAGTCTCTAGATCCATCGACTTCTCTACAAATGACCCAGTTTCATTCCTTTTTTTGGCTGAGTAATATTCCATTTTATATATGTACCACTTCTTTATCCATTCGTCTGTCTGTGGGCATTTAGGTTGCTTCCATTACCTGGCTATTGTAAATAGTGCTGCAATGAACATTGTGGTGAATGTGTCTTTTTGATTTATGGTTTTCTCTGGGTATATGCCCAGAAGTGGGATTGCTGGATCCTATGGTAATTCTCTTTTTAGTTTTTTAAAGGAACCTCCATACTGTTCTCCATAGTGACTGTATCAATTTACCTTCCCACCAATAGTCGAAGAGGGTTCCTTTTGTCCACACCCTCCCCAGAATTTGTCGTTTGTAGATTTTCTGATGATGCAATTCTAAGAGGTGTGAGGTCATACCTCATTGTCGTTTGGATTTGCATTTCTCTAATAATTAGTGATGTTGAGCAGCTTTTCATGTGCGTCTTGACCATCTCTGTGACTTCTTTGAAGAAACGTATATTTAGATCTTCTGCTCATTTTTGTATTGGGTTGTTTGTTTTATTAATATTAAGCTGCGTGAGCTGTTTATATATATTGGAGATTAAACGTTTGTCCATTGATTCGTTTGCGATCGTTTTCGCCCATTCTGAGGGTTGCCTTTTTCCATTCCCATTTTTTTAAACCAAAAAAGAATGAAAGCAAAGGAAGCAGAACACTAATGTGCGTGAAATATGCCTCTTGAAACTGTCGTTTTGAAATATGGACGTCTTTTGAATTTTTTGGTCGATATATGACCCCAGGATTTGTTTTCAGGGCAGGTGTCATTTACAGGCCTGCAATGATTTTGAATATCCACTGACCATTAGCGCTGGGATTAAAGCTGCTGTTGTGTGAAACGGCCACAAGGTGGCAGCAGTTCTCCCTTACCAAATCTGGTTACTAGGGCAAAGGAGCCTCAATGGCAGTCGTGTTCTAGATTGGAATTTAGAATGGAATGTGCCAGGAGAATGCCCCTCAAGTTTGTCTCACTACTTCTTGTTCGTGTTTTTAATTTAATTTTTTATTTTTTTATTACAGCAAGTTTGATGACAACGTTTGGCTTGTTGTAGGTGTGCAAGATGTGGTTCTTTTACACATATACATATGTCTGTTCTTCCTGGGATCCTATTCCCATGTACGTTATGACAGAATGTTGAGTAGTCTTCTCTTGGTATTCCGTAGGTCTTTGGTGATTATATATTTCACCTGTGTTTGTACATGTCTGTTAACCCCAAGATCGTAATGAATCCAATCCTCACACCTTTCCATTGGTGAACCATAAGTTTGTTTAATGAATCTGTGATTGCCCTTCTCCGTGGAAATATCTGCCCTGGTATCAATTTTTAGGTAACACCTCTAAGTGATATCCTACGATATGGGTCTTTCACTTTCTGACTTACTACAAGTCACGTGATTACCTCTAGACTCACCTACAGTGCTGCAAATGGCATTGTGTCCTTTTTTCCCTTGGGTAATATTGTGTCTTAGCGAGGTCCATTTTCTGCAACGTGATTTCCTGAGGGCTGAGGATTAGCTGACCTGGGCAGCCTGACCCTGCCGGCAAGCCCTCCCCAGGTGTGCCTGGGTTGAGGTCAATAGAAACAGCACTCCAGGCAGCAATAGCCCCTGCAGCTGTGCCTGACTCCATATTCTCTGCCCCTTCAGCAGTCTCGGAGCTGTGCTGGTGGGAGGGTGTGAGGGTCCACGGCTTTGTTGGTGGCCCGGTGTGAGTGGGGCTCTGCTGGACTTTCTGCAGGAGTTGCCAGGCTGCCACCTGTAAAGAAGAGGATGTGTCACCCATAACTTCCACTGGAATTTCTCTCCGGGCTGAGGTGAGGAAGGAAAAAAAGGAGTGGGTGCTGGGACAGGAGGGGTATCTCAGGCTGCGAAATGGAAAGCTTACAGAAGAGCACCCGGGGCCAGGACCATCCTGGTTGGCCTGCAGGCAGCAAGTTGGCCTGCGTGCTGTCGCTGGTGTGGCTCCACGGCCCTTCCTCTAGGCTTTCAAGCCCTTGTACATATTCAGGTGTTTTACCTGGGAAGGGTGAGAACAGTTCAGCAGCAGCAGGCCTGGGGCTCAGCTCACGTTTACTCACAGAGGACTCGGCACCATACCCCAGCTTTGCAATGAGGACGCTCCTTGCGTGGGGCTGGGCGGGGCTGCTGGCTGTATGGGAGATGATTCCCCACCTCTGACCAATTTCAGAATTGTTTACCGCTGGAGGATGTGCCTTGGTAGGGTTTTCCTCTGTATAGCTGTTAGGTTCTGTTTTTTTTTTTCTTTTTTCATTCCAATTACATTTTGTTCCTGTTTTATGTATTTATAGATATAAGCATGTAAATAATTCATTCATATAAATACATCTGTGTGTATGGAAGAATTTCTTTCTGTATTTTTTTAATTTTATTTTTAAAAATTTTGAAATTTAATTTAATTTTTTTATACAGCAGGTTATTATTAGTTATCTATTTTATGCATATGCATGTATACAGGTGAATCCCAATCTCCCAACTCATCCCAAAACCACCACCCAATGGCTTCCCCCACTTGGTGTCCATACGTTTGGTCTCTACCTCTGTGTCTCTATTTCTGCCCTGCAAACCAGTTCATCTGTACCATTTTTCTAGGTTCCACATATATGCATTAATACACAATATTTGTTTTTCTCTTTCTGACTTACTTCACTCTGTATGACAGTCTCTAGATCCATCGACTTCTCTACAAATGACCCAGTTTCATTCCTTTTTATGGCTGAGTAATATTCCATTTTATATATGTACCACTTCTTTATCCATTCGTCTGTCTGTGGGCATTTAGGTTGCTTCCATTACCTGGCTATTGTAAATAGTGCTGCAATGAACATTGTGGTGAATGTGTCTTTTTGATTTATGGTTTTCTCTGGGTATATGCCCAGAAGTGGGATTGCTGGATCCTATGGTAATTCTCTTTTTAGTTTTTTAAAGGAACCTCCATAGTGTTCTCCATAGTGACTGTATCAATTTACCTTCCCACCAATAGTGGAAGAGGGTTCCTTTTGTCCACACCCTCCCCAGAATTTGTTGCTTGTAGATTTTCTGATGATGCCGATTCTAAGAGGTGTGAGGTCATACCTCATTGTCATTTTGATTTGCATTTCTCTAATAATTAGTGATTTTGAGCAGCTTTTCATGTGCGTCTTGGCCATCTCTGTGACTTCTTTGAAGAAACGTCTATTTAGATCTTCTGCCCAGTTTTGTATTGGGTTGTTTGTTTTATTAATATTAAGCTGCGTGAGCTGTTTATATATATTGGAGATTAAACCTTTGTCCATTGATTCGTTTGCGATCGTTTTCGCCCATTCTGAGGGTTGCCTTTTTCCATTCCCGTTTTTTTAACCAAAAAAGAAAGAAAGCAAAGGAAGCAGAACACTAATGTGCGTGAAATATGCCTCTTGAAACTGTCGTTTTGAAATATGGACGTCTTTTGAATTTTTTGGTCGATATATGACCCCAGTATTTGTTTTCATTGCAGGTGTCATTTACAGGCCTGCAATGATTTTGAATATCCACTGACCATTAGCGCTGGGATTAAAGCTGCTGTTGTGTGAACGGCCACAAGGTGGCAGCAGTTCTCCCTTACCAAATCTGGTTACTAGGGCAACAGAGCCTCAATGGAAGTCGTGTTCTAGATTGGAATTTAGAATGGAATGTGCCAGGAGAATGCCCATCAAGTTTGTCTCACTACTTCTTGTTCGTGTTTTTAATTTAAGTTTTTATTTTTTTATTACAGCAAGTTTGATGACAACGTTTGGCTTGTTGTAGGTGTGCAAGATGTGGTTCTTTTACACATATACATATGTCTGTTCTTCCTGGGATCCTGTTCCCATCTACATTATTGACAGAATGTTGAGTAGTCTTCTCTTGGTATTCCGTAGGTCTTTGGTGATTATATATTTCACCTGTGTTTGTACATGTCTGTTAACCCCAAGATCGTAATGAATCCAATCCTCACACCTTTCCATTGGTGAACCATAAGTTTGTTTAATGAATCTGTGATTGCCCTTCTCCGTGGAAATATCTGCCCTGGTATCAATTTTTAGGTAACACCTCTAAGTGATATCCTACGATATGGGTCTTTCACTTTCTGACTTACTACAAGTCACGTGATTACCTCTAGACTCACCTACAGTGCCGCAAATGGCATTGTGTCCTTTTTTCCCTTGGGTAATATTGTGTCTTAGCGAGGTCCATTTTCTGCAACGTGAGTTCCTGAGGGCTGAGGATTAGCTGACCTGGGCAGCCTGACCCTGCCGGCAAGCCCTCCCCAGGTGTGCCTGGGTTGAGGTCAATATAAACAGCACTCCAGGCAGCAATAGCCCCTGCAGCTGTGCCTGACTCCATATTCTCTGCCCGGTCAGCAGTCTAGGGGCTGTGCTGGTGGGAGGGTGTGAGGGTCCACGGCTTTGTTGGTGGCCCGGTGTGAGTGGGGCTCTGCTGGACTTTCTGCAGGGGTTGCCAGGCTGCCACCTGTAAAGAAGAGGATGTGTCACCCATAACTTCCACTGGAATTTCTCTCCGGGCTGAGGTGAGGAAGGAAAAAAGGGAGTGGGTGCCGGGACAGGAGGGGTATCTCAGGCTGCGAAATGGAAAGCTTACAGAAGAGCACCCGGGGCCAGGACCATCCTGGCTGGCCTGCAGGCAGCAAGTTGGCCTGCGTGCTGTCGCTGGTGTGGCTCCACGGCCCTTCCTCTAGGCTTTCAAGCCCTTGTACATATTCAGGTGTTTTACCTGGGAAGGGTGGGAGCAGTTCAGCAGCAGCTGGCCTGGGGCTCAGCTCACGTTTACTCACAGAGGCCTCGGCACTGTCCCCCAGCTTTGCAATGAGGACGCTCCTTGCGTGTGGGGGGGCGGGGATGCTGGCTGTATGGGAGATGATTCCCCACCTCTGACCAATTTCAGAATTGTTTACTGCTGGAGGATGTGCCTTGGTAGGGTTTTCCTCTGTATAGCTGTTAGGTTCTGGTTTTTTTTTCTTTTTTCCTTCCAATTACATTTTGTTCCTGTTTTATATATTTATAGATATAAGCATGGAAATAATTCATTCATATAAATACATTTGTGTGTATGGAAGAATTTCTTTCTGTTTTTTTTTAATTTTATTTTTAAAAATTTTGAAATTTAATTTAATTTTTTTATACAGCAGGTTATTATTAGTTATCTATTTTATGCATATGCATGTATACAGGTGAATCCCAATCTCCCAACTCATCCCAACACCACCACCCCATGGCTTCCCCCACTTGGTGTCCATACGTTTGGTCTCTACCTCTGTGTCTCTATTTCTGCCCTGCAAACCAGTTCATCTGTACCATTTTTCTAGGTTCCACATATATGCATTAATATACAATATTTGTTTTTCTCTTTCTGACTTACTTCACTCTGTATGACAGTCTCTAGATCCATCGACTTCTCTACAAATGACCCAGTTTCATTCCTTTTTTTGGCTGAGTAATATTCCATTTTATATATGTACCACTTCTTTATCCATTCGTCTGTCTGTGGGCATTTAGGTTGCTTCCATTACCTGGCTATTGTAAATAGTGCTGCAATGAACATTGTGGTGAATGTGTCTTTTTGATTTATGGTTTTCTCTGGGTATATGCCCAGAAGTGGGATTGCTGGATCCTATGGTAATTCTCTTTTTAGTTTTTTAAAGGAACCTCCATACTGTTCTCCATAGTGACTGTATCAATTTACCTTCCCACCAATAGTCGAAGAGGGTTCCTTTTGTCCACACCCTCCCCAGAATTTGTCGTTTGTAGATTTTCTGATGATGCAATTCTAAGAGGTGTGAGGTCATACCTCATTGTCGTTTGGATTTGCATTTGTCTAATAATTAGTGATGTTGAGCAGCTTTTCATGTGCGTCTTGACCATCTCTGTGACTTCTTTGAAGAAACGTATATTTAGATCTTCTGCTCATTTTTGTATTGGGTTGTTTGTTTTATTAATATTAAGCTGCGTGAGCTGTTTATATATATTGGAGATTAAACGTTTGTCCATTGATTCGTTTGCGATCGTTTTCGCCCATTCTGAGGGTTGCCTTTTTCCATTCCCATTTTTTTAAACCAAAAAAGAATGAAAGCAAAGGAAGCAGAACACTAATGTGCGTGAAATATGCCTCTTGAAACTGTCGTTTTGAAATATGGACGTCTTTTGAATTTTTTGGTCGATATATGACCCCAGGATTTGTTTTCAGGGCAGGTGTCATTTACAGGCCTGCAATGATTTTGAATATCCACTGACCATTAGCGCTGGGATTAAAGCTGCTGTTGTGTGAAACGGCCACAAGGTGGCAGCAGTTCTCCCTTACCAAATCTGGTTACTAGGGCAAAGGAGCCTCAATGGCAGTCGTGTTCTAGATTGGAATTTAGAATGGAATGTGCCAGGAGAATGCCCCTCAAGTTTGTCTCACTACTTCTTGTTCGTGTTTTTAATTTAATTTTTTATTTTTTTATTACAGCAAGTTTGATGACAACGTTTGGCTTGTTGTAGGTGTGCAAGATGTGGTTCTTTTACACATATACATATGTCTGTTCTTCCTGGGATCCTGTTCCCATGTACGTTATGACAGAATGTTGAGTAGTCTTCTCTTGGTATTCCGTAGGTCTTTGGTGATTATATATTTCACCTGTGTTTGTACATGTCTGTTAACCCCAAGATCGTAATGAATCCAATCCTCACACCTTTCCATTGGTGAACCATAAGTTTGTTTAATGAATCTGTGATTGCCCTTCTCCGTGGAAATATCTGCCCTGGTATCAATTTTTAGGTAACACCTCTAAGTGATATCCTACGATATGGGTCTTTCACTTTCTGACTTACTACAAGTCACGTGATTACCTCTAGACTCACCTACAGTGCTGCAAATGGCATTGTGTCCTTTTTTCCCTTGGGTAATATTGTGTCTTAGCGAGGTCCATTTTCTGCAACGTGATTTCCTGAGGGCTGAGGATTAGCTGACCTGGGCAGCCTGACCCTGCCGGCAAGCCCTCCCCAGGTGTGCCTGGGTTGAGGTCAATAGAAACAGCACTCCAGGCAGCAATAGCCCCTGCAGCTGTGCCTGACTCCATATTCTCTGCCCCTTCAGCAGTCTCGGAGCTGTGCTGCTGGGAGGGTGTGAGGGTCCACGGCTTTGTTGGTGGCCCGGTGTGAGTGGGGCTCTGCTGGACTTTCTGCAGGAGTTGCCAGGCTGCCATCTGTAAAGAAGAGGATGTGTCACCCATAACTTCCACTGGAATTTCTCTCCGGGCTGAGGTGAGGAAGGAAAAAAAGGAGTGGGTGCTGGGACAGGAGGGGTATCTCAGGCTGCGAAATGGAAAGCTTACAGAAGAGCACCCGGGGCCAGGACCATCCTGGTTGGCCTGCAGGCAGCAAGTTGGCCTGCGTGCTGTCGCTGGTGTGGCTCCACGGCCCTTCCTCTAGGCTTTCAAGCCCTTGTACATATTCAGGTGTTTTACCTGGGAAGGGTGAGAACAGTTCAGCAGCAGCAGGCCTGGGGCTCAGCTCACGTTTACTCACAGAGGACTCGGCACCATACCCCAGCTTTGCAATGAGGACGCTCCTTGCGTGGGGCTGGGCGGGGCTGCTGGCTGTATGGGAGATGATTCCCCACCTCTGACCAATTTCAGAATTGTTTACCGCTGGAGGATGTGCCTTGGTAGGGTTTTCCTCTGTATAGCTGTTAGGTTCTTTTTTTTTTTTTCTTTTTTAGTTCCAATTACATTTTGTTCCTGTTTTATGTATTTATAGATATAAGCATGGAAATAATTCATTCATATAAATACATCTGTGTGTATGGAAGAATTTCTTTCTGTATTTTTTTAATTTTATTTTTAAAAATTTTGAAATTTAATTTAATTTTTTTATACAGCAGGTTATTATTAGTTATCTATTTTATGCATATGCATGTATACAGGTGAATCCCAATCTCCCAACTCATCCCAACACCACCACCCAATGGCTTCCCCCACTTGGTGTCCATACGTTTGGTCTCTACCTCTGTGTCTCTATTTCTGCCCTGCAAACCAGTTCATCTGTACCATTTTTCTAGGTTCCACATATATGCATTAATACACAATATTTGTTTTTCTCTTTCTGACTTACTTCACTCTGTATGACAGTCTCTAGATCCATCGACTTCTCTACAAATGACCCAGTTTCATTCCTTTTTATGGCTGAGTAATATTCCATTTTATATATGTACCACTTCTTTATCCATTCGTCTGTCTGTGGGCATTTAGGTTGCTTCCATTACCTGGCTATTGTAAATAGTGCTGCAATGAACATTGTGGTGAATGTGTCTTTTTGATTTATGGTTTTCTCTGGGTATATGCCCAGAAGTGGGATTGCTGGATCCTATGGTAATTCTCTTTTTAGTTTTTTAAAGGAACCTCCATAGTGTTCTCCATAGTGACTGTATCAATTTACCTTCCCACCAATAGTGGAAGAGGGTTCCTTTTGTCCACACCCTCCCCAGAATTTGTTGTTTGTAGATTTTCTGATGATGCCGATTCTAAGAGGTGTGAGGTCATACCTCATTGTCATTTTGATTTGCATTTCTCTAATAATTAGTGATTTTGAGCAGCTTTTCATGTGCGTCTTGGCAATCTCTGTGACTTCTTTGAAGAAACGTCTATTTAGATCTTCTGCCCATTTTTGTATTGGGTTGTTTGTTTTATTAATATTAAGCTGCGTGAGCTGTTTATATATATTGGAGATTAAACCTTTGTCCATTGATTCGTTTGCGATCGTTTTCGCCCATTCTGAGGGTTGCCTTTTTCCATTCCCGTTTTTTTAACCAAAAAAGAAAGAAAGCAAAGGAAGCAGAGCACTAATGTGCGTGAAATATGCCTCTTGAAACTGTCGTTTTGAAATATGGACGTCTTTTGAATTTTTTGGTCGATATATGACCCCAGGATTTGTTTTCATTGCAGGTGTCATTTACAGGCCTGCAATGATTTTGAATATCTACTGACCATTAGCGCTGGGATTAAAGCTGCTGTTGTGTGAAACGGCCACAAGGTGGCAGCAGTTCTCCCTTACCAAATCTGGTTACTAGGGCAACAGAGCCTCAATGGAAGTCGTGTTCTAGATTGGAATTTAGAATGGAATGTGCCAGGAGAATGCCCATCAAGTTTGTCTCACTACTTCTTGTTCGTGTTTTTAATTTAATTTTTTATTTTTTTATTACAGCAAGTTTGATGACAACGTTTGGCTTGTTGTAGGTGTGCAAGATGTGGTTCTTTTACACATATACATATGTCTGTTCTTCCTGGGATCCTGTTCCCATCTACATTATTGACAGAATGTTGAGTAGTCTTCTCTTGGTATTCCGTAGGTCTTTGGTGATTATATATTTCACCTGTGTTTGTACATGTCTGTTAACCCCAAGATCGTAATGAATCCAATCCTCACACCTTTCCATTGGTGAACCATAAGTTTGTTTAATGAATCTGTGATTGCCCTTCTCCGTGGAAATATCTGCCCTGGTATCAATTTTTAGGTAACACCTCTAAGTGATATCCTACGATATGGGTCTTTCACTTTCTGACTTACTACAAGTCACGTGATTACCTCTAGACTCACCTACAGTGCCGCAAATGGCATTGTGTCCTTTTTTCCCTTGGGTAATATTGTGTCTTATCGAGGTCCATTTTCTACAACGTGAGTTCCTGAGGGCTGAGGATTAGCTGACCTGGGCAGCCTGACCCTGCCGGCAAGCCCTCCCCAGGTGTGCCTGGGTTGAGGTCAATATAAACAGCACTCCAGGCAGCAATAGCCCCTGCAGCTGTGCCTGACTCCATATTCTCTGCCCGGTCAGCAGTCTAGGGGCTGTGCTGGTGGGAGGGTGTGAGGGTCCACGGCTTTGTTGGTGGCCCGGTGTGAGTGGGGCTCTGCTGGACTTTCTGCAGGGGTTGCCAGGCTGCCACCTGTAAAGAAGAGGATGTGTCACCCATAACTTCCACTGGAATTTCTCTCCGGGCTGAGGTGAGGAAGGAAAAAAGGGAGTGGGTGCCGGGACAGGAGGGGTATCTCAGGCTGCGAAATGGAAAGCTTACAGAAGAGCACCCGGGGCCAGGACCATCCTGGCTGGCCTGCAGGCAGCAAGTTGGCCTGCGTGCTGTCGCTGGTGTGGCTCCACGGCCCTTCCTCTAGGCTTTCAAGCCCTTGTACATATTCAGGTGTTTTACCTGGGAAGGGTGGGAGCAGTTCAGCAGCAGCTGGCCTGGGGCTCAGCTCACGTTTACTCACAGAGGCCTCGGCACTGTCCCCCAGCTTTGCAATGAGGACGCTCCTTGCGTGGGGCTGGGCGGGGCTGCTGGCTGTATGGGAGATGATTCCCCACCTCTGACCAATTTCAGAATTGTTTACCGCTGGAGCATGTGCCTTGGTAGGGTTTTCCTCTGTATAGCTGTTAGGTTCTGGTTTTTTTTTTCTTTTTTCATTCCAATTACATTTTGTTCCTGTTTTATCTATTTATAGATATAAGCATGGAAATAATTCATTCATATAAATACATCTGTGTGAATGGAAGAACTTCTTTTTGTTTTTTTTTAATTTTATTTTTAAAAATTTTGAAATATAATTTTATTTATTTTTTTATACAGCAGGTTATTATTAGTTATCTATTTTATGCATATGCATGTATACAGGTGAATCCCAATCTCCCAACTCATCCCAACACCACCACCCCATGGCTTCCCCCACTTGGTGTCCATACGTTTGGTCTCTACCTCTGTGTCTCTATTTCGGCCCTGCAAACCAGTTCATCTGTACCATTTTTCTAGGTTCCACATATATGCATTAATACACAATATTTGTTTTTCTCTTTCTGACTTACTTCACTCTGTATGACAGTCTCTAGATCCATCGACTTCTCTACAAATGACCCAGTTTCATTCCTTTTTATGGCTGAGTAATATTCCATTTTATATATGTACCACTTCTTTATCCATTCGTCTGTCTGTGGGCATTTAGGTTGCTTCCATTACCTGGCTATTGTAAATAGTGCTGCAATGAACATTGTGGTGAATGTGTCTTTTTGACTTATGGTTTTCTCTGGGTATATGCCCAGAAGTGGGATTGCTGGATCCTATCGTAATTCTCTTTTTAGTTTTTTAAAGGAACCTCCATAGTGTTCTCCATAGTGACTGTATCAATTTACCTTCCCACCAATAGTGGAAGAGGGTTCCTTTTGTCCACACCCTCCCCAGAATTTGTTGCTTGTAGATTTTCTGATGATGCCGATTCTAAGAGGTGTGAGGTCATACCTCATTGTCATTTTGATTTGCATTTCTCTAATAATTAGTGATTTTGAGCAGCTTTTCATGTGCGTCTTGGCCATCTCTGTGACTTCTTTGAAGAAACGTCTATTTAGATCTTCTGCCCAGTTTTGTATTGGGTTGTTTGTTTTATTAATATTAAGCTGCGTGAGCTGTTTATATATATTGGAGATTAAACCTTTGTCCATTGATTCGTTTGCGATCGTTTTCGCCCATTCTGAGGGTTGCCTTTTTCCATTCCCGTTTTTTTAACCAAAAAAGAAAGAAAGCAAAGGAAGCAGAACACTAATGTGCGTGAAATATGCCTCTTGAAACTGTCGTTTTGAAATATGGACGTCTTTTGAATTTTTTGGTCGATGTATGACCCCAGGATTTGTTTTCATTGCAGGTGTCATTTACAGGCCTGCAATGATTTTGAATATCCACTGACCATTAGCGCTGGGATTAAAGCTGCTGTTGTGTGAAACGGCCACAAGGTGGCAGCAGTTCTCCCTTACCAAATCTGGTTACTAGGGCAACAGAGCCTCAATGGAAGTCGTGTTCTAGATTGGAATTTAGAATGGAATGTGCCAGGAGAATGCCCATCAAGTTTGTCTCACTACTTCTTGTTCGTGTTTTTATTTTAATTTTTTATTTTTTTATTACAGCAAGTTTGATGACAACGTTTGGCTTGTTGTAGGTGTGCAAGATGTGGTTCTTTTACACATATACATATGTCTGTTCTTCCTGGGATCCTGTTCCCATCTACATTATTGACAGAATGTTGAGTAGTCTTCTCTTGGTATTCCGTAGGTCTTTGGTGATTATATATTTCACCTGTGTTTGTACATGTCTGTTAACCCCAAGATCGTAATGAATCCAATCCTCACACCTTTCCATTGGTGAACCATAAGTTTGTTTAATGAATCTGTGATTGCCCTTCTCCGTGGAAATATCTGCCCTGGTATCAATTTTTAGGTAACACCTCTAAGTGATATCCTACGATATGGGTCTTTCACTTTCTGACTTACTACAAGTCACGTGATTACCTCTAGACTCACCTACAGTGCCGCAAATGGCATTGTGTCCTTTTTTCCCTTGGGTAATATTGTGTCTTAGCGAGGTCCATTTTCTGCAACGTGATTTCCTGAGGGCTGAGGATTAGCTGACCTGGGCAGCCTGACCCTGCCGGCAAGCCCTCCCCAGGTGTGCCTGGGTTGACGTCAATATAAACAGCACTCCAGGCAGCAATAGCCCCTGCAGCTGTGCCTGACTCCATATTCTCTGCCCCGTCAGCAGTCTCGGGGCTGTGCTGGTGGGAGGGTGTGAGGGTCCACGGCTTTGTTGGTGGCCCGGTGTGAGTGGGGCTCTGCTGGAGTTTCTGCAGGAGTTGCCAGGCTGCCATCTGTAAAGAAGAGGATGTGTCACCCATAACTTCCACTGGAATTTCTCTCCGGGCTGAGGTGAGGAAGGAAAAAAGGGAGTGGGTGCCAGGACAGGAGGGGTATCTCAGGCTGCGAAATGGAAAGCTTACAGAAGAGCACCCGGGGCCAGGACCATCCTGGCTGGCCTGCAGGCAGCAAGTTGGCCTGCGTGCTGTCGCTGGTGTGGCTCCACGGCCCTTCCTCTAGGCTTTCAAGCCCTTGTACATATTCAGGTGTTTTACCTGGGAAGGGTGGGAGCAGTTCAGCAGCAGCTGGCCTGGGGCTCAGCTCACGTTTACTCACAGAGGCCTCGGCACTGTCCCCCAGCTTTGCAATGAGGACGCTCCTTGCGTGTGGGGGGGCGGGGATGCTGGCTCTATGGGAGATGATTCCCCACCTCTGACCAATTTCAGAATTGTTTACCGCTGGTGCAAGTGGCTTGGTTGGGTTTTCCTCTGTATAACTGTTAGGTTCAGGGTTTTTTTTTTCTTTTTTCGTTCCAATTACATTTTGTTCCTGTTTTATGTATTTATAGATATAAGCATGGAAATAATTCATTCATATAAA
Source organism: Mesoplodon densirostris (assembly GCF_025265405.1). Taxonomy (NCBI): domain Eukaryota; kingdom Metazoa; phylum Chordata; class Mammalia; order Artiodactyla; family Ziphiidae; genus Mesoplodon; species Mesoplodon densirostris. The sequence goes on along the minus strand of NC_082667.1, from coordinate 84,225,456 downwards.
TACATCTGTGTGAATGGAAGAACTTCTTTCTGTTTTTTTTTTAATTTTAGTTTTAAAAATTTTGAAATTTAATTTTATTTATTTTTTTATACAGCAGGTTATTATTAGTTATCTATTTTATGCATATGCATGTATACAGGTCAATCCCAATCTCCCAACTCATCCCAACACCACCACCCCATGGCTTCCCCCACTTGGTGTCCATACGTTTGGTCTCTACCTCTGTGTCTCTATTTCTGCCCTGCAAACCAGTTCATCTGTACCATTTTTCTAGGTTCCACATATATGCATTAATATACAATATTTGTTTTTCTCTTTCTGACTTACTTCACTCTGTATGACAGTCTCTAGATCCATCGACTTCTCTACAAATGACCCAGTTTCATTCCTTTTTATGGCTGAGTAATATTCCATTTTATATATGTACCACTTCTTTATCCATTCGTCTGTCTGTGGGCATTTAGGTTGCTTCCATTACCTGGCTATTGTAAATAGTGCTGCAATGAACATTGTGGTGAATGTGTCTTTTTGATTTATGGTTTTCTCTGGGTATATGCCCAGAAGTGGGATTGCTGGATCCTATGGTAATTCTCTTTTTAGTTTTTTAAAGGAACCTCCATAGTGTTCTCCATAGTGACTGTATCAATTTACCTTCCCACCAATAGTGGAAGAGGGTTCCTTTTGTCCACACCCTCCCCAGAATTTGTTGTTTGTAGATTTTCTGATGATGCCGATTCTAAGAGGTGTGAGGTCATACCTCATTGTCGTTTGGATTTGTATTTCTCTAATAATTACTGATGTTGAGCAGCTTTTCATGTGCGTCTTGACCATCTCTGTGACTTCTTTGAAGAAACGTATATTTAGATCTTATGCTCATTTTTGTATTGGGTTGTTTGTTTTATTAATATTAAGCTGCGTGAGCTGTTTATATATATTGGAGATTAAACGTTTGTCCATTGATTCGTTTGCGATCGTTTTCGCCCATTCTGAGGGTTGCCTTTTTCCATTCCATTTTTTTAAACCAAAAAAGAATGAAAGCAAAGGAAGCAGAACACTAATGTGCGTGAAATATGCCTCTTGAAACTGTCGTTTTGAAATATGGACGTCTTTTGAATTTTTTGGTCGATATATGACCCCAGGATTTGTTTTCAGGGCAGGTGTCATTTACAGGCCTGCAATGATTTTGAATATCCACTGACTATTAGCGCTGGGATTAAAGCTGCTGTTGTGTGAAACGGCCACAAGGTGGCAGCAGTTCTCCCTTACCAAATCTGGTTACTAGGGCAAAGGAGCCTCAATGGCAGTCGTGTTCTAGATTGGAATTTAGAATGGAATGTGCCAGGAGAATGCCCCTCAAGTTTGTCTCACTACTTCTTGTTCGTGTTTTTAATTTAATTTTTTATTTTTTTATTACAGCAAGTTTGATGACAACGTTTGGCTTGTTGTAGGTGTGCAAGATGTGGTTCTTTTACACATATACATATGTCTGTTTTTCCTGGGATCCTGTTCCCATGTACGTTATGACAGAATGTTGAGTAGTCTTCTCTTGGTATTCCGTAGGTCTTTGGTGATTATATATTTCACCTGTGTTTGTATATGTCTGTTAACCCCAAGATCGTAATGAATCCAATCCTCACACCTTTCCATTGGTGAACCATAAGTTTTTTTAATGAATCTGTGATTGCCCTTCTCCGTGGAAATATCTGCCCTGGTATCAATTTTTAGGTAACACCTCTAAGTGATATCCTACGATATGGGTCTTTCACTTTCTGACTTACTACAAGTCACGTGATTACTTCTAGACTCATCTACGGTGCTGCAAATGGCATTGTGTCCTTTTTTCCCTTGGGTAATATTGTGTCTTAGCGAGGTCCATTTTCTGCAATGTGATTCCCTGAGGGCTGAGGATTAGCTGACCTGGGCAGCCTGACCCTGCCGGCAAGCCCTCCCCAGGTGTGCCTGGGTTGAGGTCAATATAAACAGCACTCCGGGCAGCAATAGCCCCTGCAGCTGTGCCTGACTCCATATTCTCTGCCCCGTCAGCAGTCTCGGGGCTGTGCTGGTGGGAGGGTGTGAGGTTCCACGGTTTGTTGGTGGCCCGGTGTGAGTGGGGCTCTGCTGGAGTTTCTGGCGGAGTTGCCAGGCTGCCACCTGTAAAGAAGAGGATGTGTCAAGCATAACTTCCACTGGAATTTCTCTCTGGGCTGAGGTGAGGAAGGAAAAAAAGGAGTGGGGGCTGGAACAGGAGGGGTATCTCAGGCAGGGAAATGGAAAGCTTCCAGAAGAGCGCCCGGGGTCAGGACCATCCTGGCTGGCTTGCAGGCAGCAAGTTGGCCTGCGTGCTGTCGCTGGTGTGGCTCCACGGCCCTTCCTCTAGGCTTTCAAGCCCTTGTACATATTCAGGTGTTTTACCTGGGAAGGGTGGGAACAGTTCAGCAGCAGCTGGCCTGGGGCTCAGCTCACGTTTACTCACAGAGGACTCGGCACCGTACCCCAGCTTTGCAATGAGGACGCTCCTTGCGTGGGGCTGGGTGGGGCTGCTGGCTGTATGGGAGATGATTCCCCACCTCTGACCAATTTCAGAATTGTTTACCGCTGGAGCATGTGCCTTGGTAGGGTTTTCCTCTGTATAGCTGTTAGGTTCAGTTTTTTTTTTCTTTTTTCGTTCCAATTACATTTTGTTCCTGTTTTATGTATTTATAGATATAAGCATGGAAATAATTCATTCATATAAATACATCTGTGTGAATGGAAGAACTTTTTTCTGTTTTTTTTTCAATTTTATTTTTAAAAATTTTGAAATTTAATTTTATTTATTTTTTTTATACAGGTTATTATTAGTTATCTATTTTATGCATATACATGTATACAGGTCAGTCCCAATCTCCCAACTCATCCCACCACCACCACCCCATGGCTTCCCCCACTTGGTGTCCATACATTTGGTCTCACCTCTGTGTCTCTATTTCTGCCCTGCAAACCAGTTCATCTGTACCATTTTTCTAGGTTCCACATATATGCATTAATATACAATATTTGTTTTTCTCTTTCTGACTTACTTCACTCTGTATGACAGTCTCTAGATCCATCGACTTCTCTACAAATGACCCAGTTTCATTCCTTTTTATGGCTGAGTAATATTCCATTTTATATATGTACCACTTCTTTATCCATTCGTCTGTCTGTGGGCATTTAGGTTGCTTCCATTACCTGGCTATTGTAAATAGTGCTGCAATGAACATTGTGGTGAATGTGTCTTTTTGATTTATGGTTTTCTCTGGGTATATGCCCAGAAGTGGGATTGCTGGATCCTACGGTAATTCTCTTTTTAGTTTTTTAAAGGAACCTCCATCCTGTTTTCCATAGTGATTGTATCAATTTACCTTCCCACCAATAGTGGAAGAGGGTTCCTTTTGTCCACACCCTCCCCAGAATTTGTTGTTTGTAGATTTTCTGATGATGCCGATTCTAAGAGGTGTGAGGTCATACCTCATTGTCATTTTGATTTGCATTTCTCTAATAATTAGTGATGTTGAGCAGCTTTTCATGTGCGTCTTGGCCATCTCTGTGACTTCTTTGAAGAAACGTCTATTTAGATCTTCTGCCCATTTTTGTATTGGATTGTTTGTTTTATTAATATTAAGCTGCGTGAGCTGTTTATATATATTGGAGATTAAACCTTTGTCCATTGATTCATTTGCGATCGTTTTCACCCATTCTGAGGGCGGCCTTTTTCCATTCCCGTTTTTTTAACCAAAAAAGAAAGAAAGCAGAGGAAGCAGAACACTAATGTGCGTGAAATATGCCTCTTGAAACTGTCGTTTTGAAATATGGACGTCTTTTGAAATTTTTGGTCGATATATGACCCCAGGATTTGTTTTCAGGGCAGGTGTCATTTACAGGCCTGCAATGATTTTGAATATCCACTGACCATTAGCGCTGGGATTAAAGCTGCTGTTGTGTGAAACGGCCACAAGGTGGCAGCAGTTCTCCCTTACCAAATCTGGTTACTAGGGCAACAGAGCCTCAGTGGAAGTCATGTTCTAGATTGCAATTTAGAATGGAATGTGCCAGGAGAATGCCCCTCAAGTTTGTCTCACTACTTCTTGTTCGTGTATTTAATTTAATTTTTTTATTTTTTTATTACAGCAAGTTTGATGACAACGTTTGGCTTGTTGTAGGTGTGCAAGATGTGGTTCTTTTACACATATACATATGTCTGTTCTTCCTGGGATCGTGTTCCCATGTACGTTATGACAGAATGTTGAGTAGTCTTCTCTTCGTATTCCGTAGGTCTTTGGTGATTATATATTTCACCTGTGTTTGTATATGTCTGTTAATCCCAATATCGTAATGAATCCAATCCTCACACCTTTCCATTGGTGAACCATAAGTTTGTTTAATGAGTCTGTGATTGCCCTTCTCCGTGGAAATATCTGCCCTGGTATCAATTTTTAGGTAACACCCATAAGTGATATCCTACAATATGTGTCTTTCACTTTCTGACTTACTACAAGTCACGTGATTACCTCTAGACTCATCTACGGTGCTGCAAGTGGCATTGTGTCCTTTTTTTCCCTTGGCCAATATTGTGTCTTAGCGAGGTCCATTTTCTGCAACGTGAGCCCCTGAGGGCTGAGGATTAGCTGACCTGGGCAGCCTGACCCTGCCGGCAAGCCCTCCCCAGGTGTGCCTGGGTTGAGGTCAATATAAACAGCACTCCAGGCAGCAATAGCCCCTGCAGCTGTGCCTGACTCCATGTTCTCTGCCCCGTTAGCAGTCTCGGGGCTGTGCTGGTGGGAGGGTGTGAGGGTCCACGGTTTGTTGGTGGCCCGGTGTGAGTGGGGCTCTGCTGGACTTTCTGCAGGAGTTGCCAGGCTGCCACCTGTAAAGAAGAGGATGTGTCACCCATAACTTCCACTGGAATTTCTCTCCTGGCTGAGGTGAGGAAGGAAAAAAAGGAGTGGGGGCCCAGACAGGAGGGGTATCTCAGGCAGGGAAATGGAAAGCTTCCAGAAGAGCACCCGGGGCCAGGACCATCCTGGCTGGCCTGCAGGCAGCAAGTTGGCCTGCGTGCTGTCGCTGGTGTGGCTCCACGGCCCTTCCTCTAGGCTTTCAAGCCCTTGTACATATTCAGGTGTTTTACCTGGGAAGGGTTGGAGCAGTTCAGCAGCAGCTGGCCTGGGGCTCAGCTCACGTTTACTCACAGAGGCCTCGGCACTGTCCCCCAGCATTGCAATGAGGACGCTCTTTGCGTGTGGGGGGGCGGGGCTGCTGGCTGTATGGGAGATGATTCCCCACCTCTGACCAATTTCAGAATTGTTTACCGCTGGTGCAAGTGCCTTAGTTGGGTTTTCGTCTGTATAACTGATAGGTTCAGGATTTTTTTTTTTTCATTCCAATTATATTTTGTTCCCGTTTTGTGTATTTATAGATATAAGCATGTAAATAATTCATTCATATAAATACATCTGTGTGAATGGAAAAACTTTTTTCTGTTTTTTTTTCAATTTTATTTTTAAAAATTTTGAAATTTACTTTTATTTATTTTTTTATATAGCATGTTATTATTTGTTATCTAATTTATGCATATGCATGTATACAGGTCAATCCCAATCTCCCAACTCATCCCAACACCACCACCCCATGGCTTCCCCCACTTGGTGTCCATACGTTTGTTCTCTACCTCTGTGTCTCTATTTCTGCCCTGCAAAGCAGATCATCTGTACCATTTTTCTAGGTTCCACATATATGCATTAATATACAATATTTGTTTTTCTCTTTCTGACTTACTTCACTCTGTATGACAGTCTCTAGATCCATCGACTTCTCTACAAATGACACAGTTTCATTCCTTTTTTTGGCTGAGTAATATTCCATTTTATATATGTACCACTTCTTTATCCATTCGTCTGTCTGTGGGCATTTAGGTTGCTTCCATTACCTGGCTATTGTAAATAGTGCTGCAATGAACATTGTGGTGAATGTGTCTTTTTGATTTATGGTTTTCTCTGGGTATATGCCCAGAAGTGGGATTGCTGGATCCTATGGTAATTCTCTTTTTAGTTTTTTAAAGGAACCTCCATAGTGTTCTCCAAAGTGACTGTATCAATTTACCTTCCCACCAATAGTCGAAGAGGGTTCCTTTTGTCCACACCCTCCCCAGAATTTGTCGTTTGTAGATTTTCTGATGATGCCGATTCTAAGAGGTGTGAGGTCATACCTCATTGTCGTTTGGATTTGCATTTCTCTAATAATTAGTGATGTTGAGCAGCTTTTCATGTGCGTCTTGACCATCTCTGTGACTTCTTTGAAGAAACGTATATTTAGATCTTCTGCTCATTTTTGTATTGGGTTGTTTGTTTTATTAATATTAAGCTGCGTGAGCTGTTTATATATATTGGAGATTAAACGTTTGTCCATTGATTCGTTTGCGATCGTTTTCGCCCATTCTGAGGGTTGCCTTTTTCCATTCCCATTTTTTTAAACCAAAAAAGAATGAAAGCAAAGGAAGCAGAACACTAATGTGCGTGAAATATGCCTCTTGAAACTGTCGTTTTGAAATATGGACGTCTTTTGAATTTTTTGGTCGATATATGACCCCAGGATTTGTTTTCAGGGCAGGTGTCATTTACAGGCCTTCAATGATTTTGAATATCCACTGACCATTAGCGCTGGGATTAAAGCTGCTGTTGTGTGAAACGGCCACAAGGTGGCAGCAGTTCTCCCTTACCAAATCTGGTTACTAGGGCAAAGGAGCCTCAATGGCAGTCGTGTTCTAGATTGGAATTTAGAATGGAATGTGCCAGGAGAATGCCCCTCAAGTTTGTCTCACTACTTCTTGTTCGTGTTTTTAATTTAATTTTTTATTTTTTTATTACAGCAAGTTTGATGACAACGTTTGGCTTGTTGTAGGTGTGCAAGATGTGGTTCTTTTACACATATACATATGTCTGTTCTTCCTGGGATCCTGTTCCCATGTACGTTATGACAGAATGTTGAGTAGTCTTCTCTTGGTATTCCGTAGGTCTTTGGTGATTATATATTTCACCTGTGTTTGTACATGTCTGTTAACCCCAAGATCGTAGTGAATCCAATCCTCACACCTTTCCATTGGTGAACCATAAGTTTGTTTAATGAATCTGTGATTGCCCTTCTCCGTGGAAATATCTGCCCTGGTATCAATTTTTAGGTAACACCTCTAAGTGATATCCTACGATATGGGTCTTTCACTTTCTGACTTACTACAAGTCACGTGATTACCTCTAGACTCACCTACAGTGCTGCAAATGGCATTGTGTCCTTTTTCCCTTGGGTAATATTGTGTCTTAGCGAGGTCCACTTTCTGCAACGTGATTTCCTGAGGGCTGAGGATTAGCTGACCTGGGCAGCCTGACCCTGCCGGCAAGCCCTCCCCAGGTGTGCCTGGGTTGAGGTCAATATAAACAGCACTCCAGGCAGCAATAGCCCCTGCAGCTGTGCCTGACTCCATATTCTCTGCCCCGTCAGCAGTCTCGGGGCTGTGCTGGTGGGAGGGTGTGAGGGTCCACGGCTTTGTTGGTGGCCCGGTGTGAGTGGGGCTCTGCTGGAGGTTCTGCAGGAGTTGCCAGGCTGCCATCTGTAAAGAAGAGGATGTGTCACCCATAACTTCCACTGGAATTTCTCTCCGGGCTGAGGTGAGGAAGGAAAAAAGGGAGTGGGTGCCGGGAAAGGAGGGGTATCTCAGGCTGCGAAATGGAAAGCTTACAGAAGAGCACCCGGGGCCAGGACCATCCTGGCTGGCCTGCAGGCAGCAAGTTGGCCTGCGTGCTGTCGCTGGTGTTGCTCCACGGCCCTTCCTCTATGCTTTCAAGCCCTTGTACATATTCAGGTGTTTTACCTGGGAAGGGTGGGAGCAGTTCAGCAGCAGCTTGCCTGGGGCTCAGCTCACGTTTACTCACAGAAGCCTCGGCACTGTCCCCCAGCTTTGCAATGAGGACGCTCCTTGCGTGTGGGGGGGCGGGGATGCTGGCTGTATGGGAGATGATTCCCCACCTCTGACCAATTTCAGAATTGTTTACTGCTGGAGGATGTGCCTTGGTAGGGTTTTCCTCTGTATAGCTGTTAGGTTCTGGTTTTTTTTTTCTTTTTTCGTTCCAATTACATTTTGTTCCTCTTTTATGTATTTATAGATATAAGCATGTAAATAATTCATTCATATAAATACATCTGTGTGTATGGAAGAATTTCTTTCTGTTTTTTTTTAATTTTATTTTTAAAAATTTTGAAATTTAATTTAATTTTTTTATACAGCAGGTTATTATTAGTTATCTATTTTATGCATATGCATGTATACAGGTGAATCCCAATCTCCCAACTCATCCCAACACCACCACCCCATGGCTTCCCCCACTTGGTGTCCATACGTTTGGTCTCTACCTCTGTGTCTCTATTTCTGCCCTGCAAACCAGTTCATCTGTACCATTTTTCTAGGTTCCACATATATGCATTAATATAAAATATTTGTTTTTCTCTTTCTGACTTACATCACTCTGTATGACAGTCTCTAGATCCATCGACTTCTCTACAAATGACCCAGTTTCATTCCTTTTTATGGCTGAGTAATATTCCATTTTATATATGTACCACTTCTTTATCCATTCGTCTGTCTGTGGGCATTTAGGTTGCTTCCATTACCTGGCTATTGTAAATAGTGCTGCAATGAACATTGTGGTGAATGTGTCTTTTTGATTTATGGTTTTCTCTGGGTATAAACCCAGAAGTGGGATTGCTGGATCCTATGGTAATTCTCTTTTTAGTTTTTTAAAGGAACCTCCATAGTGTTCTCCATAGTGACTGTATCAATTTACCTTCCCACCAATAGTGGAAGAGGGTTCCTTTTGTCCACACCCTCCCCAGAATTTGTTGTTTGTAGATTTTCTGATGATGCCGATTCTAAGAGGTGTGAGGTCATACCTCATTGTCGTTTGGATTTGTATTTCTCTAATAATTAGTGATGTTGAGCAGCTTTTCATGTGAGTCTTGACCATCTCTGTGACTTCTTTGAAGAAACGTCTATTTAGATCTTATGCTCATTTTTGTATTGGGTTGTTTGTTTTATTAATATTAAGCTGCGTGAGCTGTATATATATATTGGAGATTAAACCTTTGTCCATTGATTCGTTTGCGATCGTTTTCGCCCATTCTGAGGGTTGCCTTTTTCCATTCCCATTTTTTTAAACCAAAAAGGAATGAAAGCAAAGGAAGCAGAACACTAATGTGCGTGAAATATGCCTCTTGAAACTGTCGTTTTGAAATATGGACGTCTTTTGAATTTTTTGGTCGATATATGACCCCAGGATTTGTTTTCAGGGCAGGTGTCATTTACAGGCCTGCAATGATTTTGAATATCCACTGACTATTAGCGCTGGGATTAAAGATGCTGTTGTGTGAAACGGCCACAATGTGGCAGCAGTTCTCCCTTACCAAATCTGGTTACTAGGGCAAAGGAGCCTCAATGGCAGTCGTGTTCTAGATTGGAATTTAGAATGGAATGTGCCAGGAGAATGCCCCTCAAGTTTGTCTCACTACTTCTTGTTCGTGTTTTTATTTTAATTTTTTATTTTTTTATTACAGCAAGTTTGATGACAACGTTTGGCTTGTTGTAGGTGTGCAAGATGTGGTTCTTTTACACATATACATATGTCTGTTCTTCCTGGGATCCTGTTCCCATCTACATTATTGACAGAATGTTGAGTAGTCTTCTCTTGGTATTCCGTAGGTCTTTGGTGATTATATATTTCACCTGTGTTTGTACATGTCTGTTAACCCCAAGATCGTAATGAATCCAATCCTCACACCTTTCCATTGGTGAACCATAAGTTTGTTTAATGAATCTGTGATTGCCCTTCTTCGTGGAAATATCTGCCCTGGTATCAATTTTTAGGTAACACCTCTAAGTGATATCCTACGATATGGGTCTTTCACTTTCTGACTTACTACAAGTCACGTGATTACCTCTAGACTCATCTACGGTGCTGCAAATGGCATTGTGTCCTTTTTTCCCTTGGGTAATATTGTGTCTTAGCGAGGTCCATTTTTTGCAATGTGATTCCCTGAGGGCTGAGGATTAGCTGACCTGGGCAGCCTGACCCTGCCGGCAAGCCCTCCCCAGGTGTGCCTGGGTTGAGGTCAATATAAACAGCACTCCGGGCAGCAATAGCCCCTGCAGCTGTGCCTGACTCCATATTATCTGCCCCGTCAGCAGTCTCGGGGCTGTGCTGGTGGGAGGGTGGGAGGGTCCATGGCTTTGTTGGTGGCCCGGTGTGAGTGGAGCTAAGCTGGACTTTCTGCCGGAGTTGCCAGGCTGCCACCTGTAAAGAAGAGGATGTGTCACCCATAACTTCCACTGGAATTTCTCTCCGGGCTGAGGTGAGGAAGGAAAAAAAGGAGTGGGGGCCGTGACAGGAGGGGTATCTCAGGCTGGGAAATGGAAAGCTTCCAGAAGAGCACCCGGGTCCAGGACCATCCTGGTTGGCCTGCAGGCAGCAAGTTGGCCTGCGTGCTGTCACTGGTGTGGCTCCACGTCCCTTCCTCTAGGCTTTCAAGCCCTTGTACATATTCAGGTGTTTTACCTGGGAAGGGTGAGAACAGTGCAGCAGCAGCAGGCGTGGGGCTCAGCTCACGTTTACTCACAGAGGACTCGGCACCGTCCCCCAGCTTTGCAATGAGGACGCTCCTTGCGTGGGGCTGGGCGGGGCTGCTGGCTGTATGGGAGATGATTCCCCACCTCTGACCAATTTCAGAATTGTTTACCGCTGGAGCATGTGCCTTGGTAGGGTTTTCCTCTGTATAGCTGTTAGGTTCTGGTTTTTTTTTTTCTTTTTTCATTCCAATTACATTTTGTTCCTGTTTTATCTATTTATAGATATAAGCATGGAAATAATTCATTCATATAAATACATCTGTGTGAATGGAAGAACTTCTTTTTGTTTTTTTTTAATTTTATTTTTAAAAATTTTGAAATATAATTTTATTTATTTTTTATACAGCAGGTTATTATTAGTTATCTATTTTATGCATATGCATGTATACAGGTGAATCCCAATCTCCCAACTCATCCCAACACCACCACCCCATGGCTTCCCCCACTTGGTGTCCATACGTTTGGTCTCTACCTCTGTGTCTCTATTTCTGCCCTGCAAACCAGTTCATCTGTACCATTTTTCTAGGTTCCACATATATGCATTAATATACAATATTTGTTTTTCTCTTTCTCACTTACTTCACTCTGTATGACAGTCTCTAGATCCATCGACTTCTCTACAAATGACCCAGTTTCATTCCTTTTTATGGCTGAGTAATATTCCATTTTATATATGTACCACTTCTTTATCCATTTGTCTGTCTTTGGGCATTTAGGTTGCTTCCATTACCTGGCTATTGTAAATAGTGCTGCAATGAACATTGTGGTGAATGTGTCTTTTTGATTTATGGTTTTCTCTGGGTATATGCCCAGAAGTGGGATTGCTGGATCCTATGGTAATTCTCTTTTTAGTTTTTTAAAGGAACCTCCATACTGTTCTCCATAGTGACTGTATCAATTTACCTTCCCACCAATAGTGGAAGAGGGTTCCTTTTGTCCACACCCTCCCCAGAATTTGTTGTTTGTAGATTTTCTGATGATGCCGATTCTAAGAGGTGTGAGGTCATACCTCATTGTCATTTTGATTTGCATTTCTCTAATAATTAGTGATTTTGAGCAGCTTTTCATGTGCGTCTTGGCCATCTCTGTGACTTCTTTGAAGAAACGTCTATTTAGATCTTCTGCCCATTTTTGTATTGGGTTGTTTGTTTTATTAATATTAAGCTGCGTGAGCTGTTTATATATATTGGAGATTAAACCTTTGTGCATTGATTCGTTTGCGATCGTTTTCGCCCATTCTGAGGGTTGCCTTTTTCCATTCCCGTTTTTTTAACCAAAAAAGAAAGAAAGCAAAGGAAGCAGAACACTAATGTGCGTGAAATATGCCTCTTGAAACTGTCGTTTTGAAATATGGACGTCTTTTGAATTTTTTGGTCGATGTATGACACCAGGATTTGTTTTCATTGCAGTTGTCATTTACAGGCCTGCAATGATTTTGAATATCCACTGACCATTAGCGCTGGGATTAAAGCTGCTGTTGTGTGAAACGGCCACAAGGTGGCAGCAGTTCTCCCTTACCAAATCTGGTTACTAGGGCAACAGAGCCTCAATGGAAGTCGTGTTCTAGATTGGAATTTAGAATGGAATGTGCCAGGAGAATGCCCCTCAAGTTTGTCTCACTACTTCTTGTTCGTGTTTTTATTTTAATTTTTTATTTTTTTATTACAGCAAGTTTGATGACAACGTTTGGCTTGTTGTAGGTGTGCAAGATGTGGTTCTTTTACACATATACATATGTCTGTTCTTCCTGGGATCCTGTTCCCATCTACATTATTGACAGAATGTTGAGTAGTCTTCTCTTGGTATTCCGTACGTCTTTGGTGATTATATATTTCACCTGTGTTTGTACATGTCTGTTAACCCCAAGATCGTAATGAATCCAATCCTCACACCTTTCCATTGGTGAACCATAAGTTTGTTTAATGAATCTGTGATTGCCCTTCTCCGTGGAAATATCTGCCCTGGTATCAATTTTTAGGTAACACCACTAAGTGATATCCTACGATATGGGTCTTTCACTTTCTGACTTACTACAAGTCACGTGATTACCTCTAGACTCACCTACAGTGCCGCAAATGGCATTGTGTCCTTTTTTCCCTTGGGTAATATTGTGTCTTAGCGAGGTCCATTTTCTGCAACGTGATTTCCTGAGGGCTGAGGATTAGCTGACCTGGGCAGCCTGACCCTGCCGGCAAGCCCTCCCCAGGTGTGCCTGGGTTGAGGTCAATATAAACAGCACTCCAGGCAGCAATAGCCCCTGCAGCTGTGCCTGACTCCATATTCTGTGCCCCGTCAGCAGTCTCGGGGCTGTGCTGGTGGGAGGGTGTGAGGGTCCACGGCTTTGTTGGTGGCCCGGTGTGAGTGGGGCTCTGCTGGAGGTTCTGCAGGAGTTGCCAGGCTGCCATCTGTAAAGAAGAGGATGTGTCACCCATAACTTCCACTGGAATTTCTCTCCGGGCTGAGGTGAGGAAGGAAAAAAGGGAGTGGGTTCCGGGAAAGGAGGGGTATCTCAGGCTGCGAAATGGAAAGCTTACAGAAGAGCACCCGGGGCCAGGACCATCCTGGCTGGCCTGCAGGCAGCAAGTTGGCCTGCGTGCTGTTGCTGGTGTGGCTCCACGGCCCTTCCTCTAGGCTTTCAAGCCCTTGTACATATTCAGGTGTTTTACCTGGGAAGGGTGGGAGCAGTTCAGCAGCAGCTGGCCTGGGACTCAGCTCACGTTTACTCACAGAGGCCTCGGCACTGTCCCCCAGCTTTGCAATGAGGACGCTCCTTGCGTGTGGGGGGGCGGGGATGCTGGCTGTATGGGAGATGATTCCCCACCTCTGACCAATTTCAGAATTGTTTACCGCTGGTGCAAGTGGCTTGGTTGGGTTTTCCTCTGTATAACTGTTAGGTTCAGGGTTTTTTTTTCTTTTTTCGTTCCAATTACATTTTGTTCCTGTTTTATGTATTTATAGATATAAGCATGGAAATAATTCATTCATATAAATACATCTGTGTGAATGGAAGAACTTCTTTCTGTTTTTTTTTAATTTTAGTTTTAAAAATTTTGAAATTTAATTTTATTTATTTTTTTATACAGGTTATTATTAGTTATCTATTTTATGCATATACATGTATACAGGTCAGTCCCAATCTCCCAACTCATCCCACCACCACCACCCCATGGCTTCCCCCACTTGGTGTCCATACATTTGGTCTCTACCTCTGTGTCTCTATTTCTGCCCTGCAAACCAGTTCATCTGTACCATTTTTCTAGGTTCCACATATATGCATTAATATACAATATTTGTTTTTCTCTTTCTGACTTACATCACTCTGTATGACAGTCTCTAGATCCATCGACTTCTCTACAAATGACCCAGTTTCATTCCTTTTTATGGCTGAGTAATATTCCATTTTATATATGTACCACTTCTTTATCCATTCGTCTGTCTGTGGGCATTTAGGTTGCTTCCATTACCTGGCTATTGTAAATAGTGCTGCAATGAACATTGTGGTGAATGTGTCTTTTTGATTTATGGTTTTCTCTGGGTATATGCCCAGAAGTGGGATTGCTGGATCCTATGGTAATTCTCTTTTTAGTTTTTTAAAGGAACCTCCATAGTGTTCTCCATAGTGACTGTATCAATTTACCTTCCCACCAATAGTCGAAGAGGGTTCCTTTTGTCCACACCCTCCCCAGAATTTGTTGTTTGTAGATTTTCTGATGATGCCGATTCTAAGAGGTGTGAGGTCATACCTCATTGTCGTTTGGATTTGCATTTCTCTAATAATTAGTGATGTTGAGCAGCTTTTCATGTGCGTCTTGACCATCTCTGTGACTTCTTTGAAGAAACGTATATTTAGATCTTCTGCTCATTTTTGTATTGTGTTGTTTGTTTTATTAATATTAAGCTGCGTGAGCTGTTTATATATATTGGAGATTAAACGTTTGTACATTGATTCGTTTGCGATCGTTTTCGCCCATTCTGAGGGTTGCCTTTTTCCATTCCCATTTTTTTAAACCAAAAAAGAATGAAAGCAAAGGAAGCAGAACACTAATGTGCGTGAAATATGCCTCTTGAAACTGTCGTTTTGAAATATGGACGTCTTTTGAATTTTTTGGTCGATATATGACCCCAGGATTTGTTTTCAGGGCAGGTGTCATTTACAGGCCTGCAATGATTTTGAATATCCACTGACTATTAGCGCTGGGATTAAAGCTGCTGTTGTGTGAAACGGCCACAAGGTGGCAGCAGTTCTCCCTTACCAAATCTGGTTACTAGGGCAACAGAGCCTCAATGGCAGTCGTGTTCTAGATTGGAATTTAGAATGGAATGTGCCAGGAGAATGCCCCTCAAGTTTGTCTCACTACTTCTTGTTCGTGTTTTTATTTTAATTTTTTATTTTTTTATTACAGCAAGTTTGATGACAACGTTTGGCTTGTTGTAGGTGTGCAAGATGTGGTTCTTTTACACATATACATATGTCTGTTCTTCCTGGGATCCTGTTCCCATGTACGTTATGACAGAATGTTGAGTAGTCTTCTCTTGGTATTCCGTAGGTCTTTGGTGATTATATATTTCACCTGTGTTTGTACATGTCTGTTAACCCCAAGATCGTAATGAATCCAATCCTCACACCTTTCCATTGGTGAACCATAAGTTTGTTTAATGAATCTGTGATTGCCCTTCTCCGTGGAAATATCTGCCCTGGTATCAATTTTTAGGTAACACCTCTAAGTGATATCCTACGATATGGGTCTTTCACTTTCTGACTTACTACAAGTCACGTGATTACCTCTAGACTCACCTACAGTGCTGCAAATGGCATTGTGTCCTTTTTTCCCTTGGGTAATATTGTGTCTTAGCGAGGTCCATTTTCTGCAATGTGATTCCCTGAGGGCTGAGGATTAGCTGACCTGGGCAACCTGACCCTGCCGGCAAGCCCTCCCCAGGTGTGCCTGGGTTGAGGTCAATATAAACAGCACTCCGGGCAGCAATAGCCCCTGCAGCTTTGCCTGACTCCATATTCTCTGCCCCGTCAGCAGTCTCGGGGCTGTGCTGGTGGGAGGGTGTGAGGGTCCACGGCTTTGTTGGTGGCCCGGTGTGAGTGGGGCTCTGCTGGACTTTCTGCAGGAGTTGCCAGGCTGCCACCTGTAAAGAAGAGGATGTGTCACCCATAAATTCCACTGGAATTTCTCTCCGGGCTGAGGTGAGGAAGGAAAAAAGGGAGTGGGTGCCAGGACAGGAGGGGTATCTCAGGCTGGGAAATGGAAAGCTTCCAGAAGAGCACCCGGGGTCAGGACCATCCTGGCTGGCCTGCAGGCAGCAAGTTGGCCTGCGTGCTGTCGCTGGTGTGGCTCCACGGCCCTTCCTCTAGGCTTTCAAGCCCTTGTACATATTAAGGTGTTTTACCTGGGAAGGGTTGGAGCAGTTCAGCAGCAGCTGGCCTGTGGCTCAGCTCACGTTTACTCACAGAGGCCTCGGCACTGTCCCCCAGCATTGCAATGAGGACACTCTTTGCGTGTGGGGGGGCGGGGCTGCTGGCTGTATGGGAGATGATTCCCCACCTCTGACCAATTTCAGAATTGTTTACCGCTGGTGCAAGTGCCTTGGTTGGGTTTTCCTCTGTATAACTGTTAGGTTCAGGATTTTTTTTTTTCTTTTTTCATTCCAATTATATTTTGTTCCTGTTTTGTGTATTTATAGATATAAGCATGTAAATAATTCATTCATATAAATACATCTGTGTGAATGGAAAAACTTTTTTCTGGTTTTTTTTTCAATTTTATTTTTAAAAATTTTGAAATTTACTTTTATTTATTTTTTTATACAGCATGTTATTATTTGTTATCTAATTTATGCATATGCATGTATACAGGTCAATCCCAATCTCCCAACTCATCCCAACACCACCACCCCATGGCTTCCCCCACTTGGTGTCCATACGTTTGTTCTCTACCTCTGTGTCTCTATTTCTGCCCTGCAAAGCAGATCATCTGTACCATTTTTCTAGGTTCCACATATATGCATTAATATACAATATTTGTTTTTCTCTTTCTGACTTACTTCACTCTGTATGACAGTCTCTAGATCCATCGACTTCTCTACAAATGACCCAGTTTCATTCCTTTTTTTGGCTGAGTAATATTCCATTTTATATATGTACCACTTCTTTATCCATTCGTCTGTCTGTGGGCATTTAGGTTGCTTCCATTACCTGGCTATTGTAAATAGTGCTGCAATGAACATTGTGGTGAATGTGTCTTTTTGATTTATGGTTTTCTCTGGGTATATGCCCAGAAGTGGGATTGCTGGATCCTATGGTAATTCTCTTTTTAGTTTTTTAAAGGAACCTCCATACTGTTCTCCATAGTGACTGTATCAATTTACCTTCCCACCAATAGTCGAAGAGGGTTCCTTTTGTCCACACCCTCCCCAGAATTTGTTGTTTGTAGATTTTCTGATGATGCCGATTCTAAGAGGTGTGAGGTCATACCTCATTGTCGTTTGGATTTGCATTTCTCTAATAATTAGTGATGTTGAGCAGCTTTTCATGTGCGTCTTGACCATCTCTGTGACTTCTTTGAAGAAACGTATATTTAGATCTTCTGCTCATTTTTGTATTGGGTTGTTTGTTTTATTAATATTAAGCTGCGTGAGCTGTTTATATATATTGGAGATTAAACGTTTGTCCATTGATTCGTTTGTGATCGTTTTCGCCCATTCTGAGGGTTGCCTTTTTCCATTCCCATTTTTTTAAACCAAAAAAGAATGAAAGCAAAGGAAGCAGAACACTAATGTGCGTGAAATATGCCTCTTGAAACTGTCGTTTTGAAATATGGACGTCTTTTGAATTTTTTGGTCGATATATGACCCCAGGATTTGTTTTCAGGGCAGGTGTCATTTACAGGCCTGCAATGATTTTGAATATCCACTGACCATTAGCGCTGGGATTAAAGCTGCTGTTGTGTGAAACGGCCACAAGGTGGCAGCAGTTCTCCCTTACCAAATCTGGTTACTAGGGCAAAGGAGCCTCAATGGCAGTCGTGTTCTAGATTGGAATTTAGAATGGAATGTGCCAGGAGAATGCCCCTCAAGTTTGTCTCACTACTTCTTGTTCGTGTTTTTAATTTAATTTTTTATTTTTTTATTACAGCAAGTTTGATGACAACGTTTGGCTTGTTGTAGGTGTGCAAGATGTGGTTCTTTTACACATATACATATGTCTGTTCTTCCTGGGATCCTGTTCCCATGTACGTTATGACAGAATGTTGAGTAGTCTTCTCTTGGTATTCCGTAGGTCTTTGGTGATTATATATTTCACCTGTGTTTGTACATGTCTGTTAACCCCAAGATCGTAATGAATCCAATCCTCACACCTTTCCATTGGTGAACCATAAGTTTGTTTAATGAATCTGTGATTGCCCTTCTCCGTGGAAATATCTGCCCTGGTATCAATTTTTAGGTAACACCTCTAAGTGATATCCTACGATATGGGTCTTTCACTTTCTGACTTACTACAAGTCACGTGATTACCTCTAGACTCACCTACAGTGCTGCAAATGGCATTGTGTCCTTTTTTCCCTTGGGTAATATTGTGTCTTAGCGAGGTCCATTTTCTGCAACGTGATTTCCTGAGGGCTGAGGATTAGCTGACCTGGGCAGCCTGACCCTGCCGGCAAGCCCTCCCCAGGTGTGCCTGGGTTGAGGTCAATAGAAACAGCACTCCAGGCAGCAATAGCCCCTGCAGCTGTGCCTGACTCCATATTCTCTGCCCCTTCAGCAGTCTCGGAGCTGTGCTGGTGGGAGGGTGTGAGGGTCCACGGCTTTGTTGGTGGCCCGGTGTGAGTGGGGCTCTGCTGGACTTTCTGCAGGAGTTGCCAGGCTGCCATCTGTAAAGAAGAGGATGTGTCACCCATAACTTCCACTGGAATTTCTCTCCGGGCTGAGGTGAGGAAGGAAAAAAGGGAGTGGGTGCCGGGACAGGAGGGGTATCTCAGGCTGCGAAATGGAAAGCTTACAGAAGAGCACCCGGGGCCAGGACCATCCTGGTTGGCCTGCAGGCAGCAAGTTGGCCTGCGTGCTGTCGCTGGTGTGGCTCCACGGCCCTTCCTCTAGGCTTTCAAGCCCTTGTACATATTCAGGTGTTTTACCTGGGAAGGGTGAGAACAGTTCAGCAGCAGCAGGCCTGGGGCTCAGCTCACGTTTACTCACAGAGGTCTCGGCACCGTCCCCCAGCTTTGCAATGAGGACGCTCCTTGCGTGGGGCTGGGCGGGGCTGCTGGCTGTATGGGAGATGATTCCCCACCTCTGACCAATTTCAGAATTGTTTACCGCTGGAGGATGTGCCTTGGTAGGGTTTTCCTCTGTATAGCTGTTAGGTTCTGGTTTTTTTTTTCTTTTTTCGTTCCAATTACATTTTGTTCCTGTTTTATGTATTTATAGATATAAGCATGTAAATAATTCATTCATATAAATACATCTGTGTGTATGGAAGAATTTCTTTCTGTTTTTTTTTAATTTTATTTTTAAAAATTTTGAAATTTAATTTAATTTTTTTATACAGCAGGTTATTATTAGTTATCTATTTTATGCATATGCATGTATACAGGTGAATCCCAATCTCCCAACTCATCCCAACACCACCACTCCATGGCTTCCCCCACTTGGTGTCCATACGTTTGGTCTCTACCTCTGTGTCTCTATTTCTGCCCTGCAAACCAGTTCATCTGTACCATTTTTCTAGGTTCCACATGTATGCATTAATATACAATATTTGTTTTTCTCTTTCTGACTTATATCACTCTGTATGACAGTCTCTAGATCCATCGACTTCTCTACAAATGACCCAGTTTCATTCCTTTTTATGGCTGAGTAATATTCCATTTTATATATGTACCACTTCTTTATCCATTCGTCTGTCTGTGGGCATTTAGGTTGCTTCCATTACCTGGCTATTGTAAATAGTGCTGCAATGAACATTGTGGTGAATGTGTCTTTTTGATTTATGGTTTTCTCTGGGTATATGCCCAGAAGTGGGATTGCTGGATCCTATGGTAATTCTCTTTTTAGTTTTTTAAAGGAACCTCCATAGTGTTCTCCATAGTGACTGTATCAATTTACCTTCCCACCAATAGTGGAAGAGGGTTCCTTTTGTCCACACCCTCCCCAGAATTTGTTGTTTGTAGATTTTCTGATGATGCCGATTCTAAGAGGTGTGAGGTCATAACTCATTGTCGTTTGGATTTGTATTTCTCTAATAATTAGTGATGTTGAGCAGCTTTTCATGTGCGTCTTGACCATCTCTGTGACTTCTTTGAAGAAACGTATATTTCGATCTTATGCTCATTTTTGTATTGGGTTGTTTGTTTTATTAATATTAAGCTGCGTGAGCTGTTTATATATATTGGAGATTAAACGTTTGTCCATTGATTCGTTTGCGATCGTTTTCGCCCATTCTGAGGGTTGCCTTTTTCCATTCCCATTTTTTTAAACTAAAAAAGAATGAAAGCAAAGGAAGCAGAACACTAATGTGCGTGAAATATGCCTCTTGAAACTGTCGTTTTGAAATATGGACGTCTTTTGAATTTTTTGGTCGATATATGACCCCAGGATTTGTTTTCAGGGCAGGTGTCATTTACAGGCCTGCAATGATTTTGAATATCCACTGACTATTAGCGCTGGGATTAAAGCTGCTGTTGTGTGAAACGGCCACAAGGTGGCAGCAGTTCTCCCTTACCAAATCTGGTTACTAGGGCAACAGAGCCTCAATGGCAGTCGTGTTCTAGATTGGAATTTAGAATGGAATGTGCCAGGAGAATGCCCCTCAAGTTTGTCTCACTACTTCTTGTTCGTGTTTTTATTTTAATTTTTTATTTTTTTATTACAGCAAGTTTGATGACAACGTTTGGCTTGTTGTAGGTGTGCAAGATGTGGTTCTTTTACACATATACATATGTCTGTTCTTCCTGGGATCCTGTTCCCATGTACGTTATGACAGAATGTTGAGTAGTCTTCTCTTGGTATTCCGTAGGTCTTTGGTGATTATATATTTCACCTGTGTTTGTACATGTCTGTTAACCCCAAGATCGTAATGAATCCAATCCTCACACCTTTCCATTGGTGAACCATAAGTTTGTTTAATGAATCTGTGATTGCCCTTCTCCGTGGAAATATCTGCCCTGATATCAATTTTTAGGTAACACCTCTAAGTGATATCCTACGATATGGGTCTTTCACTTTCTGACTTACTACAAGTCACGTGATTACCTCTAGACTCACCTACAGTGCTGCAAATGGCATTGTGTCCTTTTTTCCCTTGGGTAATATTGTGTCTTAGCGAGGTCCATTTTCTGCAATGTGATTCCCTGAGGGCTGAGGATTAGCTGACCTGGGCAGCCTGACCCTGCCGGCAAGCCCTCCCCAGGTGTGCCTGGGTTGAGGTCAATATAAACAGCACTCCAGGCAGCAATAGCCCCTGCAGCTTTGACTGACTCCATATTCTCTGCCCCGTCAGCAGTCTCGGGGTTGTGCTGGTGGGAGGGTGTGAGGGTCCACGGCTTTGTTGGTGGCCCGGTGTGAGTGGGGCTCTGCTGGACTTTCTGCAGGAGTTGCCAGGCTGCCACCTGTAAAGAAGAGGATGTGTCACCCATAACTTCCACTGGAATTTCTCTCCGGGCTGAGGTGAGGAAGGAAAAAAGGGAATGGGTGCCGGGACAGGAGGGGTATCTCAGGCTGGGAAATGGAAAGCTTCCAGAAGAGCACCCGGGGTCAGGACCATCCTGGCTGGCCTGCAGGCAGCAAGTTGGCCTGCGTGCTGTCGCTGGTGTGGCTCCACGGCCCTTCCTCTAGGCTTTCAAGCCCTTGTACATATTCAGGTGTTTTACCTGGGAAGGGTTGGAGCAGTTCAGCAGCAGCTGGCCTGGGGCTCAGCTCACGTTTACTCACAGAGGCCTCGGCACTGTCCCCCAGCATTGCAATGAGGACACTCTTTGCGTGTGGGGGGGCGGGGCTGCTGGCCGTATGGGAGATGATTCCCCACCTCTGACCAATTTCAGAATTGTTTACCGCTGGTGCAAGTGCCTTGGTTGGGTTTTCCTCTGTATAACTGTTAGGTTCAGGATTTTTTTTTTCTTTTTTCATTCCAATTATATTTTGTTCCTGTTTTGTGTATTTATAGATATAAGCATGTAAATAATTCATTCATATAAATACATCTGTGTGAATGGAAAAACTTTTTTCTGGTTTTTTTTTCAATTTTATTTTTAAAAATTTTGAAATTTACTTTTATTTATTTTTTTATACAGCATGTTATTATTTGTTATCTAATTTATGCATATGCATGTATACAGGTCAATCCCAATCTCCCAACACATCCCAACACCAACACCCCATGGCTTCCCCCACTTGGTGTCCATACGTTTGTTCTCTACCTCTGTGTCTCTATTTCTGCCCTGCAAAGCAGATCATCTGTACCATTTTTCTAGGTTCCACATATATGCATTAATATACAATATTTGTTTTTCTCTTTCTGACTTACTTCACTCTGTATGACAGTCTCTAGATCCATCGACTTCTCTACAAATGACCCAGTTTCATTCCTTTTTTTGGCTGAGTAATATT
The DNA here is from genome assembly GCF_025265405.1 of Mesoplodon densirostris. Lineage (NCBI taxonomy): Eukaryota > Metazoa > Chordata > Mammalia > Artiodactyla > Ziphiidae > Mesoplodon > Mesoplodon densirostris. The sequence continues at coordinate 84,203,162 of NC_082667.1, read as the reverse complement.
CCATTTTATATATGTACCACTTCTTTATCCATTCGTCTGTCTGTGGGCATTTAGGTTGCTTCCATTACCTGGCTATTGTAAATAGTGCTGCAATGAACATTGTGGTGAATGTGTCTTTTTGATTTATGGTTTTCTCTGGGTATATGCCCAGAAGTCGGATTGCTGGATCCTATGGTAATTCTCTTTTTAGTTTTTTAAAGGAACCTCCATACTGTTCTCCATAGTGACTGTATCAATTTACCTTCCCACCAATAGTCGAAGAGGGTTCCTTTTGTCCACACCCTCCCCAGAATTTGTCGTTTGTAGATTTTCTGATGATGCAATTCTAAGAGGTGTGAGGTCATACCTCATTGTCGTTTGGATTTGCATTTCTCTAATAATTAGTGATGTTGAGCAGCTTTTCATGTGCGTCTTGACCATCTCTGTGACTTCTTTGAAGAAACGTATATTTAGATCTTCTGCTCATTTTTGTATTGGGTTGTTTGTTTTATTAATATTAAGCTGCGTGAGCTGTTTATATATATTGGAGATTAAACGTTTGTCCATTGATTCGTTTGCGATCGTTTTCGCCCATTCTGAGGGTTGCCTTTTTCCATTCCCATTTTTTTAAACCAAAAAAGAATGAAAGCAAAGGAAGCAGAACACTAATGTGCGTGAAATATGCCTCTAGAAACTGTCGTTTTGAAATATGGACGTCTTTTGAATTTTTTGGTCGATATATGACCCCAGGATTTGTTTTCAGGGCAGGTGTCATTTACAGGCCTGCAATGATTTTGAATATCCACTGACCATTAGCGCTGGGATTAAAGCTGCTGTTGTGTGAAACGGCCACAAGGTGGCAGCAGTTCTCCCTTACCAAATCTGGTTACTAGGGCAAAGGAGCCTCAATGGCAGTCGTGTTCTAGATTGGAATTTAGAATGGAATGTGCCAGGAGAATGCCCCTCAAGTTTGTCTCACTACTACTTGTTCGTGTTTTTAATTTAATTTTTTATTTTTTTATTACAGCAAGTTTGATGACAACGTTTGGCTTGTTGTAGGTGTGCAAGATGTGGTTCTTTTACACATATACATATGTCTGTTCTTCCTGGGATCCTGTTCCCATGTACGTTATGACAGAATGTTGAGTAGTCTTCTCTTGGTATTCCGTAGGTCTTTGGTGATTATATATTTCACCTGTGTTTGTACATGTCTGTTAACCCCAAGATCGTAATGAATCCAATCCTCACACCTTTCCATTGGTGAACCATAAGTTTGTTTAATGAATCTGTGATTGCCCTTCTCCGTGGAAATATCTGCCCTGGTATCAATTTTTAGGTAACACCTCTAAGTGATATCCTACGATATGGGTCTTTCACTTTCTGACTTACTACAAGTCACGTGATTACCTCTAGACTCACCTACAGTGCTGCAAATGGCATTGTGTCCTTTTTTCCCTTGGGTAATATTGTGTCTTAGCGAGGTCCATTTTCTGCAACGTGATTTCCTGAGGGCTGAGGATTAGCTGACCTGGGCAGCCTGACCCTGCTGGCAAGCCCTCCCCAGGTGTGCCTGGGTTGAGGTCAATAGAAACAGCACTCCAGGCAGCAATAGCCCCTGCAGCTGTGCCTGACTCCATATTCTCTGCCCCTTCAGCAGTCTCGGAGCTGTGCTGGTGGGAGGGTGTGAGGGTCCACGGCTTTGTTGGTGGCCCGGTGTGAGTGGGGCTCTGCTGGACTTTCTGCAGGAGTTGCCAGGCTGCCATCTGTAAAGAATAGGATGTGTCACCCATAACTTCCACTGGAATTTCTCTCCGGGCTGAGGTGAGGAAGGAAAAAAGGGAGTGGGTGCCGGGACAGGAGGGGTATCTCAGGCTGGGAAATGGAAAGCTTCCAGAAGAGCGCCGGGGTCCAGGACCATCCTGGTTGGCCTGCAGGCAGCAAGTTGGCCTGCGTGCTGTCACTGGTGTGGCTCCACGGCCCTTCTTCTAGGCTTTCAAGCCCTTGTACATATTCAGGTGTTTTACCTGGGAAGGGTGAGAACAGTGCAGCAGCAGCAGGCCTGGGGCTCAGCTCACGTTTACTCACAGAGGACTCGGCACCGTCCCCCAGCTTTGCAATGAGGACGCTCCTTGCGTGGGGCTGGGCGGGGCTGCTGGCTGTATGGGAGATGATTCCCCACCTCTGACCAATTTCAGAATTGTTTACCGCTGGAGCATGTGCCTTGGTAGGGTTTTCCTCTGTATAGCTGTTAGGTTCTGGTTTTTTTTTCCTTTTTTCATTCCAATTACATTTTGTTCCTGTTTTATCTATTTATAGATATAAGCATGGAAATAATTCATTCATATAAATACATCTGTGTGAATGGAAGAACTTCTTTCTGTTTTTTTTAAATTTTAGTTTTAAAAATTTTGAAATTTAATTTTATTTATTTTTTTATACAGCAGGTTATTATTAGTTATCTATTTTATGCATATGCATGTATACAGGTCAATCCCAATCTCCCAACTCATCCCAACACCACCACCCCATGGCTTCCCCCACTTGGTGTCCATACGTTTGGTCTCTACCTCTGTGTCTCTATTTCTGCCCTGCAAACCAGTTCATCTGTACCATTTTTCTAGGTTCCACATATATGCATTAATATACAATATTTGTTTTTCTCTTTCTGACTTACTTCACTCTGTATGACAGTCTCTAGATCCATCGACTTCTCTACAAATGACCCAGTTTCATTCCTTTTTATGGCTGAGTAATATTCCATTTTATATATGTACCACTTCTTTATCCATTCGTCTGTCTGTGGGCATTTAGGTTGCTTCCATTACCTGGCTATTGTAAATAGTGCTGCAATGAACATTGTGGTGAATGTGTCTTTTTGATTTATGGTTTTCTCTGGGTATATGCCCAGAAGTGGGATTGCTGGATCCTATGGTAATTCTCTTTTTAGTTTTTTAAAGGAACCTCCATACTGTTTTCCATAGTGATTGTATCAATTTACCTTCCCACCAATAGTGGAAGAGGGTTCCTTTTGTCCACACCCTCCCCAGAATTTGTTGTTTGTAGATTTTCTGATGATGCCGATTCTAAGAGGTGTGAGGTCATACCTCATTGTCGTTTGGATTTGCATTTCTCTAATAATTAATGATGTTGAGCAGCTTTTCATGTGCGTCTTGGCCATCTCTGTGACTTCTTTGAAGAAACGTATATTTAGATCTTCTGCTCATTTTTGTATTGGGTTGTTTGTTTTATTAATATTAAGCTGTGTGAGCTGTTTTTATATATTGTAGATTAAACGTTTGTCCATTGATTCGTTTGCGATCGTTTTCGCCCATTCTGAGGGTTGCCTTTTTCCATTCCCATTTTGTTAAACCAAAAAAGAATGAAAGCAAAGGAAGCAGAACACTAATGTGCGTGAAATATGCCTCTTGAAACTGTCGTTTTGAAATATGGACGTCTTTTGAATTTTTTGGTCAATATATGACCCCAGGATTTGTTTTCAGGGCAGGTGTCATTTACAGGCCTGCAATGATTTTGAATATCCACTGACCATTAGCGCTGGGATTAAAGCTGCTGTTGTGTGAAACGGCCACAAGGTGGCAGCAGTTCTTCCTTACCAAATCTGGTTACTAGGGCAAAGGAGCCTCAATGGCAGTCGTGTTCTAGATTGGAATTTAGAATGGAATGTGCCAGGAGAATGCCCCTCAAGTTTGTCTCACTACTTCTTGTTCGTGTTTTTAATTTAATTTTTTATTTTTTTATTACAGCAAGTTTGATGACAACGTTTGGCTTGTTGTAGGTGTGCAAGATGTGGTTCTTTTACACATATACATATGTCTGTTCTTCCTGGGATCCTGTTCCCATGTACGTTATGACAGAATGTTGAGTAGTCTTCTCTTGGTATTCCGTAGGTCTTTGGTGATTATATATTTCAACTGTGTTTGTATATGTCTGTTAACCCCAAGATCGTAATGAATCCAATCCTCACACCTTTCCATTGGTGAACCATAAGTTTTTTTAATGAATCTGTGATTGCCCTTCTCCGTGGAAATATCTGCCCTGGTATCAATTTTTAGGTAACACCTCTAAGTGATATCCTACGATATGGGTCTTTCACTTTCTGACTTACTACAAGTCACGTGATTACTTCTAGACTCATCTACGGTGCTGCAAATGGCATTGTGTCCTTTTTTCCTTTGGGTAATATTATGTCTTAGCGAGGTCCATTTTCTGCAATGTGATTCCCTGAGGGCTGAGGATTAGCTGACCTGGGCAGCCTGACCCTGCCGGCAAGCCCTCCCCAGGTGTGCCTGGGTTGAGGTCAATATAAACAGCACTCCGGGCAGCAATAGCCCCTGCAGCTGTGCCTGACTCCATATTCTCTGCCCCGTCAGCAGTCTCGGGGCTGTGCTGGTGGGAGGGTGTGAGGGTCCACGGCTTTGTTGGTGGCCCGGTGTGAGTCGGGCTCTGCTGGACTTTCTGCCGGAGTTGCCAGGCTGCCACCTGTAAAGAAGAGGATGTGTCACCCATAACTTCCACTGGAATTTCTCTCCGGGCTGAGGTGAGGAAGGAAAAAAAGGAGTGGGGGCCGGGACAGGAGGGGTATCTCAGGCAGGGAAATGGAAAGCTGCCAGAAGAGCGCCCGGGGTCATGACCATCCTGGCTGGCCTGCAGGCAGCAAGTTGGCCTGCGTGCTGTCGCTGGTGTGGCTCCACGGCCCTTCCTCTAGGCTTTCAAGCCCTTGTACATATTCAGGTGTTTTACCTGGGAAGGGTGGGAACAGTTCAGCAGCAGCTGGCCTGGGGCTCAGCTCACGTTTACTCACAGAGGACTCGGCACCGTACCCCAGCTTTGCAATGAGGACGCTCCTTGCGTGGGGCTGGGTGGGGCTGCTGGCTGTATGGGAGATGATTCCCCACCTCTGACCAATTTCAGAATTGTTTACCGCTGGAGCATGTGCCTTGGTAGGGATTTCCTCTGTATAGCTGTTAGGTTCAGTTTTTTTTTCTTTTTTCGTTCCAATTACATTTTGTTCCTGTTTTATGTATTTATAGATATAAGCATGGAAATAATTCATTCATATAAATACATCTGTGTGTATGGAAGAATTTCTTTCTGTTTTTTTTAATTTTATTTTTAAAAATTTTGAAATTTAATTTAATTTTTTTATACAGCAGGTTATTATTAGTTATCTATTTTATGCATATGCATGTATACAGGTGAATCCCAATCTCCCAACTCATCCCAACACCACCACCCCATGGCTTCCCCCACTTGGTGTCCATACGTTTGGTCTCTACCTCTGTGTCTCTATTTCTGCCCTGCAAACCAGTTCATCTGTACCATTTTTCTAGGTTCCACATATATGCATTAATACACAATATTTGTTTTTCTCTTTCTGACTTACTTCACTCTGTATGACAGTCTCTAGATCCATCGACTTCTCTACAAATGACCCAGTTTCATTCCTTTTTATGGCTGAGTAATATTCCATTTTATATATGTACCACTTCTTTATCCATTCGTCTGTCTGTGGGCATTTAGGTTGCTTCCATTACCTGGCTATTGTAAATAGTGCTGCAATGAACATTGTGGTGAATGTGTCTTTTTGATTTATGGTTTTCTCTGGGTATATGCCCAGAAGTGGGATTGCTGGATCCTATGGTAATTCTCTTTTTAGTTTTTTAAAGGAACCTCCATAGTGTTCTCCATAGTGACTGTATCAATTTACCTTCCCACCAATAGTGGAAGAGGGTTCCTTTGTCCACACCCTCCCCAGAATTTGTTGTTTGTAGATTTTCTGATGATGCCGATTCTAAGAGGTGTGAGGTCATACCTCATTGTCATTTTGATTTGCATTTCTCTAATAATTAGTGATGTTGAGCAGCTTTTCATGTGCGTCTTGGCCATCTCTGTGACTTCTTTGAAGAAACGTCTATTTAGATCTTCTGCCCATTTTTGTATTGGATTGTTTGTTTTATTAATATTAAGCTGCGTGAGCTGTTTATATATATTGGAGATTAAACCTTTGTCCATTGATTCATTTGCGATCGTTTTCACACATTCTGAGGGCTGCCTTTTTCCATTCCCGTTTTTTTAACCAAAAAAGAAAGAAAGCAGAGGAAGCAGAACACTAATGTGCGTGAAATATGCCTCTTGAAACTGTCGTTTTGAAATATGGACGTCTTTTGAATTTTTTGGTCGATATATGACCCCAGGATTTGTTTTCAGGGCGGGTGTCATTTACAGGCCTGCAATGATTTTGAATATCCACTGACCATTAGCGCTGGGATTAAAGCTGCTGTTGTGTGAAACGGCCACAAGGTGGCAGCAGTTCTCCCTTACCAAATCTGGTTACTAGGGCAACAGAGCCTCAGTGGAAGTCATGTTCTAGATTGGAATTTAGAATGGAATGTGCCAGGAGAATGCCCCTCAAGTTTTTCTCACTACTTCTTGTTCGTGTTTTTAATTTAATTTTTTATTTTTTTATTACAGCAAGTTTGATGACAACGTTTGGCTTGTTGTAGGTGTGCAAGATGTGGTTCTTTTACACATATACATATGTCTGTTCTTCCTGGGATCCTGTTCCCATGTAAGTTATGACAGAATGTTGAGTAGTCTTCTCTTGGTATTCCATAGGTCTTTGGTGATTATATATTTCACCTGTGTTTGTATATGTCTGTTAATCCCAATATCGTAATGAATCCAATCCTCACACCTTTCCATTGGTGAACCATAAGTTTGTTTAATGAGTCTGTGATTGACCTTCTCCGTGGAAATATCTGCCCTGGTATCAATTTTTAGGTAACACCCATAAGTGATATCCTACAATATGTGTCTTTCACTTTCTGACTTACTACAAGTCACGTGATTACCTCTAGACTCATCTACGGTGCTGCAAGTGGCATTGTGTCCTTTTTTTCCCTTGGCCAATATTGTGTCTTAGCGAGGTCCATTTTCTGGAACGTGAGCCCCTGAGGGCTGAGGATTAGCTGACCTGGGCAGCCTGACCCTGCCGGCAAGCCCTCCCCAGGTGTGCCTGGGTTGAGGTCAATATAAACAGCACTCCAGGCAGCAATAGCCCCTGCAGCTGTGCCTGACTCTATGTTCTATGCCTCGTTAGCAGTCTCGGGGCTGTGCTGGTGGGAGGGTGTGAGGGTCCACGGTTTGTTGGTGGCCCGGTGTGAGTGGGGCTCTGCTGGACTTTCTGCAGGAGTTGCCAGGCTGCCACCTGTAAAGAAGAGGATGTGTCACGCATAACTTCCACTGGAATTTCTCTCCGGGCTGAGGTGAGGAAGGAAAAAAAGGAGTGGGGGCCCAGACAGGAGGGGTATCTCAGGCAGGGAAATGGAAAGCTTCCAGAAGAGCACCCGGGGCCAGGACCATCCTGGCTGGCCTGCAGGCAGCAAGTTGGCCTGCGTGCTGTCGCTGGTGTGGCTCCACGGCCCTTCCTCTAGGCTTTCAAGCCCTTGTACATATTCAGGTGTTTTACCTGGGAAGGGTTGGAGCAGTTCAGCAGCAGCTGGCCTGGGGCTCAGCTCACGTTTACTCACAGAGGCCTCGGCACTGTCCCCCAGCATTGCAATGAGGACGCTCTTTGCGTGTGGGGGGGCGGGGCTGCTGGCTGTATGGGAGATGATTCCCCACCTCTGACCAATTTCAGAATTGTTTACCGCTGGTGCAAGTGCCTTGGTTGGGTTTTCCTCTGTATAACTGTTAGGTTCAGGATTTTTTTTTCTTTTTTCATTCCAATTATATTTTGTTCCTGTTTTGTGTATTTATAGATATAAGCATGTAAATAATTCATTCATATAAATACATCTGTGTGAATGGAAAAACTTTTTTCTGGTTTTTTTTTCAATTTTATTTTTAAAAATTTTGAAATTTACTTTTATTTATTTTTTTATACAGCATGTTATTATTTGTTATCTAATTTATGCATATGCATGTATACAGGTCAATCCCAATCTCCCAACTCATCCCAACACCACCACCCCATGGCTTCCCCCACTTGGTGTCCATACGTTTGTTCTCTACCTCTGTGTCTCTATTTCTGCCCTGCAAAGCAGATCATCTGTACCATTTTTCTAGGTTCCACATATATGCATTAATATACAATATTTGTTTTTCTCTTTCTGACTTACTTCACTCTGTATGACAGTCTCTAGATCCATCGACTTCTCTACAAATGACCCAGTTTCATTCCTTTTTTTGGCTGAGTAATATTCCATTTTATATATGTACCACTTCTTTATCCATTCGTCTGTCTGTGGGCATTTAGGTTGCTTCCATTACCTGGCTATTGTAAATAGTGCTGCAATGAACATTGTGGTGAATGTGTCTTTTTGATTTATGGTTTTCTCTGGGTATATGCCCAGAAGTGGGATTGCTGGATCCTATGGTAATTCTCTTTTTAGTTTTTTAAAGGAACCTCCATACTGTTCTCCATAGTGACTGTATCAATTTACCTTCCCACCAATAGTCGAAGAGGGTTCCTTTTGTCCACACCCTCCCCAGAATTTGTCGTTTGTAGATTTTCTGATGATGCAATTCTAAGAGGTGTGAGGTCATACCTCATTGTCGTTTGGATTTGCATTTCTCTAATAATTAGTGATGTTGAGCAGCTTTTCATGTGCGTCTTGACCATCTCTGTGACTTCTTTGAAGAAACGTATATTTAGATCTTCTGCTCATTTTTGTATTGGGTTGTTTGTTTTATTAATATTAAGCTGCGTGAGCTGTTTATATATATTGGAGATTAAACGTTTGTCCATTGATTCGTTTGCGATCGTTTTCGCCCATTCTGAGGGTTGCCTTTTTCCATTCCCATTTTTTTAAACCAAAAAAGAATGAAAGCAAAGGAAGCAGAACACTAATGTGCGTGAAATATGCCTCTTGAAACTGTCGTTTTGAAATATGGACGTCTTTTGAATTTTTTGGTCGATATATGACCCCAGGATTTGTTTTCAGGGCAGGTGTCATTTACAGGCCTGCAATGATTTTGAATATCCACTGACCATTAGCGCTGGGATTAAAGCTGCTGTTGTGTGAAACGGCCACAAGGTGGCAGCAGTTCTCCCTTACCAAATCTGGTTACTAGGGCAAAGGAGCCTCAATGGCAGTCGTGTTCTAGATTGGAATTTAGAATGGAATGTGCCAGGAGAATGCCCCTCAAGTTTGTCTCACTACTTCTTGTTCGTGTTTTTAATTTAATTTTTTATTTTTTTATTACAGCAAGTTTGATGACAACGTTTGGCTTGTTGTAGGTGTGCAAGATGTGGTTCTTTTACACATATACATATGTCTGTTCTTCCTGGGATCCTGTTCCCATGTACGTTATGACAGAATGTTGAGTAGTCTTCTCTTGGTATTCCGTAGGTCTTTGGTGATTATATATTTCACCTGTGTTTGTACATGTCTGTTAACCCCAACATCGTAATGAATCCAATCCTCACACCTTTCCATTGGTGAACCATAAGTTTGTTTAATGAATCTGTGATTGCCCTTCTCCGTGGAAATATCTGCCCTGATATCAATTTTTAGGTAACACCTCTAAGTGATATCCTACGATATGGGTCTTTCACTTTCTGACTTACTACAAGTCACGTGATTACCTCTAGACTCACCTACAGTGCTGCAAATGGCATTGTGGCCTTTTTCCCTTGGGTAATATTGTGTCTAAGCGAGGTCCACTTTCTGCAACGTGATTTCCTGAGGGCTGAGGATTAGCTGAACTGGGCAGCCTGACCCTGCCGGCAAGCCCTCCCCAGGTGTGCCTGGGTTGAGGTCAATAGAAACAGCACTCCAGGCAGCAATAGCCCCTGCAGCTGTGCCTGACTCCATATTCTCTGCCCCTTCAGCAGTCTCGGAGCTGTGCTGGTGGGAGGGTGTGAGGGTCCACGGCTTTGTTGGTGGCCCGGTGTGAGTGGGGCTCTGCTGGACTTTCTGCAGGAGTTGCCAGGCTGCCATCTGTAAAGAAGAGGATGTGTCACCCATAACTTCCACTGGAATTTCTCTCCGGGCTGAGGTGAGGAAGGAAAAAAAGGAGTGGGTGCTGGGACAGGAGGGGTATCTCAGGCTGCGAAATGGAAAGCTTACAGAAGAGCACCCGGGGCCAGGACCATCCTGGTTGGCCTGCAGGCAGCAAGTTGGCCTGCGTGCTGTCGCTGGTGTGGCTCCACGGCCCTTCCTCTAGGCTTTCAAGCCCTTGTACATATTCAGGTGTTTTACCTGGGAAGGGTGAGAACAGTTCAGCAGCAGCAGGCCTGGGGCTCAGCTCACGTTTACTCACAGAGGACTCGGCACCATACCCCAGCTTTGCAATGAGGACGCTCCTTGCGTGGGGCTGGGCGGGGCTGCTGGCTGTATGGGAGATGATTCCCCACCTCTGACCAATTTCAGAATTGTTTACCGCTGGAGGATGTGCCTTGGTAGGGTTTTCCTCTGTATAGCTGTTAGGTTCTGTTTTTTTTTTTCTTTTTTCGTTCCAATTACATTTTGTTCCTGTTTTATGTATTTATAGATATAAGCATGTAAATAATTCATTCATATAAATACATCTGTGTGTATGGAAGAATTTCTTTCTGTATTTTTTTAATTTTATTTTTAAAAATTTTGAAATTTAATTTAATTTTTTTATACAGCAGGTTATTATTAGTTATCTATTTTATGCATATGCATGTATACAGGTGAATCCCAATCTCCCAACTCATCCCAACACCACCACCCAATGGCTTCCCCCACTTGGTGTCCATACGTTTGGTCTCTACCTCTGTGTCTCTATTTCTGCCCTGCAAACCAGTTCATCTGTACCATTTTTCTAGGTTCCACATATATGCATTAATACACAATATTTGTTTTTCTCTTTCTGACTTACTTCACTCTGTATGACAGTCTCTAGATCCATCGACTTCTCTACAAATGACCCAGTTTCATTCCTTTTTATGGCTGAGTAATATTCCATTTTATATATGTACCACTTCTTTATCCATTCGTCTGTCTGTGGGCATTTAGGTTGCTTCCATTACCTGGCTATTGTAAATAGTGCTGCAATGAACATTGTGGTGAATGTGTCTTTTTGATTTATGGTTTTCTCTGGGTATATGCCCAGAAGTGGGATTGCTGGATCCTATGGTAATTCTCTTTTTAGTTTTTTAAAGGAACCTCCATAGTGTTCTCCATAGTGACTGTATCAATTTACCTTCCCACCAATAGTGGAAGAGGGTTCCTTTTGTCCACACCCTCCCCAGAATTTGTTGTTTGTAGATTTTCTGATGATGCCGATTCTAAGAGGTGTGAGGTCATACCTCATTGTCATTTTGATTTGCATTTCTCTAATAATTAGTGATTTTGAGCAGCTTTTCATGTGCATCTTGGCCATCTCTGTGACTTCTTTGAAGAAACGTCTATTTAGATCTTCTGCCCATTTTTGTATTGGGTTGTTTGTTTTATTAATATTAAGCTGCGTGAGCTGTTTATATATATTGGAGATTAAACCTTTGTCCATTGATTCGTTTGCGATCGTTTTCGCCCATTCTGAGGGTTGCCTTTTTCCATTCCCGTTTTTTTAACCAAAAAAGAAAGAAAGCAAAGGAAGCAGAACACTAATGTGCGTGAAATATGCCTCTTGAAACTGTCGTTTTGAAATATGGACGTCTTTTGAATTTTTTGGTCGATATATGACCCCAGGATTTGTTTTCATTGCAGGTGTCATTTACAGGCCTGCAATGATTTTGAATATCCACTGACCATTAGCGCTGGGATTAAAGCTGCTGTTGTGTGAAACGGCCACAAGGTGGCAGCAGTTCTCCCTTACCAAATCTGGTTACTAGGGCAACAGAGCCTCAATGGAAGTCGTGTTCTAGATTGGAATTTAGAATGGAATGTGCCAGGAGAATGCCCATCAAGTTTGTCTCACTACTTCTTGTTCGTGTTTTTAATTTAATTTTTTATTTTTTTATTACAGCAAGTTTGATGACAACGTTTGGCTTGTTGTAGGTGTGCAAGATGTGGTTCTTTTACACATATACATATGTCTGTTCTTCCTGGGATCCTGTTCCCATCTACATTATTGACAGAATGTTGAGTAGTCTTCTCTTGGTATTCCGTAGGTCTTTGGTGATTATATATTTCACCTGTGTTTGTACATGTCTGTTAACCCCAAGATCGTAATGAATCCAATCCTCACACCTTTCCATTGGTGAACCATAAGTTTGTTTAATGAATCTGTGATTGCCCTTCTCCGTGGAAATATCTGCCCTGGTATCAATTTTTAGGTAACACCTCTAAGTGATATCCTACGATATGGGTCTTTCACTTTCTGACTTACTACAAGTCACGTGATTACCTCTAGACTCACCTACAGTGCCGCAAATGGCATTGTGTCCTTTTTTCCCTTGGGTAATATTGTGTCTTAGCGAGGTCCATTTTCTGCAACGTGAGTTCCTGAGGGCTGAGGATTAGCTGACCTGGGCAGCCTGACCCTGCCGGCAAGCCCTCCCCAGGTGTGCCTGGGTTGAGGTCAATATAAACAGCACTCCAGGCAGCAATAGCCCCTGCAGCTGTGCCTGACTCCATATTCTCTGCCCGGTCAGCACTCTAGGGGCTGTGCTGGTGGGAGGGTGTGAGGGTCCACGGCTTTGTTGGTGGCCCGGTGTGAGTGGGGCTCTGCTGGATTTTCTGCAGGAGTTGCCAGGCTGCCACCTGTAAAGAAGAGGATGTGTCACCCATAACTTCCACTGGAATTTCTCTCCGGGCTGAGGTGAGGAAGGAAAAAAGGGAGTGGGTGCCGGGACAGGAGGGGTATCTCAGGCTGCGAAATGGAAAGCTTACAGAAGAGCACCCGGGGCCAGGACCATCCTGGCTGGCCTGCAGGCAGCAAGTTGGCCTGCGTGCTGTCGCTGGTGTGGCTCCACGGCCCTTCCTCTAGGCTTTCAAGCCCTTGTACATATTCAGGTGTTTTACCTGGGAAGGGTGGGAGCAGTTCAGCAGCAGCTGGCCTGGGGCTCAGCTCACGTTTACTCACAGAGGCCTCGGCACTGTCCCCCAGCTTTGCAATGAGGACGCTCCTTGCGTGTGGGGGGGCGGGGATGCTGGCTGTATGGGAGATGATTCCCCACCTCTGACCAATTTCAGAATTGTTTACTGCTGGAGGATGTGCCTTGGTAGGGTTTTCCTCTGTATAGCTGTTAGGTTCTGGTTTTTTTTTTCTTTTTTCCTTCCAATTACATTTTGTTCCTGTTTTATGTATTTATAGATATAAGCATGGAAATAATTCATTCATATAAATACATCTGTGTGTATGGAAGAATTTCTTTCTGTTTTTTTTTAATTTTATTTTTAAAAATTTTGAAATTTAATTTAATTTTTTTATACAGCAGGTTATTATTAGTTATCTATTTTATGCATATGCATGTATACAGGTGAATCCCAATCTCCCAACTCATCCCAACACCACCACCCCATGGCTTCCCCCACTTGGTGTCCATACGTTTGGTCTCTACCTCTGTGTCTCTATTTCTGCCCTGCAAACCAGTTCATCTGTACCATTTTTCTAGGTTCCACATATATGCATTAATATACAATATTTGTTTTTCTCTTTCTGACTTACATCACTCTGTATGACAGTCTCTAGATCCATCGACTTCTCTACAAATGACCCAGTTTCATTCCTTTTTATGGCTGAGTAATATTCCATTTTATATATGTACCACTTCTTTATCCATTCGTCTGTCTGTGGGCATTTAGGTTGCTTCCATTACCTGGCTATTGTAAATAGTGCTGCAATGAACATTGTGGTGAATGTGTCTTTTTGATTCATGGTTTTCTCTGGGTATATGCCCAGAAGTGGGATTGCTGGATCCTATGGTAATTCTCTTTTTAGTTTTTTAAAGGAACCTCCATACTGTTCTCCATAGTGACTGTATCAATTTACCTTCCCACCAATAGTGGAAGAGGGTTCCTTTTGTCCACACCCTCCCCAGAATTTGTTGTTTGTAGATTTTCTGATGATGCCGATTCTAAGAGGTGTGAGGTCATACCTCATTGTCATTTTGATTTGCATTTCTCTAATAATTAGTGATTTTCAGCAGCTTTTCATGTGCGTCTTGGCCATCTCTGTGACTTCTTTGAAGAAACGTCTATTTAGATCTTCTGCCCATTTTTGTATTGGGTTGTTTGTTTTATTAATATTAAGCTGCGTGAGCTGTTTATATATATTGGAGATTAAACCTTTGTCCATTGATTCGTTTGCGATCGTTTTCGCCCATTCTGAGGGTTGCCTTTTTCCATTCCCGTTTTTTTAACCAAAAAAGAAAGAAAGCAAAGGAAGCAGAACACTAATGTGCGTGAAATATGCCTCTTGAAACTGTCGTTTTGAAATATGGACGTCTTTTGAATTTTTTGGTCGATATATGACCCCAGGATTTGTTTTCATTGCAGGTGTCATTTACAGGCCTGCAATGATTTTGAATATCCACTGACCATTAGCGCTGGGATTAAAGCTGCTGTTGTGTGAAACGGCCACAAGGTGGCAGCAGTTCTCCCTTACCAAATCTGGTTACTAGGGCAACAGAGCCTCAATGGAAGTCGTGTTCTAGATTGGAATTTAGAATGGAATGTGCCAGGAGAATGCCCATCAAGTTTGTCTCACTACTTCTTGTTCGTGTTTTTAATTTAATTTTTTATTTTTTTATTACAGCAAGTTTGATGACAACGTTTGGCTTGTTGTAGGTGTGCAAGATGTGGTTCTTTTACACATATACATATGTCTGTTCTTCCTGGGATCCTGTTCCCATCTACATTATTGACAGAATGTTGAGTAGTCTTCTCTTGGTATTCCGTAGGTCTTTGGTGATTATATATTTCACCTGTGTTTGTACATGTCTGTTAACCCCAAGATCGTAATGAATCCAATCCTCACACCTTTCCATTGGTGAACCATAAGTTTGTTTAATGAATCTGTGATTGCCCTTCTCCGTGGAAATATCTGCCCTGGTATCAATTTTTAGGTAACACCTCTAAGTGATATCCTACGATATGGGTCTTTCACTTTCTGACTTACTACAAGTCACGTGATTACCTCTAGACTCATCTACGGTGCTGCAAATGGCATTGTGTCCTTTTTTCCCTTGGGTAATATTGTGTCTTAGCGAGGTCCATTTTTTGCAATGTGATTCCCTGAGGGCTGAGGATTAGCTGACCTGGGCAGCCTGACCCTGCCGGCAAGCCCTCCCCAGGTGTGCCTGGGTTAAGGTCAATATAAACAGCACTCCGGGCAGCAATAGCCCCTGCAGCTGTGCCTGACTCCATATTCTCTGCCCCGTCAGCAGTCTCGGGGCTGTGCTGGTGGGAGGGTGTGAGGGTCCAAGGCTTTGTTGGTGGCCCGGTGTGAGTGGAGCTAAGCTGGACTTTCTGCCGGAGTTGCCAGGCTGCCACCTGTAAAGAAGAGGATGTGTCACCCATAACTTCCACTGGAATTTCTCTCCGGGCTGAGGTGAGGAAGGAAAAAAAGGAGTGGGGGCCGGGACAGGAGGGGTATCTCAGGCTGGGAAATGGAAAGCTTCCAGAAGAGCGCCTGGGTCCAGGACCATCCTGGTTGGCCTGCAGGCAGCAAGTTGGCCTGCGTGCTGTCACTGGTGTGGCTCCACGGCCCTTCCTCTAGGCTTTCAAGCCCTTGTACATATTCAGGTGTTTTACCTGGGAAGGGTGAGAACAGTTCAGCAGCAGCAGGCCTGGGGCTCAGCTCACGTTTACTCACAGAGGACGCGGCACCGTCCCCCAGCTTTGCAATGAGGACGCTCCTTGCGTGGGGCTGGGCGGGGCTGCTGGCTGTATGGGAGATGATTCCCCACCTCTGACCAATTTCAGAATTGTTTACCGCTGGAGCATGTGCCTTGGTAGGGTTTTCCTCTGTATAGCTGTTAGGTTCTGGTTTTTTTTTTCTTTTTTCATTCCAATTACATTTTGTTCCTGTTTTATCTATTTATAGATATAAGCATGGAAATAATTCATTCATATAAATACATCTGTGTGAATGGAAGAACTTCTTTTTGTTTTTTTTTAATTTTATTTTTAAAAATTTTGAAATATAATTTTATTTATTTTTTTATACAGCAGGTTATTATTAGTTATCTATTTTATGCATATGCATGTATACAGGTGAATCCCAATCTCCCAACTCATCCCAACACCACCACCCCATGGCTTCCCCCACTTGGTGTCCATACGTTTGGTCTCTACCTCTGTGTCTCTATTTCTGCCCTGCAAACCAGTTCATCTGTACCATTTTTCTAGGTTCCACATATATGCATTAATACACAATATTTGTTTTTCTCTTTCTGACTTACTTCACTCTGTATGACAGTCTCTAGATCCATCGACTTCTCTACAAATGACCCAGTTTCATTCCTTTTTATGGCTGAGTAATATTCCATTTTATATATGTACCACTTCTTTATCCATTCGTCTGTCTGTGGGCATTTAGGTTGCTTCCATTACCTGGCTATTGTAAATAGTGCTGCAATGAACATTGTGGTGAATGTGTCTTTTTGACTTATGGTTTTCTCTGGGTATATGCCCAGAAGTGGGATTGCTGGATCCTATCGTAATTCTCTTTTTAGTTTTTTAAAGGAACCTCCATAGTGTTCTCCATAGTGACTGTATCAATTTACCTTCCCACCAATAGTGGAAGAGGGTTCCTTTTGTCCACACCCTCCCCAGAATTTGTTGCTTGTAGATTTTCTGATGATGCCGATTCTAAGAGGTGTGAGGTCATACCTCATTGTCATTTTGATTTGCATTTCTCTAATAATTAGTGATTTTGAGCAGCTTTTCATGTGCGTCTTGGCCATCTCTGTGACTTCTTTGAAGAAACGTCTATTTAGATCTTCTGCCCATTTTTGTATTGGGTTGTTTGTTTTATTAATATTAAGCTGCGTGAGCTGTTTATATATATTGGAGATTAAACCTTTGTCCATTGATTCGTTTGCGATCGTTTTCGCCCATTCTGAGGGTTGCCTTTTTCCATTCCCGTTTTTTTAACCAAAAAAGAAAGAAAGCAAAGGAAGCAGAACACTAATGTGCGTGAAATATGCCTCTTGAAACTGTCGTTTTGAAATATGGACGTCTTTTGAATTTTTTGGTCGATGTATGACCCCAGGATTTGTTTTCATTGCAGGTGTCATTTACAGGCCTGCAATGATTTTGAATATCCACTGACCATTAGCCCTGGGATTAAAGCTGCTGTTGTGTGAAACGGCCACAAGGTGGCAGCAGTTCTCCCTTACCAAATCTGGTTACTAGGGCAACAGAGCCTCAATGGAAGTCGTGTTCTAGATTGGAATTTAGAATGGAATTTGCCAGGAGAATGCCCATCAAGTTTGTCTCACTACTTCTTGTTCGTGTTTTTATTTTAATTTTTTATTTTTTTATTACAGCAAGTTTGATGACAACGTTTGGCTTGTTGTAGGTGTGCAAGATGTGGTTCTTTTACACATATACATATGTCTGTTCTTCCTGGGATCCTGTTCCCATCTACATTATTGACAGAATGTTGAGTAGTCTTCTCTTGGTATTCCGTAGGTCTTTGGTGATTATATATTTCACCTGTGTTTGTACATGTCTGTTAACCCCAAGATCGTAATGAATCCAATCCTCACACCTTTCCATTGGTGAACCATAAGTTTGTTTAATGAATCTGTGATTGCCCTTCTCCGTGGAAATATCTGCCCTGGTATCAATTTTTAGGTAACACCTCTAAGTGATATCCTACGATATGGGTCTTTCACTTTCTGACTTACTACAAATCACGTGATTACCTCTAGACTCACCTACAGTGCTGCAAATGGCATTGTGTCCTTTTTTCCCTTGGGTAATATTGTGTCTTAGCGAGGTCCATTTTCTGCAACGTGATTTCCTGAGGGCTGAGGATTAGCTGACCTGGGCAGCCTGACCCTGCCGGCAAGCCCTCCCCAGGTGTGCCTGGGTTGAGGTCAATATAAACAGCACTCCAGGCAGCAATAGCCCCTGCAGCTGTGCCTGACTCCATATTCTCTGCCCCGTCAGCAGTCTCGGGGCTGTGCTGGTGGGAGGGTGTGAGGGTCCACGGCTTTGTTGGTGGCCCGGTGTGAGTGGTGCTCTGCTGGACTTTCTGCAGGAGTTGCCAGGCTGCCATCTGTAAAGAAGAGGATGTGTCACCCATAACTTCCACTGGAATTTCTCTCCGGGCTGAGGTGAGGAAGGAAAAAAGGGAGTGGGTGCCAGGACAGGAGGGGTATCTCAGGCTGCGAAATGGAAAGCTTACAGAAGAGCACCCGGGGCCAGGACCATCCTGGCTGGCCTGCAGGCAGCAAGTTGGCCTGCGTGCTGTCGCTGGTGTGGCTCCACGGCCCTTCCTCTAGGCTTTCAAGCCCTTGTACATATTCAGGTGTTTTACCTGGGAAGGGTGGGAGCAGTTCAGCAGCAGCTGGCCTGGGGCTCAGCTCACGTTTACTCACAGAGGCCTCGGCACTGTCCCCCAGCTTTGCAATGTGGACGCTCCTTGCGTGTGGGGGGGCGGGGATGCTGGCTCTATGGGAGATGATTCCCCACCTCTGACCAATTTCAGAATTGTTTACCGCTGGTGCAAGTGGCTTGGTTGGGTTTTCCTCTGTATAACTGTTAGGTTCAGGTTTTTTTTTTCTTTTTTCGTTCCAATTACATTTTGTTCCTGTTTTATGTATTTATAGATATAAGCATGGAAATAATTCATTCATATAAATACATCTGTGTGAATGGAAGAACTTCTTTCTGTTTTTTTTTTAATTTTAGTTTTAAAAATTTTGAAATTTAATTTTATTTATTTTTTTATACAGCAGGTTATTATTAGTTATCTATTTTATGCATATGCATGTATACAGGTCAATCCCAATCTCCCAACTCATCCCAA
This sequence comes from Mesoplodon densirostris, assembly GCF_025265405.1. Lineage (NCBI taxonomy): Eukaryota > Metazoa > Chordata > Mammalia > Artiodactyla > Ziphiidae > Mesoplodon > Mesoplodon densirostris. The sequence goes on along the minus strand of NC_082667.1, from coordinate 84,184,262 downwards.
CACCAACACCCCATGGCTTCCCCCACTTGGTGTCCATACGTTTGGTCTCTACCTCTGTGTCTCTATTTCTGCCCTGCAAACCAGTTCATCTGTACCATTTTTCTAGGTTCCACATATATGCATTAATATACAATATTTGTTTTTCTCTTTCTGACTTACTTCACTCTGTATGACAGTCTCTAGATCCATCGACTTCTCTACAAATGACCCAGTTTCATTCCTTTTTATGGCTGAGTAATATTCCATTTTATATATGTACCACTTCTTTATCCATTCGTCTGTCTGTGGGCATTTAGGTTGCTTCCATTACCTGGCTATTGTAAATAGTGCTGCAATGAACATTGTGGTGAATGTGTCTTTTTGATTTATGGTTTTCTCTGGGTATATGCCCAGAAGTGGGATTGCTGGATCCTATGGTAATTCTCTTTTTAGTTTTTTAAAGGAACCTCCATAGTGTTCTCCATAGTGACTGTATCAATTTACCTTCCCACCAATAGTGGAAGAGGGTTCCTTTTGTCCACACCCTCCCCAGAATTTGTTGTTTGTAGATTTTCTGATGATGCCGATTCTAAGAGGTGTGAGGTCATACCTCATTGTCGTTTGGATTTGTATTTCTCTAATAATTACTGATGTTGAGCAGCTTTTCATGTGCGTCTTGACCATCTCTGTGACTTCTTTGAAGAAACGTATATTTAGATCTTATGCTCATTTTTGTATTGGGTTGTTTGTTTTATTAATATTAAGCTGCGTGAGCTGTTTATATATATTGGAGATTAAACGTTTGTCCATTGATTCGTTTGCGATCGTTTTCGCCCATTCTGAGGGTTGCCTTTTTCCATTCCATTTTTTTAAACCAAAAAAGAATGAAAGCAAAGGAAGCAGAACACTAATGTGCGTGAAATATGCCTCTTGAAACTGTCGTTTTGAAATATGGACGTCTTTTGAATTTTTTGGTCGATATATGACCCCAGGATTTGTTTTCAGGGCAGGTGTCATTTACAGGCCTGCAATGATTTTGAATATCCACTGACTATTAGCGCTGGGATTAAAGCTGCTGTTGTGTGAAACGGCCACAAGGTGGCAGCAGTTCTCCCTTACCAAATCTGGTTACTAGGGCAAAGGAGCCTCAATGGCAGTCGTGTTCTAGATTGGAATTTAGAATGGAATGTGCCAGGAGAATGCCCCTCAAGTTTGTCTCACTACTTCTTGTTCGTGTTTTTAATTTAATTTTTTATTTTTTTATTACAGCAAGTTTGATGACAACGTTTGGCTTGTTGTAGGTGTGCAAGATGTGGTTCTTTTACACATATACATATGTCTGTTCTTCCTGGGATCCTGTTCCCATGTACGTTATGACAGAATGTTGAGTAGTCTTCTCTTGGTATTCCGTAGGTCTTTGGTGATTATATATTTCACCTGTGTTTGTACATGTCTGTTAACCCCAAGATCGTAATGAATCCAATCCTCACACCTTTCCATTGGTGAACCATAAGTTTGTTTAATGAATCTGTGATTGCCCTTCTCCGTGGAAATATCTGCCCTGGTATCAATTTTTAGGTAACACCTCTAAGTGATATCCTACGATATGGGTCTTTCACTTTCTGACTTACTACAAGTCACGTGATTACCTCTAGACTCATCTACGGTGCTGCAAATGGCATTGTGTCCTTTTTTCCCTTGGGTAATATTGTGTCTTAGCGAGGTCCATTTTCTGCAATGTGATTCCCTGAGGGCTGAGGATTAGCTGACCTGGGCAGCCTGACCCTGCCGGCAAGCCCTCCCCAGGTGTGCCTGGGTTGAGGTCAATATAAACAGCACTCCGGGCAGCAATAGCCCCTGCAGCTGTGCCTGACTCCATATTCTCTGCCCCGTCAGCAGTCTCGGGGCTGTGCTGGTGGGAGGGTGTGAGGGTCCACGGTTTGTTGGTGGCCCGGTGTGAGTGGGGCTCTGCTGGAGTTTCTGGCGGAGTTGCCAGGCTGCCACCTGTAAAGAAGAGGATGTGTCACGCATAACTTCCACTGGAATTTCTCTCTGGGCTGAGGTGAGGAAGGAAAAAAAGGAGTGGGGGCCGGAACAGGAGGGGTATCTCAGGCAGGGAAATGGAAAGCTTCCAGAAGAGCGCCCGGGGTCAGGACCATCCTGGCTGGCTTGCAGGCAGCAAGTTGGCCTGCGTGCTGTCGCTGGTGTGGCTCCACGGCCCTTCCTCTAGGCTTTCAAGCCCTTGTACATATTCAGGTGTTTTACCTGGGAAGGGTGGGAACAGTTCAGCAGCAGCTGGCCTGGGGCTCAGCTCACGTTTACTCACAGAGGACTCGGCACCGTACCCCAGCTTTGCAATGAGGACGCTCCTTGCGTGGGGCTGGGTGGGGCTGCTGGCTGTATGGGAGATGATTCCCCACCTCTGACCAATTTCAGAATTGTTTACCGCTGGAGCATGTGCCTTGGTAGGTTTTTCCTCTGTATAGCTGTTAGGTTCAGTTTTTTTTTTCTTTTTTCGTTCCAATTACATTTTGTTCCTGTTTTATGTATTTATAGATATAAGCATGGAAATAATTCATTCATATAAATACATCTGTGTGAATGGAAGAACTTTTTTCTGTTTTTTTTTCAATTTTATTTTTAAAAATTTTGAAATTTAATTTTATTTATTTTTTTATACAGGTTATTATTAGTTATCTATTTTATGCATATACATGTATACAGGTCAGTCCCAATCTCCCAACTCATCCCACCACCACCACCCCATGGCTTCCCCCACTTGGTGTCCATACATTTGGTCTCACCTCTGTGTCTCTATTTCTGCCCTGCAAACCAGTTCATCTGTACCATTTTTCTAGGTTCCACATATATGCATTAATATACAATATTTGTTTTTCTCTTTCTGACTTACTTCACTCTGTATGACAGTCTCTAGATCCATCGACTTCTCTACAAATGACCCAGTTTCATTCCTTTTTATGGCTGAGTAATATTCCATTTTATATATGTACCACTTCTTTATCCATTCGTCTGTCTGTGGGCATTTAGGTTGCTTCCATTACCTGGCTATTGTAAATAGTGCTGCAATGAACATTGTGGTGAATGTGTCTTTTTGATTTATGGTTTTCTCTGGGTATATGCCCAGAAGTGGGATTGCTGGATCCTATGGTAATTCTCTTTTTAGTTTTTTAAAGGAACCTCCATCCTGTTTTCCATAGTGATTGTATCAATTTACCTTCCCACCAATAGTGGAAGAGGGTTCCTTTTGTCCACACCCTCCCCAGAATTTGTTGTTTGTAGATTTTCTGATGATGCCGATTCTAAGAGGTGTGAGGTCATACCTCATTGTCATTTTGATTTGCATTTCTCTAATAATTAGTGATGTTGAGCAGCTTTTCATGTGCGTCTTGGCCATCTCTGTGACTTCTTTGAAGAAACGTCTATTTAGATCTTCTGCCCATTTTTGTATTGGATTGTTTGTTTTATTAATATTAAGCTGCGTGAGCTGTTTATATATATTGGAGATTAAACCTTTGTCCATTGATTCATTTGCGATCGTTTTCACCCATTCTGAGGGCTGCCTTTTTCCATTCCCGTTTTTTTAACCAAAAAAGAAAGAAAGCAGAGGAAGCAGAACACTAATGTGCGTGAAATATGCCTCTTGAAACTGTCGTTTTGAAATATGGACATCTTTTGAAATTTTTGGTCGATATATGACCCCAGGATTTGTTTTCAGGGCAGGTGTCATTTACAGGCCTGCAATGATTTTGAATATCCACTGACCATTAGCGCTGGGATTAAAGCTGCTGTTGTGTGAAACGGCCACAAGGTGGCAGCAGTTCTCCCTTACCAAATCTGGTTACTAGGGCAACAGAGCCTCAGTGGAAGTCATGTTCTAGATTGCAATTTAGAATGGAATGTGCCAGGAGAATGCCCCTCAAGTTTGTCTCACTACTTCTTGTTCGTGTATTTAATTTAATTTTTTTATTTTTTTATTACAGCAAGTTTGATGACAACGTTTGGCTTGTTGTAGGTGTGCAAGATGTGGTTCTTTTACACATATACATATGTCTGTTCTTCCTGGGATCCTGTTCCCATGTACGTTATGACAGAATGTTGAGTAGTCTTCTCTTCGTATTCCGTAGGTCTTTGGTGATTATATATTTCACCTGTGTTTGTATATGTCTGTTAATCCCAATATCGTAATGAATCCAATCCTCACACCTTTCCATTGGTGAACCATAAGTTTGTTTAATGAGTCTGTGATTGCCCTTCTCCGTGGAAATATCTGCCCTGGTATCAATTTTTAGGTAACACCCATAAGTGATATCCTACAATATGTGTCTTTCACTTTCTGACTTAATACAAGTCACGTGATTACCTCTAGACTCATCTACGGTGCTGCAAGTGGCATTGTGTCCTTTTTTTCCCTTGGCCAATATTGTGTCTTAGCGAGGTCCATTTTCTGCAACGTGAGCCCCTGAGGGCTGAGGATTAGCTGACCTGGGCAGCCTGACCCTGCCGGCAAGCCCTCCCCAGGTGTGCCTGGGTTGAGGTCAATATAAACAGCACTCCAGGCAGCAATAGCCCCTGCAGCTGTGCCTGACTCCATGTTCTCTGCCCCGTTAGCAGTCTCGGGGCTGTGCTGGTGGGAGGGTGTGAGGGTCCACGGTTTGTTGGTGGCCCGGTGTGAGTGGGGCTCTGCTGGACTTTCTGCAGGAGTTGCCAGGCTGCCACCTGTAAAGAAGAGGATGTGTCACCCATAACTTCCACTGGAATTTCTCTCCTGGCTGAGGTGAGGAAGGAAAAAAAGGAGTGGGGGCCCAGACAGGAGGGGTATCTCAGGCAGGGAAATGGAAAGCTTCCAGAAGAGCACCCGGGGCCAGGACCATCCTGGCTGGCCTGCAGGCAGCAAGTTGGCCTGCGTGCTGTCGCTGGTGTGGCTCCACGGCCCTTCCTCTAGGCTTTCAAGCCCTTGTACATATTCAGGTGTTTTACCTGGGAAGGGTTGGAGCAGTTCAGCAGCAGCTGGCCTGGGGCTCAGCTCACGTTTACTCACAGAGGCCTCGGCACTGTCCCCCAGCATTGCAATGAGGACGCTCTTTGCGTGTGGGGGGGCGGGGCTGCTGGCTGTATGGGAGATGATTCCCCACCTCTGACCAATTTCAGAATTGTTTACCGCTGGTGCAAGTGCCTTAGTTGGGTTTTCGTCTGTATAACTGATAGGTTCAGGATTTTTTTTTTTCATTCCAATTATATTTTGTTCCTGTTTTGTGTATTTATAGATATAAGCATGTAAATAATTCATTCATATAAATACATCTGTGTGAATGGAAAACCTTTTTTCTGTTTTTTTTTCAATTTTATTTTTAAAAATTTTGAAATTTACTTTTATTTATTTTTTTATACAGCATGTTATTATTTGTTATCTAATTTATGCATATGCATGTATACAGGTCAATCCCAATCTCCCAACTCATCCCAACACCACCACCCCATGGCTTCCCCCACTTGGTGTCCATACGTTTGTTCTCTACCTCTGTGTCTCTATTTCTGCCCTGCAAAGCAGATCATCTGTACCATTTTTCTAGGTTCCACATATATGCATTAATATACAATATTTGTTTTTCTCTTTCTGACTTACTTCACTCTGTATGACAGTCTCTAGATCCATCGACTTCTCTACAAATGACCCAGTTTCATTCCTTTTTTTGGCTGAGTAATATTCCATTTTATATATGTACCACTTCTTTATCCATTCGTCTGTCTGTGGGCATTTAGGTTGCTTCCATTACCTGGCTATTGTAAATAGTGCTGCAATGAACATTGTGGTGAATGTGTCTTTTTGATTTATGGTTTTCTCTGGGTATATGCCCAGAAGTGGGATTGCTGGATCCTATGGTAATTCTCTTTTTAGTTTTTTAAAGGAACCTCCATAGTGTTCTCCAAAGTGACTGTATCAATTTACCTTCCCACCAATAGTCGAAGAGGGTTCCTTTTGTCCACACCCTCCCCAGAATTTGTCGTTTGTAGATTTTCTGATGATGCAATTCTAAGAGGTGTGAGGTCATACCTCATTGTCGTTTGGATTTGCATTTCTCTAATAATTAGTGATGTTGAGCAGCTTTTCATGTGCGTCTTGACCATCTCTGTGACTTCTTTGAAGAAACGTATATTTAGATCTTCTGCTCATTTTTGTATTGGGTTGTTTGTTTTATTAATATTAAGCTGCGTGAGCTGTTTATATATATTGGAGATTAAACGTTTGTCCATTGATTCGTTTGCGATCGTTTTCGCCCATTCTGAGGGTTGCCTTTTTCCATTCCCATTTTTTTAAACCAAAAAAGAATGAAAGCAAAGGAAGCAGAACACTAATGTGCGTGAAATATGCCTCTTGAAACTGTCGTTTTGAAATATGGACGTCTTTTGAATTTTTTGGTCGATATATGACCCCAGGATTTGTTTTCAGGGCAGGTGTCATTTACAGGCCTTCAATGATTTTGAATATCCACTGACCATTAGCGCTGGGATTAAAGCTGCTGTTGTGTGAAACGGCCACAAGGTGGCAGCAGTTCTCCCTTACCAAATCTGGTTACTAGGGCAAAGGAGCCTCAATGGCAGTCGTGTTCTAGATTGGAATTTAGAATGGAATGTGCCAGGAGAATGCCCCTCAAGTTTGTCTCACTACTTCTTGTTCGTGTTTTTAATTTAATTTTTTATTTTTTTATTACAGCAAGTTTGATGACAACGTTTGGCTTGTTGTAGGTGTGCAAGATGTGGTTCTTTTACACATATACATATGTCTGTTCTTCCTGGGATCCTGTTCCCCTGTACGTTATGACAGAATGTTGAGTAGTCTTCTCTTGGTATTCCGTAGGTCTTTGGTGATTATATATTTCACCTGTGTTTGTACATGTCTGTTAACCCCAAGATCGTAGTGAATCCAATCCTCACACCTTTCCATTGGTGAACCATAAGTTTGTTTAATGAATCTGTGATTGCCCTTCTCCGTGGAAATATCTGCCCTGGTATCAATTTTTAGGTAACACCTCTAAGTGATATCCTACGATATGGGTCTTTCACTTTCTGACTTACTACAAGTCACGTGATTACCTCTAGACTCACCTACAGTGCTGCAAATGGCATTGTGTCCTTTTTCCCTTGGGTAATATTGTGTCTTAGCGAGGTCCACTTTCTGCAACGTGATTTCCTGAGGGCTGAGGATTAGCTGACCTGGGCAGCCTGACCCTGCCGGCAAGCCCTCCCCAGGTGTGCCTGGGTTGAGGTCAATATAAACAGCACTCCAGGCAGCAATAGCCCCTGCAGCTGTGCCTGACTCCATATTCTCTGCCCCTTCAGCAGTCTCGGAGCTGTGCTGGTGGGAGGGTGTGAGGGTCCACGGCTTTGTTGGTGGCCCGGTGTGAGTGGGGCTCTGCTGGACTTTCTGCAGGAGTTGCCAGGCTGCCATCTGTAAAGAAGAGGATGTGTCACCCATAACTTCCACTGGAATTTCTCTCCGGGCTGAGGTGAGGAAGGAAAAAAGGGAGTGGGGGCCGGGACAGGAGGGGTATCTCAGGCTGCGAAATGGAAAGCTTACAGAAGAGCACCCGGGGCCAGGACCATCCTGGTTGGCCTGCAGGCAGCAAGTTGGCCTGCGTGCTGTCGCTGGTGTGGCTCCACGGCCCTTCCTCTAGGCTTTCAAGCCCTTGTACATATTCAGGTGTTTTACCTGGGAAGGGTGAGAACAGTTCAGCAGCAGCAGGCCTGGGGCTCAGCTCACGTTTACTCACAGAGGACTCGGCACCGTCCCCCAGCTTTGCAATGAGGACGCTCCTTGCGTGGGGCTGGGCGGGGCTGCTGGCTGTATGGGAGATGATTCCCCACCTCTGACCAATTTCAGAATTGTTTACCGCTGGAGGATGTGCCTTGGTAGGGTTTTCCTCTGTATAGCTGTTAGGTTCAGGTTTTTTTTTTCTTTTTTCATTCCAATTACATTTTGTTCCTGTTTTATCTATTTATAGATATAAGCATGGAAATAATTCATTCATATAAATACATCTGTGTGAATGGAAGAACTTCTTTTTGTTTTTTTTTAATTTTATTTTTAAAAATTTTGAAATATAATTTTATTTATTTTTTTATACAGCAGGTTATTATTAGTTATCTATTTTATGCATATGCATGTATACAGGTGAATCCCAATCTCCCAACTCATCCCAACACCACCACCCCATGGCTTCCCCCACTTGGTGTCCATACGTTTGGTCTCTACCTCTGTGTCTCTATTTCTGCCCTGCAAACCAGTTCATCTGTACCATTTTTCTAGGTTCCACATATATGCATTAATACACAATATTTGTTTTTCTCTTTCTGACTTACTTCACTCTGTATGACAGTCTCTAGATCCATCGACTTCTCTACAAATGACCCAGTTTCATTCCTTTTTATGGCTGAGTAATATTCCATTTTATATATGTACCACTTCTTTATCCATTCGTCTGTCTGTGGGCATTTAGGTTGCTTCCATTACCTGGCTATTGTAAATAGTGCTGCAATGAACATTGTGGTGAATGTGTCTTTTTGATTTATGGTTTTCTCTGGGTATATGCCCAGAAGTGGGATTGCTGGATCCTATGGTAATTCTCTTTTTAGTTTTTTAAAGGAACCTCCATAGTGTTCTCCATAGTGACTGTATCAATTTACCTTCCCACCAATAGTGGAAGAAGGTTCCTTTTGTCCACACCCTCCCCAGAATTTGTTGTTTGTAGATTTTCTGATGATGCCGATTCTAAGAGGTGTGAGGTCATACCTCATTGTCATTTTGATTTGCATTTCTCTAATAATTAGTGATTTTGAGCAGCTTTTCATGTGCGTCTTGGCCATCTCTGTGACTTCTTTGAAGAAACGTCTATTTAGATCTTCTGCCCATTTTTGTATTGGGTTGTTTGTTTTATTAATATTAAGCTGCGTGAGCTGTTTATATATATTGGAGATTAAACCTTTGTGCATTGATTCGTTTGCGATCGTTTTCGCCCATTCTGAGGGTTGCCTTTTTCCATTCCCGTTTTTTTAACCAAAAAAGAAAGAAAGCAAAGGAAGCAGAACACTAATGTGCGTGAAATATGCCTCTTGAAACTGTCGTTTTGAAATATGGACGTCTTTTGAATTTTTTGGTCGATATATGACCCCAGGATTTGTTTTCATTGCAGGTGTCATTTACAGGCCTGCAATGATTTTGAATATCCACTGACCATTAGCGCTGGGATTAAAGCTGCTGTTGTGTGAAACGGCCACAAGGTGGCAGCAGTTCTCCCTTACCAAATCTGGTTACTAGGGCAACAGAGCCTCAATGGAAGTCGTGTTCTAGATTGGAATTTAGAATGGAATGTGCCAGGAGAATGCCCATCAAGTTTGTCTCACTACTTCTTGTTCGTGTTTTTATTTTAATTTTTTATTTTTTTATTACAGCAAGTTTGATGACAACGTTTGGCTTGTTGTAGGTGTGCAAGATGTGGTTCTTTTACACATATACATATGTCTGTTCTTCCTGGGATCCTGTTCCCATGTACGTTATGACAGAATGTTGAGTAGTCTTCTCTTGGTATTCCGTAGGTCTTTGGTGATTATATATTTCACCTGTGTTTGTACATGTCTGTTAACCCCAAGATCGTAATGAATCCAATCCTCACACCTTTCCATTGGTGAACCATAAGTTTGTTTAATGAATCTGTGATTGCCCTTCTCCGTGGAAATATCTGCCCTGGTATCAATTTTTAGGTAACACCTCTAAGTGATATCCTACGATATGGGTCTTTCACTTTCTGACTTACTACAAGTCACGTGATTACCTCTAGACTCATCTACGGTGCTGCAAATAGCATTGTGTCCTTTTTTCCCTTGGGTAATATTGTGTCTTAGCGAGGTCCATTTTTTGCAATGTGATTCCCTGAGGGCTGAGGATTAGCTGACCTGGGCAGCCTGACCCTGCCGGCAAGCCCTCCCCAGGTGTGCCTGGGTTGAGGTCAATATAAATAGCACTCCGGGCAGCAATAGCCCCTGCAGCTGTGCCTGACTCCATATTATCTGCCCCGTCAGCAGTCTCGGGGCTGTGCTGGTGGGAGGGTGTGAGGGTCCATGGCTTTGTTGGTGGCCCGGTGTGAGTGGAGCTAAGCTGGACTTTCTGCCGGAGTTGCCAGGCTGCCACCTGTAAAGAAGAGGATGTGTCACCCATAACTTCCACTGGAATTTCTCTCCGGGCTGAGGTGAGGAAGGAAAAAAAGGAGTGGGGACCGGGACAGGAGGGGTATCTCAGGCTGGGAAATGGAAAGCTTCCAGAAGAGCGCCTGGGTCCAGGACCATCCTGGTTGGCCTGCAGGCAGCAAGTTGGCCTGCGTGCTGTCGCTGGTGTGGCTCCACGGCCCTTCCTCTAGGCTTTCAAGCCCTTGTACATATTCAGGTGTTTTACCTGGGAAGGGTGAGAACAGTGCAGCAGCAGCAGGCCTGGGGCTCAGCTCACGTTTACTCACAGAGGACTCGGCACCGTCCCCCAGCTTTGCAATGAGGACGCTCCTTGCGTGGGGCAGGTCGGGGCTGCTGGCTGTATGGGAGATGATTCCCCACCTCTGACCAATTTCAGAATTGTTTACCGCTGGAGCATGTGCCTTGGTAGGGTTTTCCTCTGTATAGCTGTTAGGTTCTGGTTTTTTTTTTTCTTTTTTCATTCCAATTACATTTTGTTCCTGTTTTATCTATTTATAGATATAAGCATGGAAATAATTCATTCATATAAATACATCTGTGTGAATGGAAGAACTTCTTTTTGTTTTTTTTTAATTTTATTTTTAAAAATTTTGAAATATAATTTTATTTATTTTTTTATACAGCAGGTTATTATTAGTTATCTATTTTATGCATATGCATGTATACAGGTGAATCCCAATCTCCCAAATCATCCCAACACCACCACCCCATGGCTTCCCCCACTTGGTGTCCATACGTTTGGTCTCTACCTCTGTGTCTCTATTTCTGCCCTGCAAACCAGTTCATCTGTACCATTTTTCTAGGTTCCACATATATGCATTAATACACAATATTTGTTTTTCTCTTTCTGACTTACTTCACTCTGTATGACAGTCTCTAGATCCATCGACTTCTCTACAAATGACCCAGTTTCATTCCTTTTTATGGCTGAGTAATATTCCATTTTATATATGTACCACTTCTTTATCCATTCGTCTGTCTGTGGGCATTTAGGTTGCTTCCATTACCTGGCTATTGTAAATAGTGCTGCAATGAACATTGTGGTGAATGTGTCTTTTTGATTTATGGTTTTCTCTGGGTATATGCCCAGAAGTGGGATTGCTGGATCCTATGGTAATTCTCTTTTTAGTTTTTTAAAGGAACCTCCATAGTGTTCTCCATAGTGACTGTATCAATTTACCTTCCCACCAATAGTGGAAGAAGGTTCCTTTTGTCCACACCCTCCCCAGAATTTGTTGTTTGTAGATTTTCTGATGATGCCGATTCTAAGAGGTGTGAGGTCATACCTCATTGTCATTTTGATTTGCATTTCTCTAATAATTAGTGATTTTGAGCAGCTTTTCATGTGCGTCTTGCCCATCTCTGTGACTTCTTTGAAGAAACGTCTATTTAGATCTTCTGCCCATTTTTGTATTGGGTTGTTTGTTTTATTAATATTAAGCTGCGTGAGCTGTTTATATATATTGGAGATTAAACCTTTGTGCATTGATTCGTTTGCGATCGTTTTCGCCCATTCTGAGGGTTGCCTTTTTCCATTCCCGTTTTTTTAACCAAAAAAGAAAGAAAGCAAAGGAAGCAGAACACTAATGTGCGTGAAATATGCCTCTTGAAACTGTCGTTTTGAAATATGGACGTCTTTTGAATTTTTTGGTCGATATATGACCCCAGGATTTGTTTTCATTGCAGGTGTCATTTACAGGCCTGCAATGATTTTGAATATCCACTGACCATTAGCGCTGGGATTAAAGCTGCTGTTGTGTGAAACGGCCACAAGGTGGCAGCAGTTCTCCCTTACCAAATCTGGTTACTAGGGCAACAGAGCCTCAATGGAAGTCGTGTTCTAGATTGGAATTTAGAATGGAATGTGCCAGGAGAATGCCCCTCAAGTTTGTCTCACTACTTCTTGTTCGTGTTTTTATTTTAATTTTTTATTTTTTTATTACAGCAAGTTTGATGACAACGTTTGGCTTGTTGTAGGTGTGCAAGATGTGGTTCTTTTACACATATACATATGTCTGTTCTTCCTGGGATCCTGTTCCCTACTACATTATTGACAGAATGTTGAGTAGTCTTCTCTTGGTATTCCGTAGGTCTTTGGTGATTATATATTTCACCTGTGTTTGTACATGTCTGTTAACCCCAAGATCGTAATGAATCCAATCCTCACACCTTTCCATTGGTGAACCATAAGTTTGTTTAATGAATCTGTGATTGCCCTTCTCCGTGGAAATATCTGCCCTGGTATCAATTTTTAGGTAACACCTCTAAGTGATATCCTACGATATGGGTCTTTCACTTTCTGACTTACTACAAGTCACGTGATTACCTCTAGACTCACCTACAGTGCCGCAAATGGCATTGTGTCCTTTTTTCCCTTGGGTAATATTGTGTCTTAGCGAGGTCCATTTTCTGCAACGTGATTTCCTGAGGGCTGAGGATTAGCTGACCTGGGCAGCCTGAGCCTGCCGGCAAGCCCTCCCCAGGTGTGCCTGGGTTGAGGTCAATATAAACAGCACTCCAGGCAGCAATAGCCCCTGCAGCTGTGCCTGACTCCATATTCTCTGCCCGGTCAGCAGTCTCGGGGATGTGCTGGTGGGAGGGTGTGAGGGTCCACGGCTTTGTTGGTGGCCCGGTGTGAGTGGGGCTCTGCTGGAGTTTCTGCAGGAGTTGCCAGGCTGCCATCTGTAAAGAAGAGGATGTGTCACCCATAACTTCCACTGGAATTTCTCTCCGGGCTGAGGTGAGGAAGGAAAAAAGGGAGTGGGTGCCGGGACAGGAGGGGTATCTCAGGCTGGGAAATGGAAAGCTTACAGAAGAGCACCCGGGGCCAGGACCATCCTGGCTGGCCTGCAGGAAGCAAGTTGGCCTGCGTGCTGTCGCTGGTGTGGCTCCACGGCCCTTCCTCTAGGCTTTCAAGCCCTTGTACATATTCAGGTGTTTTACCTGGGAAGGGTGGGAGCAGTTCAGCAGCAGCTGGCCTGGGGCTCAGCTCACGTTTACTCACAGAGGCCACGGCACTGTCCCCCAGCTTTGCAATGAGGACGCTCCTTGCGTGTGGGGGTCGGGGATGCTGGCTGTATGGGAGATGATTCCCCACCTCTGACCAATTTCAGAATTGTTTACTGCTGGAGGATGTGCCTTGGTAGGGTTTTCCTCTGTATAGCTCTTAGGTTCTGGTTTTTTTTTCTTTTTTCGTTCCAATTACATTTTGTTCCTGTTTTATGTATTTATAGATATAAGCATGTAAATAATTCATTCATATAAATACATCTGTGTGTATGGAAGAATTTCTTTCTGTTTTTTTTTAATTTTATTTTTAAAAATTTTGAAATTTAATTTAATTTTTTTATACAGCAGGTTATTATTAGTTATCTATTTTATGCATATGCATGTATACAGGTGAATCCCAATCTCCCAACTCATCCCAACACCACCACCCCATGGCTTCCCCCACTTGGTGTCCATACGTTTGGTCTCTACCTCTGTGTCTCTATTTCTGCCCTGCAAACCAGTTCATCTGTACCATTTTTCTGGGTTCCACATATATGCATTAATATACAATATTTGTTTTTCTCTTTCTGACTTACATCACTCTGTATGACAGTCTCTAGATCCATCGACTTCTCTACAAATGACCCAGTTTCATTCCTTTTTATGGCTGAGTAATATTCCATTTTATATATGTACCACTTCTTTATCCATTCGTCTGTCTGTGGGCATTTAGGTTGCTTCCATTACCTGGCTATTGTAAATAGTGCTGCAATGAACATTGTGGTGAATGTGTCTTTTTGATTTATGGTTTTCTCTGGGTATATGCCCAGAAGTGGGATTGGTGGATCCTATGGTAATTCTCTTTTTAGTTTTTTAAAGGAACCTACATAGTGTTCTCCATAGTGACTGTATCAATTTACCTTCCCACCAATAGTGGAAGAGGGTTCCTTTTGTCCACACCCTCCCCAGAATTTGTTGTTTGTAGATTTTCTGATGATGTCGATTCTAAGAGGTGTGAGGTCATACCTCATTGTCGTTTGGATTTGTATTTCTCTAATAATTAGTGATGTTGAGCAGCTTTTCATGTGCGTCTTGACCATCTCTGTGACTTCTTTGAAGAAATGTATATTTAGATCTTCTGCTCATTTTTGTATTGGGTTGTTTGTTTTATTAATATTAAGCTGCGTGAGCTGTATATATATATTGGAGATTAAACGTTTGTCCATTGATTCGTTTGCGATCGTTTTCGCCCATTCTGAGGGTTGCCTTTTTCCATTCCCATTTTTTTAAACCAAAAAAGAATGAAAGCAAAGGAAGCAGAACACTAATGTGCGTGAAATATGCCTCTTGAAACTGTCGTTTTGAAATATGGACGTCTTTTGAATTTTTTGGTCGATATATGACCCCAGGATTTGTTTTCAGGGCAGGTGTCATTTACAGGCCTGCAATGATTTTGAATATCCACTGACTATTAGCGCTGGGATTAAAGCTGCTGTTGTGTGAAACGGCCACAAGGTGGCAGCAGTTCTCCCTTACCAAATCTGGTTACTAGGGCAAAGGAGCCTCAATGGCAGTCGTGTTCTAGATTGGAATTTAGAATGGAATGTGCCAGGAGAATGCCCCTCAAGTTTGTCTCACTACTTCTTGTTCGTGTTTTTATTTTAATTTTTTATTTTTTTATTACAGCAAGTTTGATGACAACGTTTGGCTTGTTGTAGGTGTGCAAGATGTGGTTCTTTTACACATATACATATGTCTGTTCTTCCTGGGATCCTGTTCCCATGTACGTTATGACAGAATGTTGAGTAGTCTTCTCTTGGTATTCCGTAGGTCTTTGGTGATTATATATTTCACCTGTGTTTGTACATGTCTGTTAACCCCAAGATCGTAATGAATCCAATCCTCACACCTTTCCATTGGTGAACCATAAGTTTGTTTAATGAATCTGTGATTGCCCTTCTCCGTGGAAATATCTGCCCTGGTATCAATTTTTAGGTAACACCTCTAAGTGATATCCTACGATATGGGTCTTTCACTTTCTGACTTACTACAAGTCACGTGATTACCTCTAGACTCATCTACGGTGCTGCAAATAGCATTGTGTCCTTTTTTCCCTTGGGTAATATTGTGTCTTAGCGAGGTCCATTTTTTGCAATGTGATTCCCTGAGGGCTGAGGATTAGCTGACCTGGGCAGCCTGACCCTGCCGGCAAGCCCTCCCCAGGTGTGCCTGGGTTGAGGTCAATATAAACAGCACTCCGGGCAGCAATAGCCCCTGCAGCTGTGCCTGACTCCATATTATCTGCCCCGTCAGCAGTCTCGGGGCTGTGCTGGTGGGAGGGTGTGAGGGTCCATGGCTTTGTTGGTGGCCCGGTGTGAGTGGAGCTAAGCTGGACTTTCTGCCGGAGTTGCCAGGCTGCCACCTGTAAAGAAGAGGATGTGTCACCCATAACTTCCACTGGAATTTCTCTCCGGGCTGAGGTGAGGAAGGAAAAAAAGGAGTGGGGACCGGGACAGGAGGGGTATCTCAGGCTGGGAAATGGAAAGCTTCCAGAAGAGCGCCTGGGTCCAGGACCATCCTGGTTGGCCTGCAGGCAGCAAGTTGGCCTGCGTGCTGTCGCTGGTGTGGCTCCACGGCCCTTCCTCTAGGCTTTCAAGCCCTTGTACATATTCAGGTGTTTTACCTGGGAAGGGTGAGAACAGTGCAGCAGCAGCAGGCCTGGGGCTCAGCTCACGTTTACTCACAGAGGACTCGGCACCGTCCCCCAGCTTTGCAATGAGGACGCTCCTTGCGTGGGGCTGGTCGGGGCTGCTGGCTGTATGGGAGATGATTCCCCACCTCTGACCAATTTCAGAATTGTTTACCGCTGGTGCAAGTGGCTTGGTTGGGTTTTCCTCTGTATAACTGTTAGGTTCAGGGTTTTTTTTTTCTTTTTTTGTTCCAATTACATTTTGTTCCTGTTTTATGTATTTATAGATATAAGCATGGAAATAATTCATTCATATAAATACATCTGTGTGAATGGAAGAACTTCTTTCTGTTTTTTTTTAATTTTAGTTTTAAAAATTTTGAAATTTAATTTTATTTATTTTTTTATACAGCAGGTTATTATTAGTTATCTATTTTATGCATATGCATGTATACAGGTCAATCCCAATCTCCCAACTCATCCCAACACCACCACCCCATGGCTTCCCCCACTTGGTGTCCATACGTTTGGTCTCTACCTCTGTGTCTCTATTTCTGCCCTGCAAACCAGTTCATCTGTACCATTTTTCTAGGTTCCACATATATGCATTAATATACAATATTTGTTTTTCTCTTTCTGACTTACTTCACTCTGTATGACAGTCTCTAGATCCATCGACTTCTCTACAAATGACCCAGTTTCATTCCTTTTTATGGCTGAGTAATATTCCATTTTATATATGTACCACTTCTTTATCCATTCGTCTGTCTGTGGGCATTTAGGTTGCTTCCATTACCTGGCTATTGTAAATAGTGCTGCAATGAACATTGTGGTGAATGTGTCTTTTTGATTTATGGTTTTCTCTGGGTATATGCCCAGAAGTGGGATTGCTGGATCCTATGGTAATTCTCTTTTTAGTTTTTTAAAGGAACCTCCATAGTGTTCTCCATAGTGACTGTATCAATTTACCTTCCCACCAATAGTGGAAGAGGGTTCCTTTTGTCCACACCCTCCCCAGAATTTGTTGTTTGTAGATTTTCTGATGATGCCGATTCTAAGAGGTGTGAGGTCATACCTCATTGTCGTTTGGATTTGCATTTCTCTAATAATTAGTGATGTTGAGCAGCTTTTCATGTGCGTCTTGACCATCTCTGTGACTTCTTTGAAGAAACGTATATTTAGATCTTCTGCTCATTTTTGTATTGGGTTGTTTGTTTTATTAATATTAAGCTGCGTGAGCTGTTTATATATATTGGAGATTAAACGTTTGTCCATTGATTCGTTTGCGATCGTTTTCGCCCATTCTGAGGGTTGCCTTTTTCCATTCCCATTTTTTTAAACCAAAAAAGAATGAAAGCAAAGGAAGCAGAACACTAATGTGCGTGAAATATGCCTCTTGAAACTGTCGTTTTGAAATATGGACGTCTTTTGAATTTTTTGGTCGATATATGACCCCAGGATTTGTTTTCAGGGCAGGTGTCATTTACAGGCCTGCAATGATTTTGAATATCCACTGACTATTAGCGCTGGGATTAAAGCTGCTGTTGTGTGAAACGGCCACAAGGTGGCAGCAGTTCTTCCTTACCAAATCTGGTTACTAGGGCAAAGGAGCCTCAAAGGCAGTCGTGTTCTAGATTGGAATTTAGAATGGAATGTGCCAGGAGAATGCCCCTCAAGTTTGTCTCACTACTTCTTGTTCGTGTTTTTAATTTAATTTTTTATTTTTTTATTACAGCAAGTTTGATGACAACGTTTGGCTTGTTGTAGGTGTGCAAGATGTGGTTCTTTTACACATATACATATGTCTGTTCTTCCTGGGATCCTGTTCCCATGTACGTTATGACAGAATGTTGAGTAGTCTTCTCTTGGTATTCCGTAGGTCTTTGGTGATTATATATTTCACCTGTGTTTGTATATGTCTGTTAACCCCAAGATCGTAATGAATCCAATCCTCACACCTTTCCATTGGTGAACCATAAGTTTTTTTAATGAATCTGTGATTGCCCTTCTCCGTGGAAATATCTGCCCTGGTATCAATTTTTAGGTAACACCTCTAAGTGATATCCTACGATATGGGTCTTTCACTTTCTGACTTACTACAAGTCACGTGATTACTTCTAGACTCATCTACGGTGCTGCAAATGGCATTGTGTCCTTTTTTCCCTTGGGTAATATTGTGTCTTAGCGAAGTCCATTTTCTGCAATGTGATTCCCTGAGGGCTGAGGATTAGCTGACCTGGGCAGCCTGACCCTGCCGGCAAGCCCTCCCCAGGTGTGCCTGGGTTGAGGTCAATATAAACAGCACTCCGGGCAGCAATAGCCCCTGCAGCTGTGCCTGACTCCATATTCTCTGCCCCGTCAGCAGTCTCGGGGCTGTGCTGGTGGGAGGGTGTGAGGGTCCACGGCTTTGTTGGTGGCCCGGTGTGAGTGGGGCTCTGCTGGACTTTCTGCCGGAGTTGCCAGGCTGCCACCTGTAAAGAAGAGGATGTGTCACCCATAACTTCCACTGGAATTTCTCTCTTGGCTGAGGTGAGGAAGGAAAAAAAGGAGTGGGGTCCCAGACAGGAGGGGTATCTCAGGCAGGGAAATGGAAAGCTTCCAGAATAGCACCCGGGGCCAGGACCATCCTGGCTGGCCTGCAGGCAGCAAGTTGGCCTGCGTGCTGTCGCTGGTGTGGCTCCACGGCTCTTCCTCTAGGCTTTCAAGCCCTTGTACATATTCAGGTGTTTTACCTGGGAAGGGTGGGAACAGTTCAGCAGCAGCTGGCCTGGGGCTCAGCTCATGTTTACTCACAGAGGACTCGGCACCGTACCCCAGCTTTGCAATGAGGACGCTCCTTGCGTGGGGCTGGGTGGGGCTGCTGGCTGTATGGGAGATGATTCCCCACCTCTGACCAATTTCAGAATTGTTTACCCCTGGAGCATGTGCCTTGGTAGGGTTTTCCTCTGTATAGCTGTTAGGTTCAGTTTTTTTTTTCTTTTTTCGTTCCAATTACATTTTGTTCCTGTTTTATGTATTTATAGATATAAGCATGGAAATAATTCATTCATATAAATACATCTGTGTGAATGGAAGAACTTTTTTCTGTTTTTTTTTCAATTTTATTTTTAAAAATTTTGAAATTTAATTTTATTTATTTTTTTATACAGGTTATTATTAGTTATCTATTTTATGCATATACATGTATACAGGTCAGTCCCAATCTCCCAACTCATCCCACCACCACCACCCCATGGCTTCCCCCACTTGGTGTCCATACATTTGGTCTCTACCTCTGTGTCTCTATTTCTGCCCTGCAAACCAGTTCATCTGTACCATTTTTCTAGGTTCCACATATATGCATTAATATACAATATTTGTTTTTCTCTTTCTGACTTACTTCACTCTGTATGACAGTCTCTAGATCCATCGACTTCTCTACAAATGACCCAGTTTCATTCCTTTTTATGGCTGAGTAATATTCCATTTTATATATGTACCACTTCTTTATCCATTCGTCTGTCTGTGGGCATTTAGGTTGCTTCCATTACCTGGCTATTGTAAATAGTGCTGCAATGAACATTGTGGTGAATGTGTCTTTTTGATTTATGGTTTTCTCTGGGTATATGCCCAGAAGTGGGATTGCTGGATCCTATGGTAATTCTCTTTTTAGTTTTTTAAAGGAACCTCCATCCTGTTTTCCATAGTGATTGTATCAATTTACCTTCCCACCAATAGTGGAAGAGGGTTCCTTTTGTCCACACCCTCCCCAGAATTTGTTGTTTGTAGATTTTCTGATGATGCCGATTCTAAGAGGTGAGAGGTCATACCTCATTGTCATTTTGATTTGCATTTCTCTAATAATTAGTGATGTTGAGCAGCTTTTCATGTGCGTCTTGGCCATCTCTGTGACTTCTTTGAAGAAACGTCTATTTAGATCTTCTGCCCATTTTTGTATTGGATTGTTTGTTTTATTAATATTAAGCTGCGTGAGCTGTTTATATATATTGGAGATTAAACCTTTGTCCATTGATTCATTTGCGATCGTTTTCACCCATTCTGAGGGCTGCCTTTTTCCATTCCCGTTTTTTTAACCAAAAAAGAAAGAAAGCAGAGGAAGCAGAACACTAATGTGCGTGAAATATGCCTCTTGAAACTGTCGTTTTGAAATATGGACGTCTTTTGAATTTTTTGGTCGATATATGACCCCAGGATTTGTTTTCAGGGCAGGTGTCATTTACAGGCCTGCAATGATTTTGAATATCCACTGACCATTAGCGCTGGGATTAAAGCTGCTGTTGTGTGAAACGGCCACAAGGTGGCAGCAGTTCTCCCTTACCAAATCTGGTTACTAGGGCAACAGAGCCTCAGTGGAAGTCATGTTCTAGATTGGAATTTAGAATGGAATGTGCCAGGAGAATGCCCCTCAAGTTTGTCTCACTACTTCTTGTTCGTCTTTTTAATTTAATTTTTTATTTTTTTATTACAGCAAGTTTGATGACAACGTTTGGCTTGTTGTAGGTGTGCAAGATGTGGTTCTTTTACACATATACATATGTCTGTTCTTCCTGGGATCCTGTTCCCATGTAAGTTATGACAGAATGTTGAGTAGTCTTCTCTTGGTATTCCGTAGGTCTTTGGTGATTATATATTTCACCTGTGTTTGTATATGTCTGTTAATCCCAATATCGTAATGAATCCAATCCTCACACCTTTCCATTGGTGAACCATAAGTTTGTTTAATGAGTCTGTGATTGCCCTTCTCCGTGGAAATATCTGCCCTGGTATCAATTTTTAGGTAACACCCATAAGTGATATCCTACAATATGTGTCTTTCACTTTCTGACTTACTACAAGTCACGTGATTACCTCTAGACTCATCTACGGTGCTGCAAGTGGCATTGTGTCCTTTTTTTCCCTTGGCCAATATTGTGTCTTAGCGAGGTCCATTTTCTGCAACGTGAGCCCCTGCGGGCTGAGGATTAGCTGACCTGGGCAGCCTGACCCTGCCGGCAAGCCCTCCCCAGGTGTGCCTGAGTTGAGGTCAATATAAACAGCACTCCAGGCAGCAATAGCCCCTGCAGCTGTGCCTGACTCCATGTTCTCTGCCCCGTTAGCAGTCTCGGGGCTGTGCTGGTGGGAGGGTGTGAGGGTCCACGGTTTGTTGGTGGCCCGGTGTGAGTGGGGCTCTGCTGGACTTTCTGCAGGAGTTGCCAGGCTGCCACCTGTAAAGAAGAGGATGTGTCACCCATAACTTCCACTGGAATTTCTCTCCTGGCTGAGGTGAGGAAGGAAAAAAAGGTGTGGGGTCCCAGACAGGAGGGGTATCTCAGGCAGGGAAATGGAAAGCTTCCAGAATAGCACCCGGGGCCAGGACCATCCTGGCTGGCCTGCAGGCAGCAAGTTGGCCTGCGTGCTGTCGCTGGTGTGGCTCCACGGCCCTTCCTCTATGCTTTCAAGCCCTTGTACATATTCAGGTGTTTTACCTGGGAAGGGTGGGAACAGTTCAGCAGCAGCTGGCCTGGGGCTCAGCTCACGTTTACTCACAGAGAACTCGGCACCGTACCCGAGCTTTGCAATGAGGACGCTCCTTGCGTGGGGCTGGGTGGGGCTGCTGGCTGTATGGGAGATGATTCCCCACCTCTGACCAATTTCAGAATTGTTTACCCCTGGAGCATGTGCCTTGGTAGGGTTTTCCTCTGTATAGCTGTTAGGTTCAGTTTTTTTTTTCTTTTTTGGTTCCAATTACATTTTGTTCCTGTTTTATGTATTTATAGATATAAGCATGGAAATAATTCATTCATATAAATACATCTGTGTGAATGGAAGAACTTTTTTCTGTTTTTTTTTCAATTTTATTTTTAAAAATATTGAAATTTAATTTTATTTATTTTTTTATACAGGTTATTATTAGTTATCTATTTTATGCATATACATGTATACAGGTCAGTCCCAATCTCCCAACTCATC
This sequence comes from Mesoplodon densirostris, assembly GCF_025265405.1. Taxonomy (NCBI): domain Eukaryota; kingdom Metazoa; phylum Chordata; class Mammalia; order Artiodactyla; family Ziphiidae; genus Mesoplodon; species Mesoplodon densirostris. The sequence continues at coordinate 84,162,394 of NC_082667.1, read as the reverse complement.
CCACCACCACCACCCCATGGCTTCCCCCACTTGGTGTCCATACATTTGGTCTCTACCTCTGTGTCTCTATTTCTGCCCTGCAAACCAGTTCATCTGTACCATTTTTCTAGGTTCCACATATATGCATTAATATACAATATTTGTTTTTCTCTTTCTGACTTACATCACTCTGTATGACAGTCTCTAGATCCATCGACTTCTCTACAAATGACCCAGTTTCATTCCTTTTTATGGCTGAGTAATATTCCATTTTATATATGTACCACTTCTTTATCCATTCGTCTGTCTGTGGGCATTTAGGTTGCTTCCATTACCTGGCTATTGTAAATAGTGCTGCAATGAACATTGTGGTGAATGTGTCTTTTTGATTTATGGTTTTCTCTGGGTATATGCCCAGAAGTGGGATTGCTGGATCCTATGGTAATTCTCTTTTTAGTTTTTTGAGGGAACCTCCATACTGTTCTCCATAGTGACTGTATCAATTTACCTTCCCACCAATAGTGGAAGAGGGTTCCTTTTGTCCACACCCTCCCCAGAATTTGTTGTTTGTAGATTTTCTGATGATGCCGATTCTAAGAGTTGTGAGGTCATACCTCATTGTCGTTTGGATTTGCATTTCTCTAGTAATTAGTGATGTTGAGCAGCTTTTCATGTGCGTCTTGACCATCTCTGTGACTTCTTTGAAGAAACGTATATTTAGATCTTCTGCTCATTTTTGTATTGGGTTGTTTGTTTTATTAATATTAAGCTGCGTGAGCTGTTTATATATATTGGAGATTAAACGTTTGTCCATTGATTCGTTTGCGATCGTTTTTGCCCATTCTGAGGGTTGCCTTTTTCCATTCCCATTTTTTTTAAACCAAAAAAGAATGAAAGCAAAGGAAGCAGAACACTAATGTGCGTGAAATATGCCTCTTGAAACTGTCGTTTTGAAATATGGACGTCTTTTGAATTTTTTGGTCGATATATGACCCCAGGATTTGTTTTCAGGGCAGGTGTCATTTACAGGCCTGCAATGATTTTGAATATCCACTGACCATTAGCGCTGGGATTAAAGCTGCTGTTGTGTGAAACGGCCACAAGGTGGCAGCAGTTCTCTCTTACCATATCTGGTTACTAGGGAAAAGGAGCCTCAATGGCAGTCGTGTTCTAGATTGGAATTTAGAATGGAATGTGCCAGGAGAATGCCCCTCAATTTGTCTCACTACTTCTTGTTCGTGTTTTTAATTTAATTTTTTATTTTTTTATTACAGCAAGTTTGATGACAACGTTTGGCTTGTTGTAGGTGTGCAAGATGTGGTTCTTTTACACATATACATATGTCTGTTCTTCCTGGGATCCTGTTCCCATGTACGTTATGACAGAATGTTGAGTAGTCTTCTCTTGGTATTCCGTAGGTCTTTGGTGATTATATATTTCACCTGTGTTTGTATATGTCTGTTAACCCCAAGATCGTAATGAATCCAATCCTCACACCTTTCCATTGGTGAACCATAAGTTTGTTTAATGAATCTGTGATTGCCCTTCTCCGTGGAAATATCTGCCCTGGTATCAATTTTTAGGTAACACCTCTAAGTGATATCCTACGATATGGGTCTTTCACTTTCTGACTTACTACAAGTCACGTGATTACCTCTAGACTCATCTACGGTGCTGCAAATGGCATTGTGTCCTTTTTTCCCTTGGGTAATATTGTGTCTTAGCGAGGTCCATTTTCTGCAATGTGATTCCCTGAGGGCTGAGGATTAGCTGACCTGGGAAGCCTGACCCTGCCGGCAAGCCCTTCCCAGGTGTGCCTGGGTTGAGGTCAATATAAACAGCACCCCAGGCAGCAATAGCCCCTGCAGCTGTGCCTGACTCCATATTCTCTGCCCCGTCAGCAGTCTCGGGGCTGTGCTGGTGGGAGGGTGTGAGGGTCCACGGTTTGTTGGTGGCCCGGTCTGAGTTCGGCTCTGCTGGACTTTCTGCCGGAGTTGCCAGGCTGCCACCTGTAAAGAAGAGGATGTGTCACGCATAACTTCCACTGGAATTTCTCTCTGGGCTGAGGTGAGGAAGAAAAAAAAGGAGTGGGGGCCGGAACAGGAGGGGTATCTCAGGCAGGGAAATGGAAAGCTTCCAGAAGAGCGCCCGGGGTCAGGACCATCCTGGCTGGCTTGCAGGCAGCAAGTTGGCCTGCGTGCTGTCGCTGGTGTGGCTCCACGGCCCTTCCTCTAGGCTTTCAAGCCCTTGTACATATTCAGGTGTTTTACCTGGGAAGGGTGGGAACAGTTCAGCAGCAGCTGGCCTGGGGCTCAGCTCACGTTTACTCACAGAGGACTCGGCACCGTACCCCAGCTTTGCAATGAGGACGCTCCTTGCGTGGGGCTGGGTGTGGCTGCTGGCTGTATGGGAGATGATTCCCCACCTCTGACCAATTTCAGAATTGTTTACCGCTGGAGCATGTGCCTTGGTAGGGTTTTCCTCTGTATAGCTGTTAGGTTCAGTTTTTTTTTCTTTTTTCGTTCCAATTACATTTTGTTCCTGTTTTATGTATTTATAGATATAAGCATGGAAATAATTCATTCATATAAATACATCTGTGTGAATGGAAGAACTTTTTTCTGTTTTTTTTTCAATTTTATTTTTAAAAATTTTGAAATTTAATTTTATTTATTTTTTTATACAGGTTATTATTAGTTATCTATTTTATGCATATACATGTATACAGGTCAGTCCCAATCTCCCAACTCATCCCACCACCACCACCCCATGGCTTCCCCCACTTGGTGTCCATACATTTGGTCTCTACCTCTGTGTCTCTATTTCTGCCCTGCAAACCAGTTCATCTGTACCATTTTTCTAGGTTCCACATATATGCATTAATATACAATATTTGTTTTTCTCTTTCTGACTTACTTCACTCTGTATGACAGTCTCTAGATCCATCGACTTCTCTACAAATGACCCAGTTTCATTCCTTTTTATGGCTGAGTAATATTCCATTTTATATATGTACCACTTCTTTATCCATTCGTCTGTCTGTGGGCATTTAGGTTGCTTCCATTACCTGGCTATTGTAAATAGTGCTGCAATGAACATTGTGGTGAATGTGTCTTTTTGATTTATGGTTTTCTCTGGGTATATGCCCAGAAGTGGGATTGCTGGATCCTATGGTAATTCTCTTTTTAGTTTTTTAAAGAAACTTCCATCCTGTTTTCCATAGTGATTGTATCAATTTACCTTCCCACCAATAGTGGAAGAGGGTTCCTTTTGTCCACACCCTCCCCAGAATTTGTTGTTTGTAGATTTTCTGATGATGCCGATTCTAAGAGGTGTGAGGTCATACCTCATTGTAATTTTGATTTGCATTTGTCTAATAATTAGTGATGTTGAGCAGCTTTTCATGTGCGTCTTGGCCATCTCTGTGACTTCTTTGAAGAAACGTCTATTTAGATCTTCTGCCCATTTTTGTATTGGATTGTTTGTTTTATTAATATTAAGCTGCGTGAGCTGTTTATATATATTGGAGATTAAACCTTTGTCCATTGATTCATTTGCGATCGTTTTCACCCATTCTGAGGGCTGCCTTTTTCCATTCCCGTTTTTTTAACCAAAAAAGAAAGAAAGCAGAGGAAGCAGAACACTAATGTGCGTGAAATATGCCTCTTGAAACTGTCGTTTTGAAATATGGACGTCTTTTGAATTTTTTGGTCGATATATGACCCCAGGATTTGTTTTCAGGGCAGGTGTCATTTACAGGCCTGCAATGATTTTGAATATCCACTGACCATTAGCGCTGGGATTAAAGCTGCTGTTGTGTGAAACGGCCACAAGTTGGCAGCAGTTCTCCCTTACCAAATCTGGTTACTAGGGCAACAGAGCCTCAGTGGAAGTCATGTTCTAGATTGGAATTTAGAATGGAATGTGCCAGGAGAATGACCCTCAAGTTTGTCTCACTACTTCTTGTTCGTCTTTTAATTTAATTTTTTATTTTTTTATTACAGCAAGTTTGATGACAACGTTTGGCTTGTTGTAGGTGTGCAAGATGTGGTTCTTTTACACATATACATATGTCTGTTCTTCCTGGGATCCTGTTCCCATGTAAGTTATGACAGAATGTTGAGTAGTCTTCTCTTGGTATTCCGTAGGTCTTTGGTGATTATATATTTCACCTGTGTTTGTATATGTCTGTTAATCCCAATATCGTAATGAATCCAATCCTCACACCTTTCCATTGGTGAACCATAAGTTTGTTTAATGAGTCTGTGATTGCCCTTCTCCGTGGAAATATCTGCCCTGGTATCAATTTTTAGGTAACACCCATAAGTGATATCCTACAATATGTGTCTTTCACTTTCTGACTTACTACAAGTCACGTGATTACCTCTAGACTCATCTACGGTGCTGCAAGTGGCATTGTGTCCTTTTTTTCCCTTGGCCAATATTGTGTCTTAGCGAGGTCCATTTTCTGCAACGTGAGCCCCTGAGGGCTGAGGATTAGCTGACCTGGGCAGCCTGACCCTGCCGGCAAGCCCTCCCCAGGTGTGCCTGGGTTGAGGTCAATATAAACAGCACTCCAGGCAGCAATAGCCCCTGCAGCTGTGCCTGACTCCATGTTCTCTGCCCCGTTAGCAGTCTCGGGGCTGTGCTGGTGGGAGGGTGTGAGGGTCCACGGTTTGTTGGTGGCCCGGTGTGAGTGGGGCTCTGCTGGACTTTCTGCAGGAGTTGCCAGGCTGCCACCTGTAAAGAAGAGGATGTGTCACCCATAACTTCCACTGGAATTTCTCTCTTGGCTGAGGTGAGGAAGGAAAAAAAGGAGTGGGGTCCCAGACAGGAGGGGTATCTCAGGCAGGGAAATGGAAAGCTTCCAGAATAGCACCCGGGGCCAGGACCATCCTGGCTGGCCTGCAGGCAGCAAGTTGGCCTGCGTGCTGTCGCTGGTGTGGCTCCACGGCTCTTCCTCTAGGCTTTCAAGCCCTTGTACATATTCAGGTGTTTTACCTGGGAAGGGTGGGAACAGTTCAGCAGCAGCTGGCCTGGGGCTCAGCTCATGTTTACTCACAGAGGACTCGGCACCGTACCCCAGCTTTGCAATGAGGACGCTCCTTGCGTGGGGCTGGGTGGGGCTGCTGGCTGTATGGGAGATGATTCCCCACCTCTGACCAATTTCAGAATTGTTTACCCCTGGAGCATGTGCCTTGGTAGGGTTTTCCTCTGTATAGCTGTTAGGTTCAGTTTTTTTTTTCTTTTTTCGTTCCAATTACATTTTGTTCCTGTTTTATGTATTTATAGATATAAGCATGGAAATAATTCATTCATATAAATACATCTGTGTGAATGGAAGAACTTTTTTCTGTTTTTTTTTCAATTTTATTTTTAAAAATATTGAAATTTAATTTTATTTATTTTTTTATACAGGTTATTATTAGTTATCTATTTTATGCATATACATGTATACAGGTCAGTCCCAATCTCCCAACTCATCCCACCACCACCACCCCATGGTTTCCCCCACTTGGTGTCCATACATTTGGTCTCTACCTCTGTGTCTCTATTTCTGCCCTGCAAACCAGTTCATCTGTACCATTTTTCTAGGTTCCACATATATGCATTAATATACAATATTTGTTTTTCTCTTTCTGACTTACATCACTCTGTATGACAGTCTCTAGATCCATCGACTTCTCTACAAATGACCCAGTTTCATTCCTTTTTATGGCTGAGTAATATTCCATTTTATATATGTACCACTTCTTTATCCATTCGTCTGTCTGTGGGCATTTAGGTTGCTTCCATTACCTGGCTATTGTAAATAGTGCTGCAATGAACATTGTGGTGAATGTGTCTTTTTGATTTATGGTTTTCTCTGGGTATATGCCCAGAAGTGGGATTGCTGGATCCTATGGTAATTCTCTTTTTAGTTTTTTAAAGGAACCTCCATAGTGTTCTCCATAGTGACTGTATCAATTTACCTTCCCACCAATAGTGGAAGAGGGTTCCTTTTGTCCACACCCTCCCCAGAATTTGTTGTTTGTAGATTTTCTGATGATGCCGATTCTAAGAGGTGTGAGGTCATACCTCATTGTCGTTTGGATTTGCATTTCTCTAATAATTAGTGATGTTGAGCAGCTTTTCATGTGCGTCTTGACCATCTCTGTGACTTCTTTGAAGAAACGTATATTTAGATCTTCTGCTCATTTTTGTATTGGGTTGTTTGTTTTATTAATATTAAGCTGCGTGAGCTGTTTATATATATTGGAGATTAAACGTTTGTCCATTGATTCGTTTGCGATCGTTTTCGCCCATTCTGAGGGTTGCCTTTTTCCATTCCCATTTTTTTAAACCAAAAAAGAATGAAAGCAAAGGAAGCAGAACACTAATGTGCGTGAAATATGCCTCTTGAAACTGTCGTTTTGAAATATGGACGTCTTTTGAATTTTTTGGTCGATATATGACCCCAGGATTTGTTTTCAGGGCAGGTGTCATTTACAGGCCTGCAATGATTTTGAATATCCACTGACTATTAGCGCTGGGATTAAAGCTGCTGTTGTGTGAAACGGCCACAAGGTGGCAGCAGTTCTTCCTTACCAAATCTTGTTACTAGGGCAAAGGAGCCTCAATGGCAGTCGTGTTCTAGATTGGAATTTAGAATGGAATGTGCCAGGAGAATGCCCCTCAAGTTTGTCTCACTACTTCTTGTTCGTGTTTTTAATTTAATTTTTTATTTTTTTATTACAGCAAGTTTGATGACAACGTTTGGCTTGTTGTAGGTGTGCAAGATGTGGTTCTTTTACACATATACATATGTCTGTTCTTCCTGGGATCCTGTTCCCATGTACGTTATGACAGAATGTTGAGTAGTCTTCTCTTGGTATTCCGTAGGTCTTTGGTGATTATATATTTCACCTGTGTTTGTATATGTCTGTTAACCCCAAGATCGTAATGAATCCAATCCTCACACCTTTCCATTGGTGAACCATAAGTTTTTTTAATGAATCTGTGATTGCCCTTCTCCGTGGAAATATCTGCCCTGGTATCAATTTTTAGGTAACACCTCTAAGTGATATCCTACGATATGGGTCTTTCACTTTCTGACTTACTACAAGTCACGTGATTACTTCTAGACTCATCTACGGTGCTGCAAATGGCATTGTGTCCTTTTTTCCCTTGGGTAATATTGTGTCTTAGCGAGGTCCATTTTCTGCAATGTGATTCCCTGAGGGCTGAGGATTAGCTGACCTGGGCAGCGTGACCCTGCCGGCAAGCCCTCCCCAGGTGTGCCTGGGTTGAGGTCAATATAAACAGCACTCCGGGCAGCAATAGCCCCTGCAGCTGTGCCTGACTCCATATTCTCTGCCCCGTCAGCAGTCTCGGGGCTGTGCTGGTGGGAGGGTGTGAGGGTCCACGGCTTTGTTGGTGGCCCGGTGTGAGTGGGGCTCTGCTGGACTTTCTGCCGGAGTTGCCAGGCTGCCACCTGTAAAGAAGAGGATGTGTCACCCATAACTTCCACTGGAATTTCTCTCCGGGCTGAGGTGAGGAAGGAAAAAAAGGAGTGGGGGCCGGGACAGGATGGGTATCTCAGGCAGGGAAATGGAAAGCTGCCAGAAGAGCACCCGGTGTCAGGACCATCCTGGCTGGCTTGCAGGCAGCAAGTTGGCCTGCGTGCTGTCGCTGGTGTGGCTCCACAGCCCTTCCTCTAGGCTTTCAAGCCCTTGTACATATTCAGGTGTTTTACCTGGGAAGGGTGGGAACAGTTCAGTAGCAGCTGGCCTGGGGCTCAGCTCACGTTTACTCACAGAGGACTCGGCACCGTACCCCAGCTTTGCAATGAGGACGCTCCTTGCGTGGGGCTGGGTGGGGCTGCTGGCTGTATGGGAGATGATTCCCCACCTCTGACCAATTTCAGAATTGTTTACCGCTGGAGCATGTGCCTTGGTAGGGTTTTGCTCTGTATAGCTGTTAGGTTCAGTTTTTTTTTTCTTTTTTCGTTCCAATTACATTTTGTTCCTGTTTTATGTATTTATAGATATAAGCATGGAAATAATTCATTCATATAAATACATCTGTGTGAATGGAAGAACTTTTTTCTGTTTTTTTTTCAATTTTATTTTTAAAAATTTTGAAATTTAATTTTATTTATTTTTTTATACAGGTTATTATTAGTTATCTATTTTATGCATATACATGTATAAAGGTCAGTCCCAATCTCCCAACTCATCCCACCACCACCACCCCATGGCTTCCCCCACTTGGTGTCCATACATTTGGTCTCTACCTCTGTGTCTCTATTTCTGCCCTGCAAACCAGTTCATCTGTACCATTTTTCTAGGTTCCACATATATGCATTAATATACAATATTTGTTTTTCTCTTTCTGACTTACTTCACTCTGTATGACAGTCTCTAGATCCATCGACTTCTCTACAAATGACCCAGTTTCATTCCTATTTATGGCTGAGTAATATTCCATTTTATATATGTACCACTTCTTTATCCATTCGTCTGTCTGTGGGCATTTAGGTTGCTTCCATTACCTGGCTATTGTAAATAGTGCTGCAATGAACATTGTGGTGAATGTGTCTTTTTGATTTATGGTTTTCTCTGGGTATATGCCCAGAAGTGGGATTGCTGGATCCTATGGTAATTCTCTTTTTAGTTTTTTAAAGGAACCTCCATAGTGTTCTCCATAGTGACTGTATCAATTTACCTTCCCACCAATAGTGGAAGAGGGTTCCTTTTGTCCACACCCTCCCCAGAATTTGTTGTTTGTAGATTTTCTGATGATGCCGATTCTAAGAGGTGTGAGGTCATACCTCATTGTCGTTTGGATTTGCATTTCTCTAATAATTAGTGATGTTGAGCAGCTTTTCATGTGCGTCTTGACCATCTCTGTGACTTCTTTGAAGAAACGTATATTTAGATCTTCTGCTCATATTTGTATTGGGTTGTTTGTTTTATTAATATTAAGCTGCGTGAGCTGTTTATATATATTGGAGATTAAACGTTTGTCCATTGATTCGTTTGCGATCGTTTTCGCCCATTCTGAGGGTTGCCTTTTTCCATTCCCATTTTTTTAAACCAAAAAAGAATGAAAGCAAAGGAAGCAGAACACTAATGTGCGTGAAATATGCCTCTTGAAACTGTCGTTTTGAAATATGGACGTCTTTTGAATTTTTTGGTCGATATATGACCCCAGGATTTGTTTTCAGGGCAGGTGTCATTTACAGGCCTGCAATGATTTTGAATATCCACTGACTATTAGCGCTGGGATTAAAGCTGCTGTTGTGTGAAACGGCCACAAGGTGGCAGCAGTTCTTCCTTACCAAATCTTGTTACTAGGGCAAAGGAGCCTCAATGGCAGTCGTGTTCTAGATTGGAATTTAGAATGGAATGTGCCAGGAGAATGCCCCTCAAGTTTGTCTCACTACTTCTTGTTCGTGTTTTTAATTTAATTTTTTATTTTTTTATTACAGCAAGTTTGATGACAACGTTTGGCTTGTTGTAGGTGTGCAAGATGTGGTTCTTTTACACATATACATATGTCTGTTCTTCCTGGGATCCTGTTCCCATGTACGTTATGACAGAATGTTGAGTAGTCTTCTCTTGGTATTCCGTAGGTCTTTGGTGATTATATATTTCACCTGTGTTTGTATATGTCTGTTAACCCCAAGATCGTAATGAATCCAATCCTCACACCTTTCCATTGGTGAACCATAAGTTTTTTTAATGAATCTGTGATTGCCCTTCTCCGTGGAAATATCTGCCCTGGTATCAATTTTTAGGTAACACCTCTAAGTGATATCCTACGATATGGGTCTTTCACTTTCTGACTTACTACAAGTCACGTGATTACTTCTAGACTCATCTACGGTGCTGCAAATGGCATTGTGTCCTTTTTTCCCTTGGGTAATATTGTGTCTTAGCGAGGTCCATTTTCTGCAATGTGATTCCCTGAGGGCTGAGGATTAGCTGACCTGGGCAGCGTGACCCTGCCGGCAAGCCCTCCCCAGGTGTGCCTGGGTTGAGGTCAATATAAACAGCACTCCGGGCAGCAATAGCCCCTGCAGCTGTGCCTGACTCCATATTCTCTGCCCCGTCAGCAGTCTCGGGGCTGTGCTGGTGGGAGGGTGTGAGGGTCCACGGCTTTGTTGGTGGCCCGGTGTGAGTGGGGCTCTGCTGGACTTTCTGCCGGAGTTGCCAGGCTGCCACCTGTAAAGAAGAGGATGTGTCACCCATAACTTCCACTGGAATTTCTCTCCGGGCTGAGGTGAGGAAGGAAAAAAAGGAGTGGGGGCCGGGACAGGATGGGTATCTCAGGCAGGGAAATGGAAAGCTGCCAGAAGAGCACCCGGTGTCAGGACCATCCTGGCTGGCTTGCAGGCAGCAAGTTGGCCTGCGTGCTGTCGCTGGTGTGGCTCCACAGCCCTTCCTCTAGGCTTTCAAGCCCTTGTACATATTCAGGTGTTTTACCTGGGAAGGGTGGGAACAGTTCAGTAGCAGCTGGCCTGGGGCTCAGCTCACGTTTACTCACAGAGGACTCGGCACCGTACCCCAGCTTTGCAATGAGGACGCTCCTTGCGTGGGGCTGGGTGGGGCTGCTGGCTGTATGGGAGATGATTCCCCACCTCTGACCAATTTCAGAATTGTTTACCGCTGGAGCATGTGCCTTGGTAGGGTTTTGCTCTGTATAGCTGTTAGGTTCAGTTTTTTTTTTCTTTTTTCGTTCCAATTACATTTTGTTCCTGTTTTATGTATTTATAGATATAAGCATGGAAATAATTCATTCATATAAATACATCTGTGTGAATGGAAGAACTTTTTTCTGTTTTTTTTTCAATTTTATTTTTAAAAATTTTGAAATTTAATTTTATTTATTTTTTTATACAGGTTATTATTAGTTATCT